>NC_140570.1:3112970-3712970 GCF_057381845.1 Rhamphochromis longiceps | reverse complement strand
ATGTCATTGTCCTGTCTTCCTCCCCTAACCGCCACGGTAGATGGTTGCTCCTCCCTGAGCCTAGCTCTGCTGGAGGTCTCTTCCTGTTAATAGGGAGTTTTTCTTTCCCACTGTCACAAGTGCTTGCTCATAGGTGGTCATAGGATGGTTGAAGTTTTCTGAGGGTTTTTTTGTATTATTGCAGGGTCTTTGCTTTACAATATAAATCACATTGAGGCAGCTCTTGTTTTGATTTGGCACTATATAATTAAAACTGAATTAAACTGAATTGAATTGAACTTCATGCCACCAATTGGCTAGTCAGTGCCATCAGTCAATGAGTCTTGAGAGCGTCTCCTTCACAAAAATCAAAACCGCCAGTTTTGAAACCCGGCAACGAGGGAAATGGCTGCAAAAAAACAACATTGTGGTCCCTGAGTCTTGCTATAATGACCTCACATGCATTAGGTGGTACTGGATTGTAATGGAAAACCACCAAAACCAAGTCAAGCTGAGCAGCATCGACTTCAGATGAGTTTCCATACAACTGATTTTTTACAAAAATATCTTACTATTGTTGGTCTACATGTATGATCTTGTGTCTATGTTTGCAAATGCAGGTATGCATATGTGAAATTAAATTGGTAGAGATAAATATTTCTAAAAGTGCTAAAACGCTTAGAATATGATCAGATCTTTAAAGTTACAGCACCAGATTTCAATAGATTGCAGATTGCAGTCAACTGAATACTGTTTTCCTAGCTATGATGGCCACTTCAGGACAACCAACTCTGGCTGCCATTTATCTGTAATGAATACAGGCTGTCAGTTCGCTATTTGCCACAGCAATATTTTGGGTGTCTGGGTCAATTTATTCTGGAGGAGTCATTAAAACATTGTCTGATACAAGTCAATGAGTCAATGAACCTCACTTCTGACCAATGAGAGTGATGCTGAGGTGAACTGTTAAGGATCTTCTGAATTTTTCTGGCAGCAAGCTTCACTGTTTTTGGCACTGTTAGCTGCTGTTAGCTGGTGTCAGTGCTTAGCATATAAACACCAATAAGATGTGAGAATGCAATCAGACTCTTTATCAGAAGAAAAATGTGATTTTTAGGAAATAAAAGTCCAACACTAGTAGCATAATATTAGCTTACAGCCAGCTGTTTTTGTTTTTTCAAATTTCAAATTCAAATTCAAATTTTATTTGTCACACACACACAACCATACACAGTATGACATGGGGGTGAAATGCTTGTAGCTGTACAATGCCCGACCATTAAATGACAGAAGAAAAGTTTTAGCTGGCTATTTGTTCTTAGTAAGCTGTCTAGAGACTGGAGAGAGTAGTGGAGAAGGAGAGAGACACAATCAAAGGAGATTTTGAAAATACACATGCGCAAATGCTAAATGGTCATACACATTTTGAAGAGCTATTTCTGATCTTTATATTAAAGTAAGGAGTACTACATGAAATAAAATAGTGAGGTGAAATAGTGAGGTCCATCTTAGCCACTGTATGGAAGCTGGCAGGTCAACAGCCTCCTGTCTGTTTCTTTTTAATGGATTCATTTTAGGTTTATAAGAATATATCAGTTTCTTGGAAGACATATGTAAACATCATATTTAAACAGATCGATGTATATTTATATCGCAAAAAAACGTATTTAGTTTTTTACTAAATAATGTAACAATTACTTACTGTATCTTTAATGCATTGCAGTGTTTGAATGAAACTATATTTAAGTGTCATTCTTACGTCATTATGACATCTATTAGATGAAATAAGGACATCAAAAAAAGAGATTTGTTATCTGATTTTCATCTTTCACACTTTTCCCAAGTCACACTCCCTTCTGGCCTCACTCGCCTGTCTTTTTAATCATAGCCCTTTTGTCCTGATTGAATATTTATTGGCTTATTTATTCTTAATCACAGACAGCCGCTTGTCTGTCCTATGAAACTCAAAGCCCCCTCCACCAGAAGGGAGTGCACACACACACACACACATACACACACAGACACACACACACACACACACATACATTTATACACACATACACATACATGCACTCTCACATAGTCATGCACACACACATTATGTCTACACATGCTCACATACACAATGTTAAATGCACAGCTGAACCTTTCTTCTTGGGTGCCCCTGGCGATCTCTCAGAGGGCCAGTCAGTAGCTCAGTAAGGGGCAGTCAGTCAGCGAATGAGTCAGTCTGTTAGTTAATCAGTCGGTCAGTTAGTATCGTGCCTGTCAGTAGTTTTTTTTTGCTTTGTTTTATTTTAATGTATTGATATAGGGGTATGTAGGGAACAATTAAACTCCGTTGGTCATGAAATTATCCAGCAAGCACATTTTAATATTTCTAGGTTTTTTCATTTTATTTTAAGTTAATTTCCAAAGTTGTTTTGTTATAATTTGTTCTGGTTTTTGTTGTTTTATGGTACTGTGGTTGTTTCCTTTGCTGTAAATATTTGCCAGTGGAGAGGGATCCTTTTGCGTGAACCTCAAAAAACCCAATAACACATTTAATGTAGATTATGCCATGCAAATATCAAATATCTTATTGGTTGTGGGACAGAACATGGAAAAAGTGACAGAGGAGTTCAGCAGGAAAATTGGGTAATTTTTTTCTGCAATTACATGGGAGTTCAGTGCTCATATGGTTTGCCAGCATAGTGAGAACCATGGCCAGTCCATTAAGTTGGAAGTACCTGCAAAAAAATAAAATAACTTTAACAAAACCTTTGAAATTGTAAAGATGAACATAGTTCCCACTTTGAAGGTGACAATTGCAAAGTCCTATTACGCTGCTTAATTACTTTATTCCTAGAACAGATATGGTATAAATTTCAACTGCTATGAGCGGTGTGCGTCCATTCATTTAATTTTCATTCACACATTTTATCCTCCGTCAGCACTCTTTGATATATGTCTGCAAGCCTGGAGAATATTATCCCACAAGAAACAAAATGTGTCTGTCTGGCCTCTGTTTTCTTCCAACTAGAATAACACCAGGTAAATGACACTCCATTTACACTCTCATTGTGTACCCTCTCTATCAGCCTGTCTTTTCCTCATGCTGTCCTGCTCTAATTAAATCACCATAGTCTCAGTGTATCAATTCTAACTTTGCTATTGAGATTTAATCGGGTGTGCAGGAGACCGGCTTGGCGGGCCGAGCAGTCCTTTTGTGATAGTCCCATCTGTTAGTGACACAAGGGCCTTAGTTTCGGCCTGGCCCAGAAACAGAGAGGGGGGTGTAAGTTGGATGACAGGATGGAAAGATCGACTGCTTCTCTTGCTGCAAATAAATTAATTCATTAATTAATACTCCCACCTTTCCATTCTCATCTATAAATCTAGGCTTCTGCTCTCAAAAGGTACGTATAAAATGCTATGATTCTAAATGACTTTATGGGTTTTTTGCCTTTTTGCTTGAGCTTTTCCACATTTGTAGGCAAACAAATAAAACCAAACAAATAAAAAATATGCTTACAAGAAAACGCCAAAATGGTATAAACGCTATGCAGCTAAGATGATACACGCAGACATTCATAATACAATAAATAAAGGCCACAAAAAGGGTGGGAGGACTGAGGAGATCAGTTTTTCTTACTTTCGAGCTCCTGTGCTTCCAATCACATTCAACTCACCTGCAGTTTTATCTCCCTGATGCTGGTCACCTGCTACAACTCACCTGTCTACATACTCATTCCATCCAGAACTACAACAGCTCAGATGCACTCACCTGCCTGTCATCCTGCTCACCTCTCATTTGTGGATCATTGGAAACAAAGATCACCAATCCCACTCATCTTGCCACTCGCACACTTGTTCAATCACCCTCCATGGAGCCCTCCGTTTCCTTGTCTTTACAAAAAGCTCTCTCCCACGACTGATTCACTTCTTGCCAACCATATTCTACTTGGAGTATATCTCCCTTGTTTCCAGTTGCCTCCAGGCTTGAGACTCATGCTTCAGCTTCATGTTCCACTTCATGCCGGTGAATAAATATTTGTTTTATTAATTTCTGTTTTGTTAATTTCCTGTGTTGTGGATCCCTTGAGTCTGCTTTTTAGTTCCAACCCATGTACCGGCCTTATGGCCCCTTGACAGTAAAAACTGGCCCAAAAAATGGACCCAGCAGACCTGGACAGTGAACTTAAATCAGGGAGCAAGCACGAGCAGGCCTTCTAGTTTCTAGGAAAACAGTGTAAGACAGTCTATGACAAGATCCTCACTGCTGTGCAGGAGCTGGCTCCGCCCCCAATTGTTGCACCAGAGGCAGCTGCCCAACTTTTCTCCTCAGCTGCTCCTTCACCGCCCATGCCTGTGTTTCGCGATGCAATATCCCGACGCCTGAACTTTTTTCAACACCTTCTAAAGAACCAGCTATGCATAAAAGCAGAAAAACTACCATCACTTTATTCATAACTACAGCCAAGTGACAGCACCACTTACTTGCCTTACTTCCCCTTTTCCTGTTTGACCAATAACTTCTCCATCTCTTATGACCAGGTTCTAAGTACACAAAGCTAGATGCAATTTTCCACCAATACTGACTAACCAGAAGCAGAACTTGGCCAAATTCACCTGTCACTCCCAAATAAGTAGAACCATTTCATTCATTAAGTGCTGCTTCTGGTGGGGAACCCTGGAGAGATGTTAAGGACTTTGTGACTGCTTGTTCCACCTGTGCAAAAAGGAAGAACAATACCTGGTGGCCCCCTGGCTTACTTTAGCCACTAGCCACCCCCACAGACCTTGGTCCCATACTGCCCTTAATTTTGGTACCAGCTAACCTGTTCCCGCCAGGAAGACAGTCATCCTCTCCATAATTGATAGATTCTCAAACTCTGCCCATTTTGTTGCCCTTAATAAACTCCCAACAGCTTCCAAAACCACTGAATTACTGGTAGATAGACTGGTAGGCTTTCCTTCGGCCCATCAACCGACAGTGTCACTATGCGGACAGCCACCAAATTCCTGCTTCCCATGTACAAACTTGGGGAGAAGGTATGGCTTCGAAACATTCCCCTAAAGCTCTCATTTTATTGGACATGGTGAGACTGAGTCTGTCATCATTCTGTAAAGTTCAAGTTACCCTCATCCATGTGCATACACCCAACGTTTCATGTCTCTCAGGTCAACCACGTTCCCTCCAGTCCATTGTGCTGCTGCTTTTTGAGTCTAACTCACGTAGTGGCCTTTTTGCCCCTTGACATTTTTCTTTAATTACATTTGTGAAATGCTGCTGTTATCATGCAGCAACAAAATTTGCACAATATTTGTGTTTTTATTATTGTGTGTCCTATAGCTACTTGTAGCATAGAGTGCTATGAGAACTGATTAGACCTGTTGAATGGAGCTTTGTTATTAGTGTTCTGATCTGTGTGACACCGCCAGCTGCTTTTTTAACCTGCAGAGGTGCTGATTGGTGGAAATGTTTTTCAGGAAGTGAGCGTTAAAGCAAAATCACCTGTTTCCTTACATCAACAGTAGGTTGGTAGTTCAGAAGTCTGGAACTTGACAGTGCAAGAACAAGGGGACGATGATAGTGGTTACAGCAGTGATGGAATATGGTTATATTTAGGTCTGTGGTATGATTATGATGGTGAGATTAGTAACTGTGAATGTGATAGAGACGACTGGTAATGAAAATGCTATTTATGTTCAAGTTATAAACTAATTCCAACTGGGGTAACTGAGTTGTTATTTCTAATTGTTTATTTCTGTACAAAGATCTTCGATGGTCTGAAACAATTTCTTACATCACTAAAATAGTTTCCCATTAATAACAACATTCAGACACTACAACAAACACAATGCACAGGCAGGGCACCTCAGCTGGCCTCCACACGCCAGTTGACACAGGCCTGACCTCTGTTTTGTGTGTGTCCAGCCAGTTGGCCATGCTCAGGGTGGGCTGTCACTCTACTCACCTCTTGCTGCCAACAACAGAGAAGGAGGAGTTGTAAGGGTGAGGTGGTGGTGGGGGCAGTCTGGCAAGGCTTAAAGACAGAAAGGGAGGATGTCTGGAAGGCCATATGAGTGTGTGTGTGTGTGTGTGTGTGTGTGTGTGTGTGTGTGTGTGTGTGTGTGTGTGTGTGTGTGTGTGTGTGCTTGGTGCTTGGTGCTTGTCCCTGCCTCCTGGAGTCACTTGGTCAATTAAATTTGCATTGAGGATAAATGATTTGCAAATGATATACAAACAAGTGAATTTCCCATCCTTAAGTGGCTGTCAGAGGTTCAGGGTTAAAGTGTACGGAACAGATATTGCCATTTTGAAAATGACATGAAAAAATCAAGAAACTTAACAGAAATTTAGAAATGTAATAAAAAAAAAACACCAACTGATACAAAATAAAACAAACACAAAGAAACGCATGTAAAACAGCTGTTATACAACAATCATATATTACTCTTTATGTTGTTGGTTTTAAATCTCATACTTTTAAAATAATCATCATTAAAATCTGTTATTATATAATGTTTTGTTATTACTTATCAGCACTTTATGGAATCATTGAAAATGTTTACCACTGTTGTTATTCTTATGCAGGTGGGAGAATCATAGAGCTGGTAGTGGGATGCTTCAGTGTTCTGGCATTGACGAGCTGTTTTGCTCTATTACAACATAAACCCAAGACTACAGCACAAAGAGATGTTGTGGAAACGTAAATGTTAATCTGGCAGCTGATGATAAACTATCCTTCTAGCACCAGTGATATGAATGCATATTCTCTTCTATTCACAGAGTATATGCATTTAGATTTATTTGAATGTAAATGCTGTGCATTCACATTATCTGCTGCGTTTTGCATTTACCAGACCATCTGATCCTTTGGCACTACTGGTCCAATGCATTTCCACAGTATTCCTGTGTTCTACAGTAATCTATATTTACAATATAACAAACTATAGAGCCTGCTACACGTTCATTGCTATTATCTCTTACACCGTTCATGTTCATAAATATTTCTTCGTAGCAAATTAGTGTCAGCTTAAAAATAACTAGAAGTTAATGTGCAGCACTTTCTTGCACAACCATCTTTTCAGAGTCAAAAGGGGAGAACATATCCAGTGAGCAGCAGACCTGACTGCTTTGAGCTGACATGGAGGTAATAGTAACTCAAATAAACACTTTTTAAAACCAGGATATGCAGAAGAGTATCTCTGAATACAAATATTTCAAATATAATATGTCTGCTGTGTAAAGGTATGGTTCTAATAAACTTTTATAATTATTTACATTTCTTTATCTTTTGCTTCCAGAGTGGTCAGAAACAATCATTTTCAATCATTCTTCTTTATCATTTTTGTTGTTGTTGTTAAGCTATGCAACATTGACCTCTGAATCATCCAAGCATAAAATGTGCAACAAAGTTATAATGAACAAACCAGTGTTGAGGCTACAAATAACAGACAACTTAGAAAAAAATCCAAACAATTTCATATTGTATCTTTAGGCACTGTTAGTAGGAGCCTGTAACCTAAACACATTTTTTTAGTTGTATCTATGAAACATGGCAAAGACCAATTAGCCAAAAATGTGGCCTAATTCAGCATGGTGTCCAGTGTTTCCTTAAAAAATGAAAGACAAGTTCAAGACAAAAGAAGCGCAGGCGTGAAATCTATTTAGCAGATGAACAGTATGTGGAAGTCATGTCCTCAATAAATAAAAAAACATCCAGAAAAGACCAGTGTGTGTGTGTGTGTGTGTGTGTGTGTGTGTGTGTGTGTGTGTGTGTGTGTGTGTGTGTGTGTGTGTGTGTGTGTGTGTGTGTGTGACAGAGAAAGACAGAGAGAGAGGGAGAGAAAATAAGAGATAGAGCATCAGGCATAGAGGAGATCCCCTTCTGGCTATCCTCTAAGGGGTTGATGATACTAAAGACACTGGAGAGCGCCCCGGCTGTGACCCACCCACACACATGCACGCGCGTACACACACACACACACAAAAACACACACGCACCAACCCTCCAACCATTCTGTTCTCTTTACAACTTTACAAAATAGGCTTTTAATTTAGCTGGGCGGCCGGGGCGTGTGGGGCCCGCCAGCATCAATCATCATGAGGAGGTTGAGGAGGCTAGGCCATCCCCTGGGCCCTCTCACTGACGAGGACATCCCTGCAAGCGCACACACACACACACACACACACACACACACACACACACACACACACACACACACACACACACACACACACTAAAGCTCAAGTATACAACCATCTTCCTTCTGCCGTTCTATACAGACACACCTTCTTGAGACCCCAAAACCTTATCATTCTCTCAAACACACATGCACATGCTCGTGGACAGACACACACACAGACAAACCCTCTGTCCCCTCCAGGCTTTAAATGATTAAACCAGATGGGGAAATGGAGGGAATATGTGGAAACAAACCATTGCTTTTTCTAATCTTTTATTTTATTTAATCATTGGCAAAACCAGACTAAACCATATGACAGTACATGTATGTGTGTGCTCATTTTGTATGCACCCAACCCAAGTCTGCCTTCTAGATTATATTTTATTTTTCTTTCTCTTTTTGTCATCTTTTTGGAATCCTTTGTACAATCATGTTCTCCTCTAAGCCAATTTGTATTTGCATTGCAAACATTCATTTCCATTTTGGGTTCATGTGCCTACCTTCTTTGTTAATTGGATTTGGATCGTTTCCAAATGTTCAATGTGTACCCAGTAATAATTATATTCCAGAAGAGATCTGTATGAATTTTGTCACATCCTTGACGGCTTGTCACCAGATCACCACGTGACATTGATATTTTATTGCATTTGAAGGATGCCTAACATGCAACAAAATATGACCAGGATATTATCTTTTATTTCTAAATCTGACGACACTGAGGTATTCTATTAGTGTTCTATTTGTTTCACTCTAGACTGTAAAGTCTGCATTTACTAAAGTACTGCAGCTAAATTATATTTTTAGATGTTTTATTTACTGTTGTGCGACTGACATTTTTCAAAGCTATACTTAAACAAGCTACGTGTCACATTAAAGGAATACCCCCAATAGGCAATATTAAATTCCAATAAAAGATTACAGAGGTCAGTAAAAGGCCAAAAACTGTGTATTAAACACCAATTTATCATGACTTTCGCTGCCTTCTCCCACCTAATTACCTTATGTAGGGTAATTAGTTTCTGTTGCAGGGCAACTGCAGAAACATATATGTTTTCACAAATGACTAACATTTGAACTATATCTTTGTGAGATGTTTATGTATTGTAGCACCTTTCTAAGTGTTCAAATTTGCAAGAAAACTTACATTATTGACTTTTTAGTACTCATGTCAGAGTTGGTGTCATCAACAGTGACTGAATTAAAAATATTGAAAGCAAAGGTTTCCTACATCAGCTGATGGGGTCTTTCATTTGATAAAGCTTGTAGGTTTTTGCTGAGAAAAGAACAATGGAGGCATTCTGGACTTTTCAGTTTCAGTCAAGTGTTACTTAAATGCATATTTTGTTTACATGAAATAGGCTAAACTTGCTAAATCCCATTTTCATTGATCACAGAACATTTAGCAAACATTTTCTTTTTAAAAGGCCAAATCCATATTCACTGACCAACATGTTTTTACAATTACCATGTGCAAAAACATGACTATGTAACACTTACTAATGGTCTAAAAGTCCACATAGTACCTTTCATGATTTTTCATAATGTATTTGTTTTTTTTACCAACCCCGGACTATCTGCAATACAACCATTATCTTTCACATGTCAAAAATGTGCCCCTCAAGAGAAGGAATAGGGCCTAAACACTCCTGGCTAATCATGGAATGTCATCCCATGTCCACTTGTGCACAACTTACTGACTTGACAGTTGGTTAAGGTCTATTAGTTTTTCTTCAAAACCTTTCACCATTATTGTGGTGATCAAAAGCTGCTGGACAACTTACACTCTTCCATGTGCCTCACTGCATCTTATGGATGGGTAGAAAGAAAGGATTCAATGTAGCAAGGACAAGTTGGCATAAATAATGCTTAACCTTCCTGCCTTCTTGGGACCTTTTTGTGCCACTGCTATGTGTTAAATGGCTGCCATTTCCACTGTGTTCAGTGGAATATAACCAAACTTGCCACAGGATAGTTTTTACCTGTCAATGTTAATATTCCAGTGTGAATTCCTTAAATCAGCCTAAAATGGCTGAGCAGCAGAAATCCCCACACCCATCACCCTGGGGACCATTTTCTGCCCATTGACTTCCATTATAAACGCTATTTTTCAACCCCAAATTATCATCATATGATTTTATTTTTTCTTCTTTTCTTGGATGTCAATGAAGACTCAGGGCCTTGAAGTTTTAATTTTTAAATTGCAAAAAAAATGCAAAAAAAATAATGGCAGGTCAAAATGTATGTTGGTGCCAATCTTTGGTCCATCTAAAGGCCTACTTATAATGACAATCACATATTACTTCAACTGGTTTTTTGTGGAAATATTTAGTTTCGTTTTTTGGTTTTTGGGGCTTATAACACAGGGCGCTCATGTAATAACACTGGGATTTGAAGGGTTAAAACAACGAAAATATAATTAAAACTTTACATGAATATTTCAGGGAGAAGTAGTTTTACAAGGTTGGCTAATTTAAAGTGGAATAAAATATGGATATATGGTCTTTTTATGGCGTGGCTGAGAATGGTCCCTAGGGTGATGGGTGTGAGTTTTTTAAAGGATGGCAGGAGGGTTAAACACCGGTCTGGTGTGGCATACTAGGATTTGTGGCTTTGGTGCATAACATCTGTTTTCCTACTGGGAAAGTCTGCATTCTTGACATTATTTTCACTTAATGAGAGTTTCGTCAGCTCTTGATTACAAAGATAAGAAAGCAAAGGTAGTTTTGCACATTACCACTATTAAAGGCTCAAACAGAAAAGCAAATAAAAATTCAGTGTGTTAAAACATGTCAACAAAGCCTATATCATTACCCATTTTTCCCTCAAAATCTTTCATCTTAGTGATTGAAGAAAAGAAGGAAGCAAAATTTGACCAAGTTAAAAACCTGACTGCCCACCAGTCTCCTATATAGTATATGTGCGACATCTCTCAACCTTTCTTTCTCCCTCTCATCTCTGTCTCTCACTACCTCCGTCTTCCAGGTCGTGTGTAATCAGATAAACTGAGCCGAGAAGTGCGATAAGAAAGGGGCTCCCTGGGGTGCTATGTCGCTCCCTCCTACACCCCTCCTTTTCCCCCACCCCTCATCCCTCCTCCACCACTACACCCCACCCATACACCCCCCCTAGCTCTATCTTTGCTGCCAGTGGCAATGGTGGTTTTAGTATGCATAGAGCTGAGCTATCTGCTCCCCTGCACCTTGACTTCCCCCCATACACACACACACACAAGCGGCAACACACACATGCGCACACGCACACACAGACACGCACGCACACACAGACACACACACATCACAATATTCACCCATGCATACATATAGACTCACCCATATTTTACCACAATACAACATGTCACATACACTGCTAATGATATGTAGAGAACGCTGTTCATAGCAATTATAACAAAGTGTCAAAAACATACACAGACAATAGGTCTACTTCAAAAACTTGTATTTTAAGTCACAGTTCGATTTATCGCTAAAATAGATCGGGTTGGCAGTAAAGTAGCAGTCTCTTTCAAATATCAGGAGGGCTGACCTCTGATGTGGGAAAGAACAGCAGCTTCTCTGCAGTTTTTTCTATTTTCATCTTTCTTCATTTCTCTCCATCTCTCTTTTTCTCTATTATTTTTCAAATAAAAACAATGTTAAGAATCTCGTGCTAAACCTAATCGAGTACTTTTGGAGCATAAACCTAATAAAACAGTGTTTGAAAATAAAGCTTGAAATAAAGAAAGTAAAAAAGTAACACCAAACTAACTGAAAGAAGGTCCTACCCAAGAGCTGAACCAAAGTCTGCTGAAGTCTCGTGAATTAAAATTCCAAAGACACTCCTAAATAGTCTTAATATCTTTGAAACTGTGAAACATTTTGTTGGAAAAAGTAACTGACATGTAACTGAGAATGCACTTTAATTGTCAGTTGAATAACTGGAAGTAATGACTTGAACTTTCCAAGCCACGCATTCAGTTTTAGATCAATGGGAAACTGGAGCCCATCGTAGTTTACTTTGAAAAAACGGATCATGGTGTAAAGACCCTTGTAAATCTTAAACTAATACATCTGGGACAGTATATTTATATCTTTCAAGTGTTCAACCTGCCTGTTTTTTACAATACATTACATTTTATCTTTTTTGGGGGTCTTTTCATTTTACACCTTATTTTAACGTCTTTTTGATTTGGCTTTGTATGCCTAAGAGTTCTGTATAATCTACTACATAAATATGTTTCCCTGGCTTGAATAGGTTCATATAGTAATCTCTACTTCTATGTAAATCTGTTTATGTACTAGCTTCCATTTTGCAGTATTCATATACCAAACCTCCTTATTGAGTGAATGTTACATATAGTACAACTTGAAAGTAATGTTAACACATAAACACAGGCACATTAGTTTATACCTGAAACGGACAATGACTCAAACACTTTGACAGGATGATCACATTTTATTTATTCTGGGAATAGAATAAGTCTTATCCAAATCTGGCCACTAACAAGTAAACTGGAACTGTCAGGTGGACTTTGTCTGTGTCTATTGGGGGACATTGGGGAAGTAGTTGTTAGACTCTGCAGCTAGCAGCTGGTGATAAGACAAAGGCAGGTTGTTTGCTGTCTCCTGTCCTGCCCGGCCATTAATGGTAACCTGCTATCTGATGGAGGCTAGGCTGGACACAGTCTTTCTGACTGACCCACTGGACAAGCTTAGGCTGTGTGTGTGTGTGTGTGTGTGTGTGTGTGTGTGTGTGTGTGTGTGTGTGTGTGTGTGTGTCCTCCTGTCTGAAATCAGTCTGCTATCACCTCCAAGCCTTTGAACCTATAAATTCATAGTATGTGAGTGTGTCAGTGGGTACATTCAGACCTTATAATTGTCTTTATACATGCTCAGCCAACGGAGTGGAGCTGTAGCAATCATCCTGCAGAATTGCTTTGTCATTGTTCCTTGTGATTAGAAGTGGGCATGTGTGTTATTTTGCCACTGGCTTGTCAAATGGCTCTTCCTGTGTCTGCTGCACCCGCTGAGGGGAGACTTTTCGTTTGTCAAACCAGAGTTTGTTGATCAAAAGAAAAAAAAATCTCTTTCACCTTTTTATGTCAACATCTCCATCATTTTGTATAATTTAATCAGTTTAAGGACAAGCTTAAACCTCAAGTCTGCAATACACATCAAAATTTGGTTTATTAACACATCACATAGTAACCCAGCGGTCCCCAACCTTTTTTGCGCCACGGACCGGTTTAATGTCCGACAGTATTTTCACAGACCGGCCTTTAAGGTGTTGCGGATAAATACAACAAAATAAAACCAGTACCGGTATCAAAACAAAAGAAGATTTATTCATAACACACGGGAAAAGACCCAGGAAAACTGAGTTAGCAATAAAAATAATACAAAAATAACGATAAAAACCCCGAGAACCATAAATTTCACACCCGAGCCTCCACCCGAGCCCGGTACCAAATGACTCACGGACTGATACTAGTCCGTGGCCCGGGGGTTGGGGACCGCTGTAGTAAACCACTATGAATTACTCTTCCTCGCTCTTGTGTTGAAGAGGCCATGTTTTCCTGCGTTTAGACAGCTCTACTGTCAGAGACAAGTGATCAATATATTTGGGGTTGAGTGATCTGCTGTCCCTCAGTGTCTCAAAGACAGCCAACAATTTTCACTTCAGTTCCATTCAAGTCCATCTTCAACTTCTCTGTATAAAAAACATGACTGGCAGATCACTTCACAAACCTCTAGAATACCTGACGGGATAAAAACACCAACATTCAGATAAAAAATTAGATGGATATTTTTTTCAAATATCTCTAAAACCATTGCTTTGGTAAGCACCTGTGCAGTATGAGCAATACAACTTATATAATTCACTTTATATAGTTACTCTAATAAACATTCCAGTTTAGTGGGTAGTTTGCTAATGCCAGTGTTTATTAATGCATTTGAGCTTGTTCTTCGACAGCTGATGCTGGATAACGATGTTAAGAAGTGTTTTGTTTTGTTTTTTTTATAACATTTTATAAGGTGACACATCAGTGTGCTTGGTTTGACGGAAGGCCTCTGTAAACAACAGAAAACTCTTTTTATTTTACTTTTCAGTAACCTTGAATGCCCACCTAAAGTAGCATGGCATGGCATGTCAGTGTGCTTCATTTGACCCGAGGCCTCAACAAACACACAAATATTTTTTCTTTAAAGGGTATAATGTACATGAGAAATATACTGTAAACATTAAAGAACATGAATATTACTGGAAAAAAGTAGGGTCTGCATTTGACTACATCAAAAGAGGCTCGATTTTAGCAAGTAAGAAGTAAAGAAGTATTAAAAATCTCTACGTGTGTACCATTCCAAGCATCACTTTGAACCAAAGCTGAGCCTGCAGCAAAGTGAAGTATACAGTTCCTGCAGACAGCAAAATCCAGGCTGCACTGACCAGAACTAAATTCTAAACCAAACACACACACACACACACACGTACATAGGCACTACAGAAACTTGGACAATGGCAGCAGCTTCTTTGTACCCCGTGTGACTGCAGCAGCTACTGGCTGGGGCTGATGCAAAGCTGATTAACAGGACTCATCTGGAATCAGTGACAGATGGATAACCTGTCCTGCAGGCCTGGGCACAACCAGAGCTCCAGGAAACAGGTAAACCTGGTCAGAGCTCCGTTTAGTGACCACAATGTAATCAGAAGATTTACCAGTCAAGGTGCACTTGCATACATACTGAATAGAAACGCACAGCTGCAAACAACTGTTTCTGACAATATTATTCACAAATGCCTCAGCTAATAAATCCGTTTCTTTGGATGGTCCAGGTGCCATGAAGCTAGCTAGGTTTCTGAAATGGCTGAAGTAAAACTGGGTTTAATTTAATCTTAATGTAATTCACTGGGATGATTCACTGGGATGAAAGAATAGAAGTATAGTTTAAGGTTTACATCGATCACATTTGTAACCTGTGCAAAAAATGGCTTTTCCAATACATACAGAATAGGCGTTAGTATGTTAGCAGAACAACAGATTTACATGAGATGTGGGTGTAGATCACACATGTTTTTACAGTGTACCAAGTCTATTTTTCAGTCACATTATGCTCGTACAATCCAAGAAAAACAGACTTGGAGTGTACAATTAAGCCCTGTTGCCAGATTAAACAGGGAATATTTATGTGTATATTTATATACAGATGAGCTACAATATTTTTCATACATATTGTTTCTTAAATCCAGTACTCATTTAAAGTTCAGAATTACAGAAATATCTCACCTGCACTACATAAGTTCTCCCATTTTCTAAATAACAACAGTCACCACGATCATCTAAATCCAAATCACAGAAAGAAAGAAAAAACAGGAGGTGGAGAGATTTTAGCAAAGTCTAACATATTAGCTTTTGGGTAATAAACCTTAATCCTGCTGTGTGGCTGGGGCCTCTGCCAGTGGTGAATGCAACTGCCATAAAGTGATGTACATGGAATTGTTTATAGGTAGGTTATATGTTTCCAGTCATCCATGAATATACACAACCCAAAGTTTTCTAGGAGAATATTACCCAAAAGATTCAATTCAGTTTTATTTATATAGCGCTAAATCACAACAACAGTTGTCTCAAGGTGTTTTATATTGTAAGGTGTCTCTGTTCTTTGTTTTCTCTGTGTAATAATACAGAGAAAACCCTGAAAATGCTAATGTTCAAATGACCCTTTATGAGCAGCACTTTGGCAACAGTGGGAAGGAAAAACTCCCTTTTAACAGGAAGAAACCTCCAGCAGAACCAGGCTCAACATCACACAGCATCTCCTAGCTTGCCTTCTTCCTTGATGGAAATTAATTAACTGAAAAAGATGGCTGAAATGTTTTATCACCAGTGAAGCTGACTTGGCATATATAAAAATGACATAACATTGGCCCTACAGATGTATGGTAATTGGAGTTATTCCACAACATTTTTAAAGTGTATATGCTCACAGCTGCGACTTTAAATCACACAATATCAGTATGGCAACTTTTGTAAAAAAAATAAAAAATAAAATATTTTTTCTCTGGCAAAACCAGAGAAAAAAATATTAGTGATCAATGCAAAAAAAAAAAAAGGTTGTCTGTCAAAGCTGGCATGTCTCCGATCACCCCACTGTAAGGACCATGCTGTCTTTCTCAGCATTGTATCCCACATCATATTTCACACTTGTTTTGCACCCAGTAGTTGATTCCTCTAAAGAATGGAATTAACTTAATTTCTGTCATCTTTGGCCTCTTGTCAAAGGCTCTCCACTCATTTGTTCTTATTTTGCTATTGTTTTACATGAACATGTTTGGCAATGTCAGGGTGGGGTTGGAATAGTACATAGGTGGGGGGAGGGGGGTGCAATAATTAGTGTTGGTATTGAAAAGTAATAACAGTATGGATTAATGTGGGAGAAGTGGAGTGTAGCGCATCATCGAGTGAGACAAATCCAATGCTGGGAATTAGCAGACAAAGCAAGAGGCAGTCAATAGGGATTATGCGGGGGCTAAGCTGCCCCACTTTGGCTTGGGGAGGAGGAGAGGTGTGGGATGCCATGATGGCAGTGGTGAAAGCTTTAGGACTGATACTGATATACACTTGTGCCGGTTGGCTTGCCATCGCCACCTCTTCAGCAGATGATGCGCTGATGCAGGGTTGAGGAACAGTGGAGATGGCACAGAAGGATAAGATAAGATAAGATAAGTCTTTATTGTCATTGCACAGTCATACATAGTACAGTAGTACAATGAAATTGGAAAAACTGTCCTACGTCGGCACTACATATAACACAACACGACACGATATGACACATCACAACGTAACAAACAACACAACACAGTATATTAACTTAGTATAAAAAAGAAGAATAAGTGTATGTGTATTGCACACTGTTATTATTGCACGTTAATTATTATTGCACCTTGTTATAAATATAAATATTATTGTTATCGTTTTAAACATTGTTACCTCCCCCTAAAAAGTCCAGGGAGGTATCCAGTCAGGTCAGCTATTTACATTGATCAGGGCTATTGCCCTGTTGTAAAAGCTGTCCTTGAGTCTATTTGTTCGGGACCTCAGCAGCCTAGGACAGCAAAAGAATGAAGATAGGCGTCTTACACTTTCTTTTTAAGTTCTCATAACTCCACCCACTATCTATGCAATTGTGCCCCTCTGTATATAAACTAGAACCCTCCTGCATTTAGGAGAGGTGGTGCTGCAAGCAAAGTCTGTGCCAGCTGGGCAAACACTCAGGTTGACAGAATAAACACCTTGCAAATAAAAGTAGAGATTATAAAACCCCTAGACACAGGAGCAGCACAAGTGTCAATGCATAAGCACGTCCACACTCACTCCTTCTCTGCATGGAGAAAGAGACTGGAGGTTAGACTGATATATCTCCTCTGGTTGTAAATGGCATTGCATATGTGAAGATGTTTTTACTGTGTTGCATTTTCTGGTTTCTGCAGTTACTTAACTGGAGACTGTAGTCCTTGTCCTGTGAAAACTTTGATTTTGCACTCAGTCTCACTTTATTTGCACTTGCTGTTTTACTTTCTATTCACTGTTTTGTTTGCTTTCTCACATTGTTTTGTTAGGTTTAGTTCATTTCATAAAAAAATGTATAAAAATATCATGGTTTCTGGCAAAACACGCTTGTTCACAACAATTGGCCTGGATATAGATTAAAACACTCTTTTTGGCCTTTATCATGATAAAAAGACTGTATTGGAAACTGTTGGTTTGCTGAGTTCAAGGAGGAAAAGCCTACTCTGGAATTAGGAGGTAACTCCGCATCTTTTCTGAAAATTTTTTTCAGTAGCTTTGAATTTGGCTTGGCTTGATGTCACTACTGGTAGCATGAGGCAAACGCTGGAGGAGCCTGGCCCCTAAAGAGGTTGCACAGATAGTACAAGTCCAAAATGGCACATTAATATGTGCCATTGCCAGGAGGTTTGCTGTTTCTCACAGTATAGGACCAAGAGTATGGAGGAATCCAGGAAACAGGGAGTTACTATTGGAGAGCTGGACAGGGCCCTGAAAGGTCCTTAACTCATTTGCAGGATCGGTCTTTACTCCAGAAATAAGGAACAAGATGACTGCACTCTGAGACACGAGATTTCTAAATTTACTGATGGTGCGTAAATGAAGCCAATCCTAGATGTTTCGATAATGTGCACGGTGATAGTCATTTTTTATTAGGATATAAGATTCCTCAAAGTGTTAATGCAAACCAAGGTAATTCCAGCTCAAGTAACTATTTGGTTAGACCATGGTTTTTAAGGTTTTTGGGTCCTTGTACAATCATCACGGCAACCAGCCTCAGTTTTATCTGAATTTAGAAGCACAAAATTGGAAGACATCTATGCTTGTGTTTTTTTAAGACATATCTGTAGTTCAACTAGTATATGTATGTGTGTATATATATATATATATATATATATATATATATATATATATATACACGTGTGTGTGTGTGTGTGTATGTGTATTTATTTTAGTCCTTGTCCTGTGAAATCGAAGGTGATGCACTACCTTCACTGCTGCTCTGCATGAGCCTCAACACTCTAAGCCAGCTCATCACAAGGGGCAGATTTGGATATAGTCAAAAGTGACGAAGAAGCTAGAGGTGGGTGCTCTCTTCCACAGCATGTATTGTATCCTGTCTTCCTTCTTTGCCCAACCAGTCATAGCAGATGGCCCCGTCCCTCTCTGAGCCTGGTTCTGCTGGAGGTTTCTTCCTGTTTGAAGGGAGTTTTTCCTTCCCACTGTCACCAAAGTGCTTGCTTATAGGGGATCATATGGTTGTTGGGTTTTTTTCTGTAGGTATCATTTTAGGGTCTATCTTACAATATACAGTGGCTTGTAAAAGTATTCGGCCCTCTTGAACTTTTCTACATTTTGTCACATTACAGCCACAAACATGAATCAGTTTTATTGGAATTCCACGTGAAAGACCAACACAAAGTGGTGCACACGTGAGAAGTGGAACGACAATCAGACATGATTGCAAACATTTTTTACAAATAAATAACTGCAAAGTGGGGTGTGCGTAATTATTCAGCCCCCTGAGTCAATACTTTGTAGAACCACCTTTTGCTGCAATTACAGCTGCCAGTCTTTTAGGGTCTGTCTCTACCAGCTTTGCACATCTACAGACTGAAATCTTTGCACATTCTTCTTTGCAAAACAGCTCCAGCTCAGTCAGATTAGATGGACAGCGTTTGTGAACAGCAGTTTTCAGATCTTGCCACAGATTCTGGATTGGATTTAGATCTGGACTTTGACTGGGCCATTCTAACACATGGATATGTTTTGTTTTAAAAGGAGATAAGATATAAGCCATCAATGCATATGCCCTACCAGTCCTGAGACACCCAACTAGAATAATAAACTGTCCAAAGAGGAATATAGATGCCGCTGATGTCAAAATATATCAATAACTCTAGCATATTTGGGCTAGAGTTCTGATATGGTAAATGGACTGGTTCTTATATAGCGCTTTTCTACTCTCCTGGAGTACTCAAAGCACTCTATACAACACGCCGCATTCACACAAGCACTATTATCTATACGTGCTTTCTAACTATCATTCATATGCACTCATACTCCAATGGATGCATCGGAGAGCAAGGCGGGGTTAATCTTGCCCAAGGATATTTGGCATGCAAACTGGGGGAGCCAGGGATTGAACCACCAACCTTCCGATCAGCAACTGATTAATGAAAATCACATCCACAATCCAGAATGAAACACAGAGCATTCATAAATACACCAGGAAGATGGCCCCCAAAGATGAACTTCTTCTTGCATCCTTCGGGGAGTAAAATGCATCTGAGAGAGAACGGTGTCACAGAACGCACCTTCTGTGGTGTATAATGTACAGAGAAGCTTCACACAACACAGTTATGAGGATTGTCATTGAAATCCAAGCCTTTGCATGGGATGTACCGTCATCAGATGTTGGAAGTGGCAGACATGAAGAAATCCTAAGAGTGGCTAGAAAGGGGCAGCTTAAAGGGCAGCACAGAGGCGCTGAGCATGGCAGGACAAGAACAGGCCGTAACCACCAGAGCCATGCCAGCAGGAGTCTACCGTCAAGAGACAGAAGAAGACTGCAACCCCGGCAAACAGCAATAGAAAGAAGGAGCACAAGAGTATAGGATCTGAGACAGATGGACCAGGTGGTAACACAGCATTGGGAGCTGTAAACCTAAAACTGTAATAGTGGCTCCAGCAGACTCCAGCCCAGATACAATCAGAGGTCTCTGCCTAGAGAAGTGCAGTTCCAGGATAAGTTAACATACTGTGCACAACTGTCAAAGTCACAGCCCTAGGTAGAGGATGTGAGTTTGGGAAGCACACACACCGTGGTTTTTTTTGTGTGTGTTTTTTTTAAATATAACTTTTGAGTATATTTGAGATTTAGATATTCAAGGAAATGTACGTAGATGTAGAAGACATTGCTAAGCCATGGTTAAACTGCCATCTTCCACCTAAATGTTTCCCTTTCTGAAACATCCAAAGCTGCTTTTGATCTACTCTGCTGGTCTTTTGTCTGCTTTGTATTTGAAAGCCTGTTTCTTGCTACTGTCACCCTGTTGCTTCCTGCTGCAGTATGTGGTCAGCATTTCCTCTAAGCTTTAAAATCGATCACGTTTACACTCGATATACACAAAAAGGAAAAAGAAACATGCAAAAAGGTTATTGTAACACCTAAAAGCCTCTTCAGTTAGGACCACACACATCCCCCTCGCCCGCCCCCCCCACCCTATACATGGTGCTCACTTTTCTTCCACGTCATTTTATTATTTTTTTTAAGCAGTGAAAGAAAGAATAGCTTGCTGGCTGAGAGGAGCTTGTGCTATTTTCATTTATTTATGTATTCATTAATTCATTTATTCATTCCTTTTTTCTCTGTATATAATTCTTTAATTTTTATGTTAATGGCCACATTGGGTGGTGGCCGGGTTTTGATGACATATCTCCAGTGGAGCTCCTGCGATGGCTTAGCCCATCCAAAAATAGCTGTGAAATCCAACGAAATAATAGAAGGGTGGCGGTAGTGATGGAAAGAGTGGGGGATGGATTTGAAGCAGATGAGGCTTTGCATTCGAATAGCATGGTCTGTCTGGAGTGAAGGGACACCCCCCCAGCCCCCACCCCAAGCACTTCATCACCACCACCACAACACCCAGGAGAGAGATGGAGAGAGGAGGTGTTATCGGGTCCTTGCAGCCACAGTCCTGACTTGTTACTGAATATGGA
Source organism: Rhamphochromis longiceps (assembly GCF_057381845.1). Classification (NCBI taxonomy): domain Eukaryota; kingdom Metazoa; phylum Chordata; class Actinopteri; order Cichliformes; family Cichlidae; genus Rhamphochromis; species Rhamphochromis longiceps. The sequence continues at coordinate 3,691,534 of NC_140570.1, read as the reverse complement.
ACGTGGCAGAGGACCAGAAAAGTGAGTTGTCTTTGTTTTGTCAAGTGTGCCATGACAAAATGCTGGGGAGCCCCCACCATGACCCCTCCAAACATACACATATACAAAGACACACATGCAGGTGACATAGCTTGGAGCCTGCTTGTTTGACCTACTAATCATATTTGCATAAATATAGACACACATACAGACACGCAGACAGAGAGATTACAGGGTTTGGAGGGCGGTATGTTGTGTGCATGCATTATGTGTGTATGTATGTTTGACGAGTGACCAAATAACGCGCACAAAATGTCTTTTATAATACAAATATACACACACACACACACACACAGATGAAGAATATGCAGACACACACACGGACATTCCTGGAAAATATATTTGAACATGTAGTCACACAAACACACAACAAGACTCCGTCTTCACTGCAACAAGTCCTGCTAAATATTCATGAAGCTCGACAACAATAGTGTCCGTCCATCTACCTCGAGCTGGCCCTTACTTCCCCTTTGCTGGTGTTTTAGTCTCTTGTCTATTAGACTGCTGTGTGTGAGTTTCCCAGCTGATGACTTGATTCAGGCCTACACCACCAGTATTTCACAAATTCTACACATGTTCCAAAACATGTAAGAACATAGGTTCACACAAGTTCAAATGAATCTGATGCTCCAACAAAACATCAGTATCATAATATGGAGAGCTGAAGATTTGGACAGCTTTGTCATCACTGAGTACTTCATGAAGTAGAAATGCCTGTCAGATTATTGGAGACATGGAAATAGCCATAGGTGATGTGGGATAGGAATTACATCAGGGATGTTGGAGTTTTCATGGACTATGATGCTTGCAGAAACATCGTGATCTGTAGTTAGAGTACAAAGCAGACAGAAAGAGCCTCGTGAAATGGAGGTACGCACAGGAGAGAAGAGGAATGAAAGTTAGTAGATGGGTAGATCGATCCAGACATTAATAGTATCGATACCAACACTTTTAATGCAATAGGATTGGTATTTTTTTCTGTGCTCTATAGTTTAATTTCTTTTTCTGAAAATGAAAAATATACCTCAAACACACACTATGAAAAATGTCTGAACCTTTTTTGTAATAAATGTCAAGACTTTTCTATTTATTTATCACATTTTTAATAGAAGTTGCCCAAAAACGCTTTCAAGATAGACCAGAAACACCAAGTTTCAAAATACATGAAAAGATGAAAGGTGTGATATATTGTGTTAAGTAATTAAAGTGATTCAGTGTTTATTAAAAATGTGGTCAGAATTTACAAATTGATGCTGATTAATTTTACAAATCATTACACACTGCTCTAACCTACATATACGTCCTTTAAAAGTTAAAAGTATCTCTGGTGACATTGGCAATACAGGCCTCTATTTACTTGGTATTGGATCAACACCAAAATTTTTAGAATCACAAAGCACCAGTAGAAGCTACACATAAAAGTGAATGAGAGGGAAACTGGTTTAACAGTGAAGCTGCAAGGAGCAGAGGTAGTGAAGTTGGATAATTTTAAATATCTGGGGTTAACCATCCAAAGCAATGAACAGTACACAAGAGATGTGAAGAAGACAGTGCAGACAGGGTGGAGTGGATGTAAATGAGTGTCAGGGGTGATTTGTGACAGAAGAACAACAGCAAAACTGAAAGGGAAGATTTACAAAATGGTAGTGAGACTTGGTATGGTGGGTCAGCTAACCATGGGTCAGGGATGGTTTGGAGGCAGTAGCATTAACAAAAAGACAGACGGCTTAACTGGAGGTGCCACGTGTAAAAAATGTCATTGGGAATGACCAGAATCGACAAGACTAGAGGATCTTGTCCATTCTGGTACATCAGAGCAATAGCTCAGGTTGAGCAGTTTGGAGAGGAAATTAGAGAGGCAAGGAGATGGTTTGAACATGTGCAGAGGAGGCATATGGATGGATAATGCATTTAATGGACAAAGGATGTTAAAGACAGAGAAGGAAGGAAGGAATGACCACAGAGAAGATTCATTTATGTGCAGAGGGTTGGTGACAGACTGTTGGTGTTGCAGCGCTGTGTGACTACACGTGTGTTCATTACAGATATGATATAAATCAATTTGATTAAAAGTCTGAAAAACTGCAAATCCATCAATTCTCTTTAAAATTATCTTAATTGTCTGCAATTATTTTGTATTGTGGCTTCCCTGCAATGCAAGAAAAATGCTTTCAAATATGCACAATAAATACCTAGAATATACATATGCAAATACATATAACCAACACTCTACAACAGAACAAAACCCCCTTTTGGAATTTTTGTGTTGCACTTGAAAGCCTTGGTCACAGTTGTTTGCTGGCATTATTGCATATGTAGCACAAGTTTGGGGAAGAATATTTAAAGGAATAATATAAATGTGATTTACTTAGCTTGTAACTTCAACACACCTGCCTTATTTACTATTACAATACAATTCCAATAGTGGAGAGTAGGTTTGTAGTGGCAACCATACCATCAAAGCAACGTTTAAAGTAATATGTATTCTCTTAAATGCTCCCATTGATATCATATGCTACTGGAAAGCAAACAAATGAAATGCTTGTAAAACTGATTTCTGAAAAATAATTGTTTTCCCACATCCATGTATTGATGTACATCCAGGATGAATGTGGGGAATCCAGGATAGTTTATGATGTGTTATCAAGGAATTTTATTTCAGATACTCTGTCTAATTCAATGATATTTATTTTCAGTTTCCTATTGGTAGACTATGTGCAATTCTCAAATATTATGCATTTTGTTTTACTCAGGTTCAATGTTCATTTATTATAGTCAAACCTTCAGATTATTTAATCCATTTTCTAGTTCATTCAGAAGTTGTTCCGAGTTATTTCCACAGCACAGTAAGTCGTTATAATCTGCAAATAATATTCTTTTCTAAGACTTTGAAATTGCACATATGTCATTAGCCTACAATATGAAAAGCAGTGGCCCCAAAACTGATCCTTGGGGAACCCCACACGCAACGGGTTTCGGTTTTGATTTGATGGCATTAATTTTGATCAATTGTTTACAGTTTTTAAGGTACACATCTGGAGCAAGTCAGGGTATCTTGCCCAGGTGTACTTTGGTGTGTTGACTCGAGCAGGCAGGTATGAAACCACCAAACCTTCCACTTAGCAGATGACCTGCTCTACCTCCTGAGCCACAGCTACCCCAAGTACACGTGCCCACACAGTGCTATAAAAAGTATTTGCCCCATCCTGATTGTTTTTTCACACTTAGACAATTATACAAATTACTTTTTCACACAGGGAAATAAAATCATCATATAAAACCAGCATTTTATGATCACATGGCTTATTTTTCACTAATATTGAAATTTGTTTGATGATCTGAAACACGTAAGTGTGACAAATATGTGCTAGGATAAGAAATCAGGAAGGGACAACTATGTTTTCATAGCACTGTGCAAACACACACACACACGCACGCACACACACGTAGGGTTAATAGGCTGCCAGTGCTGTCTGCATGTGCTTGTGGGCATGGTGGCTGAGGTGTGAATGTGTGTCAGATGGTCTGGCAATGTAGTGGTGCCCACAACTACAGGGAGCAACCCACATACACACACACACACACACACACACACACATGCATACACAATTTGTAAGCAAACACACACACCTTGTCACAGCCACACAGAATCCTGTTTGCTCAATCTGCAAGATATGCTTCCATGAATATAAACATACACACATGCTAGGGTTGGAGTCACAAACCTGTTTACCTGCCTGCTACTCCTGTTCACCTACTACTGTAGTTTGTTTAGGGTTGAATTTATCTACAATGGAAAGTATCAGTTGTAGGTACTTGTTAATGAATGGAAGTTAAATATTTTGTTCCTGTTTCTCTTGCAGAAATTCTTCCATTAGTAGTTTTGGTATTGCATGACGGTCAGAGTACTCTCCCTGCTAGTCAAGAATTCAAAAAATTACTTGATGCTATTGGATAGATGATATAAAGGCTTTATTCCAAAGATACTCACATCATCTGCTGTTTTGTTGTTGCTGTTTTTTGTTTGTTTGTTTTTTTCTCTGCAGCATATACACTGCTCAAATAGTTTTTAAAGGAACACTTTAAAAACACGTCAGAGCTCAATGTGAAAACAATCATGCTCTATATCTGTACTGATATGGACTGTGTAAAGTGTTAGGAATGAAATGGAATGAAATGAAGCAACACTGAAAAATTAGAAAGATCAAAACGGGCAAATTTCGAGGCCCCAAACCACAGCTCAATTCATGTTCAAGCCATTCACCTTTGTCAAAATCGCTGTCAAACCTAAGATGAGGATGTGGGCCCAGCTATTGAAATAGTACTCAGTAGTTTGTATGGCCCCCCACATGCTTGTATGTGTGCCTGACTATGCTCCTAATGAGACCACAATGTTGTCCATGATGATTGCCTCCCAGATCTGGACCAGGGCAACACTGTGCTCCTAGACAATCTGAGTTGCAACCTGGCAGTGTTGGGTGGACCAAAACATAATGTCCCAGAAGTATTCTATTGGATTTAGGTCAGGTGAGTGCAGATTTGATAAAGGAATTGATGCCACTGATACAAAGGTATCAATTCCTTCATCCTCTGGGAGCTGCCTGAATACTGACATGAGGTCAGGCCTTTTCAGGGAGTGGATCAACGCAATATCTAATATTACAATAAACAACAATCTACAATCTACAACAAATAACAGTGTAACATGTGCCGCTGGTGCCTAACAGGTGTGTTCACCTGTCACAGAATGAGGAGTTATTATACAGCTTTAAAGAAAAATGGTAGGAATGATTTTCTGAAGCTTTCTTTTATGGCAGTGAGGTTCAAGAACAAGAGAGAAAGAGTTTGGCTGCCTCAGAAGTGTGGAGTGGAGCGGTTGTCTATGATGGAGAGCAGTTTGTTCATTGACCTCCTGTACCTCACTGACTCAAGCACCTCAAAATTCTGACCATTGATGCTGGCATCTCTGACTCTCATGCTGCCACCCTAGCAGACAACAGCTATATGTATATATGTATATATCTGTATCTATCTATCTATCTATCTATCTATCTATCTATCTATCTATCTATCTATCTATCTATCTATCTATCTATCGATCGATCGATCGATCGATCGATAGATAGATAGATGTGTGTAGATATATATATATATATATATATATATATATATATATATATATCTACACACAATGCCCCACAGCTGGATACTGGAATGCCTAGAATTGTACAAGATCAATGGGACCCTAAGAGCCTTCATCAGGAACTCAATGGGGATGTGGCGTACAACACTAGAGGCCAACTCCAAGCCCATAGCACAAGTCACCATCAAGTGCGGGATCTACCAAGGAGATGCTCTGTCCCCACTGCTGTTCTGCATAGGCCTGAACCCCCTCAGTGAGATCATTAACAAGACTGGCTACGGATACCGACTACGGAACGGAGCAGTTGTCAGCCACCTCCTGTACATGGATGACATCAAGCTGTATGCCAAGAGTGAACGAGACATCGATTCACTGATCCACACTACCAGGCTATACAGCAATGACATTGGAATGTCGTTCGGACTGGAGAAGTGTAGTCGGATGGTATCAAAGAGAGGGAAGGTAGTCAGAACTGAGGGGATTGAACTACCAGAAGGCAACATTGCAGACATAGAGGACAGTTACAAGTACTTGGGGATCCCGCAGGCGAATGGGAACCATGAAGAGGCCGCTAGAAAAGCTGCAACCACCAAGTACCTGCAGAGGGTCAGGCAAGTCCTGAGGAGTCAGCTGAATGGTAAGAACAAGATCCGGGCCATCAACACGTACGCCCTGCCCGTGATCAGGTACCCTGCTGGGGTAATAGGCTGGCCAAAGGAGGAGATAGAAGCCACTGACATAAAGACAAGAAAGCTCCTTACCATGCATGGAGGGTTTCACCCCAAGTCCAGCACCCTGAGGCTGTACGCTAAGCGGAAGGAAGGGGGCCGGGGACTGGTGAGTGTCAGCACCACAGTCCAGGATGAGACAAGGAACATCCAAGAATACATTGGGAAGATGGCCCCAACTGACCGAGTGCTCAGTGAATACCTCAGGCAGCAGAAACCCAAGAAAGAGGAGGGAGACGAGGAACCATCATGGAAGGACAGAGCCCTGCACGGTATGTACCACCGGCAGATAGAGGAGGTGGCTGATATCCAGAAATCCTACCAGTGGCTGGACAAAGCTGGACTGAAAGACAGCACAGAGGCACTAATCATGGCAGCACAAGAACAAGCTCTGAGCACAAGATCCATAGAGGCTGGGGTCTATCACACCAGGCAAGACCCCAGGTGCAGGCTGTGTAAAGATGCCCCAGAGACAATCCAGCACATAACAGCAGGGTGCAAGATGCTAGCAGGCAAGGCATACATGGAACGCCATAACCAAGTGGCCGGCATAGTGTACAGGAACATCTGTGCCGAGTATAACCTGGAAGTCCCGAGGTCAAAATGGGAGATGCCCCCAAGGGTGGTGGAGAATGACCGAGCTAAGATCCTGTGGGACTTCCAGATACAGACGGACAAAATGGTGGTGGCTAACCAACCGGACATAGTGGTGGTAGACAAACAGAAGAAGACGGCCGTAGTGATCGATGTAGCGGTTCCGAATGACAGCAATATCAGGAAGAAGGAACACGAGAAGCTGGAGAAATACCAAGGGCTCAGAGAAGAGCTCGAGAGGATGTGGAGGGTGAAGGTAACGGTGGTCCCCGTGGTAATCGGAGCACTAGGTGCGGTGACTCCCAAGATAGGCGAGTGGCTCCAGCAGATCCCGGGAACAACATCGGAGATCTCTGTCCAGAAGAGCGCAGTCCTGGGAACAGCTAAGATACTGCGCAGGACCCTCAAGCTCCCAGGCCTCTGGTAGAGGACCCGAGCTTGAAGGATAAACCGCCCGCAGGGGCGTGCTGGGTGTTTTATATATATATATATATATATATATATATATATATATATATATATATATATATATATATATATATATATATATATATATATATATATGTCTATCTATCTATATATATTACAGTTTTTTTTTATTGGTTTGGCGCAGTTTTCACAAGCAATTGGTACATTTTCAAAACTCTTAGTACTTATATCACAACAGATCATCAAAAGTGCACGTTTTTCAAACATTTCAGCATATTTCCAATTGTGTCAGTACAATACACATAATGACAAAATATCCTTTTCACTACACAAAATAAGTGTTTCATCTAAATAAATGTTTTGTTCACAGTTACTGCCTTTCATAATGTTATCACTATCAAATTTTTGATTTGCACCTCTTATTATTCAGTTTAATACATTTGTCTATCATTTAATTCAACTGATCTTAATGTTTAATCAATGAATCCTTCATTATGTCCATGGATTTTCAACTTGACTGATTGTTGTCTGGTCATTTGTAAGTTACACATTGCTGCAAGAGCAAGAGGTGGTGGTGCTCCTCGACAGAGAGGTGGTCTTCAGAGAAATGTAGGCAGAAGACAACGCACCATCATCTCTAATGAAGTCCGGGCCATCATTGTTGACCATGTGGTTAACAGAGGCTTTACCATGGCTGAGGCTGCCAGGTTGGTACAGCCTAATTTACAAAGGTCAACTGTCAGCTCTATCATCAGAACTTTTCGCCAAGAAAACCGGTATGTCTGCTATAGCAACTTCACTTCTAAAATATAGTACTCTATTGTATACATGAACAACATGTAATTGTCAGTTTACAGTAATGTAATTTGTAATACTTCAATATTGACAGTATATGATTGTCCTCAGAATTAACAGGAGACAACCTGGTGGTGGTCGCCCACGTGTTTTGACTGACCAGCAGGAGTTGGCTGTGGTGGAAATGGTCAGGGCAAGGAATGACATACGGCTGTCTGAAATCAAACAGGCTATTGAGAACAACAATGACACCTTTGCCAATGTGCCATCAATTAGCCTTCCAACGATTGCCCGGCTTTTGAAGAAGCACCAGGTTTCCATGAAACAAATTTACTTGGTTCCTTTTGAGAGGAACAATGTCTGGGTGAAACAACTGTGTTCAGAATATATTCAGGTACAACACTAAACTGGCATGCAATTACTGTAACAGTACTGACAACTATTAGTTGTAAAAAAAAACTAACTAAATTATCATTTTAGAGGGTGATGGAGCTGGACGCTGCTGTGAATCATCACAAGTATATTTTTGTTGATGAGGCTGGTTTCAATCTGGCAAAAACTAGACGCAGAGGACGTAACCTTATTGGACAAAGGGCTACCATCCAAGTCCCTGGACAACCTGGAGGAAACATCTCAATGGGTGCAGCTATATCTGAAGATGGTGTGGTAGGCTGTAGACCAGTTCTAGGGTCATACAACACTGAACACCTGATAGTTTTTTTTTTAAATGAACTGGAGCAGGCCTGTCAGGGAGAAGACATTGTCTATGTTGTTGTGTGGGACAATGTCAGCTTCCACCATGCACAGCTGGTTCAGGAATGGTTTAAAACACATCCTCGCTTCATGACACTCTATCTTCCACCATATTCCCCTTTCCTCAACCGAATTGAGGAATTCTTCTCTACATGGAGGTGGAAGGTGTATGATCGCCATCCCCATGAGCATGTCTCCCTTCTTCAAGCCATGTGTGAAGCTTGTGGTGATATAACTGCTGAGCAATGTCAAGCCTGGATTCGTCATGCCAGGAGATTTTTCCCACGGTGCCTGAACAACGAAGACATCCATTGTGATGTTGATGATGGCCCAATGTTAATAACCGGCTTGATTAATTGTGTAAAAGTGATAAAAATAAAATAAAAAATATATTGTGCTTATGTAAATGACTTGTTGTTTTTTCTCCCTTTTTTGTGTGTGTATATATGTATATATTATATATATATGTATGTGTTTTGTTTGTTTTTTTTTGGTTATGCCTGAACATAAGTGTAATATTTGCTGTGTAAAGTTTTACAGTTCAGTTACACTCATTCATCACCAAGGACAATTTGAACCGCTTACCTTGTATTATTTGCTCCTGAATGAAATGATTGGTAAAAGTACTACGTTGAAAAAAGATCTTACTGTTTTGTTTGGGTGAGTAAAGCAAATGTTCTCAGAATATATCACAATGATCATATGTTCTGCAACAATGATTAAGTCGAATGAAAATTTGTGCAAATACAATGAACTCATGACATCAGATTTGAAAGAATGACTAGTGGTGTTACAAATGTGATCAAATGTGAGTTTTGTACTGAGAGATTTGAAAATGCACACTTTAGTTGTGAAAATAGTACCAAACCAATTAAAAAAACTGTACAACCCTCGACCTTCCAATCATGGGGCAACAACTCTACAGGTGTATGAGTGAAAGGCAGGAAAAAGTAAGGGATGGTTTCACACAGTTTTTTTGTTGGGAAAGGTACTTTTTACATTATACATGCTTCCCTTAGACAATATTATTAAAAAACACTGCATACATTTTTATAAAGCGAAATGAAGTAATCAGTTAAAGTTCAAGTATGTCTTAAAGACAAGTAGGCCTGGATGAACTGTAATGTTCTACATTCAGATGTTTCTGTTGCTTTTATATTTGGCCCTACTAATCTTAAAAGTATTGTAACTAACCAGGTAATTACTTTGGATTGAATTAACTTGGCCTCCAGTAACAATGAAGGATCTTAGAGTCATTTTTGACCAGGACATATCCATCAACATGTACATTAAACAAATACTTGGGAGTGATTTCTTTCATTTTCACAAAAGAAACATCCTCTCGGAGAGATACTGTTCTTATATTTATTACTTTGAAGGTAGCTAAACTCTTGTAACTCTCTATTATTGTTTTAAAAGCTCTCTGAAAAGCCTTCATATGACCCCAAATCCAACAATTAGGGTACTGACAGAGACAAGGAAAAAGTATAATGGGAGGCTGATAGGGCCTTGGACGTCCCTTTCTGATAAATCTTGCATGTATAGTTAGGCTTCCATAGCTATGCTGTCAAGGCTCAGGCTGCTGATTGACTTTCCATAATGCACTGAGCCTTTCTCTTCACTTCCTTATTATCAGTTCATGTGTTTATATGAACCAACTGCATTAACCTTCTTGCTATTGTACGCTTTTGCTATGTGCTCTAGTTTTTTTCTCTTCTCTTTGTTTAAAAAAGCATATTCAATATTAAAAAGGCTCAAGGACAAAATACTACTGAGGAGTTTATTTCCGAGTGTAGTTTCTATCAGTTTGCTTGTTTATGACTCTGGAAGAGTTTTTGTTTCTACACCAAAAACCTTTATCATTGATTTTTTTAAGATTCTGTCAGCTTCATCTTACATCTCTAGTTGAAAGAGCTGAGAAGGTAGAGTGGGTCATCTACTAATCAGAAGACTGGTGTTTTGATCTGGGCTTATCAAGTCTGTGTCCTTGGGCATGCTACTCAACCTCAAGTTGCCCCTGATGCATCCATCGGAGTGTGCACACACGAGTCTTTAAAAGGCGTCGAATTAAGATGGACATCACTGAATACCATCTTTTTCTGAAAAAATAGAGTTACATGGTAGTGTGGGGGTTAGCACTACTCAAAGCCAGGGTTGGGGTTTTCTGTATATGTTTCCCTGTGTTTGCACATGTTCTCTCTGGGTACTCTGGCTTCCTGCAGGATCCTAGAAAGTTGTATGGGTTAGAATGTTGGACTGGCAATTTGTCCAGGTTGTACTCTGCCTCTAGTCCTACGACAGCTGAGACAGACTCCAGCCTCCCTGTAACTTGGAATTAGATAAATGGAAGTAAAAGGATGTTAAGCATAGTTATCTCTTTATGCCCACTCTAACGTGTTTTCTTAGGTGAGATCATGCTGATTAATTTTTGAGTTTTTTATTTCCCACAAATGATAGTGTGCTCAATTTAAAATCTTTGAGATCACACATGACTTGATTTGTGACTGGTTATGTTCTGAGCTCTTATGTTGTGTCCACCAGTTAATGTATGTTGCTCCACTGTCTCATTTTTATTCTCTCTCGGTCCCTGCGTCTTTCATTCTCTCTCGTGCCATCTCTCTGTCTCTCTGTTCCTCTCCTCCCCCTCTGTCTTTGCGCTCCCTCTCTCAGCGGTAAGCCCTCTAATCTCTCCTGTTGAATCGCCTGGCAGACACATACCCTCTGTCTGCGGAGCCAGTAGGGAAGCTTCCTGTGCAGGTGCACCACAGAGCATGCACGATAGGTGCAGAGAGCATAGCAGCTTTTGGGTTACAGAGCAGGCTGGGCTTCGCATGACGGGTATGTTAAGTGTGGGTATGGTAAGTAGAAATGACATAGCAGGTATCTTGGACAAGATAGGCATAGGAGACTCTGGGTATAGTGAGGATCGTAATAGTGGGGGGTGGGTGGTTATGAGTATATGTCAGGCAGAGAGCATGTGGAAACCTCAGCATGTATGTCAGCCATGGTGACCACACTGGGACTGGCAGATGGTGGGCACAGTGAATACAGATCATGGCAGACATTTTGTGTACAGTGAGCATGGCAGGAATGGTAGCATTGTTAGCAGTCACAGTGCGACCCCATGCAGCGTGGCAGGACCAGGGGCCAAGGTTGTTGGTCGCATCTGGACTCAGGCCCAGGCTTTCTGAGATCCAAAGAGACATTTCCTTTTTCCTCATTTTGCTGAGTGGTTAGTAATTTTTGATAGTTGGTAGCTTTCCCCCACGTTACTGGCATCTCTTAATCAATGTTAATTGGCTTGGAATTAGCATATGTTAATTAATGATATTTACTTCAAATTAAAGGTATGAGTGGTCCCAGAGGGTTTCCTGTTCATCTAATTAGAACCAATTAGCTGCAATTAACACGTGTAAATGAGACAGCACTGAGTCCAAAACAAACAGTGTGTATGTACAGGCTGCTGCCCAGCTTCCCCTGTGTTGCTGAATATGCATGGGCCTGTGGTTGCTTTTGTGTCTTTTTTCTTGTGTAAAGTGCTGTTAGAAAGTATTTGACCTCTTCCTGATTACTTTTTTTTTTTTGCATGTTTATCACACTTATATGTCTCAGATCTTCAAACAAATTTTACTATCAGACAAAGAAAGCCCAAATAAATATAAAATGGTGTCCTCAAATGATAACTTAATTTATTAAGAAGTATCCAAAACTACATGTGTGAAAAGTAATTGCCCTCTAAACCAAATAACTGGTTGTGCTACTATTTGAAGCAAAAACTGCAATCAAGCATTTGCGATAACTGGCAATGAGTCTTTGACATTACTATGACAGAAATTTGTTGCACATTTCTTAACATATTTGTGTAAGTTCAGCCACGCTGGGTGATTTTTAAGCCTGAATGGCCTGTTTAAGGTCGTGCCAACTGGATTTGACTTGGCCACTTCAAAACCTTCATTTATTTATTCTTTTTTAGATTTCCTGGTGTGTTTCCAACTTTTTTTCTGCTATATAAGTACTTTTGAACTTCAGGGAAAGAACTGGAATCCTCCTTAAGGATGTTCTTGTAAAGAACAAAATTTATAACAAGTTGTCTAGTTCCTGAAGCAGCAAAGCACCCAAAAACCCTTACACCACAGTGTTTGACTGTCTGCATGCTCATTGATGCTCGCTTTTACAAAATGCTGTGTTAGTTTTACAACAGATGTAACTGCAAACATTTCAAATTCCATTTTTGTATCACCACTGCACAGAATATTTTCCCCAAATTTGGGGAGTGGGATTATCGAGAATGTTTTGGCAAATGTGACACAAGCTTTTATGTTTTTTTTTCTCCTTGGCTCTCCCTCATGGATGCCATTTTCTGTCCAGTCTGTTTATTCTTTTTGAATCATGAATAATAACCCTAACTGAGGCTCGCAGTTCTTTATTTGTTGTTCTAGATTCTTTTGTGACCTACGCAATGACTCACAAATATGTAGCTATATTATATCAGGTGTCTTATCGTATATTTTACCACACACCAGAACTAACATCCCTTCCCAGCACAAACAAATAACCATTCAGGACCCTTTCACTCCCAGTTTCCCTGCTCACATCCTCAGTGCCTCTCCTATTTTTAGAGCTCTATTGCCAAACTAATTTGCTTTACAGACCTTTCTATCAAGTGAAGAAAATCCCGGAGGTGTATTAATTGAAATTCAGTCGACGGCACATCTTGTTTTGGTCTAAGAAACCACCAGCCGTGCTGAGTGTGGAGAGTAATCTCACACAGGGAAAATTGCCAGGAAATGAGAAGATGTAAACAAGGGAGAAGGTAGAAAATAAACAGAAGTCATCCAAGCATCTATTGCATCTCACAGTACTCTATTAAAAGTATACTGCCTTTTTATATATAATTTTGGCAAATACCATCTTGCTTGGCTAATAAAAAGGGCTAGATTTTTAAAGCGAGAAATCACAAATGCAGTCTCTTTCTGTGGTCAAATGATGTTGCCAACTTTTTAAATCAGTTGTAAATACATATTCAGAGAATAAACTGGGATGCTTAAGTCAAGCTGCTATATTGTTCAAGTTTGTTAATGGGTGGGCCACAAGCTTAACGCCACAGAAAACTAGCTTATAGGCTTATCCTAATTATTGTCTTTCATCAGTCGTTAAAGAATTTGTGACGTATAGAATACATATCTGGCTGGTGTTGTTGTTTCTAGGGAAATAATTTCACCCCTCAAACAGTCCCTGGCCTGATTACAGTACAGGAACTTTACAGTTCTCACTGAGCCACTAATATAAACCCCTGTGCTCATACTCTCTGTGCCTGCCCAGAATATGCAGCAATTTAGGTATCATTATTTGGATCTAATGACACTCACACATACAGGGATCCAGACACCAACCCTGAGATTGGTCATCAACCTCCTCTTCTACCTAAGCTAAAAGCTATTGTGACGGTCAAAGAAACTTGATTCTTTTCTTTTGCTTGTTGCATTTTTAGTGGGAGAAGTGTTTCATTACTCATCCAGAGTGCCTTCTTTAGTCTCACCTGACTGCAAGTTTCCCCAGCCTGGGGGTCCCATTGTATAACGACTAACACTAGCACCACTGACTAACAGTGGGCTGTGAGCTCAAGTTCATGATTTTTAATATGTAAATTGTGATTAGCATGTGACCAGTGGCCATGACCACCATTCACAGAGAGAATGGCTACAATTACAGCCATGTAAGATGGTGAAAAATGTTCTCTGTGGTCCCCTCCACAGTTCAGAGATGGTTGTTCTCTTTTCACATAAATGTCCTCCTTGACTTCCTGTTCAAATCAGCCTTCCTTCCTCTCCAGAATGTGCACATCCCCATTGCTAAAATAGTGGCCACTGGCCTACGGTTTTAAATGAACTGTAGAGTCCTAGCTTGAAGAGATAGCTCTTCTGGGATATACTCTCCATTTAGCCAGAAGTCGCTTGGTTTTCCCAATCTATAATTCTCAGCATTACTCTGTTTAACCCAGTCCTTGGAAGGCTACACAATTTTGGGGTTTGAAAGCAACAAAGACCCATTGCTTTTAAAAAATGCATCATAACTGTTCCAATACTTTTGACATGTCAGTTAAGCAGTGGTTGTCCTTTGTCTCTCCTGGATCACCTGGAACATTCTTTAGTCACCTTCCCAGCTTTGACAAATGTCCAGCTGGGATAATTATATTTACTCGGGGTGATGTTTTGGTGTTCTTCTGCCTCCCTGGTTGTCGTGTTTGCTCTGAACACACAGTGTTTATATATCTTACATAACCCATACAGACTTCGTAAAGTCTGGGTATAATCTGTGGGCTCCAGTCAGTAGTGATGTCCTGTTCTAACTGCTTCAGACAATCGGTCACCCTTTCCCTGTAACTACTACAAGTGTCTTGTTTCAGGGTATAATAGGTATTTTTGTCAATGAGCAGTGACAACATTTTCTTATGATTGTCTGGTTTAGCAAAACCTACCGTGGTCTGCCAGAAGGATGATGACGTTGTTCCCCTTACTGAGTGATGTCAGCGCCTTCCTCTCCTCAATGCTGATATTGTATATTAATGATCGTGAATCCAACATCAAAGCGCATTGTTAATCACTATTGCTATTTTCCGTTGTTATGCAACTGCTTTGTTTATGAGGTTAGTGAATCTACATTGACTTGAGACTGAAAAAGTCACCTTAATGAATGATGGCACATTTCTTCCTCTGAAACTCAGGTCGTCTGCTATAATCAGATGAACTGAGTCAACTTTCTGGGATTTCCTTACCTGGATGACTAGCCTGCCTCTAGACAAACTGTAAAGGTCAAGGTTTGAGTTAAAATAAAAATACAAGAAAATAGAAAATCTGTGGGAGAAAAAGTGTGTTTGTTTGTGTGTATGTCAAATATTTTTGCTTTGTTCTGGTTCCCTTGAAAACACATCAGATCTCAATTGGGGTAAAAGAGTCATGCTGTATATCAATACTATATTGACTCTGTAATGTGTTTGGTATGTGCTTGAATGCATATTTAACAGTGATGGGGTACACTCCTAATTAGATGAAAGATGATGCTCTGGGGGTTCTCCTCTAAGATTTGAAATAGGACATCACTGAGCTCCTGGACAGTCTGAGGTGCAACCTGGGAGCATTAGATGGACTCGGGGTGAACCTGATCTCATCAGGGTGCAAGGGCTGAACCTGCCAGTTCTGGTATTCAATGGCAATTGAATTAACTGTCTGTGCTATATTTACTATCTGCACAGTGCTGAGTAGAGGGCCTATTTGAGCACACTGGGCCCTCAGACCACCTTCATGAAGTCTGTCTGATATCATCTTCACACCAGAGGCCTGCTGGAGGGCATTTTGTAGAGCTCTCCCAGTGCTCAACCTGTTCCTCCTTGTACAAAGGAGCAGATACTGGTCCTGCTGATGGGCTAAGGACCTTCTATGGCCCTATTCTCCTCTCCTACAGTTACTACCTATCTCTTGGATTCTCCTCCATGCTTGTGAGAGAGAGAGAAAGGGAGACACGGTGAAGGAGCTGGACCTGCTCAACCTCTATAGATAGTTAGATAGAATTCACCAAGAACAACTCATATTAAGAGTATGTTAACTGTAATATATTTTGAGTGGAACCATCACTCCAATGTCACATACTTTGCTATTGCAGAGAGGAATGTGTTTTCAGTTGGAATTGAATGTGTCACAAATTTAAATTCATGTTTTTCTACAGGGATGAGTTCAGCCACTGTTTTCTCCTTCCTCACTTTGCTTGTATCTGGATTCCAGGTTTGTCTGGATGAGTAAAATCTACAAAGAACTTCAAAATAGCATTGTCTGCTGTCTGGGCTCAGCTCCTAAAGAGACCTGAAGCACTGGCTAGAGTGTTCTGGCAGACATAACACACATCCTTTCATTCCACCTGGGTATTATAACTTCTCCCCCATATCCATCCTTTTTGAAAAACCCCAGACTTCAATTATCCATCCAGCATTGGCAAGGTATCAATAAAGAACCCAGCAGTGACATCCGCAACTTTCAGTACTGTTCTTTAATCATGAATAGATGCAGATTATATTTCTTTTTGTGTCCTTTCTTCTCCACCGTCAACCTCACCTAAACCCCCACCACTACCTATCGAGGTAAAAGAAGGTGTCTTGGTGAAATCCCTCCCAGCTCAGAGCAGTGCCTAATCTTGAGTCACTGGTTGTGTGGATGCAGTATTGACAGCTGCTTCTGTGTACGTGTGTGTGTGGCAGACTCCCCTCTTAGTCTCCAGGTTTAGAGGCAGGAGATGGCGAGGTGCTTCAGCATACTTACCACTCTAACAATCAGGGAGGTGGAGGGTGTGGGGGTAACATTGCAAAAGGTTTTGCTGCTCAAAATATAGCATCCACTGCCTTTGTTGGGTGATAAGGGAAGGTGGAGGGTGGGAGGGTGGAGGGATACGTGCACACAAGGAGTGATCTTGGGAGCTGAACAAATCTGAGAATGGCATTATGGGCTGGTAAACACAGATGCCATAAGAGGCTGCAGGATTTGCTGTTTTCCCATTTTCTTTCTGTTTTTTTCTTTTTCTTTTTTTTTTTGGGGGGGGGGGGGTGCCGAGAGAAAGGCACAATGATGAGATGTGCTAGTGGAGAGATGGAATAAGACAGATGAAATCTATGGAAAGGAAAGAAAAACAGGAAAGGAAAGGAAAAGATTTGAGCAAAAAATATAAAGACTTGAGGTATAATTTCCACATTTTTTTATTTTATGAGGTGGGCCACTGTCACTACCCTATCTCATAATGTAACTATATATATGTGTGTGTGTGTGGTAGTCTAGTAACTACAGTTGTACTGAGAAATCATTACTTTGTTTAGTGCTGATTGACACAATATGAATTCCTAGACTGACTGCAGTTAAAAAGGTTGGCTTATTGACTGAAACAATTCCAACTGGAAAACTCGTGAATCTGTGTTGCACCTGAATAGTAAAAATATTACTTTCCAAAAGTAATATTTCGGTCTCTCTTCTTTACAGACTATATGATCTGAGATGATCAAAAATGTGAAGAGAATCATAACTGAGAAGAAAAGAGAGCCACTGTGCTTTGACCATGCGCAAAGTAGAATGCAGCCATCATTACTTTACATATACATGTACATGCATGGATACGCTTGGTCCTTTGGGTGCCACCAAAATAGTTTCAATCAACTGAGACTGCAAGACATCAAAAATGTATTCTGTTGTTCTTACTCATTTCTCCTGCAAATAACCTTAAATATAAGAACTCACTGTTTACCTGTGTACAACACGTTGAGTTAACCTTTGCCTGTCTGATGAGTTTCTAATTAAATGAAAAAAAAGAAAAGAAGACACACACACATCATCAGACATCAGCCAATGGATATCTCATACCTGTCAACAAATACATTCAGAGACAGAATATTAACCTAGATGCATCCAATCAACACAGTGCTAAAAGGTGATTGATCTGTAGCACTCACACAACAAACAAACTAAAAATGGATACAAAAAACATTAGCTACCAACTCCTTTCCCTACAGGTTTGACATGTGCTGAAAAATACTATTTAAAAAAAAAAAAAAAAAAAAAAAAATATATATATATATATATATATATATATATATATTATATATATATATATATATATATATATATATATATATATATATATATATATATATATATTATTTGCTTCATTTGTGCATTGCCGTGTTTTTGCCGT
Source organism: Rhamphochromis longiceps (assembly GCF_057381845.1). Lineage (NCBI taxonomy): Eukaryota > Metazoa > Chordata > Actinopteri > Cichliformes > Cichlidae > Rhamphochromis > Rhamphochromis longiceps. Next base: position 3,673,327 of record NC_140570.1, on the reverse strand, counting down.
TTGTATACATTTTCAAGAAGCAGGAAAAAAACCCATCATCAGTAGTCATCAGGATCAACTGGCACGAGCTTGGTCCAGGTGCAGTCTGGACTCTTCCAGTTGCAGTCACGTCCTGTTCACATTATTGCATGCTTTGATTCTGGCAGAAAGAATCATTGAACACGTGAAAATTATCAGAAAGTTTGAAAAGGTGATGCAGTTGTTTGATTGCTGTTTCTGTTTAAAAGGTACAAAGTGTGGATCTGAAGCTACGAGTTTATGTCTCTGTGCAGCAGCAGTCTTTAATTTGCTGGGAGTTGTCATCTTGCTTTGCTCTGTTCTGAACTCGGATTTCCTTTGAAGCCGGTCTTAGAATTAACTTCCTGTTCTTCTGCACAGATTCTCATCCACAAACAACTAACCGAGTCTTAAAGCACATACTTGTACACATAGGAAGGAATACAGGACAGCTGCATTCCTGCCAGTATTCAGTGTTTTGGCTTGAGGGAAAGGAGAACTTTCACCCTGCCATCGGCTGCTCAGTGGAGATAAAAGATTCCAAGTGTTTTTACCTGCGTTTGTCTCTGCCGCTCTGTATCTGGGAATTACACCAGGGAGCTGGTCGATAACGCCACTACAATCAGGCTTGCCACAGTGAGTAGCGTGTTCTCCTTTCAGAGCTGTCAAAGAGGAAAGACAATGCAGCACACCTGTAGTCTCCACTGAGAGCTTCCTCTGTTTTATTGTCAGCACAGCACGCTGGGATTGCGGCTGTGGCTCACCCCTCTGGATACTCCCTTATACTGTACAGAAAAGACTAGATAGAAAGACATGTACTGCATGCTTGCTCATGTATTGGATGCAATCATGCAAAATGGAAGTCCTGCTGCTGTAGTGAAGGACTGATTTCCAGTGTAATATTAAATAAAATAATAATTTAGAGTGCATACGCGAGCTTTCTTTGGCAAACAGAATCTGTATATAAGCAGCACCTAACTTATTATTTTTCTCCCTAAACATTTACTTTTTTCTTCCAACAAGAAGAAAACTGAACGAGATTTTGAAACGTGATTTCTGGTGTTTAAGAACACGCGTTATTTTGAAACTGGAGAACAGAGATGTTCCTGATCATTCAGGAGTCCTCCTGGTAACAGTGTTGGAATTACAGACATTAAAGACGTTTCATGTGTGCAGATTTTTTTTGTTCCAAGAATGAACTTAAGCTTAACGTTTTTGTACGTCATTGAAAGCAAAACCATACACACAAAAAGCTTAAAATAGTCAGAAAGTTTCCGTATTATTTCATCCACTACATCACTGAAGGTAGACTGAATAAACACTCCTGTGTCAATTTCCCTTTTTTTCTTTTTTTAATTCTAAGCTCACTACTGTAGTCTCAAGTTGTCCTTTCATTGGCTAAAGCCTCACTGCCACTGTCAGTATCTCACATTATGTGTGTCATTAAACATGCGCAGGAAGTGATGGGTTAGGATCATCAGTATCTTTATTAACAAACATGTTACCAGAAACACAGAAAGGCAGAAAATGAAACAAGAGTTCTGCTGTGCTTTAAAAGTCAGGAGTGTCTAACTTATCCACCTGGACTGTTTTCTGTTGCGGTCAGTGGATCAGAAATGTAAGTGATATGAGTTTGCTGCTGATCAGTTTTGAACTGACAGTTTATGCAGTATTAAAGTTAAACCCAGAAGACAAGCCCTGAAGGAGCAAATTCACATATATATTTTATTTATTTAAGTAACCTTAACTTTAATAATCCTCTCAAACCAATTAAAACCTACAGATCTATAATGACATGGGACATGAAGGGCAGGGACAAGGATTTCTCTGAGGATTACAAAATGTAAACAGAGCAATGCGAAACAAAAATAAATTGAGCTCATCTGAATTGTCCCTCCGACCAGGGGATTGCATCACTCCTCTGAAAGACACAGAAAAAGGAGGAGGCCAAGAATGTCTTTCTCCACCCCTAGCTGTGAGTGTGATGCACTTGTGTTATTTGCAAACTGAGAAACGATACAAAATAAAGAGAGTGGACATATTTCTGATTCTGTGTTGTTCAGGTATTTTACTGGATGCAGCTCTCTTCTACACAAAATTAGTTTTTTCTTAAAAACAGACGAATCTTTTCCAGGTGTAAATATGTCAGCTGTGATTCTGTGGTTAAATGTCCTGTCCTCGTGTGCAGCACAGAGAGGCTTCAGTTGGATTATTTACCTTTTCATTTATTTATTCAGTCAGTCAGTCAGTCAGTCAGTCAGTCAGACTCATCTGTAGTTTCATTGCTGTAAAGGGATTCATTGTTTTGTGTCTCAGTATATAATCTGAGTGAATCATGGAGTCTTCAGTGGCCATAAATTGTATCTCCTGGAATTTCCCCTTTCCCCCAAAGAATAGGTGAGCTTAAAACACATTTCACGATCCTCAACAGAAATGTAAATTACATGTGTGTAGAAGAACATGGTCAATATGACACATAAAGTATTTTATTGATGTTTGTTGCTACATATTCCCAGTAAATACACAAATGTTGCCCTTGCCGTTCCTTAAAAACCTGCATTTTGAATAACAAACAGAGAACGCCAGTAAACAAAATCTTTTTCTCTTTGTTGCTTCAAAACTATGGGCGATTGCACGTTAAGTTCTCTACTTAAATGAGTTTGCACTCATTCTGTCTGCAGATTCATTTTGTTTTCTCTTCCTGTGTTGCCTTCAAAACCTCCCTTTATTCCCCCCGTGCTGTCTTTTTATGCAACTTTTAAATTGATTTCATCTTTTCTTTCCAGCACTATAATCATCCCAAAAAGCTTGCAACTTGTGAACTTGGGGAACACTAAATCCCCTCCCCATCCTCTTTCACAGACACACACATACACGTTTAGACACACACACACACACATACTCGGTGGCAGGGATCTTAGGCATTCACGGGCTGATGATTCCAATAATCCAAGTTCAAATACAATTCCTGGATCACAGGATTTAAATGACATTATATAGAAATTAGATTTCACATCTAGAGCAACTGAACCTCCCTCGATCCCATCTCTTTCTAATTACACTACTTTCCTCCCTGAATCTTCACCAGACTCTTTCTTCTGCTCCTCTTTTTGTTCATTCTGCTTGAATACAGCCTGGGATATTCTTTAGCTGCACAATGCATCTATTACAATACAAAGTAACCCAGGAGCTGCTATATATTCCCAATGATGGCTCCCCGGTGAATTTGGAGCTTGTGTGATTCATGGTGGGCTGTAGTGTTACAGAAAGCCAAGGCGAGCCTGTCGAGTCACCTACCTGTAAATGACATAGTGATATTTACAAGAGAAGGGACAGTTTGACTAATTTTATTTAAAATTGTCTTTGGAAAGCGTTTGAAACTGGAATCACAAATCTGCTGTCAATAACATAAGTTCTTCTCTGAGATGAGTTGTAGATGACGATGTAGTTTTCATTTCTGATGTTATGTTTGCACACATGGGGCTGTCTCATCAACATATGAATGACATCAAAGTTTGCTACATGTCAGTGTGTGTGTCTGTTTGTATATTTTATGTGTCTGTAGAGCCGGAAGGCCTTAAAAAGCTCTGCTCACTAAACTAGCTTGATAGATGGATAGACATAGAGCATGGGATGCCACCATGGTTTCTGGAGGAATTTAAAAACAATAAAAACATTTTTAAAAGGCATTAAAAATTTTATTTTACCTTTTTTTAAATGATAAACAGAAGAAATAAAATCATCGCAGTCAGAGTCAGTGAGCATTTCCTTACAGTGTATAAAAACCTTTACAGCTCATTTCACAGCATTAGCACTCTTAAAGGTACATTTGATTGAATTCATTAACCAGATGTGAGTGTGAGGGCCCAAAACTTGAAACCATATGAACAGAGTGAAGGTTACATTGTCATGGTTTACAGTGGTATACCAGAACCAAAAGAACTGCTGATTCTGAGATGATCAGGTGAGCACTGATTTTTCATGTAATCTACATTTAACTGCATTTTTCCAAATGTGTTCATGATCTTATGCATATCATAATGTAAAAGAAATGTCAGCAGTATTGAAAGTTACTAACAGCGAGAAGCCATTTAAACCCACCAGTCATCTTCTGAGATCTCTACACTCAGGAATCAGGAATGAAAAGTCTTGAACAGTCAGACAATAAAGACTTGTGAAAGTTTACAGTAAGCCAGCGAGCCTGTACTTCAACCCAACAGAAAACCTGAAAATGGCTGTGTATTTCCCTCATCCAGGCTGGCTGAGTGTAATGGTTATGCCAAAAGGGATATAAATAAAATATAAATGAGCCTTAAAAGTATTTTAATCCACTGCCTATAGCATCAGAGCTCTAGTTCGTGTGTTATAAGACATATGAAATGTAAACATTCCCTAGTGGAGGGATTGGAAATAAAAGTTTTTTTGTTTTTCTGTTATTTGTTGTTGTTTGTTTTGTTTTTGTTTTTTCTCTAATAAGAACCGTTTGAAATAATCCTGTTCAAAGTTGTTTTAAAGATCTTTACCACACTACTCTTTCAAAGACCCAGTCCAAGCACTTAATGCATAAAATACCAAGACTTAATCAGGACTATGTAAAATCACAGTTTAAAAACCAAGATAAGGGGACTAATTTGTTCTGGGCACACTAATATCCTGACGTTTGCTGCTCACTCACTAACATACTAACACCAAGTGATTTAACTATTTTTAGATCATGTTTTCACTGAAACACCAGGTTAAATTCTAGCTGCCTGACTTTGATGACCAGAGATCAAAAATGAATTTAATGATACTATGCTACATATGGGTGTCATGGAGGGGCAGTGGTTAACATTGGGTTTGCATCTTTTGAAGGCTCTCCCGGTGTCTGCGTGGCCTTTCCTCCCACAGTCCAAAGACATGCTTGTTAGGTTAATTGATGGTTCCAAACTGGGTGTAGGCGTAAACGGATGTCTGTCTCTATGTGTTCGGCCTGCTGTTAACTGGTGACGAGTCCAGGGTAGACCCCACCTCTTGCCCCATGACAGCTCCAGCCCCACTGTGAGTCTGGGTAAGCAGAAGAAAATGGATGGATGGACATATTATATGGAAGTAATTGGCAGAAATAAAGAGTTTTATTTCATGTTTATAGAAGTACATTCCGATCTATTTATATAATGCTAATATCAAGAAAAAATATATATAATTATGTAAAGAAATAGTTATGCTGGATTACATTTTTATTAACCTAATGAGGGAAAATTCTTAAATACGGTGGGAAATCACAAGAATATAAAGATATGTGCAAATGTTCCCTGTTACTACTTTTTCTGGTGTTTTCTGAAGCAGTTGAAGCATAATTGAAATCTTCTATCATAGCAGCATCGCAGATCGAACATATGCATTATGTTAAGTTCTTGGTGAACGTGTAAAAATGGCTACATGTTTTAAATCTGTGCTTTGAATTTGAAGTTTACTGTGAAGGTACAACTGTGCACTGTTTTTAATGGTAATAATGGAGCATGTCACCAAGCTCACTGGATAGTTTTTCTTATATCTTCTGAATATCAATAAAACTGTAGATAATGTTTCTATTAATGAATTTTATGCAAAAATGAAGATTTTACATCCGGCAGCGTTTTTTCCTGAATTCCCATGTCCATGCAGCTGGCTTGGTGAGTGGAAAAAAACCTTGGAGAAATTATGTAAAAAAAAAAAGCAGAGGAGTTTACCTTTTTTTCTCTGGCTACATTTTTTTTGTGCCTACGATGACCTGAATAAATTGTCCCAGCAATAGTTTACCTTTAGGAATTGTAACCAACCACTTGAGTGTTTGCTGTAACAGGAATGTGGAACTGTGTATGTCTGTGTGACCAGGCGAGATGGGTGTAGATAAAAGGATTCTGCCAAGTCCTGATTAGATCTGCTCCTACGTTTGTCTTCCAGTATCAAGAATTACATGATTTATTAGAGTGTGTTGGGGCTCTGTTGTTGGAGGGTGTGAACTTTCCCACACCTACACCCCACAAGGGAGTGCATTCCCGCAAACTCCATGCAAATGAAGTTACTAGCTCGCTCTCTCTCTCATGGGTCCCTGCAGTTGTTTAACTCTCTCCTCCCCAGCTGAGGCACCTCAGGGTGACTCAGATAATTTTCTCCATTAATGAGCTCCATGATTGCAAATAAGCAACAACGAAACAACAGATCGATGAACTGCCAAGCGTGAGATTAATTTGTTTAATACAAGGCAATTTATTATATGTGGTGAGTTTGAGTGGATGGTGGAGAATGCTACATTCTCTCTAAAATTCAAATAAGTGAATGTACAAACTTAGGAATGTTCTCATTTAAACAGTCATTTTAAATAAAGGGGCTTAGAATTGTAGATACACAGTATGAGCCTGGACTCACTGACATTATCACAACATAACTAAACTGGGCTGTTCAGTAACAAAGAATGTCGATACACAAATGATTCTGTTTATTTGGTGAACTGTGTCTGTTAAAATACTAAATAAAGTAAACTGCATTGTATGGAGAGAACAACGTGGTAACCAAAGAGCACATGAGTTGTTCATTAGTATCTTAAAGTATAATCTAGCATATAATCTATCGTACTCACACGCTGCTATTACTGTACGTAGTTTAATATAAAGTAGTTTATAGTTATCAGGAATATCCATAATGATATAGTTTTGAACTGTATTTTTTGTTTATTAATGTAAAGTAATAACTTCGTTTGTACTTCTTCACGACATATTTTATACACTAAAAACTAAGTTTTGATGTTATGCTTCATCCACGTCAGAGTCCACTTGTGGGTGCTCAGTGCCCCTTTTCCTGTTAAATTCCATTTCCATATTTCTCTTTTGACTTGTCCTGCAGGTATGTTGAAGCCTCCAGCCTGTTTTAGAGCCCTAGAAACAAACCATTACAGTGATTGCTAACTGTCCTTATAACTGGCTCATGTAGTTAAGTGTATGTCTTAATAGTGGATTAGTTCTAATGCACAACTTAACTTATCTACATAATAATGTTATTGCAACTGATATAGTGTGGAAGCTAATTTATAACTATCAATATACAACTAAGCTATACAAGCTATATTTTGTGAAGCTATGGCGTTAGACTGTAAAAAAAACAAAGATGGAAATAGCTAGTAGGTCTGAAAATTGAACTGCAGATGTGCCTTAAACTTAAACGCTTTCCTGATGGCTTTGTAAACTCAACTGCAACATTCAGATAATGTTATATAATACAACACTTAATAACATCAAGTTATTAAGTTCACAGTTAGAAAAGAAGACAAATCAGTGTAATTCCATTGGCTACAGTTTTGTTAACCAATGAGTATGCACTGTCTCTTCAGGTCTACCTGTATGTCGCGATCAACACAGCAACGAGGAAAGCTTGAGGCTTGAGGCTTCGTGGCCAACGTTACAGTGGCCTGATGACTCTTTATATATAGTTCCTAAAAACTCGAATTGGACTGTGAAATCCAACCAGGCGACAGTGGGAATGAAAAACTCCCTTTCAACAGGAAGAAACCTCCAGCAAAAGGTTATCATCACCTCATAAGGCTGACTTTAAAGCACGACATCACTTGAAACTGTTGTTGTGTTTATGGAGATAGTGATGTTGTGGTTTCAGGTACCTTGTTTCTGTTTGAATGTGATGTGTAGGCTGTAAAGGTAGCAGCATTCATCTCTGATTTATTTGTAAATAAATACCAAAGTTAGCGCCTATCCCCACACGCCCCATGAAGTTTCACGTTTGATATGGGTTCACCTGACACTATCAGCAAATAAATGAGTACCCAATGACAAGAATGTGTGTGATGTTCAATAGCTGGCAGACTTTCTATTCTTCCTCCTCACTCAGGGCTCAGCTGGACATTCTCAGAGGGGGTCAAGGTGAGTACTGTTCCTCAAAACTGTTGCTAACCATCAGTCTGCCAGCTGGGCTAATTTACAGCCCACCCTCCTCCACCATGCCATGTCCATCCTCACACCCTTCGCCTTCAGTGCCACTCTTCTACTGTTCACATGCTCTCTTTCTCCCTGCCTTCTCTGTATTCACCTCTATCTCTCTTTTTTCCATGGTTGGGTGTGAAAGCGCCAGCAGCACGCTCCAGTGGAGACAAATCAGACCTTCCCAACTGTGTCATCATAAAACATCCTTTAGGAAGGTTGCGACCTCCTCACCCTTTCAACTCATCTGTAGACACAGTGAGTCAGGAGAGGAGGGGTGCCTTCCATGCAGCAGCATAACTAGCCCATCCCCATTATCATAGAAGAATCAGGAAGTGATAGGACTGGTGACAGAGTTCAACAAAATGCATTATATGATTAAACGCTCTCCAGTAAATGCAGCGCATGCAGCGCACTGGAGAAATAAGTGTGGGGAAAATGCCAATAAATATAAGATGACTGTTAACAGTCACTTTGCTCCTGTATGCAGTAATTATGTTGGAGTAAATAAACTGAGTGCTACACATACATAAAGCACCTTCAAGAATAAACTAGCACCTCAAAAGCATATTTTAGATGATCTACATTTTGCAGGCACTGTAAGGCCACTCTGGGGCAAAAGTGACATCACTGGTGCTGCACACAGTTCAAACTGACTCTGTTTATGTTAGTTGTGTTGTGTTGTGTTTTCTCAGCAGTGGCATCAGCGATAGAGTGTGCTAAGTTAGCCTTATGTTGACATCACAATCTGTCAAATATTATACTTGAAATGTGCAATTCACTTGTATTTTTATTTTTATTTTATTTTTATTCCTATTTATTCTATTTATCCCCTTCGTATATTTTATTTATATATGTCTCTGTATTTATATGTGTGTGTGTGTGTGTGTGTGTGTGTGTGTGTGTGTGTGTGTGTGTGTGTGTGTGTGTGTGTGTGTGTGTGTGTGTGTATAATATTCTGTAACTGTAACTTCTGTCGGTGCTGTGCTTTTGGAAACCGAATTTCCCAGAGGAACCCACCCGAGGGATTAATAAAGTTTTATCTTATCTTATCTTATCTTAAATATGTCAAGCATAACATTATGCAATTTGAGGGGACACCTTGTGTTGTTTTTTTCTACAGCTGATTGAAGCAGTATGTCTAATTTTTCATAAACATTTTTTCCACAACACTGAAATAAGAAAAAGGTCTGTAGACTGTAGTTAGTCTAGGTTTGCCCAAAGACTAAAGGAAGCAAATCATCTCTGAACACTTGGTGTTTGGGGTCAATTTATCCTGTAAAAATCAGGACAACATGTTTGTAGTCTAAGAGAGTGTTACATGGTGGATTTGATATTTTATAAACGGCAACACATCCGAAGAAATACTGCGACTGTGATTCTTGGCAGCATGGTGAGGTTGTCAGTCCTGATACTACTGTTCCTGTGCAGCAGGATTGCCCGTACTGTGTCAAAAAACAGCTCAGTACTCAAATATGGCCATGGATATGAGTTAGATAAAGAGTTTGAAGTGTACAGAATAAAGCACTGTTTGAATGTGTGATTAAAATGCGACTTGAACCTTGTGCTCACTGACTTGCAATCTGTAGTGATTTGAGTGGCCTGTAAGACTAGAAAAGCACTGTATAAAGGCAAGTACAGAACATTATAGCACTCTGAATATGTGGATGTGTGTATGTGTACCTCAGCGACAAGTTTTCAAATATGTATGAGCTGTTTTTCAGTCAGTTTGGCCAAATTTGGGTATTTATGTGATTTTCATGTAAAATAGGTGTACCTAACCTGCAGACACAAATAATGAGCTATGCCTAATGCGCAGACCCCCCCCCCCCCCCCCCCCCCCCCTCCAAAAAAGACCTGGCAATCCTACTGTCTGAAATAAACAGTCTGTACATTATTGTAGTTGGCACATGTTTTTGTACTGAGAGAAGACTAGCTGTTGCCTTTGGATTTAGGCTTGACGACTCTAGACTTAAGTAGAACATGTGAGATTACCATGTTTGACTTAAAAAATAAATATTTAATTCTTGTAAAAATAAAAAGCTCAAAGCAGACTTAAAGAACTCTCTTTCTTACTGTCTCTCTGTCATTATCTAAACAGCAATTTCTCAATGCTGTGCTAACAGTGTCTGATGTGACATCCTTCACAAAAACACCAGTTTATGGAAGCCACCTTGATATTTAGTGGGTTCTTATTTTTCAATTATAAAAACATATTTACTGCATGATTTTGTTTAAGGTGTTGGGGGGTTTCTTTACTTTAGCTTCAGAGATATCGTGGTTTTGTTTAGTACTTTATGTCCCAACAATTGTTTTTCAAGCTGTCCTTTAAGTGGCTATCTTGGTTGTACGCAGTATCGCTCCTGCAAAGATTACACTCCAACACTTGAAAAGCATATACTAGCAGTCACTTATACACTCATACAGCTTCAAGCTGATCCAGCATCAGACCTCCTATTGCTTTAACCTGATGGAGCCATCAGCCAGAAGCCAGACAGGGACCAGTTGTTCTCATGGTCTCTGCTGCAGAGCTCTGACACAGGGAGAGACAAACAATTTGGCCTTCCTCCCACAGTCACAGCTCTGGGAACTAGCAGGGAAGGCAACTATGGGTTTTGTGTGTGTATGTGTGACAGAAAGACAGAAAGAAAGAGAGGTATTTCAGTGTGGTAACAAAAGAGACAAGTCATATTCACGAACCTAAATTTAAGTGTAGAAAATGTAACATACCTGTGTAGGGAGATCTATTTACAGCCAAATAGTTTGCTTCATGAATATCAAGGCACTTTGCTTTAAACAATAAGGATAGGTATATTCTTTACATGTAGACAGCCTCTCCTTTGTCTTTCCTAGAATTAAAGATGTGCAAATGCAGACTGTTTGGTCAGCTCTGAATTTTACCACACACCTGGTAAGACAGCAAGGCTTTTTGACACAGGTCTAGGACAGAGGGAAATAGGGTCGTGTGTTGAAATGGTTAATGTGAATCTTAATAGAGGCGGCAATGTCATTATCTCCAAATCCGCTGAGCCCTCTCGACCGGGGGTGGGGGTGGGGGGTGGGGGGTCACACCATAGTCGACCACTTTACATCCCGAGCGTGTCAGGCCGAGAGACCGGGGGCATGACTGCCAATCCCATCCGGAGGATTTGTGTCGTCTTCCACCAAATTCAGTAAGCGCATGCAGACTCATAAAGGTGGTTTGAATTAAGGAATTTGTCTGGGAGACATGGCCAAAGTCAACGAGCTAGTTTTGCCTTTCAGCTGCAAGAAGACAGGATGGAGGGATCGGGAAGGGTGGGGTGGGGTAAAGGCCTGTTCAAGGCACCTGACTCATACTGCGTCCAGTGAAAACAGGCCCAAGTAAAATGAAGCCTGCCTGCTTTTAAATGAGATGAACATTGTCAGATTTACACACTGCCATGGTTTCCACCAACCCCTGATAATCCTTTCCCAGAAATTTCCCAGAATAAATTGTCCTATTAAAATGAAATGTTGCCCATATAAGTTTAATAAATTGAAAACGCTTGTTTGAATCCTTGGTAATTTGGACAGAATCCCAAGCATGTAGCAAAGGCTGCAGCAAAATAAGATTATTTGCTATGTATTATAATGTATGCAGCAGTTTTAATGCGACCAAACAGTGTCATCAAGCCCCCCCATGAAATGTGTGCTTATTTATATGCAGTTATTCAGGTATGCAGTAAATTCCAATTACTTCTTAAGATTTCTATTTAGCATGAGGGCGAAATATGACAGGGATGCTCTGTGTTTTGAGCAGCATTGTAAATCTCGTTAACTCTTTGCAGCATATAGCTGGAATTCTGCATTCATGGCAGGGACTGCACAGTGCATATGATTTTAACAGCCAGCTAAAGTCCTGCATGTGTTTCTTTTTTATTTTATTTTGGTGGGGTTTTTTGTTTGTTTGTGGGTTTTGTTTTGGTCTTTTTGTTGTTGTTTTTTTGTTTGTTTGTTGTTGGGGTGGGGGTGGGGGGTTTATAGTTAAATTATAATACAAGACCCCTGTCTTGTATTATAATTTAACTATTTGCATTCAGAAACTACAGAGAAATGTTGATTTTCATGAAGTAATATTTGATCTATCACAGGATGCTTTGACTTTCCTGCAAAACAAAACTAATACAAAGGTCTTGAATAGACTTTTTAATGAATAACTGATTTGTGATACAATCGGTTAAAATAAACAATTATGATCTGGAAACTGCATCCTAAAACTGCTTTTGTGTTTCTATTTTGCAATTTGGGAGATTTTGAGGACATTTTCCAAATGTGTGTGGAGGATGTCATCCTCAACTGACGTGTGAGACAAACAAAGGAAGATTAACTTACAGTTATTAGTAACACACAAAAGAGAACTTTATAATCTATGAATGTGCTTTTATTTTTTAAGTAATTTAAAAGCATTTCAATACTTTAAGCTTTTTCTTTCATCTATAAAAATATCTCAGAAAAACAAAAATATATAGCAATATCATGCAATAAATTCTCATTAAATAAACGTTTACTTTAATGAATCATGTCTTCTTCGTAATATTTGTGCTTGCAGTTAAATAAATTATCTAATCTTTGGCTATGTACATTTAATTTAGTGCATTTAACAGCATACATGTAATCTTCGGTGTGAGCCATTAAAGTAATTTGAAATAATAATTAAATAAACAAATGTATTTAAAATGTGTATTACCCACAATACTATAGAGAAAAAATGGTTTCGTTTGAATAGGTGAGTGGGTGTCTGTGGGGATGTTTGCTTAGAGCAACATAAGGTCTGGGACCAGCTGTGGATTTTATTAAAAAGTCCAAGAATTCGCATCAGATTTCTCATGCTGCTAATTTTACTGTCTCGTGTGAGCTCTGATTGTAGAGTACTGAGGAGGGTGTGTGTGGAAGGCTTTGCCCCCAGGAATACAAGGACCAGCCCTGGATCGCTGAGGAAAGGCCCTCGCCGGCAAACTCGTGCAAAAATCTAAGAGAAACGTGTCTCTCTGCTGATCTGCGATTGGGCTTTTATTCAGTGGTGTCAAAACAAGTTTTTGATGGAAGAGAAAAATTCAAAATGGAACCTGGATGTACTTTGTCTAACCACATTCATTTAATTTGAATCCATTTGCATTTATTGGTTTATTTTGCACTTAAATGCCTTGTGCTTTCTGTTTTTATCACAATGGCGAATTTCTGGAGTAAGTCATTTATAAGTGTGTCTTTAACTTCTGCTTCTGTGTTGAGCTATGTTAGGAACTGCAGCATAAGTGGATGGCAGATGCTACTACCACCTCTGTGCTTAGTCCCCCGTGCTGGGCCCCCAGGGGCCCTAAATCCCTGCTGCCCTTCCCTGCAGCCCCCCTTCTGACATGTAGCATGCCGAGCCGAACGGCGCTTTGCCTATGCATTAGCCATCCATTTCCAGCGGCTGACACCTCTCCAACATAAAACCGTAAGGCGGAGGTAAAATATCTCTCTCCTGGCGAAAATAAAGCTTTGTCTGCCTGCTGATCTATTGGACATAAAAATAAAACCGCGGCTTTGAAGCAGGCTTTACCTTATGCGCGCCTCTGGTTTTGGCGTACACAAAAGCTCCAATGAAAATGGATAGCGCGTGACTGACCGCCGTGCGTCCAACACAGAAGCATCACTCACTGCACTTCTTATTCCTCCTTCTCCTCCCCATGCCTCTCGAACAGCCCGTTTTTTTATTACATGGACGTTGTTGAGGGCTGAGCTGTTTGTTATCGATCAGTGAATGTCGATAATTATGCTGGGATTTAAAGTCCAATCGGATTTGGAAATTTGTACGCCTCCATATTAAAGAATAAACAGGGGACGCTTGATTCCTGTTTGATTTTGATTTTTTTTTTTCACTGAGGGGTAAATTTAAAGGTACAAAAATACCCGACTGTTATTCCTCAATATGGGTGTGTATATCTTTTTCGATGAAGAAGATTTGGTGGGAAAACAGCAGGGATTTTCCTACATTTCTCCTGCATTTGCACCTTCTATTCAGGCCTGTGGATACAAGCTATAGTTTTTTCCCTGTAAAAATAATTACTATAATAAAGGAGACCACGGAATTTTGACTTCTGTGTCATCACCGACATACAGGCTACGCAAAAGTAGCAAAACAGCAATCACATTTACTTTTAAATGAGCGAAATTTTAGTTTAGTCCTAGGATTTTCCTCAGAATTCCATTTAGAAGACAATTCTACGTTTATTTCTGATCTGTCAAAGTTCAAATTGCGTTATCCGCCATAGGGCATAAATCATGTGAGCCCGTTGTCACTTGCGGCAACTGAAAAGAAAAAGAGTTTGGTCGTTAAAGAAAAATACATCATTTAAAAAACTCATTCATGGCGTTTATTGTTTTCCACTTCTTTGATGATTTGGGGATAAAACTGCTGTTGAACTGTTTGGTATTAAAAGATGTGTTTTATTATGTACAGCTGTAATGTGAGTTTTAAAGGAAAACACGAGTTTTAGCCGTGGAAGAAAGAGAAAAAAACCTTAATTTCAACATGTGAAAGCCTCTCTGCTATGCTTTATAGTTTAATGTAGATTTATCAGCAGCATCCGGTACTCCCTCACTCCATGCTTACGGGCATTTTTTTTTTTTTTTTTTTTTTTTGTATTTCAGAGCGCAGAAATCTGCTGCCGTGGCTGCAACAGCGGCAGCAGCTATCTGGCGCTCTGCAGCCATGCAGCTCGTCCCCTGAGCATTGGCCAGCGGGCGATAATATCTCAAAGGGAGTGGTTATCGCCACACATTATATTATAATCATTAGTGATCCCAGCCCTTTCACCTCGACTGCAGAATAAGCGCAGAGTACCATTAATCTAAACTAGTGGAACTGCTTTAGAGCCTGCTTCCCAGTGGCTTCATGCAGAAGCATTTCTCACAGAGTCTGACTGCAGAATTTTCATCTCAGAAAAAAGACAGTTGTAGGCTATTATTATTATTATTATTATTATTATTATTATTATTATTATTAGTAGTAGTAGTAGTAGTAGTAGTAGTATTTAATTGGCTGTGAAGGTGAAGTTAAACCCACCTGGTTTAGACATGGGAAGGAATACTTGTCATCATTTTCTTTTTTTTCTCCAGACCGTTTCTCTACAATTACATGACTGTTATTCTTCATGCGGGCTTTAAAATTCGATCACATATGACTTGAGGGATAGAAACATTACACTTCTGAAGAAAATGAATATTCCGAACGTTTATGTATTTCTCATATACATTAGTTAGAATCTTGCCTAACTACACTGACATAAAAAAAAAAAAAATCAATATGCTAATCTTTAATTCTTTTTCTATTTATCCAGGACTGTTGTCTGTCAAACGGAAATTACAAATAGAAAAAAATAAATAACGAAAAATAACATTTGCAAATTAACCAGTTGTACTATAATAGATGTAATGCTGAGGTGTAGATGATGGATGTTATATTCTGACAACCATAAATTGGAATTATATAAATAATAACTGCAATACTGTAAACTCGCTCTTTACCCGGATTAAATTCGCCCCCTAGAGGAACGAGCCGGACTCTGGTGGCGGCCTTGTTTCTAGCTGACCCGGGTTCCAGACAGCATTACTGTTCTGGACTCCCAAGACCCAGTTCACTGACTCCTAAGATCACACACAAAAACAGGGGATGTAGATGGGTTTGGATGGTGGAATCATGAGCCTCAGAATATTAGCTTGTGTGTGTGTGTGTGTGTGTGTGTGTGTGTGTGTGTGTGTGTGTGTGTGTGTGTGTGTGTGTGTGTGTGTGTGTTTGGGGAGGGGAGGGGAGGGTGGGGTTCGGAGATGAGAAGGGACAGCTGTAGGGAGATGATCTATAAATCCCATTGGATTTCTCTCAGCACATGCCCGGGCCGGAGTTTAGAAGTCTGGAAAAATGTTTGCTTAGAGTTGCGCTATTGGCTCAATCTCAATAATCCACAGTCAACCTCGGCATATGTTTCGGGGTGGGGGAGGGCGGGGGCAGGGAGACATGGCTTCTTCTTTCATGTTAGCCATTGGGCCTTTTCTGCTGTACGACCAGCGCGTGGTGGTTTGCGTGGATGGATGGATGGATGGTTGGAATTTTGGTCCTGGCAGTGTGTGATAATGCCAGAAGAATGACTGACAGACTGGGCAGGACAAGGACAGGGAGGTGCCCATCCCCTTCTCCTCCCATACAGACTCGGTTCTTGAACGTGACGCTAAAGTTGTGGGCGCTGAAACAATTTGCGCAACCAATAAACGGCTCTCACGCGTCCTGGACACTGTTAAAATGCGTTTGTGGGCTTGTAAGCAAAATACATTATCTGGTTTTGGTGAACTCTGATGAATTTTGGATTGTGTTTCCTTGCCTGTTTTTTTCTTCTTCTTCTTAATAGCAGAAACACGTTTTACTATTTCAACAAAAACAAAAACTTCACTTGGACTATCATTACATTTATTTAACAGACATTTTTTGTCTTAAGCTACTTGGCAAAAAAATTCTTATTTCTCGTGGACTTCCACTTCAAGTGCAATTTTCCAAAGATGAAAAACTATACAAATGATCTTAAGACAGACAGTTTGAACGCAAATGAAGTTTTTTTTATTATAAAATAAACGCATTCATACGGTATCAGTGCATCTAATTATAAATTATGCATGTCAGCGTCTGATTGCAAGTTATTTTGTATAATAATAATAATAATAATAATAATAATAATCCTGCAGAGAGCCAGCACACAGAAGAAGAGAGCAGCGAACTGTATCGAACCGTCCTCCCTGCTCCTCCCCGGTACACTCAGTTGATCAAAGCTCCAGTCGGGGGTGACATTTCTCTAGGTATTAACGGAGTCCACCGTCAATCTGCCCCCTTCTCGGCAGCCTGCCCCCGGCTGCAAGGAAGCATAACCAGACTTTCTCAGCCATGGCTACTCTGGAATCTTCCGGTGCCTCTGTCTTATATTTTACCCCTTTCCCACAATCCATCTAATCACCTGCTCGAGCTTCTGCATTTATCCTCCCCCCCCCCAAAGTCCTTCCTCTAGCCGTGCCCCTCATACATTGTTGTGGTGACATTGTGTCTCTAAACTGAGCCTGGAGGAGAGAGGGGAGACAAATAAACGTGTCATGATTAGAATTAATGATTGCATGCATCTTCACAGCCTCATTCATTACCTCAGATTAATTATCTCGCAGTGTACCAGTTCAGTTGTCCGCACTTCATAAAACCCAAATCTCCTGGGCTGCTTTACAGCACTTATGGCCCTGATACAAGAACATCCCCTTTCTTAGCATGGCTAGCATGGCCTGTAGTGATCAGAATTACACTTTGGAGGAAGAAAAGGATTTAAGGTGAGCAAAATAAAAGTCTTCTTGGCGAGAAACATTAAAGTTAAATTACTGATTAATTTGGCTATTTGATTTTCACTCTGGCAACAGGCCTGCTGTCAGCAAATCCTTCTGAGAAAAAGGGTCAAAAAGGGAAGAAGAAGTTTTGTTTTCTTCGATTTGAGCGCAGTGGCTGTGCCACAAATTCCAATTTACAACTTGTGCCTGCATCAGGATGAAAATATGGGTGAGAATAAAAATCTATTGCTAGTACAGGATTACAGTGGTAAGGTTAAAACCATTTTTGCATTTAATAGTGTCTTTGCCCGGAGGGGAGTTGAGATATTTTTAAGCCTATAGCCTATGTTTTGATTTCCTTCTATTCGTGGATTAATCTGTCTCCATGAGATGAGCTGAATCTCTCTCTCCTTCTCTCTCTCTCTGGCTTATTTTAAATCAGGCAGAGATTATCCCTACTGACAGGCTATCAAAGCATCTTCAACACATGGAAATAACAACTTTTGTTGTTTACGCGGTACAAGTTTGTGTCGTGATAGCGCGTGCAGGGAGTGCGAGATTTCTTTGGCTATTGTTGGATTCTGCAGGACGTTTTTAGTGTGTGTGTGTGTGGGGGGGGAGACGAAGAAGAATGACCTCGGCTTTATAATCCAAAAGGACACGCAATACTTCCGTTGTTGATTTTGGAAAAGGGAGCGCTCAGTTGTCAGGCAGCTTATTGACCTCTCCGCCTCTCCCTGTCCTCCCTGATGGAAACAGAACATGAAAGATGCTTCGCAATAAGGAGGCAAGTGTGGAAACGGGTGAAACGAAACAAAGGAAAAGGAAATGAAACAAAAAAGAAAACGAGTGAAAAGGGTGCTGTGTGTGCGCGCGTATTTCCAAGCCTTATCTCTTTCTTCAAGCCAGTAACACATGTCCTGTTGAAGGGGCGCTCCCCAGACGCCGGCCCGGGAGGGAGGCAGCTGGACGTGAATGAGCGGGTGTTTTACATGAGAAGCAGCCCATATGTAAAAGGTGCTGGCGGGCTGTTGCTACAGAATGAATGGGTATCCTCGGGTCATCGGTTCTTCTTTAAAGTGCGCACTTACTTTAAGACGATTTTGTTTTAACAGCGACGACAAATGCGTCGTTTTCTTGCTGCAAATGAATTTATTAAATTATTGTCACACAACAGTCTCTGATTAATTACTCAATACTACTTTCAAATGCAAATATTGGCCAGATAGTGGGACGAAATCCATTAATTCAACGAGCATGCCCCCCTCCCCCCAAAGCTAATTTAATTGAGCAAGAAAAAAAGTGTTAAATCCTCCAAGCTTGTAAATAATCAACAACACATAAAAGACGGCTAATAATCCAGCCGGCTTTTAGGCTCGTGGTGTTATTTACTAAAGGTGAACTTAAAGTGGATTGGACGTCCCTAATGAATCGTCTGGGTCGCGAGCTCCCGACTGGCGAAGAGAGCAAGCTGTCAACTTTAGAGCCTCTCCGTCTTTCACTTCCATGCTTCCTCTCAGTCACACCAAAGAGAAAGCGGCTGGTGTGTATGTGCTACTGCTAAGGACAGAAAAGCGTCACATCTCCTGAACCCAGTCATCGCTTAATAAGATCTCAGCAGTGTGCGGCTTCCCGCTGCGTAATCAAACATTTACCTAATGCATGGTGCGTTCAATTGCAAGGCTGGCAGCTAAGATTTTAACATACAGCTACTTTTTTCTGTTTTAAAATGACGAAGCCTCCAGCTATTAAATAATAAAGCAATCACACATCAACAACTTTACAGCAATGAACAAGGGAACCACCGCCATGCAGTATGCGCTACCAGCCTCTTTATTCAGAAGACGCCACTATATAGTCTCTACCTGCTCAGATTTGTCCCTCATGTGTCTCCTCGTGGCCAAAAGACACTTTGCTCAGCAGCGGAAACGTTGTGTCTCCCTCCGCGCTGCTCGCCTCCGCCGCGGCTCCTTCCTCCAAACACATTCACTAACATATGACAGTTTGCAGGGAAATTCTTGACAATTGCTATCTTGAGTGTGTGGCATAAATAGCAGGCAGAGTCCTCGCTGGGTTATGATGGGGCGGCTTGATGGTTGCTTCCATGGCACAGCGCTGATTGGTCCGGCTGCGGCCTGACGTCAGGAGGCTGGAAATAAGGCTGGGTTGGAGCTTTAGGACCAAGACAGTGTACTAGAGATCGAGCGCATCCTTGCGTACGCACGGTACTGGAGATCGAGGGGCATCCCAGCACACTGATTACAACCGGAGCGACCGGCGAGTCCCAGCATCCTATCACAAACCAAACATCCAGGATCATCCAACAGAGAGGAAGGGAAACACTCTTTTTTTCATCTTCTGGCTGTGTGATTTTGTTTCTCGCCGGGTTTTGAACAGTGGATAAGATGCCATGTTAAAGTACTCTGAATTATTTGTAGGCGTGCGTGTCTTCTTGTGTGACAGCTCTGCCCTAAAATCGTTTTATTAGAAGCCTCTGTCAGCACTGGCTGCCATACGACGCTCTTCTCTTTGGCCGATGCGTCACCGGGACAACCAAACCGGCTCCCCTCTTCTCGCCTGAGCCGATCGGCAGCTTCCTGTGCTGAACACCTTGGTTGAATTTTGCCACGGATCCATAAAAGGACTGATTTATTTTTTTCAACCTTTTGACTTTTCCTCCAGTGAGGACGCGATCGCCAACCCTTCCTGGTTCTTTGCTTTTTGGGACGTTGAGTCTTTTTACGCATGCAGGGAGAAATCTGTGGTGACACCTGATCGACTGGCTTCTCTTGCGCACGTTTGACCCAGGAGCTCCAGGCGAATCGGGGAGGGAGAGAGCAGATACTCGGTCAATGCTCGGCCTGTGCTGTTGATTTGGTTTGTGTGTTTGCTTCGTTTGTGGGGGGTTGTTGCCCAGCCAAAGCCATGGTCCATTGCGCCGGCTGCGAGAGGCCTATCCTGGACCGCTTTCTGCTCAACGTGCTGGACAGAGCCTGGCACGTCAAGTGCGTGCAATGCTGCGAGTGCAAATGCAATTTGACAGAGAAATGTTTTTCTCGAGAAGGGAGACTATACTGCAAAAACGATTTCTTTAGGTAAGCTCGATGAAGATGGCAGAAACCCTTTGAAAAGTAATGTTTTTGTACTCCTTCGCTCTTTTACTTTTCTTTTGCATACGAATAATACGCAGCAGGTAAGCAGGGACAAACCATGAAGGAAATTATATAAAGATATTTATATATTTTCAAAAGAAGGACCAAAGGTAGTTATGGCACACAGTGAGACGAGAAAACTATATAAGAAACCCTACAAACATTAGATTAAACTGCAAACGACCTCAGTCTACCGCAAATTTAGTGGAAACATCTGTATCTTCCACGTTATTTACCATTTGAAAATATAGTCTATTAATTGTAGGTGACCACCAAAAAAAGGAAAGTATTTCTTCGTGGCTCAGACTGCTGTTACAGTTCAAATCTGCTCAATTATAAGTGAAGAAAACCTAAAAGATAACACAAACAAAAATGACAGAACATCTGGTTAGGTAACAAAGAGAATGTCCTTTTGAATTCTCTAAATAAACGAATAAAACGACCCGTCCCGTCTTTTGATTAGTAGTAAGTAATTGAAAGCTTGTTAACTTGGATTCTTATGCAAAAACAGCAACAAAAGAGGAGCAGCAACATTAAACGCGTGTGCGCTCACTCTCAGCAGGGGGAGGGTTTGTTAGGAAATCGAGGAAATCACACTTGAAGGGGTTTTTTTGTTGGGTTTTTTTTACAGCTTGTTGGCAGTCGTGGGAGCTTAGAGCATCAAACCGGCGCTAGAGAAACCGCTGCCCGGTGTGTTTGCTCAGTCTGGCTGAGGAGGACGTGATAAGTGGATTTGAATAGTAAACTAGTTGAAAAGATCAGGTCCGCAGACGATGCAATCACAGACGTGCAGTCAACAAGCACCGCACGCAACTCAGCAAACATTGTTTAACAGTGAAGTAGATGGCAGGGTGATAATTTATGAGCCAAAATCCAACCTAGTTTTTAAAGACACCTCAAATTGGTTTATTTACTGAAGCTCGACGCTTAAAATACGTGTTTGCAAAGACACACAAAAAACATGTAAAATAGAAGTAAAAATGTAACAGATGAAATTTTTGTGCAAAGGTTAATGCAGAGAGGAGTTCGCGTTTGTTTGTTTGCTGGCTTTATGTTTTTTTTTTTAAAGAGGCAAAGCTACTGGTCAGCATTTTCTTTTACAAAAATAATTAAAAGTACAATTATAGCACAAATTATTATTATTATTATTATTATTATTATTATTATTATTATTATTATTATTATTATAGCATGTGATATAGAAATCTCCTAAAATAAAAAAACTATCTCTGTATGAATCTTCATTATTTTTGATCCGTTAAAATAATGATGGAATTAAAATGTCACATTTAACAATATTTATGACTCGATTTCATTCCTTAAATTACGCTGATATTTAATAGGATGGATTAATAATAAAATATGTATATCATACAAAGATATATATGAGAGAGAGCAAGACAGAAATAGATGATTTGTATCCTTAAGACACAATTATAACTTCCGGATGTTTATTTTGAACGTTTATTTTTGTGTCCGTTATATAAGTCGGCCCCATCACTTTGGTGTTTTTCCTTGCTAAATGTTTAGATCATTGTCTCTTTAAAGCAAATACATTAATAAACAATAAATTAAAAATGCAGAACACCCTTAATAGCAGGAGTAACCACCTCCATCCCCCGCAGGCGGTTCGGCACCAAGTGTGGCGGTTGCTCGCAGGGCATCTCTCCTAACGACCTGGTCCGGAGGGCCCGGAGCAAAGTGTTTCACCTTAACTGCTTCACCTGCATGATGTGCAACAAGCAGCTCTCCACCGGCGAGGAGCTCTACATCATAGACGAGAACAAATTCGTTTGCAAAGACGATTACCTAAACAACACCAGTGTAAAAGACACCAACCTCCTCTCAGGTATGCAGAGTCCTGCACGTGTGTTCTTTGAGTGTGTGTACGCAGGGCGAGTTAAATAATAATAATGATAATAATAATGATAGATAGATAGATGGATATTTATTTATTTGTTTATTTATTTTTAAAGATGGACTTAACGTTTTCAACCTCACAGTGGCTTCCTCATTTCCATGACACAGCGCACGATGGTTTAAAAGCGCGAAATATTTTCTTTTCAGTTCAGATGATGGTTCTTTTGGCCTGATATGTAGCTGTGCTCAATCTGTTTTATTTTCATAATGTCAGATTTGGCTTTCTTTTTCTGTCCTTCTTTCTTTCTAATTAAGACTGTGCATTTTTTACTTGATATTTAAGCCTCCTCCGCATTCATAAATTCTGCTGTTGGTAAATTTTCATTTTGTAAAACAAATGGCTGTATGTCACAAGTAAGGCCCGAATTCAGCACAAAACAACATCACTACAAAACGATAATTCCGAAATATAACTTCTAGTTAGCAGTGTTAGCGTGTGTTTGCACTTTGTCAGTGGTGATAATCCACCGAGTTAAATGCACTTTTAGAGACTCTGGCGCTTCACTGCTACGATAACACTGCTGTGTGAATATTATTCTAATATTTAGATGTCGTTTCTGCAGTAACGGCATGCAGCGACCCGAGTTTATCACCAGACTCTCAAGACCAGCTACAGGATGACGTGGTCCTAAAGGACACAGAGATAGCCGCGCTGTCCGACAAGGAGACCGTTAACAACGAGAACGACGACCAGAACCTGGGAGGGAAGCGGCGTGGCCCACGGACCACCATCAAGGCCAAGCAGCTGGAGACACTGAAAGCAGCGTTTGCCGCCACTCCAAAACCCACCAGACACATCAGGGAGCAGCTGGCCCAGGAGACGGGCCTCAACATGAGGGTCATCCAGGTAAAGAAACAGCTGCACCCAAGCAGGAGCTCTGCTTCAGCCTAAACTCAGTCTATAAGTCTATATAGACCATTATTTTTAATTATCATTATTTTATCAAATGCGTGTTTCTAAATGTGTGGTCCATGCGGCCTCCTAATGCAATCCTTGATGTAGTATCATAACTTTCGTGGTCCCCGGTGATTTAAACACGATTCTGTAGTAAATCATCTAAATCGTGCAATGTGATGCTTTCAAATATTATGGAAATAGATTCAGGGGACACCCAGGGGTTGAGGAGGTGGGCTCGCGCCTTTTTCCGTTTTATAGGGTGTTACGCACCCATTAAAAGGTGTGATGTAACAGCTTATATTTTATGGAAAAATGTCCCAGCCAAGCTGCCAGACAGCAATGACCGAGCAGGCCCTCATCCCATCAGGGAGGCTCCACCTCCCCAAGCCTCCCCTCTCATATCCTTCACCCCTCTTTAAACGAGGCCTCTTCCCTTCAAACTGCGCGGTCACATCGAATTCATTAAGCCAAAGATTGGCCGATGGACGAGGTTGATTTGGAAATGGGTAATTTATATGGGTATTTTTGATTCTTGGCGCACACGACGGGGCAAAGTCGCCAACTGGCGCCGAGGTGCTGGGAGCGCTGGGAGCGCTAGGAGTCCTGGCACAGCGCTGCCATCACGTTTTGCGACCACATTTAGCCACGCTGTGAGCATTTTCAGCCAAGTGGAAAGGCACAAATCTGTTTCAAGGGTCTTCAGATTGTATCCTCACAACAAGCGTGCGTTACAGAAGGCCAAGTTAAACAACAAACGACACATACAACCAACTGTATGTTATTATCATCATCATCATTATTATTATTATTATTATTATTATTATTATTATTATTATTATTGATAATCCCAACTGATATTATTATAAATCATGGTTTATTTTCAAAGTCTATTGTGTGACACAAGAATTGGAAATACCTAATAATAAAATGTCTCAAATAAATTATATTTACGCGCCAAAATCACACAAACGTAGCCCTAAATTTATTGCAAAGTAGTCAAAGTAGTAGTGTCATTTTTTTAACTATGGGAATACATTTTTGTTTGTTTGCTTGTTTGTTTAAAAAAAGGCAAAATGCTTTAACGTAGAGTAATACCGAAAACGTGGAAGCGGGGAGATAGTGCTATTTAATGTGTGTGCGCTTGAGCGAGGAAAGGGGAGAGCATAATTAAAGGAAGCCGGCCTATAGATTAGGAAATGATAACCTCCAAGAGTCCGGTAATATATTGGTAACAACCCGCCTATTAAGTATTAATTGGAGATTTTAAACCCCTGCTGCTGCAGCCTTCAGTCGGAGTAAATGGAGGGTTAAAAGATCATTAGGGAGGTTAGATGGGACTGTCGCTCCTTAAACGATAATTGGGCGCAGTCCTCTTCGCCGCAGAGCCTTGCGAATTTAACGCACTGGCTCAACACGCTTGCCGCATACAGCGCGGTTATTGACTCTAATAAGAAGACAGCGGAGTAGGTGCCAAGGTAAACATGATACCTAATTACACTTTCCTTTCAATGAGGATACATTTAAATGCCGACGTTTGTTTGCATGTTCAGAAAAAACAAGCAAACCATTGTTTGTTTAGATATTTATTCATAGAATAGCAGCTCTAACCCCTCCCCGGCCACCCCCTTCCATAATCTCCATTTCTGCCTCTCCTCTCGTCTTTCGCCATAGAATATTGACGTGCAATCGAAATGGCGTCAGCAGTCTATTGCATATTTTCTGGGCCACATGATGTGATACACACGTACGCGTGTGTGTGGTTGCGTTTGTTCAGGTCTGGTTCCAGAACCGACGTTCCAAAGAGAGGCGGATGAAGCAGCTGAGCGCACTGGGCGCCCGGAGGCACGCGTTTTTCCGGAGCCCGAGGCGAATGAGGGCGCTGGGTGACCGGTTGGAGCCTGGGGAGCTCATCCCCAACGGACCCTTCTCCTACTATGGAGGTATGGTTGCTTAATATTTTCTTTCTTTTTTGACACGTTAAATTTCAACCTGGTTCTGACTGATAATGTGTTCGCCAAACATTGAATTGTTAAAAACAATTCAATGCATCATCTGTTATTTCCTATTAGCCGGTCATTTCTTCTTAATGTTTTGTCTTATATGCCATTATCCTATTCCCGGGGAATTATTTAGGTCTATGCCACTTTTTAAAGACGACCAGTGAGTAGCGAGCACACTAGGTCTATCCACATTTAACCGTCTTCGTTGTTTTCACACAATATTAAATGTCAAATGAGTGCATAATGTTAAAAACTAAAATGTATGAACAAGCAGTGAAAATGATGTAGTTTTCCTACTTACTGTTATTTTGGATGTATTCAAAAACAAACAAAAGAGGCTATACATGTTTTAGTCTGGGTCATCTCATCCACAGGCTTTAAGAAATGGCTTAGTATGGAATTCACTTCAAGTGAAGTTAGTTTACACCTGAGTGATTTCATACCAACGCGGCAATATTTCATCAAATGCTTTGAAATATCTGTTAATTTTCAGAGAATTCCATTTGTGTCTGGGCCTTTGTCCTTCCTGCTGAAGCAAAAAGTCTAATAATATTCTGCTGAGCTGAAAAAATTGGTCTCAGTAGGTAGAATCGCTGATGAAATGGCCCCCATTTTAATTAATTTTGTGGCCACGTTGTTCTCCCCACCCAATTGCAGTTTTGATTTAAGTGTAACGTGCTCTGTGACTAATGTAGCACAGCGAAGGTCTCTTTTTCTCTAATGCAAATCAAGCTATGTATATATATTCAATGAATTCCTCAACATCCCTGGAATTACTTCTGCAAACCCATTGTTCTCAGTCTGAGCTAATGGTGATTTTTTTTTCTACTTCTCTTGCATCTGCAGATTATCAAAGTGAATACTATGGTCCAGCAGGGAACTATGACTTTTTCCCTCAGGGGCCACCATCATCACAGGCCCAGACCCCAGTTGATCTCCCCTTTGTGCCATCCTCAGGCCCCACAGGCAACCCCCTTGGAGGTATGGACCACCCGCTCCCGGGCCACCATCCCTCCACTGAGGTGCAACGTTTCTCCGATATCATGTCCCACCACCCAGGGGATTCTCCCAGCCCAGAGCCCGGCATCCCAGGGCCCCTGCACAGCATCTCGTCAGAAGTGTTCGGCCCTAGTCCTCCTTTTACCTCACTGTCACTGAACGGGAGCGGATACAATAACCATCTGTCTCACCCGCCCTCAGAAATGAACGAGGGCACTGTGTGGTAGCTTTGCGAGGGAGCGGACTTTGCTGGCCAGAGATTCAGTAATGAAGGGTCGTGAGATCTGGAAGTGTTGGGGGACTGAGTCCAGAACAGGGACACGGATAATGACTGGGTTAGGGCAGTACCATAAACTATTTTTTCTCCTTTTTTTTTGGTGATTTCATATTTATTTATTTATTTATTTTCCCATTTGTTGTTCTTTTTGACAGGAGAGCATATTTAGCATAAAAATGATGCCCCAAAACACTGCAGCATTACGTTCGGGTGTTTTGATTGCTTCTTTCAACTCTTACCCCTACCCAGCCTGCATCCAAAAACTGGACTGAGACATCTTGTTACCCCTCCTGATTCCGGTCAGTGGCACGGCAGAGCGACCAATCCCCCAGTCCCCCTAACACTTAAAAAAAAGGAAGAAAAAAAACCTTTTCAAAATCTCCTGTAATATGTCCTAAACATGAAAACATCCTTAGCTACTGTCAAAGACTTCAATAGCTTTACAGAGAGAGAATAAAGGGGCTAAGGGTTGGTTGTGTGCTGACCTGGCACAGTAGGAAGGCTGAGCGGCATTCAGACTATGTGCGAGGAACTAGACGCGTCCCTTGTATTTATTCAGAAGCTCCTCAGACCTCTTGCCTCTCAAGGCTCTGCCATATTGACACTTAACCTTTTTCACAATATGTTTCTGGAGGCCAGAAGAAATGACAGTTTTCTCCTCTGCCTGGACTATTTGTTTGTTTCGGTTTCAGAATTTCAACCAAATCTGAAGAAGGCTGCCTTCAAAAGGCAAACCAGTAAAAGACTCCCTATGGATTGCAAGCCCTTTATTAAAAATGGAAGTGAACTTGAAATGGTGAGATGAAGTCTACCTTCTAAAAATCTTCTACTGGGGTTCTAAATGGGACTTAGAACAGTCAACTGTTTACGTAATATATTCAATTCAGGAGTCCAGAAGTCTCGAAAACCACGTTTTAGAACCTCTCAATCCATATAAAAATGTTCCAAGCAACCAACCAAACTTTTGTATTGATTTCATTTATATTGTACGGAGATAAAAACACATTTGCTGGGGTTGTGGTTCACTGTGCTAGTTTGTACGAGATGTTGTTTACAAAAAAGGTTAAAAAAATAAAAACACGAGTAAAGTAGACATTTGACAAATAAAAAAAATAGCACAAATATTGTTAAAGTGCTTTGCACCATCATCGCAGAACGTGTTGAGACAAAATGTAAGTGTTAAAAGGAGTAATCGAATTCTTAATTTTTTTAGTCTGCTGACGATACATTCATAAAACTGTTAATATACTTAGGTTTTATTTTTGTGTCTTTAAAGAAGAAAAATCCAAACTATTAAAAACTGATGATCAAATATGCAGCAAGCAGCTGCTACATCTCTTTGAATATCAAGCCCTCATGGTATGTCTTTTATTGTTCCAATAAACCTAAGCTTATGTGACCTCCAGTGCATATTAGACCATTCACTGTATAAATACCACATGTTGACAAATGTGTTTGTAATAAACTAGAAAATATACGTCATTTTTTTTGGGAGCAGCTATCTTAAAGTATACCAGACATTACAGTGCATTGTGTTTCACAAAGTATTGAAGGTACATTACAGCTTTTGTCCAGTTTCTTGAACTGTGGAATAATTGTCCTTAATTGCAGACACTGATGCTGATTGGTTAAATCTGAATAACTGGACTCGAAAATGATGAGCACATTTAAAATGGCATTTGGTGGAAAATGATGAAAAGACAGAAAGAAACAAAAGCAGAAGTCTAAATGAGAAGAGTGATGGAAACATGCAGTGTAGGTTTGTGATGATGATCCTTACCTGTCATCACAGGGTTTTCTTCTCGTCCCTGTTGCAGTGTTGCAACACACCCTAAACTCAAACAGAACAACAACAAAAAAACTTTTTTGCTGATTTTACTTTTTCTCCCAGCAACGGAGGAATTCAGTGGACCAGTTTGCTGCAGCGAACACAAGGGGGAGTGAATACACTCCTCATGCTGATGCAGTTTCTCCTTCCAGCTGCTTTGGCTCCAGCCTCACATTCTTCCATTCAGTTACTCGAGGTCGTCAGCTAATCACGAGCAGTTAGCTGTGCTACTGTGAAGGACAATGATGAAATTGCTGTGGCCGTGGCTCTCGTGTTTGTTATGCTTTTCTTAGCGGGCTCCAGTATTATTATTCCCTGTAGGTTTCTGTTCTTTCAGTGCAGTCTGGCGGCTGGGAAGGACATCTCCCAACTTATTTCGGCGAACATAGCTGCAGTAATAATCAAGAAGCCCAAACACCGAGGCGTGATGTTTTTGCAGGAAAAATGGAAAAATGTTCATACTTGTACGGAAGCGAGTCAGGCGGTGGGATTGTGGTGTGAATCTGGGGAAACCTTTATCTCCCTAACCCCAGCCTGTGCAGTTAGGACTGTATGCAATCCCAGTTTTCCTCCCTGCCTCCAGACTGTAATCCACCATGAATTAATCATGGTCTTGAGAGTTAACCACGCTTGGGGAGGTGGAGGTAAAGGGTGTGTGGAAGGATATAGGTCTCTGTTGAGCCCCTGCGCTTAGAACTCCCCCTCCCCCCAGTCCACCCACCCACCGTAGTAGCTCCACGCACCGGCGACTGACCGCCCCCAGGGCCACAGCTCTTTAAATTCAAATCTCCTATTGATCGCTCATCAGCTGTTGGTGCAAACTGACCTTGTAGGCTAATACTGGAAAAATAAAATAAGCCTTAACAGCAGTGAATGGGTTTTAAATGACATTTTAAATCTCTGAGTCAGGACATTTGAATAGCCTACACACCCACTGGGAGCCAAAATAAGTGCACTTTTTGTGCATGTGTGTGATGAGAGAGGATGATGGGAAGGAGGTGGGTGACAGTAGTGACAGCGTGTGTGTGTGTGTGTGTGTGTGCTGGGGGGCTTTAATACTTAAAGGATGGCATGGGGGTACAAAATGGTTTACTTTAGAGTACAACAGGGGATCTGGCCCAGCAGACAAACACTGACATTCTCTGAGGGTTTTTTTTTTTTTTGGAGGGGGGGGGGGGGGGGGGGGGGGGTGTGCACTCTCCATATGAGAAGCATTTGGCTGCTAGTTTTAAATGTAGAGTGGCTCAGCTGGAAGTGTATCCTCTCCTTGGAGCGAATGTAGCATAAGCACACAAACACATGGCACTGGGCCTCGTTTCTTCTCAAACAAATGACACATGTTGGGGGAAGCCAGCTCCTTGGCCAGAAATGAGAAAATGCTGTTAATCAATGGAGCGGGTTGCTTGATCGCTGAGCCTCATTTCCCTGGCTCAGTACTCAGCCAGTGGGTGATACACAGTCGTGTAACAAAATCTGATAAGCTGACCTCTGCTGATGAGCTGTTTGTTTTGCCACCTCACTGGTCTTTACACTTCCTCCTCTTATCAAACACAGAAGGATGTGTTTAAGTCAGACCATTTTTTTCGACTTTTTTAGTAATGTTGGGCAGCATAGTCTACAAACACCTACTATTTTACAAAGAGAGGTATAAATCAGGAGGGAGTTAACCTAGTGTTTAAGGCACTAGGTGCATTAAACACCTAGTGCCTTTTATCTGTTTTCAGAATAAGAAAAAAGATGCTCCACAGAAACTGATTGGTTAAAAGAATTGTTAGGAATAAGAATTATCAGACCTTTTAGCAATTACGAGTCATTTTAGACATTATCAGTGGCTGAGAAGAAAAAGAAGAGAGAGCCATCTCAAGAAAATGTTGATTTTACTGCAAACGGCTGATCAGGAAATCAAAGAAGTGAACTAAAATCGCATATGGTCCTAATTTTTATTGGCAACATTTTGTTTGGTTCAGTGTGAAAAAAGTTGCTTCATAAATATTTTATTGTTGCTTTAAAACACTCATGCACACCTATACACCCCCCCCCCCCCCTAAAAGAAAAACTTTATCAGTGAACAAAGAGAAGGTTCTTCCTAATATTTAAATTTAGCATTTTTAATCATTCTGCTACAAATGTTACCTTAGAAGTGCTGAATTATGTGTGGCTTGAAAATGTCACTTTTGTTTTTCTAAATATTCTGGTCCTGCTTTGAGGTAGCTTGCTTACAGATAGTGATGAGTATATATTCATCTGCACCAAAGTACAAAGTAGAATTTAAACAGTGTGAACAATAAATAGAAGATTTATAAAACATTTATAAGACATGATGTGAGGCGAAAGTATTGAACGAGAGCTCACAAATAAACAAAACTCACACTACAAGCCATCATAATCCACATTCCAAAATACCATTTATTACTGCACTGTGTATCACCATGATATAGGTTAATATAAAGGTAGTTACTGATAAATCGAAATTACTGCCTCACAAATATAAAAACATATACTGACAAGAACGACTGTTTTATTGTTACTATTTACAGTTAAGTTCAAAAGTGTTTGGACAACAACACAGTTATATTTTCAGATTTTGTTTCTCTTCATCACACTCGTCAGTTTTAATTCAAAAACAATTCCTCATTTTTATAAGGCCAAAAACATTTGGACAATCTAAAATAATTTTAAATATGAAGATTGCTTTTAAAACTTAAATGAAAATGATTAGCAGTTAGTGATCGTCCTTCCTGATTCTCTGATTGTTTGCATATTTTTACACTTGTTTCAAAGTTTCAGATCATCAAACACATATTAATATCAAACAAAGAAAACACAAATAAACAAACAGTTTTTAAATGATTTCATTTATTAAGGAGAATAAAAAGCTTTCCAGATCGTACAGCCCTATATGAATGATTGAGACCCGATAATGGCAATGATAATATAAATAACAGGACTTTATATAAAGGCACCTTTCAAACCCCCCACGTTTACCTTACATTAGTACAGTAAAATATCCCAAACCTGAAAATCATTTGCAGTCAGTTACTACCTGAAGTCTAGAACACCAGGATATCCAAAATGCAGCGTTTCCTTCCTCGAGAAACTATGTCAACTTTTGCCCTGGCTGACTTTGACTCTTATTTCAAGAAATCTGGCCAAACTTATTAAAGAACAAAATGTGACTATCCAGAGTTGGGACCAGGAAGCAAAGTCTTACAGACCTCTCTGCAGCTTTTCTCCTCCTATCATCCCCCAAAACCCTAACCCCAAAGGCACTGTGTATGTTTCCATACAATCGAAAGACAAACCAAAAAATAACCAAATAAAAAATTATTTTAAAAATTAACAAAGAATAATTTAACACCCACAACTGTACCTAAGTGCAAATCAATTAAATGGGGGCTATTAAACAGGTCTCTCTCTCCTTTTAGAAAATTATATAATAATTGATCACCGTATTGATTTATTCTGCTTTACAGAAACCTGGTTACCCCTGAGTTATATTGTCTGTCCTCAAAGCACAGGTCAAGGAGGAGGAGTGGCAGCAATCTTCCACTCCAGCTTATTAATCAAACAAAGACCTAGAGCATTAAAGTATACCTATAACCATAACTAGCAATGACTTTATGAGTTTCTTCACATATAAAATTTTAACCATTTGACAAAAAAATCATTCACAGCCATCCCACAGCAGTGCCACTGAGTAACTCTAATAACCAATGATGTTTACTTAGATTGGACGACCCTTTACTGTGTTCGTTTGTAGTTTTCCAGCCCTTTATATCTGTGAACTTGTCTATGTTTAGCACATAGTTGTGACTGAAAATTATTTTTCTGTTTAAAATTTTAAAAATCTATATTCCTCCAACTATTGCAATTGGTTCTTTAAACATCTGTCATTAAACCAACAGAGTAATGATACCAAAACACAATTGTGGCTGTTGGAAGGTGTGCATTAAATGAAGCCCAAACATGCAGGATATGATTAGTGCCCTGTTTTCCATACAAAGCCACGACCTTACAGTTAAAACGTTTAGGTTTTTGCCTGGTACATTAATAAAACATGGCCAAATGTATCAAATAAAGTGAACAATTTAGTTATTTCTTATTGTAACTGCAAAATAAATAAAAACATTATACATTTCAAAGTTCTGTCCGTAGTGCTCGCCTCTGACAAAAATCTCAGTAAATGTGACTTTATAAAAGTGAATGTTTTACTTATAATTGGTAGCCCATTGCTCTACGATTTACATAAGGAAATTGCCCATGTAACAAACAATGTGTTCACCCAAAGAAGAAAGTACACTCGTCTAGCAAAGTGGAAAGTACTAATTTCCCCCTGGAGAATGTCCTGATGGTATGTGAGGTCTGCAGGTTGGCCTGATTAGCACGTGCATGGAGTGTGTCTACACCATCTGACCCACTGAGTGATATTCATTTGTCATTCACATATTGGAGACCAACTGCTGTGTTTGTTGCTCAGGGCAAGGGTTTTCTCAATGAGTTGTTTGTGTATGACTGCACTGGCAATCTCTCATCATATTACAAGGAATCCACACTTCAGTGCAAAATCTGTTTATAATTTCTTGTTGTTGAACTTGTGCATTTCCTTTCATGAACAGTGTGTTTTTGAATGCATATTTTATATAAAATTACTATTTTATAAATATGGTATCAGTATGGTTTACAAGGCCATGCTGAGCTAGTAAATTAGTTGAGTGTGTTTGGAAATTTTTCTGAAATAATCTTAGACTAAAGTCAGACAAAACAGATTCTCAGCCTTCACACTGTGACACTTGGTCAGGATCATGGGTGTTATTTTTAACAGAATCTTTTAGTGTCAGTTTGAAGTGTGCAGGGTTGTCCAGTAAACTTCAGGAAAACATGCTCTGCTAGTATTAAAGGAAGCCTGTTGCAGATGGGCAAAGAAACATAACGTGGTTAATTTTGTCACAGGTTGTATTTTGACACAGAAAATCATCTTTTCTTAAATTTAAGGGGATAGCTATGTTACCTGAACCCAACCAAGCAGAAACTAAAAATAAAAATTCAAAATAGTAAAATTATTTTTTTAAATGATTATGTTGTCAACAGCAATAGGAAACATAGTTTTAAAGATCCCTATATAGCATTATTATTACTTTCACCTTCAGATCAGGATTTTGCCCATGAAGGAGAGGTCAAAGTTCAGATGTGACATAATATTGTAAATCTTTCTGTATGCTGTAAATACACACCGCACTTGTAAGAATCATAACTTCTAAGTTATAAATGCTTTTTGTCAATTTTCAACCAATAAGTCATCAGGCTGTCCTTGAAGAGCTTGTTGTAAGCCACATTTTAATGGATTGCTAACCTGACCCCACAGTACAGCCATATAAATGGTAAATGGTCTGTATTTGTATAGCGCTTTACTTGGTCCTATACACAATCATCCACCCATTCACACACACATTCACACACTGGTGATGGCCACAGCCGCCCTGGGGCGCACTGACAGAGGCGAGGCTGCCGGACACTGGCGCCACCAGGCCCTCTGACCACCACCAGTAGGCAACGGGTGAAGTGTCTTGCCCAAGGACACAACGACCGAGACTGTCAGAGCCGGGGCTCGAACCTGCAACCTTCCGATTACAAGACGAACGCCCAACTCTTGAGCCACGATCGCCCCCATATAAGATCGTATAATATTTTATCATAATTTATAGATGGACAAAAAGGCCAAAACGTAACACACACACACACAACACACACACACACACATGTATATATAGATATAGATATATATGCACAAATGCACTCATTTAGAATTGTTTACGGTGTATTTCCCCTGATAAGCAAATTGATTTTTGTTATTTTCTGCTAGCTTAGCATTTTTTGCGCTTGCATTATCTGGTTGTGTTTGAGCAAGTGGCTGCATGCACCAGCGTAGAAAGCCCTTATCACCCAAACACACTGTAACTTAAGCTCCAGGTGCTTGCTGCCATGTTACTGTACTCAACACACATGGCCATGTTGCTAATTAAAGCAATCCTATGCTTATCCTGAGGGGGAAATACCTGGATTACCAGGATATTTGCAACTCAAACCTGAGACATGCCTAATCAATTTAAGGCCATTAGACAATTAATTCACTTTGGTAAAGGGTGGTATTTACAAATGCACTAATCTGGCTCCTAAGTTGTCACTGTGAGTGTTGATGAGCATTATGTTCATATTTACTGAGTTCATAATGAGTATTCAGAGATGAGAATGAGCAAGTGACACAAGAAAGGAATAAACACATCTCCCAGTTGAGCATTAAGTTATATTACGCTACAGTTATGAAAAAGACATCTGGATTTCCATTGAAAAGCAATAAACCTCTCCAACACCAAATATGCATTTTAATGTTCAAGTGAGCTTCAGCTACAGTGTGATTTCTCAGTCCCGATCTCATACCCTGTTATCAGTTAGTATGAACTTGTATCTACATCACATTTATTTTATTTATTTTTTATTTTAATCTGCTATAATGTGAAATTTGTCTATCATAAAGGTTGTCTAGTAAAACTTCAGATTTAACCTTTTTATATTAGTGGAAAATTAAAAAAAGAAATCAGGTAAAGTCCCCAGGCCTAACACTGTTTACCTAGCTAACTTTGGTGGGTGAGAAAACTTTCTAATGTTAGCAAGCTAAGATGTTCTCTAATCCATTCAGCTGTTGGGAATCATATTGTTACTTATTAGTGCAACCTTTTGACCATAAAATTAGTAACATGAACAGAACACATACAAGAGGATCACCATTTATATGACATAATTTACTCAGTCACAGGAAGCTGTTGCGTAACATCATCAATAAAACTCATGAGCCTGTCCTTGTCAGCATAGAACAGTAGACACTGTTGCAAGTTATTGCCAGTGCAATAGATGTGAGAACACACAATTCAATTCCTGGATTCGTCCATAATGTTAGACTTATGAATTTGTATGAGGGGAAATACAGTGTTATCTCCATCAGCTGCGTATGGCAGAGAAAATTAGCTTATTTTGAAAAACACTAAACTGCTGTGGAAGCTACTCTATATTTGTTAAGTTATAACTAAAGAACCTGGAACATCTGGAAGAACAGAAAAACTTTTATTGTAATTTTATTTTAATGGAGCGGGACAGAACAGTAACTAATATCAAGAAGAAAATGATGACTTAGTACTTGGTGGAGAAACACTTGCTGGCAAATACAGTGGTAAGATGTTTCTTGCAGTGGTAGGTTTGCACACATCTCAGGAGAAATTCTGGACAACTTCTCGTTACAGAAACTCTCTAAACTCTTTAGGTTTCTTGACTGCCTCTTGTCATGCCAAAATTTCAGCTACCTCCACAGACTTTCTACAGGACTGAGGTCTGGAGACTGACTGGTCACTCCATGACCTTAATGTGTTTCTTCCTTAGCCACTCCTTTCTTGCCTTGTGGTTTGTTTTTTGGTCATTTTCATGCTGAAAGACCCATCCATGACCCATCTTTCTTTCCTGTACCCAGAAAAACAGCTTGAAAGTCTGTTTCTACCATTCTGCTTGACTGTGGAGGTGGTGTTTTTAGGTCATATTCAGCATTGCTATTCCTTCAATTGAATTTTATTTATAGAGCGCCAAATCACAACGACAGTCACTTTAAGACGCTTAACATGCCGGCTTGAGTTGATGCCAAAGAGCTTGATTTTGGTTTGAGCTGACTACAGCACTTTCTCCCAAGCCTTCTCTGAAACATTTAGATGTTCACTGGAAACGTCAGTCAAGAAACTGATTCTTTAGACAGGTGTGCTTTATACACATATCAAGTTGGTATCAGGCATACCTGTTTTTGACTGACTGATTGTTTTCATGGGCACGCATCCAATCTGTGGGAGCCAGACTTTTGGCTGGGTTGGCTTGCTGAGATTTGGCAGGGGATCAAATGCTTATTTCACTCAGTGGTATGCAAATCAATTTATAATTCTTATGTAACGGGGTTTTGTTTGTTTGTTTGCTTTTTGTTTTGGTTTCTGTGTGGTGGGGGTTATTCTGTCTTTTTTAACTTAAAATAAGCTACTATTAAAAAAAATCATCAGTAGCCAATAAGCTCATATACGTCACTGCCTCAGTAATCCTAGACGCAATTAGGTATAAGATCAAGGATTCATGTAGAGAAGCCCTCCCATGGAGGTGGAACCATCATGGACAACCAAGACCCTGCAAAGGATGTACCATTTAGAGGTTGAGGAAGTGGCAGACATCAAGAAGTCTATTGGCTAGAAGAGTTTAATGATCCAAAGGTGCATGAGGCTGCCACAGATGAAAAGACTGCATATCTTTTCAGACTGTGCCCCAAAGACTACCACCACGTAATAGCAGGAAGTAAAATATAAGCTTTGACTGTGTACTCTGGAAGGAACAAACAAGTAGCTGGGATATTGTACAGGAACATCTGTACAGGAACATCTGTGCTGCATATGGACTAGAATCCCCACTTCCTGATGAGTGACACCACTGAAGGTGGTTGAGAACAACAGGACTAAGGTCTATAGACAACCAGCTGCTGGCCAGCCAAGGAGGCACAGTGGTGGCTGACAAGGAGTAGAAGATAAAATAGAGAAGTACCAAAAGCTCAAGGAGCAACAGGGGCAGATGTTGAAGGTAAAGTCCAAAATGATCCCAGTGGTAATAGGAACATTAACCCTGAAACTAGAAAAGTTCCCCCAGCAAATTCCAAGTTCAGTGTCAAAGGTCTCTGTCAGAAGAGTGCAGTCCTAGGAGCAGCTGAGATCCTGCACAGAACCCTCATAATTGAAAAAGCTGCATACATATACAATATGTGCATACATATACATATAGAATATGTACAGAGAAAAACCCAACAATCATATGACCCCCTATGAGCAAGCACTTTGGCGACAGTGGGAAGGAAAAACTCCCTTTTAACAGGAAGAAACCTCCGGCAGAACCAGGCTCAGGGAGGGGCGGGGCCATCTGCTGTGATTGGTTGGGGTGAGAGAAGGAAGACAGGATAAAGACATGCTGTGGAAGAGAGACAGAGGTTAATAACAGATATGATTCAATGCAGAGAGGTCTATTAACACACAGAGAGTGAAGAAGAAACACCCAATGCATCATGGGAATCCCCCAGCAGCCAACACCTATTGCAGCATAACTAAGGGTCACCTGGTCCAGCCCTAACTATATGCTTCAGCAAAAAGGAAAGTTTGAGGTCTAATCTTGAAAATAGAGATAGTGTCTGTCTCCCAAATCCAAACTGGAAGCTGGTTCCACAGAAGAGGGGCCTGGAAACTGAAGGCTCTGCCTCCCATTCTACTTTTAAATACTCTAGGAACAACAAGTAGGCCTGCAGAGCGAGAGCGAAGTGCTCTAATAGGGTGATATGGTACTACAAGGTCATTAAGATAAGATGGGGCCTGATTATTTAAGACCTTGTATGTGAGGAGCAGGATTTTGGATTCTGGATTTAACAGGAAGCCAATGAAGGGAAGCCAATACAGGAGAAATCTGCTCTCTCTTTCTAGTCCCTGTCAGGACTCTTGCTGCAGCATCATCATCATCATCATACATGTATTTCCATGTATGTTTGTAGATGTTTCAGCAAATCACTGCAACCATCTATCAAATTTCTTCTGTTTATCCAAATGAAAGTTCAAGGCTGAATCAAGACTTTTGCACAGTACTGTATGGCAGGTATTTGACAGACACTTAAGATGAGTTCATTTGTGGGATCACTGCCAATCACTGCAGTGGCTCATCCCCTTAAAAAGACATGTAATACTGGCTTAATATTTACTGCCCATCTCTATTCTGTACTATTGTACACCAAATATGTATTGTACTTAGTATATTACATTGTATTTTACCTATGCAACATTGTTTCTAGCAATGAACTATGTTCTTAACTTCCATTAAATTCCAGTCTGACGTTTATCCATACTGTCTGTATTTTACAGAACTGCAGAGTGGGAAAAACAGACTAATATATTAGCAGTGCATTGTCTTTAACCTCAGAAAAACTGGCTTGAATATTTCCGGGAAAAAAAAAATAATTCCAATTAAAACTGGTCTGTGCAGTGCAGCCAAGCAGCTCTGTTATTCAATTGCATTAGAATGAACGATGCAGCGGCATGCAACGATGCAGTTAACAGGAATTAAAACCATAGGCAAGATGACGGATTACATGAGAACCGAGATGTGTGTGTGTGTGTGTGTGTGTGTGTGTGTGTGTGTGTGTGTGTGTGTGTGTGTGTGTGTGTGTGTGTGTGTGCGTGTGTGTGTGCATCCATGAACACGTTCTTTCTCTTGTTTGCTGTTTTGTCAAAGTTGTATATACTGAATATTGAAACGCGTGTACTTGAATATTAAATCAAAATGCTTGAACACTGAAACATGATTTTAGGTCTATGTTGTGGCATGATTTCAGTGTACTTGTCAGTATTTGCCAGCTGTAGTTATTGCATGATGTATGGCTCTGTTCTTGATGTATGCATGACAGTTGGCAGTCATTAATCATAGTTAGAAGATAGGACATGGTGTAGGGTCCATTTTCTCACTTGCGGTGAGTCTCATATAAGTTAATGTGTGTTCTTGAGGTCCGAGGCACTGCAGGAGTGAACTGTACAAATACATTTCATATCATTCAACTGTACAAGAATATGAAGTTTGCAATCACATAGACAATCTCGCAAATGCTGTTTTGGCACTTCTTTGAACAAACACTCTGTGTGCATCTGTGTTAAATTCACTGCAGGACAACTTTACTTTTCCTTTCCAAACTTCCCTTTGTTGTTCTGCTCAGCATCATGTTTCTTGTAGATGTGTGGGTGTGACAGTCAGAATCAGACTCAGCAAGTGTGTCTGCACTGGTAAAACACCATTGTTGTGACACACCCACCTTCACAGAGTCGACTAACCATGCATTTAATTAGAAACAAAAGCTGGAAATAATTAATTAGACAGCAGTTTTTTTTACCCTTGCCAGAGTTCATAATGGAGCAGATAGGCTGCAGAAATCTTACAGAAAATAATTCACTAAACATTAAAAGGGAAGAAAGGCCTAAAAACAAATGGTTGAACAGTGTTGAGTGTTGAAGAGTGCTTGGAAATAGTATACATTGATACAACAGATCATCTTGTCATTATGTATGCAAAAGATACAAACTACTGAAAAATGGATAATTCAGTGTACAGTGTACCTTTACCAGATACTATACGGTGGGACAGTTGGCTGTTGGAGTCCGTTACTTTAGCAGTTTGAATGTGAGACTGCTTCACCATAACTTTTGTTTACATTCGACCAGCGTTAGAGGCATAGCTGGTACATGTGACTCAATGGATTATAAGTTATAGCAAATTCACCTTTTTCATCTTATTTTGATGTTTGTGAACATGAAGGTTTATGATTCCAGGAAGCTGAGGGTGCTGCAGTTCCATTCACACTCTGATGATTGCTAAAATGTCCATTTGTTTGTTTGTTTATTTGTTTGTTTTACATTAAAGACTACACTCTTGGAATCTATTTGTATCTTTCCAGTAACTTTTTCAGACTTAGTGCCATAATTTTTGTGCATACGCCAACAAAATCTCCATAAACATTTAAAGCCAAGAATCAGCGTTTTATCCGAGGGGAGACTGTGCTATTCAGTAAGCTGTGGAGGTTTGTCCAGTGCCGCATGTCAGTGGGGGGATCTGCGGGTTTCTCTGTGAATTTCACATGCCCGTGGCAGCGTGCTTGGTGCTTGCTCAGATTTGAAGTTTAATTTTCCACTGTAGAAAGAAGTTTTCTTCTGTGAGAAGAAAGAGAGTGTACAGTGGATGCTAATGTTTGTGTCACTTTTTATGGAATCAAACTCAAAGTAATGTCCGTACTTCCAAGCTTTAAATGCTGCATGGTCATACTCTGTCCTGCACTCTATTATCCATTGTTGATCAACACACCTCTGTTATCACAGACATCACACACGCTTACGTCATTGTCATGAGACACTCTCACAAACAAACAAGCATCTGCAAGCGCACTTACAGGAAAATCACAGTAATCTAATTACTTTTTTGCAATAGTAATCCCTTACTTTACTCATTACTTGAAAAAAGTAATCAGATTACTGCACGTTACTGCCTATCTCAAAATTTGGTACGTGTTCTAGCACATACATGTGATTCATGGTTGATGTTGCTCATATCACAGTCGGATCTCACCGCTATTCTTGCATCTTCAGAGATGTTCCAACTCTATTGTTCCTCCTTACTCAGCTCTCTATAATTGCCTATCTCTCCCACTTTTAGTATGTTAGCCCAAAGGGTCATATGTTTGCTTAGTTATTAAATTTCACCCTCAAAGTGAAATGTTATTAATAGGAAATAGTTATTTCATGTAATGTTATATCTTTTCAAAAATTTATTTCTATTGCTATAATCTTCAAAAGAACAAAGAATGCAGTGGGTGACCCTGTTACACCACAATCAGTGTAGGTCTTGAGTTGTTTCGTTCATTCTAACCTGTTGCCTTTCTGTCATATCATACTGCAAATTTCAAAGTGAGATCAGGGGACAATCTGACATAAGTTCATTTCAGTAACAAGATAAGGACAAACAAAGAGGGTTCAAGAGAAACGACACACTTACACTCCAATTAGTGATTTTAAAGCCCTGTGCTAGACCAAATGCCGAAAACAGAGCTCTTCCTTAATGAGTAATTGAACCATAGTATCCAATGGGCCTCTTCCGTCACTGTCATGTTCAATGAGTGCCTAAGTTACATTTAAATTGCCCTCCAGATCCACAGACATTGATAAAGGGTTTCTGCGAGGTAAAAAGCATGCTGGCTAATTCCTTCAGGCTGGGCTGAGGCAGACCAGTTGCTGTCCATCACTTCCTTGTTATTTGCATTGGCCCCAATCAGTTCAGAGTGGTGATCAATGCAGAGTCAAAGTGAGCTTTCTTCTTGCATTAGATACTGCATTCCATCACACTGTGTGTTAGAGCAATATTTTAAAGCGAAATAGCTGTTAGTAAAAAGGGGGAAAGCTATATAAAGATGTCACCAACAAGAAAGCTGATGTATCATAGTACTAAGAAACCTGTGTTTTCAGAAAAGGACACAGCTTTGACATAAGGGTTACCTTGTGTTCAGGCAGACATAGCATTAGCATAATCTACTGAGGATGCATCAATCAGAACTGAAGTATTGGTCTGATACTGACCAGAAACACAGGAATACATATCTGGGAGAAAAGAATATCATGATTGACAAATTTGTGCGATAATGTACAGCTATGTGTAAAAGAAACTTTTGACAGGACTCTGTGCAGTCCTGTGAAAAAAGTAAACAAACCCGTGATTTAATAGTTTGTAGAATCAGGTTTTCCCGCAATAACGCGATACAATAATTTTTAGGATGGCTACACCTTTATCAGCATTTCACATTATTGTAGCATTTCACATTATTCTTCTCCTGTTCAGTTCAATGAGATGTGCAGCCATTAACAGTTAACATCCATCTTAAGGCTACGCCATAGCATTTAATGTTTAAACAGCTTGATTCTTTCTTGAGAATGACCTAATTTCAACCAAAATTTAGCTTTTGAAAAAAATGCTTTAGTCTTTAGTCGAGAATAGACGGGTATAAAAAGGACTTCATGGTTTATTCAGTGGCTGCAAAACAAGCCCAAATCCTCACCTCTCACCA
This sequence comes from Rhamphochromis longiceps, assembly GCF_057381845.1. Lineage (NCBI taxonomy): Eukaryota > Metazoa > Chordata > Actinopteri > Cichliformes > Cichlidae > Rhamphochromis > Rhamphochromis longiceps. Next base: position 3,631,254 of record NC_140570.1, on the reverse strand, counting down.
ATGTGCTTAACAGTTGGTACGGTAAATATTGCACCAATGTGCAGTGTTTGGGTTTCTCCGAATATACATTATGCACATCTCCACTTTGGTCTTGATTGCTTAACTAAACTTGGAAAACGATTTTTTGTTTGGGACTCTGGGGCCACGACCAAAACGGAGGCCCCAGAGTCCCAAACAAACGTTCAAAAAAAAAAAAAAAACTCACAGGGGAGCAGAGTCCAAAACACAGTTCAGGTGGCCGGCCAGGGGCCCGATAATACAGGAGGCCAGGATGGGACAGTTCAGGAGGCCGGCCACGAAGAAGGCCGTGGAGGCGCACAAAAGGTTCAGGAGGCCGGCCGTGCGGAAGGCAACGGCGGCCACTCAGGCAAAGAGGGTCTGGGGGCCGGCCGTGCGGAAGGCAACGGCGGCCGCTCAGGCAATGGCGGTCCGGGGGCCGGCCGTGCGGAAGGCAACGGCGGCCGCTCAGGCAATGGCGGTCCGGGGGCCGGCCGTGCGGAAGGCAACGGCGGCCAGTCAGGCGACGGCGCCCGGCCAGTAGCCCAGCCAGCGGTCCAGAAAACGGCCGTTTAGCTCCACACCCAAACGAGGCTGGGCCAGGCGAGGCTGAGGGCACGGAAGCCGGGACCGCAGCAGGCGGAGATGATGATGCAGACACGAAGGCTGGACCAGACGATGATGCAGACACGAAGGCTGGACCAGACGAGGATGCAGACACGAAGGCTGGACCAGACGAGGATGCAGACACGAAGGCTGGACCAGGCGAGGCTGATGAGGACGCTGAAGCTGAAGCTGGACCAGGCGAGGCTGATGAGGATGCTGAAGCTGGACCAGGCTATGCTGATGAAGACGCTGAAGCGGAGGCTGGACCAGGCGCAGTGGGTGAAGATGAGGATGCTGTGGCCGAGGATGCGGGCACGAAGGCTGGACCAGACGAGAATGCAGACACGAAGGCTGGACCAGGCGATGCTGAAGCAGAAGCTGAAGCTGGACCAGACGAGGCTGAAGCTGGAGATGAAACCGGGCCAGGCGTGGATGAAGCTGAAGATGAAACCGGGCCAGGCGTGGATGAAACCGGGCCAGGCGTGGATGAAACCGGGCCAGGCGAGGATGAAGCTGGACCAGGCGATGCTGAAGCAGAAGCCGAAGCCGGACCAGGCGAGGCTGAAGCTGGAGATGAAACCGGGCCAGGCGTGGATGAAGCTGAAGATGAAACCGGGCCAGGCGTGGATGAAACCGGGCCAGGCGTGGATGAAACCGGGCCAGGCGAGGATGAAGCCGGACCAGGCGATGAAGAAGCTGTAGCTGAAGCCGGGCCGGGCGAGGACGAAGCTGTAGCTGAAGCTGGGCCAGGCGAAGCTGACGCTGTAGCTGAAGCTGGGCCAGGTGAGGATGAAGCTGGACCAGAATCAGGCGTGGATGAAACCGGGCCAGGCGTGGATGAAACCGGGCCAGGCGTGGATGAAGCCGGACCAGGCGATGAAGAAGCTGTAGCTGAAGCCGGGCCGGGCGAGGACGAAGCTGTAGCTGAAGCTGGGCCAGGTGAGGACGAAGCTGTAGCTGAAGCTGGGCCAGGTGAGGATGAAGCTGGACCAGAATCAGGCGAGGATGAAGCCGGGCCAGGCGATGATGAAGCTGTAGCTGAAGCTGGGCCAGGCGAAGCTGACGCTGTAGCTGAAGCTGGGCCAGGTGAGGATGAAGCTGGACCAGAATCAGGCAAGGCTGAAGCCGAGGATGAAGCCGGACCAGGCGTGGATGAAACCGGGCCAGGCGAGGATGAAGCCGGACCAGGCGATTATGAAGCTGTAGCCGAAGCTGGGCCAGAAGAAGCTGACGCTGAAGCTGGGCCAGGTGAGGATGAAGCTGGACCAGACGAGGCTGAGGCTGAGGCTGAGGCTGAAGCTGAAGCTGAAGCTGAAGCTGGGCCAGGTGAGGATGAAGCTTCAGGCTGAGGCGTGGCAGTAGCAGGTGGTAGCGCTGCAGGTGATGGTACTGCAGGAGGCGGCGCTGCAGCCACAGGTGAAGCAGCCACAGGTGGAGAAGCAGCCACAGGTGGCCGGACGGGATCCTCGGGCCCCCCAGCCGACGTGGCAGTCAGTGTGGCATGAGGCTGGACGGGCTCCTCGGGCCCCCCAGCTAGCGAATTAGGAGGCTGGACGGGCTCCTCGGGCCCCCCAGCTAGCGAAGCAGGAGGCTGGACGGGCTCCTCGGGCCCCCCAGCAGGCGAAACAGGAGGCTGGACGGGCTCCTCGGGCCCCCCAGCGAAAACAGCCGCAGAACCAGTGGGCACCGGGGCCCCCGGCACACATGAAACAAAACCAGTAGGCACGTGGGCCTCTGGCACACATGAAACAAAACCAGTAGGCACGTGGGCCTCTGGCACATATGAAACAAAACCAGTAGGCACGTGGGCCTCTGGCACATATGAAACAAAACCAGTAGGCACGTGGGCCTCCGGCACACATAAGGAGGGCTGCAGCTGCGCAGAGCACTGACCCTGCTCAGGCACTGACAGCCCGGTGCAGTTCACAGCTGGCATCTTGGCCTCCAGGGGTCCAGAGTAAGCCGAGGGCAGTAACCCAGCCTCTGGGGAAGCCCCGGAGTGAGCAATAGTCTCTATTGTTGCCAGCTTTTGAGGAACAGGTCCGTTGTAAAACAGTTCATCTCCCTGCTTAGAAACAGCGGTGGAAAAATAGTGTGAATGTTGTGACTCAGCCATTAACTGAACTATGGGTTGTAGCGATGCTAGCGGTGGTGGTGGCTGAGTGGCTAACTGGAGCGGCGGCAGAACAGGTAATTGTGTCCGTAGGAAGGCTAACGGTTGAGCTGCAGACCTGAAAGCTTGTGGCTGGACACAGAACTGAGCTGGAGAATGGCGATACAGTCCTGGCTCGGAGGGAGCGGCAGAGACAGAGTCTGTTGGTTTTCCAGAGGGTTTGTACACGCCCACTTGCGAAGGATCTGTTACCACGATGGTAGGTAAGCGACCCGTACAGTCTCCCATCCCGCTCTGAATAGCCCCAGAAAACAAAGTCCCGGAATCTGGGGAAGCCAATGCATCCCGCTCACTCACCGCCTCGGGCTGCTCGAAAGTAAATGCAGACGGGGGGTGAAGTCCAAGGTCCAAAAGAAGAAACTCCTGCTCCCACGAACAAAGCGAGCCCAGAAGCCATGGGAGACCGGTCACCAGACGCTGTAGCCGCCTCTCTATAGCGCGCTGGGACGTGCCACCCGGGTTTTCCAGCCACAGGTCGATGAGCTCCTGTGTGGCATCGATGAGAGTCTCTCGTAGCTCCCTGGACGGATTAAGCGCTGCTGGGTCCATCTTGTGGTCGCGTCGTACTGTCACGGTCCGGGGCAGCGGCCGTGTGAAGAGTGGAAAGGAGGACTCAGATGCAGCACTTACTCAGATGTGAAGGTGATTTATTGACAATACTGAACATAAAGTGGAGATGGAAAACAGAACTAAGGATGAACTAAACTGGGAGAAACTACACAAAGGGAGTGGCAAACCTGAACATGAAGGGAGAACAGCAGGGAGAGCACGCAGGGGATTCACGGAGAAATGCAGAGTACGCAGGGTAACACAGAGGATGAACACAGACGACGCGACGAGGAGCAGAGGAAATCACACACTATAAGTACACAAAGAGACACTGGGAAATCACACACAGGTGGGGGAAACAGCTGGACCTGATTAACCTGACGAGACAGGGGAACACTAACACCAGGGACCAACAGAGGGAGCACAAACCCAGAACCCAGTATCTAAAATCCCAAAACACAACCCATCCCAAAACAGCCCATGAATAATAAAGAGAATAATAACAATAAGGGACACAAACACAAAGTCACTCAGTCATGGCCGCAGGACCATGACAGATTGCATTTATTAAGGAAAATAGCTATGTCCGTTTATTGTAAATTGTGAAAAAACTAACTATGACTAACTACATTCATCTGAAAAGCTGAGCTCCATTCCTCTATAGCCAGTACTCAGTCCTGACTACTGCTACATCTGTTATTAATTACTCAAATATTAAAACAAATTCTTTGTCTAATACTCAAATTTGTTTGATGAGCTGTACCATTCAACTGTGAGAAATATATAAAAAGTGAATAAATCAGGAAGTGGGCAAATACTTTGTCACAGCACTGTAAATGTACGTATATTCATAGGACAAACATATCCTGGGAAGTCTTGATTGATTAGTAATTCATGAGTCTGGTAAATTGAAAAATGCTGTGGTGGGGGAAGGTTTGGGAAAAATATCCTTTTGGGAAAGAATAATCCAGTTAAAACACAATTGGAGCTTTTTTGAGTCATAGCAGCTTTGCACAGTAGAGTTTGTGGGAAAGGAAATTAAGCTTTCAATTAAATAAACAGCATTCCTGCTAAAAAATGAGGACATTTCTAATTTGTGTCATGTGCTGCCCAGCAAAGGTCTTTTGTATTTGTGCAAGCCACCATAAAAACAGAGCACTATGGGTAGCACATTCACAGTCTATTTACAGTCTGGGTTGTCCCTTCTACTTGCAGAGAGCTCTGTTGTCAGTGGGTGGCAGTATACAAAAATGGGATACAGACAGTCTGTGTTGTGTTGCTGTTGGTCTGTTACTCGGCCATGGAGAAGAGTGAAGTTATAAGATCCAAAGAGCTAAAGTGAAAGCAAGTGTCAAACACAATGGAAAGTGCCCATTGCAGCCACTGTCTGTGGTTTCCATACTGTGCTTTTTTAACTTTAAAGGGTTTTGTCTCAGTTCTCGTGCTGTTGTTCCCTTCCTTATTCCAGCCCACTTGTCAACCAGTCAGGATTCAGCAGATGCATACCTCATCTGCGTCCTGCATTGGCATTGGACTGTATAAAAGCGCTTCTGTGGTGGGTGAACAGAAATGTGTACGCAGATGGAAACATTTGTAGGACCATAAATTATGTTTAAGGGAATCATACAGCTAAGAACACCAAAGACTAGACAGGGGGTAAAAAGTAACCATTGTGGATTAGTTTGAGTGAGTCCTGAGCTCAATCCAACTGAAAATCAATGGAAATTAAGAGTTGTGACGAGACCCAACATAAACCTCAGGAAACTGTTGCAGTTTCCTATTAAGAGTAAAACTGCTAGCTGCGATGTCTCCAAAAAACCTTTTGAATGGTATGAAAAATTACAAATGATTAAATTAAATATACCGATAATTTTTTTCTGTGCCATTTTTTGTTTGTTGTTTGAATTAAAATAATATGTCACATAGTATATCAGAAGCAACATGTACCATGGATACCAACTACTTGTGTTAGTTACCAATTATTTTGGAGAAAAAATTTTTTTGTAAAAAAAACTAAAAGGAAAGATACAAAAATAGATTAAATAGAAATGTTTCACAGTTATTTCATGCTTTATTTATTCATATTTTGTTTATGCGATTATTAACATGACCTACTCATCAGGTCTCCTCCCAGTGGGACATGCCCCGAACACCTCACCCAGAAGGCACCCAGGAGGCATCCTTGTCAGATGCCTGAACCACCTTTCAGAGGATTTCCGCTGTATCCACAATCTTGTTCTTTTGGTCACTACCCACAGCTCATGACCATAGGTGATGGTAGGGATGTAGATCAACCGATAAATTGAGAGCTTCGCTTTTACTCTCAGCTCTCTCTTCACCACGACGTACAGTGTTCGCAACACTGCAGCCACAGCACCAATCCGTCTGTCGATCTCACGCTGCCTTTTCCCGTCACTCGTGAACAAGACCCTAAGTTTAGATACCTAAACTCCTCCACTTGGGGCAGGGACTAGTTCCTTACCCAGAGTGGGCACTCCACCCTTTTCCAGCTGAGGTCCATTGCCTCAGATTTGGAGGTGTTGATTCTCATTCCCACCGCTTCATGCTCGGCTGTGAACTGTTCCAGTGTGAGCTGGAGGCCATCACCCGATGAAGCCAACAGAACCACATCATCTGAGAAAAGCAGAGAGGAGATTCTGAGACCACCGAAGTGAAAGCCTTCCGCCACTTGGCTACACCAAGAAATTCTGTCCATAAAAATTACAAACAGAATCAATGACAAAGGGCAGCCCTGGCGGAGTCCATCAACCACTGGAAAAGAGTCTGACTTATTGCCTGCTATGCGGACCAAGCTCCTGCAACAGTTGTATTAGGATCGAATGACCTGTAGCAATGGGTCAGATGCCGATTCTCCCAAAGCACCTTCCACAGGACAATCAGAGAGACACGGTCGGAGTCTTCTCCAAGTCCACAAAGCACATGTAGACTGCTTGGGCAAACTCCCATGCACCCTCATGTATACTCAAGAGGATAAAGAGCTGGTCCAGTGTTCCACAGCCAGGACGGAAAGCGCATTGTTCCTCCTGTATCTGAGGTTTGACTAAGGGACAGACTCTCCTTTCCAGCACCCTGGCATAGACTTTCCCAGGGAGGCTGAGGAGTGTGATCCCCCTATAATTGGAATACACCCTCCGGACCCCCTTCTTAAAGATGGGAACCATGACTCTGGACTGATCTCCAAGCAGCACTGTAGAGGCGTATCAACCAAGACAGCTCTACAACATCCAGAGCCTTCAGGAACTCAAGGCAAACCTCATCCAACCCAGGTTGCCCTGCCACCAAGGAGTTGTTTAACTGCCTCATTAACCTCACCCCCCAGAGATAGTCATCCCCCTTGTCCCCAGACACTGCTTCCTCCATGGAAGATATCCCAGTGGGATTAATTAGGTCCTCGAAGTATTCCTTTCACCACGCAATAATGTTCTCACCACCACGACACCACCTTGCGGCCGCAGCTCAGTGCAGTAGCTTCGGCAATGGAGGTGCTGAACATGGTCCATTCAGACTCAATTCCCCAGTCTCCCTCGGAATGCTGTTGAAGCTGTGTCAGAGGTGTGAGTTGAAGATCTCGTGGACCGGGGCCTCTGTTCCCAGCGCACCCTCACTATACGTTTAGGTGCGCCGGATATGTCCAGCATCGTTCCTCACCACCTGATCCGACTCACCACCAGATGGTGATCAGTTGACAGCTCAGCCCCTCTCTTCACCCGAGTGTCCAGAACATATGGCCGCAGGTTTGGTGATACAATTATAAAATCGATCATCGACCTGCGGCCTACAGCGTCCTGGTGCTACGTCACCCAGCGAATAATTCATTTAAAAAAATTATTTCATATTTTTAGATTTTTTTGTTTGTTTTTGTCGTATCTGTGTGTGTGTGTGTGTGTGTGTGTGTGTGTGTGTGTGTGTGTGTGTGTGTGTGTGTCGTCACTCCACTTAGCAAGCAGCCAGTTCAGTTTAATGATTTTACATTAAATTTCTTATAAATTGAAGATGAAAATGTTTTGCAAACCTGGCAGCTTTCAAGTCCTTTGCCCATTTGTCACTCAAATTCAAATTCAAATTCAAATTTTATTTGTCACACACACACAACCATACACAGTATGACATGGGGGTGAAATGCTTGTAGCTGTACAATGCCCGACCATTAAATGACAGAAGAAAAGTTTTACAATATTTACAATTTACAGTTTACTACAAAATTTACAAATGAACTTAGGAATTTACAGTAAAGAATGTGCAAATAGCAGAAGAGATTATAAAGATAAGGATTATAAATTATAGGAATTATAGGATTATAGGAAATGTGTGGTGGTGCGTGTGGTGACGTGTGTGAGAGTCCAGTCTTATAGTGACGTGTTTGGGAGAGTCCAGTCCTACACCTGGTTCAGGCCCCGAATAGCCTGGGGGAAGAAGCTCCTCTTCATTCTCTCTGTTTTGGCCTTAAGGGAGCTTTGGACTTGCACCGCAGGTCAGGGAGCTCTGATTGAATGATGCGTTCTGCCGAGCGCACCACCCTTTGCAGATCTCGTCTGTCCTGCTTGGTGCTGTTCCCAAACCAGGTGCAGATGTTTGACGTCAGGACGCGCTCGATGGTGCAGGAGTAGAAGTTCTTGAGCACCTTCAGTGGCAGATGGAAGTCTCTAAGTCTTCTGAGGAAGAAGAGACGCTGACGGGCTTTCTTAACCAGGGTGTTGATGTGACAGGACCATGACAGGTCCTGAGTGATGTGGACACCCAGGTATCGGAAACTGTCCACTCTCTCCACTGGCGTGCCACTGATGATGAGGGGTTTGTAATTCCTCGCCTGCTTTGTAGTGAAGTCCACGATCAGCTCCTTAGTCTTGCTGATGTTTAGGAGGAGGTTATTCTCCTGGCACCAGGTCTCCAGGTTCCTAATCTCCTCCAGGTAGGCCGTCTCGATGTTGTCGGAGATCAGGCCCACAACAGCAGTGTCGTCAGCAAACTTGACAATGGAGGTGGTGTCGGATGTGGCTACACAGTCATAAGTGTACAGTGAGTACAGCAGGGGGCTTAAAACACAGCCCTGAGGCACTCCAGTGCTGAGTGAGATGGAGGGGGAGACTTGTTTTCCTACCCTCACTGATTGGGGTCTGTCTGTGAGGAAGTTGAGGATCCACTGACACAGTGATGAGCTGAGTCCTAGATCCGTCAACTTGGTGAAAAGCTTAGAGGGAATTATTGTGTTGAATGCTGAACTGTAGTCCTCGAACAGCATCCTAACATAATTCCCTCTGCCAGTGTCCAGGTGACTCAGGGATGTGTGGAGCAGGTGAGATATGGCATCGTCTGTGGAACGATTAGTCCGGTAAGCAAACTGAAGTGAGTCGATGGTGGGAGGAAGTGAAGAAGTGATGTGATCTCTCATCGGTCTTTCAAAACACTTCATCACAATTGAAGTCAGTGCTACTGGACGGTAGTCATTGTGGCAAGCGGGCTGTTGTTTCTTTGGTACAGGGACAATAATGGACCGTTTGAAGCACGTGGGAACCACAGCTTGGGCCAGGGAGAGGTTGAAGATCTCCGTGAACACCGGTGCTAGTTGATCAGCGCAGGCTCTAAGGACCCGGCCAGGGATTGCATCTGGTCCTGCTGCCTTCCTGGTGTTCACCCTCCTGAAGGTGTTCCTCACGGCATGCTCTGTGATGACGAATGCATTTTCTTCACTGGTGCACTCCGAGGGCACGCAGCGGTTTGTTGTTTTAATTGCTGCGGCGTCGAAGCGAACATAAAACGTGTTCAGCTCATCAGCCAGTGAAGCATCGGCATTCATCATTGAAGAAGCTGGTCGTTTATAGTCCGTTATAGTCCGCAGTCCTTTCCACAGGCTCCTAGAGTCGCACTGTCGCAGCTGTGACTCTAGTTTTTCCCCGTAGCTCCGCTTTGCCTTTCGGACCGCGCTGCGCACGTTGTAGGACGCAGCCTTGTATAGGTCCATATTACCGGAGACAAGCCCTTCATTGTAGGCAGCGGTGCGTGATCTCAGAGCGTCGCGGATGTTTTTATCCACCCACGGCTTCTGGTTGGGAAACGTTCGGATGATAGTTCTTTCTGCTGTGTCGTCCGCTAGTTTCCCGATAAATCCCACAACCGCTTCCGTAAACATGTTGATGTCATCAGAGCTGCGCCGAAGTATGTCCCAGTCTGCGTCATCCAGTGCGTCCTGCAGCGCGGCCACCAATTGGTCCGTCCAGCGAGCGACCTCCCTCCTGATTGGTGGTTGCTGCTTTAGCCTTTGTTTGTAAGCAGGTATGAGGAAGATGGCGGAATGGTCCGATTTTCCAAATGCCGGCAGGGGTTGAGCCTTGTAACAGTTCTTGAACGGGGTGTAGCAGTGGTCTAATGTCCTTGTGCCCCGGGTGGGGCAGTTGATGTGCTGGTGAAGGTTGTGAAATGTCCGTTTGAGATTCAATCTGTTAAAATCTCCCATAACAATGAGTGCGGCATCTCGGTGAAGTGTTTGTTGATGTGTGAGAGCCTCATGTAGCTCACATAAGGCAGTGTCCGAGTCTGTGTGAGGCGGAATGTAAACAGTGCAGGCAATGACCGCAGTGAATTCCCGAGGGAGATAGAAAGGGCGACACTTAACGATCAAAAGCTCCAGATTGGGCGAGCAAGAGCGCGTGAGTGGGGAGATGTTTGTGCTGTCGCACCATCTGTTGTTCACCATCAAACACACTCCACCACCTCTTTTCTTCCCCGACTCCATTGTCCTGTCCATGCGGTAAACCGAAAAGAACCCTGTCGGCTGCACGGCGTGGTCTGGTATCGCTGGGTTCAGCCAAGTCTCGGTGAAGCAGAGGAGGTTGCAGTCCCGAATGTCTCTCTGGAACTTGATTCTGGCTCTGAGGTCATCAAGCTTGTTCTCGATGGATTGAACATTGGCTAGCAGGATACTGGGCATGGGTGCGCGGTGTGCGCGAGCCCGTAGCCTGTTCCTGATGCCGGCTCTTTTACCTCGAGGCCGTCGTTTAGGGTCGCGTCCTTTGTTCTCTCTCAGGATCTCCTTTGGCCAGGTTGGGTCCGGAGTTAAACATGGTGAAATGTTCGTGTACTGCAGACCAATAGAAACCAAAGTGTCTCTACTGTAGCGGATTTGTGTGTTTTGCATGATGCCCATGCAAGATTATCGCAGATATAGCAAAAAGTGACGAAAAACTGCAAAAAGTGGAAAAGTTAGGGCAGAGCATCCAGCACGGCAGCCGACCTCACCGGCGCCATTTTGTAACAGCATAAGAATTAATTAGGCTGTGTTCCAGCTGAAGTTTAGAATGTTACAGTAATTTATGAGGAGATGAGATTCCTTGGACACATTCTTAGACCTGTGTCAATTTATTATTTTTTATTGATACTCTGGTGTATGCGCGGATACAGTATGTATGACTCGTAGATGGTATTACTCTGTACTGATAGAGCTAAAGCAAGATTCATTTGCAGTACCTGGGTTTTGTGGTGAGGCACACATTTTCACCATTGAGTACAAACAGGATAACAGGCAGGCACAAACTAAAACAGAAAACATTCAGAATAACATTTAACATATATAAACAAACATAAGAGTGCAGAATACATTCTTTTCCAACAACCACACTCATGCATGTCTATAAGGCTACACTACTATGTCCATGAATGTGGGACATCGTATTTAAAGCTCTTTTAATCAAAGAACTGAAACATGTTCTTAGCATTTTTACTCTACATTAACTGGATTTTCCCCACAGTGCTGCTTTGATGGGCGAACCTTTATCAGAAAATGGCAAAAGCACAAAAAGTATGAACAAAATAATTTCCAGCTTCCACAGCAAGCTGAAGCCACCACTTAATTGAATGCATTTTTACTACTCAAAGTGTGTGTGTGTGTGTGTGTGTGTGTGTGTGTGTGTGTGTGTGTGTGTGTGTGTGTGTGTGTGTGTGTGTGTGTGTGTTGACTTAATGATACTCAGTCCATTTTCATTCCTGCTGTGTCAAATACTATCTTGTCAAAGTCACTAGTGTCTGAGAAACACACCAAGATGTTAAGATGTGACCAGGACCATGTCTAAAGTCCCAACACAGAAAATTCGGGTATACTTCACTGGCTGAAAACGTTGTGATCCTGCCTCCTCCTGTGGACTTTGTTGCTCTTTAAAACTCTCTCATTGTCTAATATTTCTATAGCTGGCACATCAAAACATCAGCTCCAAGGGGCACCTTGTACAGGTGACATTGTATTATACCTTGAAAGGTGTGGTGTTTTGTTTATTGCATTCATGGTGCAGAAAAAAAAATCACCATAAATTCTGGGTTTAGAAATAAACAGTGATTTGACCTTAGTTTTAAGAACATCATCCACCAAATTCAATTTTTGTTTTTCACTTGATCTTGTGACCTTGCAACAGCTGAGTTTCTCTTATTGTTTCTTCTTAAAAATGATTCTTGATCACTCCTCCAACTCTGAGTTTGCCTGGAAACGTCGTTGTGATGAGGCCCTGAAGCTCTGGTAAAGTTTCTGACTGATAATAGGAAGCTGTCCAGATCCCTCATACTGCCCCTGTGTTTCCCTGGTGCATTTGCAAGGTTGTCCATGCAGGTTCTCTTTTTTGGATTTTAATGCCGTGTAACAGCAAAACGCACACACATATGACTGCTCTAAGAGCTGCAGTAGGAGGCGTTTGGGATCAATTGTGGAAAACTGGGTCTCCACGTGACATAATCTCACATTAGAACAGCCAGCTGTGTAGCAAGCATGCTCACTCCCTGTTTATAGATGGGAAGACTGTATTTTGGGCTTGCCCCTCTCGTACATGTATTGATACCAGTTCACTCGACTGGCTTTAATCTGAAAGTAATGAAAAAACAGTTGGTAATACTTTCTCCTCGTGTTTCTATCACTCACTGTGTGTGAGAGAGAACTGACCTACACCGCAATCTAATGTATCTCTCCTGATGATGAACATGAGGGTTATGTGTATGTGACATCACCAACTCTATCTTTGTCATTATTTTTTCCTGATTACACGGACATCATACAGTCAATCGTAACTTGCTAACACCAATTTTGTAATCAATGTCCACAGAAAATGGGATTCCTCTAGCCACTGGCAATTAATACATTTGTGTCCTTTTTTTAACACTAGAGAGCTGAGTTTGAAATTACCAATGACTGGCTCCCAGTCATTTGCATATTTATTGCAGCTGAGGACGAGGTGGTGGTGGCAGCGGCAATGGTGGTGATGGTGGAGGGGGGGTGGGGAACTGGGGCAAATGATTGATGTGGAGCTCGCCTCCTGCATTACAAACAGCCCATTATTGCGCAGCTAGAGGAAGGGAGAGAGCAAGAAAGAGAGAGAAGAGAAGAAGAAAGAGACAGTGAGCGTGACAGAAAGAGAGAGAGGGAGGATGAAGAGCGGTCTAGCATACAGTTGATTAAAGTTGAAGACACTGGGATCAGTCTGCACTGGAGGTTTTTGTCCACCTGCCGCACCTCTTTCTCTTTCCCTCCCTTTCCTTTTTTGTTTTTTCCCTGCACCTCACGTCCTCTCACTACGTATTTTGCAGTGAAGATAGCTGGGGTGGGAGCATTAAAAGGCTGTTTTAATGGATGTTGACAAGGAGTGGACAAACAAAAGCCAAAGCCTGAGGATTTGCTTCAAAAGATTCAATCAGACATGTTTTCACTACGATTAATTGGTGGACTCAGAGGGGGAGGGATGGCAGGGATGTGGGGATGAAGGGATTGGTGAGGGAGGTGTGAATGAGTGTGATTGTTCTGAATGCCACCCCCCCCCCCCCCACCCTTTCTCCTTTTCCTCTCACACCCCCATGCTTCCCTCTGTCATTTTGAGCGATAGTTTGGAAATGTCCTTTGAATTATGCTAAAGAGCAAACTCGTCCTGCCCTCCCACTACCTCCTCCTCCTCCCCGTGAATTATGAGTATTATTTCAGGGAGGTGGGATGTGGTGAGCCAGAGAACAGGACTATACCACTTTGATTGAATCGGACCTGCCTCTACTTGTGTCAGATACACACTCACGTGTACGCTGATAAGATTGCTGTTATGTGCATGTTTGGGCGATTAGTATAGACAACCATGCCATGACATGGCTCACGAGGTCAAAGACGTCTTGAAGATCTAACCACGAAGCCCATGATGCCATACACGCTTTATCTATATCACTTTGATATTTTTGGCTTTCTTGTTTCATCATAGGCCACAATGGAATCCCAGTGTTTAGAATTTCCAGTTCCCAGTAAGACTCTTTGTCTAAAAAGATATTGATTCATTAGAACTTGGATATTATTTTAAGAATTCAGTATTAAAAATATGCAATTTCTGTATTTTTAACTTCTGGTTTTATTTTATTATCTCACTATTTCAAAATTGTAACTGTTTTCTTTCAGTTCATTTAAAATTCAGTTCAGTGTTATTTATACAGCACCTCAAGTGCTAACAGTTGCCTTAAGGCATTGTTGTAAGATAAAAAAAAACAAAAAAAACAACCTATATTGATACAGAGAAAACCCCAACAATCAAACAAACCCCATGAGGAAATACTTGAAAAACATCCTTTTAGCAGGGGAAAACCTCAAGCAGAACCAGGCTTAAGGGGTGGGGTGATGAGAGGGAGACAGGACAAAAGACACACTGTGGAAGAAAGATTATTTATGACGAATGATTAAATGTAAAGAGGTCTATAAATACACAAAATAACATAGTATTGGCTAGCACCACATATAAAACACCGGGACATAATCACGAGCCAATTAGCATGTAAAACATCACCACAAGTGGAAATGACAGCAGCAACATCGGCAACTCTCAGAAGAAGACAAAATCACGCCTAAGACTGCAAGTCTGCTTCCTGGCCGTAGCTATAGATATTAAACACCACAAAATGTGACTAAGTTTATAAATTTTGCTTCCACTGTGGTCATGAGTGTTTTTAGCATTACGTTTCTCAGAATAGAGTTCCCAATAACCAGTGTTTTTGTCACGTCTGGGGCAGAAGTTGTGTGGTGTTTGGAGAGGGAGGACCCAAGTTAGCCAAGAACCAAGATAGCACCCCAGGAGATCAAAACAAAATGTCTATCACCCGCACACTGGGGCTTGTGAAACGGAGTCCCAAAACATAGCTCAGGGGCCCGCCCGGGGCCAGGATGAAACAGTTTAGAGGGTTGGCCGCACGGAAGGCAGCGGCGGCGACACAAATCTGGAGGTCATAAATCCGAAAAGCAGCCATGCGGAAGGCAGCGGCAGAGACACAAATCTGAAAATTGGACGCGCAGAAAGCAGCGGTGGCGACACAAATCCGGAGGCCAGCCGCACGGAAGGCACCGTTCAGGGGGCCGTTCAGGAGGCTGTCCACGACAGCAATGTTGTCCAGCCAGCAGCCTGGAAAGTGAGGTGCCGGAGGTGGCCAAACGGCAGCATTGCGGCTGCAGAACTAGACGAGGCAGGTTGCAGACGAGGCAGGTTGCAGACGAGGCAGGTTGCAGACAACAGCGGTGATGCAAGTGAGCTTTATTGATATTGGGTGACAGTAACACAAAGAGGTGGTGAGAATTACAAAATAAACTGAACTGGGAAAGCTAGTAAGCTGACCTGAAAACATAACATGAAAGGGAGACACGAGGCGAGAAGCAGAGAGACACGGAGAAACACTAAATAACACAGACGAACTGACAACAAGCAGAGGAATATATACTGGCATAAATAATGTTACGAACTTGCGTGTCCATGTGTTTTGGTCTGTTTGGCAGTTTTCTTGGTGTGGGGATAGTAGGTGTGTGGGATTATGGAGTTTTCTTTGGATGATTTTGTTACTTCGCCTTCATGGGATAAAATAGTGAAGTGCAGGAAAGCGGATTTGCTTATTATTGCTAGTTGTTATGATATTCAAGTGTCCTATGGTGCCCACAAAGTGGAGGTTAAGGGCGCCTTGTGTGCAGGGCTGGTGGAGCGAGGCATCCTTCCTGCCCCGAAGGCAGCTGTAGAGCAGCCTGGCGGCGGGGGTGTGAAGGTGGCTCCGGAGGCTGAGCCGGAGCCGGATGCCAAAGGGCCTGTTGACGTGCTACTGGCTGAGGTGGAGTCTGATGCAGCTGAGGTGGAGTCTGATGCAGCTGAGGTGGACTCTGATGCTGCTGAGGCAGAGTCTTAAGCAGCTGGGTCTGGTACGGCCGGGGAACCCCTGGCGGGGCGGTCTACGGAGGATCTCCGTTTGACCCTCCGTATAAGGGAGGTGGAAACCCGTGCTAAAGAGCTTGAGGTACAAGCAATGCACCTCCGTGTCAGAGCTTGCAGAGCTTTGGAGCTGGAGCGAAAGCCCTCCACATCTGCCTCTAGTCATCCTAGTACGTCCACCGCTGTCCCAACAGGTTTTGACATCACTAAGCACGTTAAACTGGTTCCCCCGTTTCGTGAGGCCAAAGTGGACTCCTATTTTAACGCTTTTGAGCGTATAGCGGCCGCGTTAAGCTGGCCGAAGGAATTTTGGCCACTGCTTTTGCAATGCCAACTGGTTGGCAAAGCCCAGGAGGTGTGTACCAGTTTATCAATTGAAGATAGCCTGGACTATGACATCATGAAGAAGACTGTGTTGCAGGCATATGAGCTTGTCCCAGAAGCCTACCGTCAAAAATTTAGGAAGTGTGAAAAAACTGCCAATCAGACATTTGTGGAGTTTGCTCGTGAAAAGAGTCGCCTGTTTGTCAGACTGCTTTCGAGTCTGCGAAAGCATTACTGTGCAGTTCCCCTGTTCTTACGGCACCAAATTTCATGTCCCCTTTCAAGCTCGAGGTTGACGCTAGTGCGGCTGGTGCAGGAGCTGTCCTTATGCAGGAAGTATATTGGATCCAGCTCTATCCCTGTTCAAGTGTTCACTGACCACAATCCATTGGTGTTTCTGTCCCAGATGCAAAACTCAAATCAGAAACTTATGCGTTGGTCCCTTTATTTGCAAGATTTCAACCTGCAAATCAAACATAAGAAAGGGATGGAAAATGACATCGCTGACGCCCTGTCGAGAGCAATTTCATAGTTTGGGAATTAAACAATAGGAGGGTTGTTTAATTCTTATGGAAGGGGGTGTTACGAACTTGCATGTCCATGTGTTTGTTTGTGCTTGTGTTGTGTCTTTTTATGTTAATTTAGCTGTGCCAGGGCCCTACTCCGATTGGTGCGTGGATACACTGCCCCGACGTGACTGGTTCCAGCTGGAGGACCCGCCCATTAAAAGGAGGCTGGAATGCTACAGCGGGAGAGATCCTCGCGTTTCTCCTCATGACCCAGCAGTATTCCTGTGGCAGCCGCTGGCTGCAGTGCGCTTAAAAGTTGTGGAAGTGGAGTGGGAAGGGGTGAGCTGCCGTTTCTTTTGATCACCCGTTTTCTCCTGTTTTGAGTTAGTTAAGGAGGTCAGACTCTGTCTTTATTTTTGACTTTGTTTTGGTAAGGTCAGGGGTGCGGGATTTGTGTAGATTTGTTTTGTTTATTGTTTTGGCCTTGGCTCACCCTGAAGTGTTGACACTCCCGTTTTGGTTCCTTTATTTCACATTGTAAAAAAATCACCTTGTATCTAACGGATTTGTTTCTTGTGGCTGCTTGGGTCTTGGGGGGGAAGCGAGTGCCTCACTCATGTTATGGCCTGGCCCTAGACGGGTCGTAACAATAAATACACACAAAGAAATTACAAAAAATGACACACAGCTGAACCTAATAGGCATGAAGAGACACAGACCTTCAAAGTAAAACAGGAAATGCACAACTGTTTTACAACACAAACAGACACGAACAGAGCACAGGGGGAGAACACAGGTAGGAATAATAAAGCACTAAACACAAGAACCAAAACCCTAAGAACTAACAAAGACACATCAAGAAATTAAAGATTATTGATACCAAACAGAAAACACTGGGTCACCAACCCAGGACCTTGACAATTTTTCCCTCAGTAGGTGTATCGGCTCCCAGGGAAAATCAATTTGAAATGTGCAGAGGTTGTTGGTGTATCTTGGTTACTGTTTGGGGCTATGTTTCCTCCTCAAAGACACAAGGCTGGCCTTATTTCCCAATTGCTCTGGACAATCTGCTGTTGAACAGCCAATGGTGGGTAACCTAACTTCACGTGCACCAACTACAGGGGTCTGGCTAGCTATAGGATTTTCAAAGCTGGTTAGGCAAATAGGATATATTTATCATTATTACTAAAGTATATGAAGTGTCATTGTTATTAAAGAAGGCCAAGGAATAGCTAAATATTTGACACACTAAGTATAAAAGTGCACGATGGACAGATGAAGAAGCCATGTTGCCAAGCAATTCAACTAAGAGCTAAGCTAATAGCAACGCAAGCTAGCAAGTTTCTAAAGATACAATAAGTGAATAAAATTTGCAGGTGATTCAACGGAAAGTGTACTTGATTCAGATAAAGCACATAAAGGTTACACTTTGAAATATGTGATTATATAAAGTTTTGTGATTAAACAACATTCACAGTACCTGCCGTACTGTAGTAATCCAAAAGCAAGTCATCACCAGAGGAGTTTCTGTTTTAGAATTAATTTTTTCTTTCTAAGAAATAAAATTTAGAATGAAAATTTATACGGGATAAAATTATTTTATAGTTGATAATACAAAAGTTGTGTATGCTACAAATTGGAGTATTACATTAAACAAATGCAGAATAAAAAATGAGTTTTTAATTGTTTGTTTTTCAATGTATCTAAAACAAAAACATCGTTATCTGGCGGTATCCACCTGAATGTCAGTATGTGACAAGTTAGAAGTGACAGTGTTTTGACCACAGACATTGTCCCTGTGAGGATGAATTCTGACTAAATGGAATGAACTGCAATCTAAAACCTTAGCTGACAGTGATGACCATGGTGATGCTCCATGAAATATCAAATTCAAACTTTAAATCCAAAGCTGACAAAATTCAGATAATGCCCAGTAGAAACATTTTTGTATTTTTTATTAATATTTTAGCATGCATGGGTAACCTAATCACATACTAAGTTTCACTTTCTGTATATACACCTGTAGTGCACTGATTCAGTATATTATGCAAATCCAGAGGTAACGAAGACTGCAGCAACATTAGCTTTGTGATGTTAAGCTTGGGGAGGTACGGCTCCCAGGCAACATCTGTGACTGCTCATCCCTCCTTCCAGTCTGTATCTCCGCCTCTCCAAACTTCAGATGATCCTCAGAAGTGTGGTGAGAAAGTCGGCTTTGCTTGGGTGGGGTGGGGGGGATAAGAAGTGGGACAGTGAGAGTGCGTATACAGCAAATTGGGAGCGCCATCAAATTATACTGGCATTAAGGGGGTTTCACAGGGTGTAATCCACACACCAAAGCCTGCCCGCCACTCCCTCTGTACAACACTAAACTTTTGTCAATGTAAACGCAGCATTTCATGCTCTGCCATTAATCTGTCGGATTAAAGGATGCAAGCCATTTGAGTAGGGTTTGGGTGGGGGTATAGGAAATAGGGTGAAGGGTGGATAAGTAATGAATTCTCCTGATATTAGCTTAATACTTGGTGTCAGGTGGCAGAAATAGGTGGTAGAAGGAGGTACCTGGTTATAGTCATGCATCTTTGTCACTGTCCTCTTTCTACAAACCCACAACTACTTAGACTTCAGTGAAAAAAGTCTGAAATGTTGCTCTATCTCTTTCTCTGTTCCCTGTGATGGAATGGAGGGGGAAGGGTGATGTGCAGTTTATTTCAAGAGGGTACCCCACCTGGGGACAGCACTGGAGAACAAGCTTGTCACACTGAGGGAGATTTGCCCTCTCTCATCTGGACATGGAGGAGCTCACAGTGGGAGCTGAGGAGAATCCAGGCATGGTTTCCAATAGTTGGAGTGTTCTAGGAATACGTTGACACACACAGTGGTGTATCTTTCATTCTGGGCATAAGAATAAATGTTGGGGAGGCAGGTAAGAGGCCTTTGTGTTTTTAAGAATTAAGAGATGCTTTGCTTGTTATTTTGGCCACGTTCACATTAAGTTTAATTACCTGAAAATATTATATAAAACTGTTTGGACTCTAATTACTGCTGTGGAACTGACCATGCCAAAAGTGGGGGGGGTCACTAGACTGGGGCATAACACCAAATGTCATATTTTACACCAATACTAACTAGGGTTCAAAAAGTAAAAGACACTAGAAAAAACATATTAATGAAAGTAATAAAGATTTGTTTTATCTTTTATAGTGTTTTTCTGTAATGAGCTGTGGTCATTGTCACAATGCTGTAGAATCATTCAACCCTGGAAAAAGAACACTTCAAAGAAATAAGAGATGTATGTAATTTTTTTCATAATTGTAACTGTAACTTCTTGTTACAATTACTTGTAGTAACTTGTAGTTCAGAAAAAAACATACATAAAAGAAAAAATAAAATGTTTCCTCCTGATGAGCTGTTGAACTACAAAAAATGAAAGTTAGAAATAAAAAACAACTGTAGAGAAGAAAATGTTAAGAGAAATAACAACATACTACACGTGTCTCATCATGTACAGTCTTATATAAAAATATTTCCCCCTTCCTAATTTCTTATTTTCTGCACATTTGCCACAAAGTATGTTGCTGAAATACCTGACTGTGTAATTGAAATAAAAAATTTAAAAGGTGCTCAGGGGATCACAAGGCAGTCCCACTTCCAAATCAACAGCAGTAAAAAGAAAAACATAATTTAGCAACTGTAAATGCAATAACCGAACGATTAGTCTCTAATCAAAGCATCATTTGCAGCCTCAGGTTTAGGAGTCAAGTCACCACTGCCTCTTGTTGGGCTCGAGCTGAGAGCCCTCTCATTCTTCAGATTCTGTAGTTACCAATCAGGTCAAGTGGAGTAACCAACCTATGACAGGTGTATAATCAGGTAAGTGGTAATTGCCATGTTTAATTTTATGAAACTCTTTTGGTCATTGTATGTAGAGATGAAAAATATTGTGTGTGTGTGTGTGTGTGTGTGTGTGTGTGTGTGTGTGTGTGTGTGTGTGTGTGTGTGTGTGTGTGTGTGTGTGTGTGTGCAGAAGGGCACTCATGCTCATACACCACCACATGCGCTGCTCTACCTTCTGGAATAAATTGAATGTCTGTCCTCACACTACACTATACATCAAGACAAATAATGATTTACCTACTGCCTTCTTCCCTCTTCCAGCCGGGTGCTGGCTCTGTGGATATGCATTGTGCTGGCTCCCCCTCTAAACATTCTGATGTCTCTATCAGCCTTTTCACTTGTCTCTGTTGTTCACTATCTGTTTCTGTTGGAGGCTCAGCCATCACGCTCTCCGTTGTCCTGCCAACTTGTACTGTAGAGCCTTGTGTTCAAGGAGAGGCAGTAAAGATATGTAGTCTTCTGCCAGCTCTTGTTTCTATTGCAGACATCTTAGACATTGTTTGTATACTTGCAGATAAGCAATTATCAGTTTGAACAGTTCTGACTGCCTTATTAAATGGACAAGGAAACTAGAATATCATAATAAGAAAAAAGGCAGTGTCATCACCATCTGGGGCAAAGCTTGTGTTATGACATGTGGTAGATGTTCAAAAGTGAGTATTTTAGCCAAGACCATTATCTGACACAGGTCCTAAGAGATACATCTGACCCTTCAACTGATCCAGCTTCTGTTTGCCAAAGCTTCATCAGAAAACAGAAAAACAGGGACAAAATTGGCAACATTGGCAAGAAGGAACATGTGAAGCTCATGAAATACCAAAGGCTTAGAGAGGAGCTAGAGAAAATGTGGAGAGTGAAGGCAACAGTGGTCCTCCGTGGTAATCAGAGCACTTGCTGCAGTGACCCACAAACTGGGCGATTCACAGAATGACATCCTCTGTCTAGAAGAGTGGAGTCCAAGAAACAATGAAGATACTGTACAGAATCTTTGAGCTCCCATAGAGGAGCTGAGCTTGTAGGATAAAGACAGCAGGGTGAGTGGGAGAGAGTGAGAGAGTGAGACATTTAACTTGGTAGAGACATTGTTAGACTCAGAAACAGAAATTTTGGCAATCACACAGTCTCTATATTTGCCAGCTCAGTCTAAAGAATAAGAGACATGAATTTCCTTCGTAATTACAGGCTCAGCAACAGAAAACACATGCTCAATATTGTCAGGCTTAGGAATGTAAAACTCAGTCCTTTTAAAAACAGAGGTCTTAAGGTTAAAATTTGCTGGCTCAAAGAAAAAGAACAGGAGAGTAGGTCAATGTGACTCATGATAGAAGCTGGCCCATGAAGCCCACCCTTGGCAGACGCATAGTGGACAACAGCGTCCAGCTGAGGTGTGGAGCAACAATGGCAGGAGCCCAGCTTTCTTCTTGAGGGGGAGATTTCAGAGCTATTGGCTTCCAGTATACCAGCCAAGGAAGAGACTGCATCCAAAGTGGGGCTAGTTAATTCCCCTGGCAGCATTACCTCCAGTGGGCAGGACTGTGGTTGCATCAAGGCTAGAGTGCTTGGTGGTGGCCATGTCGAGGGTGGCAGGCTGAGCAGCAGTGCCTGTGAGCCCCAGAGCCCAGTCCAAAGGGGCAGATTACAGCTCCTCAGAGGTTATCTCCAGCTGGTGACCCCATGACAATAAAAACATAGGAAATAATGGTTAAAGCCTTCAACACAGTTTATAGTGGCTAGTTAGACACATTTGACAGAAATGGTGCCAAATCTCAGCAACAGTCACCTCAAGGTGCTTTATATTGCAAGGTAAAGATTCTACAATATTATAGGTAAGATCTTCACAACAGTGGGAAGGAAAAACTCCCTTTTAACAGGAGAAAACTCCTGGCAGAACCAGGCTCAGGGAGGAGCAGCTGTATATGTATGAATATCGAGACAAACAAGGTGAGTGAAGAAGAAAAATTCAGTGGATCATAGGACGCCTAGCAATCTAGGCCTATTGTAGTATCACAAAGGGACAATTCAGGGTGCCCTGATCCAGCCCTGACTATAAGCTTTATCAAAAAGTAAAGTTTTATGACTAATCTTTAAAGCAGAGAGAGTGTCTGTCTCTCAAATCCAAACTGGAAGCTTGTTCCATTCCTCTCCTCTGTGGGTTTGAAAGCCAAAAACGTTGCATCCCATTCTACAGGGTGGGCCATTTATATGGATACACCGTAATAAAATGGGAATGGTTGGGATATTAAAGTCCTGTTTGTGGCACACTAGTATATGTGAGGGGGCAAACTCCTCAAGATGGGTGGCCATGAATGACCATGGTGGCCATTTAGAAGTCGGCCATCTTGGATACAACTTTTGTTTTTTCAATAGGAAGAGGGTCATGTGACACATCAAACTTATTGGTAATGTCACAAGAACAACAATGGTGTGCTTGGTTTCAACGTAACTTCATTCTTTCATGAGTTATTTACAAGTTTCTCTTTGTTCACAGCCATTTGTTCACATGTCGAAGAGGTTAACACGTGAGGAGCGGATTGAAATTGTGTTGATATCTGGTGAACACAGTAACCGGGTCATTGCAGCAGATTTCAATGCAAGACACCCTACGAGACCACCCATCTCCCATGCTACAGTTAGCAAACTGCTTGCTAAGTTTCATGAAACTGGTTCAGTGTTGGATTTGCCAAAATGTGGACGCAAGAAAACTGTCACTAATGAAGAAACATCAGTGGCTGTCCTAGCTTCATTCAGCAAGAGCCCACAGCGTAGCACTCGCCGCACGTCACTGGAGAGTGGCATTAGTCGAACATCCCTTCGGCGGATATTAGCTACTCACAAATGGCACCCTTGCAAACTCCAGCTACTGCAGCATCTCAACAGAATTTGCAGAATGGGCAAAACAAAAATTGGAACAGGACCCTCAGCTCACGCAGAATATTTTGTTCAGTGATGAGGCAAACTTTTATGTGAATGGTGAAGTTAACGAACAAAACCACCTCTATTGGTCTGACACTAACCCACACTGGATGGATCCCTCCAAGACTGTTGGACCAACAAAAGTGATGGTTTGGTGTGGTATATGGGGCACAATGATAGTGGGTCCATTCTTCATCAATGGAAACCTCAAGGCCACTGGATATTTGAAATTGCTAGATGATGATGTGTTTCCCTCTTTATGCACTGAAGCTGGCACGTTCCCTGAGTTTTTCCAGCAAGATGGTGCACCACCACATTATGGGTGCCAGGCCCGAGCATTCCTAGATGAACAGTTTCCTGGAAAGTGGATTGGTCGTCGTGGGCCAGTTGAATGGCCCCCAAGGTCTCCCGATCTGACCCCCTTAGACTTTTATCTTTGGGGTCATCTGAAGGCAATTGTCTATTGTGTGAAGATACGAGATGTGCAGCACCTGAAACTACAGATACTGGATGCCTGTGCTGGCATTTCTCCTGCGGTGTTGCTATCGGTGTGTGAAGAGTGGGAGAAGAGGGTTGCATTGACAATCCAACACAATGGGCAGCACATTGAACACATTTTATAAGTGGTCAGAAACTTGTAAATAACTCATGAAAGAATAAAGTTACGTTGAAACCAAGCACACCATTGTTGTTCTTGTAACATTACCAATAAGTTTGATGTGTCACATGGCCCTCTTCCTATTGAAAAAACAGAAGTTGTATCCAAGATGGCCGACTTCTAAATGGCCACCATGGTCATTCACCACCCATCTTGAGGAGTTTGCCCCCTCACATATACTAATGTGCCACAAACAGGACTTTAATATCACCAACCATTCCCATTTCATCACGGTGTATCCATATAAATGGCCCACCCTGTACTTTTAAATACTTTAGGAACAGCAAGTAAGCCAGCAGTCTGGGAGTGACGTGCTTTACTGCAGTGATATTGGAGTGAACTCTTTAGAAACAAATATTCAAGGATATTGAAATTTCAGTAGATGAGGTTTTGCACATAAGACAGTTCTTTGTATTTATTGAGCATAACTAAAAGTGAAGAAACTTTTGAGTATGTTTAAAAGCTTCCATTCAACAACCTTTTTTTTTTTCCAAATTATCCATGCTTCATGTGTGATAACAGGTTAGCTTAGTCTGTGTGGTCAGCAAGTAACAGATTTAGTGCCTTAAGACAAGCCATGATTAAGATGTGGCCACAATTTAGGGTGCATTACTATCTTGTGACCTTGATTTCCCTCATTGCTGCCCAACTATTACAAATGAATTGCCACAGTATAATACCTTGGGAGAAGCAGTGTTGAAGTTGCATGTCTTATGAAACAAAACGTAAAAAAGAACAAATCTTAGAAGGGAAATGAGTGTATAGTTCCTATAAAAACATATCTGGTAAAAATGAAACAATCTTAAAACGCAGACCACTATTCATCAACTAATCCTTTCAGTTGTACACACAAACAAACCCATTTAAATGTATTTCCCCACACTGTGACAAGCAACCTCCACAAAATTCCCAGTGTTGGAGAGCATTGCTGCTCCTTAGGAACACCGGGGTTTCTGTCAAATTCTCCCGTGACTCAATTCCAGAGCTTCGTCACACCTCCAAACTGATCTTAACACAGAGAGGAAAGTATAGCTACGGGGTCGAAACTGCTGGTTGGAATTGCACGGAAGAAGTCTTGACTACTTAAATCCGCTTTGATCTGAGTTTCCTGGAGAGGGGATTGCCTGCTTGGTCTTGTGGTAACACTTTTGTACCACCACTGCTTTTTGCATCATCTCATCCTGTGTGAAGAAGTCATACTTTGCCTTTCTCTCCCCCCTTTCTCTGTCTCATGCAGACAACTGCACACAAATGCATGCAAACACACATCCACAAATCCACAGGCACATTTTCTGTCAAACATATTCTATTCCTGTCTTTCTCTCACCCTTACTCTTTTTTCTCTCTCTCCATTTTTTCTTTGACTTCCACAGACACTAATTCCCTTTCTTCAAGGGCAAGCATCTCACGGCACATCATCTGAATAAGACTTTGAGTCGCCGTGCCCTCCCAGGGCTTAAGTCCGCAGAGCCCTTCTTCCCGATCCCCTTTTTAATGTTCTAACACCAGCCTAGTGCCATCAATAAATATTAACATCCAGAGGGATGAGATATGCTGCGGTTAGGCCGTCTGTTCACTGCATGGGTCTCAGGGTGCCTGTCTCTCAGCTGATACTGAGGAAGAATTGTTGAGCCAGTGACCCAGACAAAAAAAAAAAAAAAGCACTGGGACTGTGCAGCTCTTGTAGCTGCTATTCAGGAAATGTCTCAACCAATCATGCCATTAAATCATCTGTCAAAACTGTTGTTTCACCAAAGCAGGGTGGGGGATTTTTCATTTTTAATAGGTCTTCCAAGACAAAGACATTCTTTGGTCCTCATATCTGACATCCATGTGATTAGCTTTGCACAGTGTTACTCACAGTTATAGTAGACTTAAATCAAAAGTCTTGAACTGATGTGAAATGTTGCTGTCTTTATTTTTTATTTTAACAAAAATATTAATTTGCTCCCAGATATCTAGCTAGATAGATGTTCTTCCTTTTAAATGGTTATGCTCTTAGTCTGGCATTGATAGGGACAGTGAGGTCTGTGATGGGAGACAGCAAAGCCAATTTCTTTAATATTTTGGCTTTACTACAGCGAAGTTGTCACAATGTGTACATATACCCTGATTCTAAATCCCCAAGTTTCACATCCTCAATTCCTCTCCTCATTTTATTCCCCAGCCCTTGTTTCCCACCACCATTTTAAAGCGATATCAGATATGATGTTTGATGCAACTGCATTATAAATAGTTTTCTTGTCACCCAATTACAGCTGTAATTTCTGACCTCAGGTGCAACAATGACAATATACCAGCTGTCCAGCTGCGTATCCCGCCTCTTTTATACATCAAAGGTAAAGATACCTACGTAGATGTAGCTCCCTTAGTGAGCTTCAACTCTCCTTGGTCCTCTAGTGCAGCAGTCCCCAACCTTTTTTGCGCCACGGACCAGTTTATGTCTGACAATATTTTCATGGACTGGCCTTTAAGGTGTCACGGATTAATACAACAAAATAAAAACAGTACCGGTACCAAAAAAAAGAAGATTTATTCATAACACACGGGAAAAGACCAAGGGAAACCGAGTCAAAAAAATAACGATAAAAATCGATAAAAAACCCTGAAAAACATAAATTTCACACCCGAGCCTCAACTCTCACGGTCTGTGGCCCACGGGTTGGGGACCACTGCTCTGTTACAACTGTGTAAATTTTGTATGATTTGACATGCAGATGGCTCAGGGATAAGGAATGTTGTCTCATAACAACATCTAACACATGCTGGGTTAAATTTCTTGTCAGTATGTGTTAAAAAAATAGTTATTGTGTGTTTTGTTCATTAAATTTAGTAGTACAGTGGGGCAAAAAAGTATTTAGTCAGCCACCGATTGTGCAAGTTCCCCCACCTAAAATGATGACAGAGGTCAGTAATTTGCACCAGAGGTACACTTCAACTGTGAGAGACAGAATGTGAAAAAAAAATCCATGAATTCACATGGTAGGATTTGTAAAGAATTTATTCGTAAATCAGGGTGGAAAATAAGTATTTGGTCACCTCAAACAAGGAAAATCTCTGGCTCTCACAGACCTGTAACGTCTTCTGTAAGAAGCTTTTCTGTCCCCCACTCGTTACCTGTATGAATGGCACCTGTTTGAACTCATCATCTGTATAAAAGACACCTGTCCACAGCCTCAAACAGTCAGACTCCAAACTCCGCCATGGCCAAGACCAAAGAGCTTTCGAAGGACACCAGGAAAAGTATTGTAGACCTGCACCAGACTGGGAAGAGTGAATCTACAATAGGCAAGCAGCTTGGTGTGAAAAAATCAACTGTGGGAGCAATCATCAGAAAATGGAAGACATACAAGACCACTGATAATCTCCCTCGATCTGGGGCTCCACGCAAGATCTCATCCCGTGGGGTCAAAATGATCATGAGAACGGTGAGCAAAGATCCCAGAACCACACGGGGGGACCTGGTGAATGACCTGCAGAGAGCTGGGACCAAAGTAACAAAGGTCACCATCAGTAACACACTACAACGGCAGGGAATCAAATCCCGCAGTGCCAGACGTGTTCCGCTGCTGAAGCCAGTGCATGTCCAGGCCCGTCTGAAGTTTGCCAGAGAGCACATGGATGATACAGCAGAGGATTGGGAGAATGTCATGTGGTCAGATGAAACCAAAGTAGAACTTTTTGGTATAAACTCAACTCGTCGTGTTTGGAGGAAGAAGAATACTGAGTTGCATCCCAAGAACACCATACCTACTGTGAAGCATGGGGGTGGAAACATCATGCTATGGGGCTGTTTTTCTGCCAAGGGGACAGGACGACTGATCCGTGTTAAGGACAGAATGAATGGGGCCATGTATCGTGAGATTTTGAGCCAAAACCTCCTTCCATCAGTGAGAACTTTGAAGATGAAACGAGGCTGGGTCTTCCAACATGACAATGATCCAAAACACACCGCCCGGGCAACAAAGGAGTGGCTCCGTAAAAAGCATTTGAAAGTCCTGGAGTGGCCTAGCCAGTCTCCAGACCTCAACCCCATAGAAAATCTGTGGCGGGAGTTGAAAGTCCGTGTTGCTCGGCGACAGCCCCAAAACATCACTGCTCTCGAGAAGATCTGCATGGAGGAATGGGCCAAAATACCAGCTACTGTGTGTGCAAACCTGGTAAAGACCTATAGTAAACGTTTGACCTCTGTTATTGCCAACAAAGGTTATGTTACAAAGTATTGAGTTGTATTTTTGTTATTGACCAAATACTTATTTTCCACCCTGATTTACGAATAAATTCTTTACAAATCCTACCATGTGGATTCATGGATTTTTTTTCCACATTCTGTATCTCACAGTTGAAGTGTACCTCTGGTGCAAATTACTGACCTCTGTCATCATTTTAGGTGGGGGAACTTGCACAATCGGTGGCTGACTAAATACTTTTTTGCCCCACTGTATTTCTATTTCTCACTTTTTTTTTTATCTGTGCCCAAAGAGCAATGTAAAAGATCTGTGTGGAAGTGAGATGTTGGGTTATTCCCCTGAGAACTATCACAGCTGGTTCTGGAACACCAAGCTGGAGCTGGCCGACCACTTATTTTCCTATTCCCAGTAGTTGAAAGACAGTGCCACAAGATAGCTGGCGCCAGAGAATCAGAAGGGTAACAACATCTGCTGGAACTACTGGTGAAGAAGCAGTTTGCTGGAGTGGGAGTCTCAGCGGAACAGAAGATGAGGGCTGGGAACGTAGGGCTGGTGGGCTACACAACATGATATACAGAAACAGTATGCTTTTGCAACATCTCTGCAAAAGTGCAAAAGGTGTGACACCGGCACTGTTTTAGGTATTTCCCACATGAGAATACTGTAAGAGATTTTGACAGAATAGGACATGTCATTGATGTCATCCATAAGAGAACTGTATAAATTACTACATACTAAGTCTATCACCCCTAGACTGATGGTCTGGTGGAGCCCCTGAATAAGACTATAAAAATCTAGGGTCATAAGTTCATTAGTGATGATGAACACAATTAGGACCAGTGATTGGATCCTCTGTTGTTTGCAGTGCAGGTGGTTCCCCAGGCCTCCAAGCAATTTTCTCCCTTTGAACTGCTGTTTAGTAGGAAACCACGTGTGGTTCTTAGAGAAAACTGGAAGGCCCAGTAAAAATGAAAATCATTAGAATTCAGTAAAAATGAAATTCAGCTGATTACGGACCTGAAAGCCAAACTATACACACGTAGTAGATTATCACATGAAACTTTTCTTTAGGCCCAATAATTGCAACAACATTTGTTCAGCAGAGGAACCAGAAATAGACCATTTTCTTCAAAATAAAATTGTAAAAATTATTCATAATCATCTCACAGATATAGCATTATCTACAACTACTTTCAGTACCATTGATATTTATTTAGAGGTTTTTTTTTCAACTGATCTTTCTGAGTTAACTGAGACCCCATTCCTACAAAACTGCTCAAAGAAGTCCTGCCATTAATTAATTCTTCGATCTTAAACATGATTAACCTATCTCTAATAATCAGCTATGTACCACAGGCCTTCAAGCTGGCTGTAGTTAAACCTTTACTTAAAAAGCCATCTCTAGACCCAGCTGTCTTAGCTAATTATAGGCCAATCTCCAACCTTCCTTTCATATCAAAAATCCTTGAAAGAGTAGTTGTCAAACAGCTAACAGATCATCTGCAGAGGAATGGCTTATTTGAAGAGTTTCAGTCAGGTTTCAGAGCTCATCACAGCACAGAAACAGCTTTAGTGAAGGTTACAAATGATCTTCTTATGGCCTCTGACAGTGGACTCATCTCTATGCTTGTCCTGCTAGACCTCAGTGCTGCGTTCGATACTGTCGACCATAATATCCTATTAGAGCGATTAGAACATGCTGTAGGTATTACAGGTACTGCACTGCAGTGGTTTGTATCATATCTATCTAATAGACTCCAATTTGTGCATGTAAATGGGGAGTCATCTTCACACACTGAGGTTAATTATGGAGTTCCACAGGGTTCAGTGCTAGGACCAATTCTGTTTACATTATACATGCTTCCCTTAGGCAGCATCATTAGAAGACACAGCATACATTTACACTGCTATGCAGATGACACCCAGCTCTATCTGTCCATGAAGCCAGGTAACACACACCAATGAGTTAAACTGCAGGAATGTCTTAAAGACATAAAGACCTGGATGGCCGCTAACTTTCTGCTTCTTAATTCAGATCAAACTGAGGTTATTGTACTCGGCCCTGAAAATCGTAGAAATATGGTATCTAACCAGATTCTTACTCTGGATGACATTACCTTGGCTTTTGCTTGTAACAATATCTCAGGCTTCCTTTCAGATTGTTTGGTCCTCCAGCTACCTTCCAGTGCCTCATGGACAGGGTGTTGTGCCCCCATGCTGCATATCCTGCTGCCTGCCTGGATGATGTTATTATCTATAGTAACACCTGCCTGGAGTATATGCAGTGGGTGGCTGTCATACTGGAGTCTATGAGAACACAAAGAAGTGTGACGTTTGAGGGAGGTATACCATCTAGGGCGGTGGTCCCCAACCTTTTTTGCGCCACAGACCGGTTTAATATCAGAAAATATTTTCACACACCGGCCTTGAAGGTGTCCCAGATAAATACAACAAAATAAAATGACAAAAACTGTGGTATTTTGTAAATACAATAATAAAAGCGCATCCACTGTGTAATTGTGTAACTTTATTAGCAGCGTCCTCCTGAAATGCGCCAACAACATTGAGAGTAACATCCTCCTCTCTGCCCCTTAATGCTCTCTAGTCGCTATGGTAACGCGTAAAATATTTATTTCAAAATAAGACACACAACTACACCACGGGAAAAGACCCAGGGAAACAGAGTTAACGATAAAAACCCTGAAAAGCATAAATTTCACACGCGAGAATTGAAGTAGTTCCAGGTGGTGTGTTGAATGGGGGAAACAGGCCCTCTGTGCTCCTCCGCACTCCTAACTTTTCTCTCCTGTTTGTCCTAGCCCTGTAGAGAAACAATGCTTAGCGATCCAATGGGCAAGTTTCTAGAGCTCCACTGCTGGGCACATTATGTTGAGCATGATTAAGCATGTGTATATATACAGAAAGTGTGTCAAACAAAGAACTGTGTACAAACCACAGGCTGACACTCATCCTTAGTGGGAGAACTTGTAGTTGCTGCAGCTACAATCTGTTTTAATGAGGTTTAGCTATTACTGTGATGCCTTATTTGATGCCAGCAGCCCTGTAAAGAGAAAGAAAACTAAAATCTCTACTATTTAGCTATTGACAATATGGTAGTTTCATCAAAGTAATTCTGAAAAATTAACTTTAGCAAGTAACTGTCACTTCACTATGGAGGGACCAAGGCTAGCTATTTCTTTCTCTTTTGCCTCAGCAATTGTCATCATCTCTGATTCCTGTTCCATAATTCCTAATTTCATTTTACAAATGTCATGGTGAATTTTAACTGAATTAGCTTTTTTACTTGAAATTCATAATCTGTTATTACTTGGTCAAAAACAATTTATAATTTATCGTCAATTTATATACCTTTAAAAAATAGAGTCAGTTCGGCTTGATTTCCTGATTAAGAATATTGAGAATATCTATGGAATATCAAGGAACTGTTAAATTTGCCCTTTTTTAATGAAAACAATTTCTGATGTGCAAAACATGGTGTGAAAACCCTCAACATTTATAAGTTTCCACACCAATATAGTGCAAGACTTGGCTTAATGACTTTAGCTCCAGCAACTACCGCTATAGGACACTGTCACACTCACTCCTCTTCTCTTGTCCCTGACTTCCAGCTCCCACCCCCGAGCCCAGATTCATTACAAGCTGTGGCCAGGGTATTAAGATACGGCTGCATTAACAAAGTTGTCTCTGTATCTTAATTGAATCTACCCCCGCCAGAGCCGAATCTGGATTATGTTTACCTGAAATATAAGCGGCTCGGCAGACAGAACACGGCCCCACTGATAAAACACTGGGTCTCCCCCCCACCCCCTTCCCCAATCCTAATCCCCAACTGTAATTTGTTCCTCAGTGGCTGTAGCTGCAGCGATGGCAACACCTGATTGGAATTCATTCCAAGAACAGGGAAAGCATCTACAGGTAAGTTCATCTATTAAACAGTGAAGGAACATCTGAGTGCACAGGAGGTTCACATGCATGAGTACAGATCTGGCTTTATCAGCCAACTTTAAACAATATTCAATCCTCTGCTTGCCTTTTGCTGTTTTAAATATCTCTGACAGGTTGATTTGGGTGGGATTTTGGATCTGGGGACCCTACTGGCTTAATGACATGGATGAGGTGGGGACATGCCTGGATGCCAAAGTGAATTTCATAATTTTCCAAAGAACAAAGATTAGGAAGAAAGCACAGGTCATGGTCAAAAGAAATCAAAGTTCAAATTTCCATGTGACCTGTAGGTCCAAGGTTACCTGATTACTGTTACAAAGCTGATGGAGGCACTTTGCTTCAGGTTCAATAATAAAACAGGCAGTTCAGTTTAATTGAATGCTTAGCAAATACAGTGTTGGGGAGTAATGGAATACATGTACCGCCGTTACGTATTTAAAATACAAAATATGAGTAACTGTATTCCGTTACAGTTACCGTTTAAAAAGGTGGTATTTAGAATACAGTTACTTTGTTGAAATAAATGGATTACACGGCGGTACTTTCCTGTTTCATATTGTCGCGGGTCAGGACTGTTTGGGTTTTGTTTGGCAGCTACGTTCTTTCGTTCCAGGCGGCAGCGTTACGGTTGCCATGGTTACAGGGCGACGCTCTCTCTCTCTCTCTCTGCGACTGTGTGTTTCCTGGGTGAGAGAGCGCCTTTTCGTTGTTGTTGTGCTAAGCTAACAGGCAGAATGCTACAAGCATAGCTCTAAAGAATGTAGCATCATGGGCAGTGTAGTCCGTGTTGCAGGGAGAATGGACTGCCATTCTCCCTGCCACACATTATGTGTCTGTGAGCACGAGGAGGGAGAAAAAGGGGAGTGGAAAACTACGAGTTGTCATCGAGCAAAAACGGGAGCTGGAAGCATGTAAATATAATAATAACCACTGCAGCCAAGAAGAGTGCCTGACGAGCCCAGCTGTAAGTAAGCTATTAAGACTCGACTGTACACCGTGTTCGTGTTTTCCTCCGAAAACAATAAGTTCAGTTGGAGCAGTCTTTCAACGCCTCTCTCTGTCTCTCGCAATAAAAGTTGACCCAGACAACAAAGTAAAGCTATTTTTCGGCTACGAGCCGACACGGACCCCGCCGTATTAGTCAGAGGTCCCTTTACTACAGTTCGGAGTCGCGGACCTTCAGTAATAGTAATAAATCATTATTTATCATTTATTTATTTAAGTATTATCAACTATCTGTTTGTTATTTATTTAATTATGTTTAGGATAAAGTGTTACCAGGTGTTCTTCAAATGATGGAGTAAGCAAATCCAGCTTTGTTTATACTGATGGCCAGCCTGTGAGATGATACAGGTATGTCAGGCATGGGAGACAAAAGAGGTTGCTTTAGGAAAATAGAACGCTTATTTAAAATGAAACCTCAGTGTTCTCAGTGTGGGTAAAGTTCACCCTCTGGCATTTTTAGGTATAAATAATATTTTCTTTTTTAAAGTTTGGATTTATCTGGGCAGTTTTTTTTAACAACACTTTTAAGGAATTCTCAAAGACGTGAAACGATGATCAAATTATTATTTTCAATTTTTACCCAATTCATATTTTATATGAAAAAAGACACTTTTGAAATTTTGGAACTCAATAATTATGTTAACAACAAAACTGAGAAATAGCATGTCGAGACCAGACAAGGGTACATTTTATTCTGGGATTGGCACTCCACACCCCAGTTCAACACACACATACATAATCTGGCTGGAGACCAAAAGGCTACAGTGACTAATTTTCTATGTGTGTCTGTGAAGGATAGACAGGCCAACACTAGGGGAGGTCCCACATGAGGGATGGGCCTAGATGGAGTTTGTAGGTAGAAGGGTTAGATCTGTTGCCTTTTTGTCCTTCACATCGCACTCTCTCCACCCGACCCTTTTACTTTTACTTTCCTTAGTTCCTCCCACCATACACTTGATCCTTTCTACCTTAGGTGAAGAGCAGGGCACTGCCAACACTCTAGCCCTCAGCAACCCATGTAACATCACAAACTATGGTAAATGGTAAATGGTGCTCTGCCAGAGTACTCAAAGTGCTCTATAGCGCAGTAGGTGACCTGAGCTACAGCCACCCCTTAAAACATCAGTGGGATCGGTATGCATTTTGTTATGCTTGTTCAATACAGTATATTAGTTTTGCTGCGATTCTACTTTTGCATTTGTACTCTGCCTGTTGTCATCTGCAAATACACTTCGGCAGGGAGAAAGGCCAAGAAAATTTACTCCAACATGTGTACACACAATAGTGAGCTGTAGGGGCCACTTCGACAGATGCCTCACTCTAGACCTTCCACGGACAAGAAAACAGGTGCTGGAGGCTACACACACACACACACACACACACACAAACAGTACTTTAGCCACACTCTCTTATCTCCTGCAGAAGGGCTTAAGATGGAAAGCTTGCTGTACAGTAATTACCACCTACCCCCACCCCCTGCTTACCGCTTCCAAACTTTGCCATCTTTCCTTTTGGTGACTGTCCCCCGATGGAATATTATCATCCTCTCCCATGTTTGGGTTCATCCCTCTACCTATCTCCTCCCACCTCTTGCTGGCCAGGAAGGAGACAACTGTACTGCTATGTCATAGACTGAGAGCAAGAAGCCCCCCACCCCTCCGGGGTTTTCATGGTGAGTCGGGCTCAGTCGGCATGCACTCGACGGGATGCAGCCTCTCCTTGGGTGACAACACAACATTCTCTGTGAACCCGCCCACCCCTCCACTTTGCTGCTATGGCTCCCATTCCCCCCATCCCAAAACAGATGCTCAGGACGAAGGCGGGCGCCATTCAGGGGGGACATGGGTTAATTGGGGTAGTAGTGGGGGTTAATTTCAATTAAAACTTCAACTAATGGAGGTCAAGGAAGCGTCTGCAAACACCTGATTAAAACAAATGGTCCTGCCAGTCAAAACTTTATCTTGGTCAGCCTCCGGCAGAGTGTCCTAAAGAGAGAAAGAAAGAACAAAAAAAGGGGAGCAGGCAGAAGGAGAGAGAATGACTAATTGGGGGGCACTGCTTATGCAGACACATACACATAGACACACAGCCTCTCTGCAGATATCACGCGTTTTTCTCTATGTCTGGCTAAATGTGTTTATTACAGTTCAAATATAGGAATTTTTGAAATCTGATGATGATATTTTTCTAATAAAGTCTGCTGATATGATACCTGGTAAAACCTCTTTATGCCAATTTATTTAGTGATGAAACCTGTGATAAAAAACACGGAACTGTCAACTGCTGCATTAAACAAAGGATTTACACATCTCATAATGATATTGTTAACATTTTGGTTTGTGGAAAAAGTTTACAAATAGCATAATGTCTCATGACACTTGTGGTTGAGAATTGGTAAAGGATCATATAAATCCAGTGGGCTGAGTGGACGTGGTCAAGAAATTTCATGAGTGTAAATCTGACATTCAAAGTTAAGACTAATCCAGACAGTGTCTGAAGTATTGCACATCATTTGAAATTGAAGGAGAGTGTTGATAACATTTAAAAAAAAGTTTCATTTCCATTCCTGGGAATTTTGGGGGATTCAGTATCTTCTACACTTCAACATGGCAGTAATGCTGCAGCTGCTGGAAGTCCAAATAACCAACCTCCTGGAAAGCAGAGTGTGGTCTGCTCTACCACTATAGAAACTGCCACCCTGTATATATCTTAAAAATCACGTATATATCAAGAGTAAATGAGAACTCTAGCTTAGGGAAGTAACAGAAGGAAAACCTGGGTGTCAGCAGATATGTTGAAGTTAATTTTGGCTTCATTTAATTTATAGTCTAGATTGGTCTAGTTGAACTTGGTTGAAGTTAACTCGAAACAGTTTGGACTCTTTGTGTACAACCTGTGAATGTCTTACTTTCTGGTTTTTGTCACAGTATTGTTCTTTTTTCCCCTCTAGTCTCTACATTGATGTAACAGAACGAGTGTTCGAAAATGAGCAACATTTTTGCTCAAACTGAAACAACTGGGATTCATGCAGAGTTTTCTTTGCTTCACATCTCCAGTGCACATGTGTTTCTCACAACTTCACAGCATAGGGACGACCACTGTTTCAACCAATTAATCAAACTTATTATGAGAAGCTCATATCAGAAGTGAACTATATCAATATGTAACTAAATATAACAGCCCTATCAATGCGTCCATCCAAAATGTGGATTGTATTTCATTCTAAGAGTGAATGAACAGCAATTGGCAGTTTTCAGTGGGGCGGGTTGAGTCGTGGTCCTCACTGTAGCAAGGCTTGCTGTGCCACCCTGCTGCCACCCTGCTCTGCCAGCAGCTTTTGACATCTGGCTCTGGGCCTCAGGGAGAATGCAGGGGATGCGGCCCCCTGCTGCGGTTAAATATGGTGCAGGGTTACACACACATCCCTTATCACTTAGCCGCTGTCTGGCAGCTAACACCACCACTTTCCCCAGATGATTCATATTAACACTTCTTCATATTTATACAGTAGCCACAAGCTTCTTTTAGTGACAAGTTAGTTTCTTTTTGTGTTATTAGTTTTAGAAATTGGAGACTGTGCTTTATAGCCAGGAAACTGTGAAAAAAAAATACACATATATATATAGATATATGTATATGTATGTATATATATGTCCTGCTGGTTGTAAGATACCAACCGGGCATAAGAGGATAATAAGACAGCCAAAGGAGGAGATAGGAGAGAGGAGCCAATGACATCAAATAAAGGAAGCTCTTTACCATGCATGGAGGGTTTTATGGATCAAGCTTAGCAATTGAAAAGCATAGCAATACCATTTTGGTTGGCAAAAGTAAATATATAAGAATGCTCATTCAATTTAAATAATGCAACCAAATTATACAACAAAGGAATTTTAGAGAATGTACAATATAAAGAAGTATCCGAGATGAAAAGATGATAAATGGGACTAACGTGTCTGCAGGGTCACAAGCGTTCTACTGACTATTACACAGCCTTCAGTACTTGTTCAATTTTTTATATCACACTGACATCAGAGCAGTGTTTTGTCACCATCTCTGCCCCTCTATGTTTGTGTTACTGCTTTCCAGTTGTGACTGGGGGTAATGATTGGTGAGCCATAGATCCGGGATCCCATCAGTTAAAACTACTCACAGTGACAGATCTCCTAAGAGAAACAGAGAGAAAGAAGAGCTGCTGTTTCCATCTTTAGCATCCCTCTAATAGTCTCATAGTTACCACACCCCCTATCCCTTTTTTCCTGCTTTCTGTCACTTGCACCTAATTCCTGTCGTTTTCCTGTATTCTGTGATTTTCTACCTTGTTTCTGTCTCCCTGCATTATCCCCAGCTCTGGAGTTTAATACTAGCAAGAGACAACTACAAGTTTATTATCAGGAAAGCACAAGCCAGCCCTCTTTGTAGCTGTGGGTATCTGACACATCACAACGCCCTGCTATTGAATCACAGTCACTTCTGGTGGTAAACACACATAAAAAAAGAACTTTCAAAATATATTTTTTTAGTTTATAAGATTTGGATAAAAAATTTTAAAAAGTCAAATAATACATAAGCTTCTCTTTTAATGTCTAATATATTAAACTCATATCACAATGAAGGGCTTAGACTGAAATTAAACGACCAATGTTTAACAATAGATGCAATTTGTCACTGAAAATCTGACAAGTGATATTCCTCAGAGTATAAAACTAATGCAATGAATGTACTCATGTATATATTCTCTAGTTCATTGATCAAAATGCTGAACTATAGTTTCTCTAAAGACTCAAAGGAGGGGAGCAGAAACTGTGCTGAAAGGGGAAAATAGAGGTAAGCAGACTAAGTTGATGTCTCACCATGACACTTAGAGCCATCCTCTGTCAACGACAGTGGGGAAATAATTATTTGATCTCCTGCTGAATTTGTCAGTTGAGTCACTTACAAAGAAATCAGCAGTCTCTACTTTTCATGGTAGTTACATTTTAATGGAGAGACCAAATATCAATCCAGACAATTATCTCACATAGCATCCCAACTGTTCAGATAACGCCAAACTTTGAAAAAGGAAATAGTATTTATACCTAAAACTGTCATAGCGTAAACTTTTCCCACACTGAAAACATCTGGGCTTCAGGTGCTATCATTTAAATAAACATTCTGTTTTTCTAAAGCAACCACTTTTGTCTACTCCCGTGCCTGACATGCCTATATCACCTCATAGCACTTTATCATAAACATAATTAATTAAACAGATACAATTTTGGGGGATATTACTTAGTGCTGTCAAGAGATTAAAAAAAAAATAGAGATTAATTAATTATGATTTTTAATTAATTGATCTAATTAATCTCTTTTTTAATCTCACCTAAAAATAGCTGAGGAAAGCCCTCAACTTATTGTGGCAGACCAAAAGACTGATATAACAAAGAAAGTGACTTTATAAAGTCATTTATTGTTTAACAAACGTTAAACAGATGCAACCATTTACATACTGTTGTATTCTTTTGTAAAATAAGTGGAAAAATAAATACAAATAAAATCAAATAAATTAAGTGCTGCAAGTTAGCACATCAGAGTTGCTCTTTTCTGAGCAATACAGCACTGAAATTCCTCTGCTTCAGATAATGAAAAATAAAACTGACATTGCAGTGCTGCAAGTTAGCACATCAAAGTATTCTTCCATCACAAAAAAAAGTGCTGAACATCAAGCAATCTATTCTAGTAGGCTACAAATGACACAGCAGCTATGCTGACCACATGTGTCTCATTTGTTCTTCCTCAGCCAGTCGCTAAGACACACCAGCCTGGTAACATTTTCTGGAAGCAAGGCTGCCCTTTTCTTTTGCACTATGTGGCCTGCAAGGCTAAAGAGTCTCTCACAGGGTACAGAGGTAGCTGGGGAGGCCAGGTACTTTTGTGCTAGGACTGACAGCTTTTCATAGACTCCTGAGTGAGCATACCACCACTGCAGGGGACAGTCATCAATACTGATGCTGGGTTCTGCTCTGTAGCGCTGCAGCTCTCCAGACTCAATTCCATCTTCTGAGTCAGAGTCAGACCCCAGAAGGAGTTCGCTCCTCCTCTTCTTCTGAGCTGGTCCATCATCCTCTGTGGAGGGCTGGAGACTATCTGCTCTTCTGGGCTCTGCTGCCTGGAGCATATTCTCCAGAATGGTCCACACCTGAATGAATGAATGAATGAATGAATGAATGATTGTGATTAAAACTAAGTGCTTTTTTTTATTTTATTTAATCTTGTAAAGAACTTTGTGTTCCATATAATAAATAAAAGTTTGATTTGATAATGAATTGGACTCATTAGTCCAGCTTAACCTTATTGTCCTACCTGTTCCCTCTTTTCTCTTGGAAGACATTTCAAATCCTTAAACCGTGGATCCAATGCTGTGGCCACCTCGAACCATATCTCGTTGCCATTAGCTCGTCGTGCTGCCAGATCCTTCTGGAAGGCATTCTTGAACTTCACCACGTAGGCAGGATCATCATCAGTAATGTCCATGACACGGTACAGATGGCAAAAAGCAGGCAGCACTACAGAGCAAGAGACGTAGGCCTCACCACCCAGCAGCTCTGTCACATACCTGCAGAGGTGGAGAGGTTTGCTAAATAAACCTAGCTGGATTCATTTAAATCAAAGTGTAACTGATTTCCAATTTAATTGTCCTTAAAAGTTCCTTGTTATGTTCATTAATTTTGATTTTACACATGTAACAGTAGTTTATATAATTAAAATGGGAAGGTGTTTATTTGAACTTACTTGCATGGTTCAAGCAGGAGCTCCAGCCTCTGCAGTTTCGCCCACTCAGCTTCGGTTGGCAAGACCAACCTGTGGTTCTGTTGGTCCAACGTAGCCTGGACAGCCTCTCGGTTACATAGGAGGCGTGAGACCATTGCGAGAGTCGAGTTCCACCTGGTGGGTACATCCTGTATAAGTTGATCGCTCTTCTTTCCGAGTGCTACTTGTTGTTGGTTAAGTTCTGTGGTACTCGCAGGGCTTTGTTTAAAATGACCAACAATCTTGCGGCACTTTGCCAGTACACCGACAA
This sequence comes from Rhamphochromis longiceps, assembly GCF_057381845.1. Taxonomy (NCBI): domain Eukaryota; kingdom Metazoa; phylum Chordata; class Actinopteri; order Cichliformes; family Cichlidae; genus Rhamphochromis; species Rhamphochromis longiceps. The sequence continues at coordinate 3,591,204 of NC_140570.1, read as the reverse complement.
AACCACTGCTATCGAGACATACCGTGATGGTCCTCTGGAGAATGTGAGCATTGCAGGCGATGTGCTCATATGGAAGTGCTCTCATAGCAGCCAGCATGTTTGCTGCGCTGTCTGTGCCAATGGTGGATATCTTGTTTTCAATACCCCAGTCATTTGCTACCTTGAGGAACTGTTCGGCGCATTTATCAGCAAAGTGCCTGGTTTCTGTTCTCATGACGGTCAGTGCAAATGAGTTGAGGTTCCACTCACTATCAATAAAGTGTCCAGTCACCCCAAAATAGCTGTGGTTGCCAGCTGAGGTCCAGTGATCTCCGGTTATAGCAACACAGTTGGGAGAATCCTCCGCCAAAATCTCAAGTTTGTTTTTCTTTTCGCCGTCGTACATTTTGCTGATTTTGGTCGTTACTGTAGTCCTGCACGGCGGCTTGTATGACGGGTCATTGGACGCAATTTGCAACACCTCTGTCAATCCTTCGTCTTCTACTATATTTATCGGCCTACAGTTCATCGCTATCCACTTGGCAATAACATTAGTCAGCCTGTCGGTCGCAGACTTGCTCATACGAGGGGTATTCTCTAGTTTTGTTTGGCGAAAAGCTTTGCTCTGGCTTGCTATATTGCTAACGTCTTCACTGCTAGCTGTTGCTGCACTCGCGGCTGGGTGCTTTGCGTTGAGGTGATAGGCCAAACTTGAGCTGCTTCGGTGGTAAGCAAACTCCTTCTTACACTCTAGGCAGACCACTTTACCTTTGTCAATGGTGCCGTCGGGGCGTTTATGAAATACAAATTTCCCGTTCATTGGGCCAACAACTCTCAGATGCGCCTCCATATCCACACTGTAAGCTAATCACCACTTCTCACCTTGACCTCACGACGTGACTCCACCCCCAACAAGTCAAGCACAAGGAGCCCAGCACATAAAAACGGATTTTATAACATAGCAACTCTCATACAAAATCAATGACGTCAAGAGATTAAAAATTAGATTAACGAGATTAAAAAACATAACGCGCTAAATAGCATTGTAATTAATTAATCGCAATTAACGCGATAATTTGACACCCCTAATATTACTATCAAGCAAGCATGAAATAATACATTCTAATAAGAACGTGTGTAAAGTAATAATGTGTGCTATTTTAGTTTTTGGTGTAAAATAACTGCTTTAGCATTTACATATTTTTATCATACTGTAATTGTCATGGGTCTTTGACCCATCATTTTGATTTGCGATCTTTTATTCTTAGTTAGTTATAATTGTTTGTTTGCTGTGTCTTCCTTGTCTGTTCCCTAATCATGTCTCTGTTTATTCTCCCTTTGTCTTTGTCAAGTCTGTATTTCTCAGTCTCAGTGTTAGTTTTGCTTCCCCTGCCGGTTGCCTGACTGTGTTCCATCTCCCTAAATAGGTCATGTGTGTATTTAAGTCCTCAGTTCCCTCTCTTCTTTTTCATGTTGTGATCATTGCAGCTCTCTACCTGGTCAATGCCCCATAATTCCCCCTTGTCAACATAGCCCGGCCCACCAGTCACTCAGCCGTCTGGCATTCTGGAGGCATCTGCTGCCTGAGCCTGCCAATGTGGGATTTCCAGAGTCTGCATCACCTGTGACTAGCACTGCCTCATCTCAGTTTGCTTTTTCTGCATCAGCCAGTTCAAAGACTATGACTTCTACTTGTAAGTCAGTGGAGATAGATATTAAGACTGGGAAGTTTATGTAAAGACTGACTTAAAAAAGCCTGAGAGTGGTGTTTCTGAGCTGAAGAATAAAAATGATGGATTTTCTTGTTGTGCATCAGAGTCGGCGGCTGATCGTGCTTCATATTGTGTTTCTGAGTTGTTGGGGACTGGATCTTTGTGTGGTTTTTCTGAACTGGCTGATTTGAGAGCCGTTTTTTGTGGGCCAGCTTTCCCTGAGACAGCTTGTGTTTCTCTGCCAGTTCAGTCACAAGCTATGAACTATGCTTCTGAGCTGGACACTGCAAGAACTGTTTACTTGTCACAGCCAGTGTGTTTAAAAACTACACCCATGCCTGTTCCTCGGGTATGGGTGGCTGGCATCTATAGGTCCCTGCACCTTTCCTGGCTTCCAGGTTGAGGACGGCTGAGGCCAAGTTTATCCCTGCACATGTACTTGTTCCTCGGGTGTGGATGGTGTTCGGTTGAACCCTGCGCCCATCATAGTTCTCAGAGTGAAGGCAGATAGGATCCAACCTGTCCCTGCCTGTGCCAGTTCCAAGGGTGGGGGTGGTTAGGGTCAAGCCTGTTCCTTCACCAGTTCCTGTTCCCAGGGAGAGAGTGGCCGGCGTATCAGTCATTAGTGAAGCCCTCTGTGTGCCGTGCATGGTCCGGTGCAGCTGTTTGGCCTGATCAGCCAGTCTCCAGAAAAAAAAAACATTGAAAATATACCATTCATAGCTGATATTAAACCAAAACTCTGAACAAAATCTACTCCAAGCCATGTTATGTGTTCAGTGTAAGTTGCCATGATAGGCTGTATGGCAGGCAGGCAGGAATGGTGGACCCAAAATGCAGGACTCTTGGAGACGGGACTTAAAGTCAAAATGCAGCTTTTATTGCTGGAAAAACTCTTCATGAAAATAAACGCTTACAAAAACCTCAAAGGTGAAACTAACACGAGACAAACACACAGCAAGAAGAGGGTAGCAAACATTAACGACATGACAGAGAGCAAAGGCAAAGACAGGGCTGAAATACACAGTGGAGTAATCAGGGAATAGGAAACAGGAGGGAGACATAGCTGGGAGAAACTAGGGCTAATGAGACAGGGGGAAGTAAAACTAAATACACTGACATAAGACATGGACCTTCAAAGTAAAACAGGAAACAAGAAACAAATCACAGAGACGCAGACTGAAGTAAACCTACACTAAACATGAGGGCACAAAAAACAAACCTAAGAACTAAACTCATAACCAGGACCAAACTGAAACCTAGAATAATAATCAGAACAGCACAACTAAAGAATCAGAACATAAAGCAAAGTACAGAAGAATACCAAAACACAAGAAACTGAACATGTTGGGTCAAAATGACCCAGAACCGTGGCAATTATAATGAATTGGAAAGCAAAAGGGAAGGTGTCTTTGTGATACTGAAAACTTTGACGTCAAGCTCAACATACCTCACTAATCCATAAAACTTCATGGTTACACCCATAGGCTTGAACCAAAACAGCATTTTGCGACAGGAAGTTATTTACACTGTTACAGTGAGATATGACACTGACACCAATGTTATCCAAAAGCATTGTAGTGATGATTATGAGTTTTTGTTTTTTTTATGTGTCATGAATTTTATTTTACTACAATTTGTCAATCCCTTTGTAAGACTCCACTGGAAATGAAACTGGCATTAATAAAATCAAAGTATTTATAATACCTAGCCATTTACAGTATCAAGAGCAACAATGTGCCCTCTAATAAGCACAGATAATATATTTTAGCTTTTAGCATTGCATGTATGTTTTGAATGTAATTCGAAGCTCATAATGAGTATTTGTCACTCTATTCTCTGTATCGGTGTTCTTTGTCTACTGCCACATTTTAATCTTTGCCTCACTTCTTGGTTTACAATCTTCAGTCTCCTCTACCCTCGCTCACCTTTACCTTTCCTCCTTGTCAAACCCAACACCCATGCAACACAGCTTAGACTCCTATTCTACACTGATTCCCACCCACGATAGTGTTGCTAATCCTGACTGGGACTGCTCCAGTACACCCACCATCGTTTCACGTCTCCAACCTGACAGAATGGAGACGATGAGCCTGAAATCTGCTCTGTGGTGGAGGTTTTATCTGGTTCTCTCTGTGTGTGTGTGTGTGTGTGTGTGTGTGTGTGTGTGTGTGTGTGTGTGTGTGTGTGTGTGTGTGTGTGTGTGTGTGTGTGTGTGGGACGGCATGTATTTATAAACCTATCTGCCCATCCAAGTTTAATCTGTTAGATGCCAGCTGATACAGTAGGACAGGGTGGGCTCACCTCCTTTCATGCCTACCTGCTCACACAGTGCCAGACTGTCCTCCCTGCAGAGATTTTGCCCTTCGATCTCTCCATGCCTGAGCACAGGTAACACTCAGTGTGCATTGACACCCCTCTCTCCCTGCATTTCTCAGAGCTCAGACTAAGTGTGGCTACGTATGTCTGAGTGTGTGTGTGTTACCGGCAACTTTGTTTCAAGGAGGAATATCTCCCATTTCTTCTCGCAAGTGGTTATGTTGTCATGTTTGTGTGCTCTGATCAGACAGTGCATCATTTAAATATTATATTAAGAACTTATTTGCCCTATGTCTCATAAGCAGGACTTTCTTGATATCACCCACTTTTGTACATGCCAGATGTGCAGGGGCTTGTGCTTCCATGATGGCTTCTCTTCTTGCTCTTCTTGTTTGTTGGATTTCTGCTGCTTGAGGTATTCACTAAGCACATGGTCAGTTGTGTCCATCTTCCGGACAAACTCACGCATCCTTATTTTTTCATCCTTAATAGTGGTCCTGACACTCACTAGTCCTCAGCCTCCTTCCTTGGGTTTACCATATAGTCTCAGGGTGTTGGCAATTTTAACATGTTTGAATTTGAAAATGTGCACTCCCCCCACCACAGCTTCCATGTATGTATTACTTTCAACAATATGCATCTAAAATCCATTTTTTCATGAATGATATTTATCGCTGTATTTACAAAATGGTATGAGTCATTTGAACATAAGAACTTTCAGTATTAATTATTCACTATTAATCCGCCCAAGTTGGTCAGTCAGCTATCTGGTCTTTAAGTCTGACGTCACTAGCCGTGTCTGGGCTCAAACTCCGCTGCAGGTCCGTAAATCAAACGATCACTGTGGCATTACTGAGAGTTGAAAAACTGTCTAAAGTCTTTCATCTGTAATAAAATGATCAGCGTTCTGCTCTACTAGGTGTAACAATTGAGTTTATCATCCAGGCATCCATGAAAACGGAATTTATGACATTTAACGGAGTTAGAAATTAGCAGCAAGTTAGCTCGCTAGCTCCCATCTAAATACAATATAGCATGTCCTGACTGCGGGGTTTTGGAAACAAATTCAAACGTACAGCTCTGTTATCACTTCCAACATAAATGAAGACAGAAAACTAAACAGCAGTGACGTTTGTAGGGTTACTGAAGTTTGACTAGCTGGTATATAATGATGTGCTACATGACCGCTAGCGACACAGCTATGTGAACACAATATAAACACGCTAACTTTTTTCCACTTGATAAAAGTTAACGTGAGGATTCTCGGTGGTCAGGAACAAATTTAATCTCATGTAAAACCAAACTTCGGCCAGGAGAACAATAATTCATCCACAAGGATGAATAGGGTTAGTCATTCATATAGTGCTGCATGGGCTGGGCTGTACCTACATCGTAAGGTGTTAAAAACTGAGCTTTAAAATATTAGTAGTAATAAAAGCAGAGGGAGGTCAACAGTGATCACTGACTGTTTTTAGGAGCTTTTTGAGATTAAATAGAAGAAAATACAAAGCATTTAACATGTTAACAACATAAAACCCATATTAAACGCAGACTACTTTAGGCCCGGAAGCAGGATTCGTCACGTCATCACTTAAAGACCGGATAGGGAAAAAAGAAAAATAAGCAATTCGTTCATATCTGCTTTTCCAGTTTGGCCAAAATGACTTCACAACTTGCAATATCCCAAATGAAAAAAGAAAAATATCCCTCATTACACTTCACTCCATAGTGCTTCAGGCTGATAAAGTTAACTGACCATGACACGTAGCTGCTAAACGATACCACTGATGCATTCACTTATTGGGGCATCTCTTTTTTTCATCATGATTCAAATTCTCTTTTGCATCCCCCTCTCCTCACCTGTTGAATGATTCTCTCCTTATTGATCATCTACTTGATATTTCATGCTCATTTCACTCCAAATTTGAAACCATGTCTCTCAGGTATCCCCCTCTCAGATGAGAAATCAGTCAGCCAGAGGGGATGGAGTTTCTATGCACTACTCATGTATGTATTTTCACTGAAGTCTCATTGCAGTATAGTTTATTACCCAAATCTGTATTTTAGTAAATAATGTTCACTTCCAGGGCATCACGGTGACATGGTGGTTAGCACTGTCGCCTCATAGCAAGAAGATCCTGAGTTTGACTCCAGGGCCTTTTTGTGTGGAGTGTACATCTTCTCCCCGTGTTTCCGTGACTTCTCTCTGGGTACTCTGGCTTCCTCCCACAGTCCAAAGACTTGTAATTAGTGGGGTTAGGTTAATTGGTGATTCTAAATTGCCCACAGGTGTGAATGTGAGTGTGAATGGTTGTCTGCCTCTGTGTTAGAGACAGATTGGCGACCTGTCCAGGGTGTACCCTGCCTCTCCTGTGGTAGCTGGGATAGACTCCAGCCCACCCACAACCATGATAAGGATAAGTGGAAGAGAATGGATGGATGGGTGTTCACTTCCTTTACATGATCTATCCATTTTGAAATGAAACTTAAGACCCATCCAAGTGTAACAGTTGAACTTGTCAGACAAGACATTTTTTCACTCTTCTATTGTCAATTGCAATTGTAACCTCAGTTTCCTGGTATGGTTTTTCTGCTGCTATAGCCCATCTGTTTCAACGTCATATGACTGTTTGATTAAAAAGATCAGCAGCAACCTAATTAAGTGGCGTTACATGATAGTAACCCAAAACATACCTCCAAAGCAAGAAAACAGTGTTTAAAGTTGATACACATTGAGGTCATGGAATGGCCTAGCCGGTCTCCACACTTCAATCCTTTAGGTTGGAGTGACCAAGTGGCAGCCAATCTAAAGGATTCAGAGGGTTTCTGTACACAGGAGAGGGTCAAAATCCCTCATGAGATGTGTGCAAACCTGATGACCAACTACAAGAGATGTCTTACCACTGTGCCTGCAAACAAGGGGTTTTCCCACCAAGTACACCACGTCATGTTTTACTTGGGGATTAAATACTTATTTCACTCACTTATCAGGATTTCAATTCAGTCAAAGTCTATTCCCCGTTTCAATCAAACCACAGCTAAGGATGGTTTCTGAAAAAAATTCATTGTTGACAGTTCCATGCCAAAACCACCATATAATTAAGTGATTGTGGCCTACTGAGTGAGCACTATCACACCTGATAACAACTGATAATTCAATAAGGGGAGATAAGGTACAGGATGAATAACTATTCCCTCTTAACATCTAGATCGAAGTGGTGCACAAATGACATAATCACAGTGATTTAAAGAACAGGGAACAGAGACTGGCTTTGAAAACATGAGGATATGTGTTACTGTGTTACCATTATAATAATAATGGATTGCATTTATATAGCACTTCTCGAGACCCTCAAAGCGCATTACAATTACACTATTCATCTCTCACATTCACACACTAGTGGAGGCAGCTACAGTTGTAGCCACAGCTGCCCTGGGGCAGACTGACAGAAGCGAGGCTGCTATATCGCGCCATCGGCCCCTCTGGCCAAGACCAGTAGGCGGTAGGTGAAGTGTCTTGCCCAAGGACACAACGACCGAGACTGTCCGAGCCAGGGCTCAAACCAGCAACCTTTCAATTACAAGACGAACTGCCAACTCTTGGGCCACGATCGTCCCCATTATGACAACAGAACTGAGCCACAGACATGGAAAATGTAGTTGACAAAAAGAAAAACACAAAAAGATTACCTCCAATACAGGACTGCTGCCAGATATTAGAACACAGACCTACTGTGTTTAATTTACAATAAACCATAATCCATCTATTGGGCCAATATAATTTAAAGCTCATGTACTACTTTTAGCTCTCAAATTAGTGCTCAGGTCTTTCAAAAGTGTTTGTGAGGTGATGATTTTAATAAAAAAATAATATAAATCTATTTTATTTAAATTTTTTTATATTTGTATATCATTCTGCATTTCAGACTATCATTCAACCACCACCTCCCCATCTCTGCCACTACCAGCTATTTTTATTTTATTTGTATTTTATTTTATTTGTATTTTATTGCTGTTTTTGCAGCTCTTATATTGGATTGCAACATGTTGAATTTGACAGACTTTTTCAAACCCAAAGGAATTTGTCTTTTCATGGGATCAAATTGAGGATCTTTTGTTTAATAGGTGAGTATGTACACCACTATCCTATTGAGTCACTAGTATAAGCCGCATGTCACTGGAGAGTGGCATTAGTCGAACATCCCTTCGGCAGATATTAGCTACTCACAAATGGCACCCTTGCAAACTCCAGCTACTGCAGCATCTCAGCGAGGATGACCCAGATCGGCGCACAGAATTTGCAGAATGGGCAAATCAAAAATTGGAACAGGACCCTCAGTTCACGCAGAAGATTTTGTTCAGTGATGAGGCAAACTTTTATGTGAATGGTGAAGTTAACAAACAAAACCACCGCTAATGGTCTGACACTAACCCACATTGGATGGATCCCTCCAAGACTGTTGGAACAACAAAAGTGATGGTTTGGTGTGGTATATGGGGTACAACGATAGTGGGTCCATTCTTCATCAATGGAAACCTCAAGGCCACTGGATATTTGAAATTGCTAGATGATGATGTGTTTCCCTCTTTATGCACTGAAGCTGGCACGTTCCCTGAGTTTTTCCAGCAAGATGGTGCATCACCGCATTATGGGTGCCAGGTCCAAGCATTCCTAGATGAACAGTTTCCTGGAAAGTGGATTGGTCGTCGTGGGCCAGTTGAATGGCCCCCAAGGTCTCCCGATCTGACCCCCTTAGACTTTTATCTTTGGGGTCATCTGAAGGCAATTGTCTGTGGTGTGAAGATGCAAGATGTGCAGCACCTGAAACTACGGATACTGGATGCCTGTGCTGGCATTTCTCCTGTGGTGTTGCTATTAGTGTGTGAAGAGTGGGAGAAGAGGGTTGCATTGACAATCCAACACAATGGGCAGCACATTGAACACATTTTATAAGTGGTCAGAAACTTGTAAATAACTCATGAAAGAATAAAGTTACGTTGAAACCAAGCACACCATTGTTGTTCTTGTGACATTACCAATAAGTTTGATGTGTCACATGGCCCTCTTCCTATTGAAAAAACAGAAGTTGTATCCAAGATGGCCGACTTCTAAATGGCCACCATGGTCACCACCTATATTGAGAAGTTTGCCCCCTCACATATACTAATGTGCCACAAACAGGACTTTAATATCACCAACCATTCCCATGTTATTACACTGTATCCATATAAATGGCCCACCCTGTAGATAGTTACTCCACTTTGAAAAACATCAGTTCCAGTATTGGGAGTTTTTAACTGTTGCTTTAAATGCAGAAAATGTCAGACACTTTGGAATTTCAGTCTAACTATGTTGGTGTCACCAGCTTACACGAACACAGGTATCTGCATGTGTGTGTTTTTGTGTGCAGCTCAGCTTCCTATGGAGCTTCTCTCCATTCCCACAGTGCCTTGCTCAGTGTAGTCTGTCCTGGCCATCTGCCACACAGGGCAGCAAGCTGGGTGTTGTTGCACCTATGAAACACTGCTGGTGGGATGGTACACAGAGAACAGCGGGGCTGGATATTGTGCTTCACTGAATGAAGACCACCTTGACGCTGTAGATTCTCAGGTTATTCCCTACAATGTATTTCAGTCACAAATATTTTTAAATGCTAAGCACCTCTTTATTAAGCAATAAGTGTAGATTATAGGCTAGATACTTATATAATAATTTGAATCCTCTAAAACTCTCTTAAGCATTTTAAACATAATAAATGGGTTTAAATGGTTTGTAATGTAGTTGGAAGTCTTTATCTCGACATTTTGAGTGATTGTTGATGTAATTTTCAACAACTATAATTTATTATTCGAAAGTGTTAATAGCATAACTGGCATTTAATTAATGAAAACTATGTGTGTGTGAAAAATCTAATATTTCATTAGATTCACAATCATTGGTTTAGCAAAATCATTACACAGTGTTTTAAAGCTTGAATTAAATGTGTTTAGAAGATTCAAGGGTAGCTTTAGAACATTTTATGAATGATTTGTCATGTTGGTGATTTAAAAGAACATGAACCAAATACCGAGCACAGCAGGCCATGTGGACTAAACAAAGAAACATCTCTAACCATATTTATTAGTGTGTAAATGGTTGTGGTTATATATAACTTGGCTCTCAGTGCAATATTGGATCACTTCCTGTTCCAAGTTGTGTGTTGTGTAGCATAATCTGTGTAACTCAATTAATTACAAACTTTCAAGTATTTACTGTAAGCTACATGTGCTGAGCTGTGTCCACAAAAGGACGTGAGCTTGGTACAAAATCTGAGGTGCTCTCATTTTTAGAAATTTGGTCAAATTTATTAAACACCTCAAAATCTAGAGTTGAGGCAAGGAAGCAGAGTTGCAGTCATGTGCACCTCTCTGCAGTTTCTCTCCTCCTGTCATCTCCTTGAAACCCACTCCCCACAGAGACTGTATCTGCTCCCACACCACCAAAAGACAAACCCAAAACCAGCAAAAACATTTAGGTATAAAAATCCACAGTGAAAAAAATAACATACTCAACTGCACGAATAAGTAAATCAATAAAATGTGGACTATTAGACAAAAAAAAAAGCTCTCTTTGAAATGAAATTATTTAACAATTGATTAAGGTATTGATTTATTCTGCTTCACAGAAACCTGGCTACAGCACGATGAATATGTTAGTTTAAATGAATCAACATACAGAGTACCCAACTGCTTCCATCTAAATGTATATGATCCCACAGGTTTAGTCACACTCTGCTCTGACTAATGAAATAAAAACTGGACATTTAACAGTTTTCCTGAAAATCCTCTTGTCAGAACATTTTTACAATAATGGATAAGACAGTAGTACACAATAAATTTAATTAAAGTAATAGTACTATAGTTAGGTTTAGGGAAGTGATTCCTCCATCGTCATTTTCTAATATGAGTCATTCCATGTCCAATAAACCAAGTTAACCGCTCCAATTTCAACTTGCATAAAAATGTCATGGCAGAATATTTGAACATTTATAATGCTTGTGAAATTTTATCTATGATAGATGAGTTTCTTAAAATGAAAAAGATCTGACAACCCACTTTCAGAATTTTTTTTCACAAACTGAAATCTAAGGTAATCTGAGTCAGCTTTGTGGAGAGCTTTCACAAAATGTCTTCAACACTTGTGAGAGAAATAGATAAACAGATAAATCTCTAATGGGATTCAGTGTAATCTGAATACATGATTATACGATTTGCTGTACTGATGGCTGTTGGGAGTTTCTCTAGAGCTAGTAGGGGGTCTACTTGGAGAACCTGAAAAACTTCAGAAAACATTCTCAATCCATTTGAATGATGTTGGCCGATCCAGTTTCAACTCCTCTGAGAAAGCTGTCCACCAACTATCCAGAAGAATGTTAATTAATTTTTCACTGTTTTTTTCAGAAGCAAATTTGTGAGGTCAGACACTGATCCTGCACGAGAAGGCCTGTATCGCTGTCTCTGCTCTAATTCACCACAAAGATGTTCTGTCGGGTTGAGGTCAGGATTGTGTGCACACCAGATAAGTCCTTCCACATCAAACAATTCAGAGATGAGTTACTCCTCTTAACTCGGTAACCCTGGTATGCTGAATCATTAGGAGTTCCCTTCACTGGAACTAAGGAAACATCTGAAACTGAACTCCTGAAAACGACCCCACACTATAATCTCCCCTCCACCAAACCCAGACTGGATTTCCAGACAGAGAAGTATAATTCATCGCTCCAGAGAACTTTTCTTCACTGCTCTAGAATCCAGTGGCAGCCTGCTTTACACTACTGCGTTCCAAAACTTTATATTGTGCTTAGTGGTGTACGCCTTGGAACCAGCTGCTCAGGCATGCAAACCCATTCCATGAAGCTCTCCATTTACTGCTGCTGAACTAATCTGGGTAATACTTACCCTAATTTGAAGCCACGTGATGTCTGAAGGTCTGTAGCTACTGACTTTGCAGAAAGTTGGTAACTTCTGTGCACCTCAGCATCCACGGATCTATAGTGGCTTGCAAAAGTATTCGTCACCCTGGAACTTTTCCACATTTTGTCACATTACAGCCACAAACATGAATCAATTTTATTGGAATTCCACATGAAAGACCAACACAAATTGGTGTACACGTGAGAAGTGGAACGAAAATCATACATGATTCCAAACATTTTTTACAAATAAATAACTGCAAAGTGGGGTGTGCGTAATTATTCAGCCTCCTGAGTCAATACTTTGTAGAACCACTTTTTGCTGCAATTACAGCTGCCAGTCTTTTATGGTCTGTCTCTACCAGTTTTGCACATCTACAGACTGAAATCTTTGCCCATTCTTCTTTGCAAAACAGCTCCAGCTCAGTCAGATTAGATGGGCAGCGTTTGTGAACAGCAGTTTTCAGATCTTGCCACAGATTCTGGATTGGATTTAGATCTGGACTTTGACTGGGCCAGTCTAACACATGGATATGTTTTGTTTTAAACCGTTCCATTGTTGCCCTGGCTTTATGTTTAGGGTCGTTGTCCTGCTGGAAGGTGAAGCTCCGCCCCAGTCTCAAGTCTTTTGCAGACTCCAAGAGATTTTCTTCCAAGATTGCCCTGTATTTGGCTCCATCCATCTTCCCATCAACTCTGACCAGCTTCCCTGTCCCTGCTGAAGAGAAGCACCCCCAGAGCATGATGCTGCCACCACCATGTTTGACAGTGGGGATGGTGTGTTCAGAGTGATGTGTAGTGTTAGTTTTCCGACACACATAGCGTTTTGCATTTTGGCCAAAAAGTTCCATTTTGGTCTCATCTGACCAGAGCAGCTTCTTCCACATGTTTGCAGTGTTCCCCACATGGCTTGTGGCAAACTGCAAACGGGACTTCTTATGGTTTTCTGTTTGATAGGTTTGTAGCTTGAACCTATTCGCTGGAACGTTGAAGGCAATACAATTACACAGCAAGCAAGACACGAAGTAGGCAAAGTTCTTCATGTTTCTCGTGCACGGGAGAGAACCGGACAAACGCCATTCCTTCACTTGACCCCAGTTGCTCTCGTCCGTTCTCCCGTAACACTGCTCTTTTATTGAGGTTACATGAATATGCATAGGTTCATTAACATATGACGTCTACATACACACAAAGAGTACCTTGCCTTTGTGTGTGTGTGTGTGTGTGTGTGTGTGTGTGTGTGTGTGGTCAAGATGTGACCCTGTGAAGACTCCCCAAAGGCTGGTGCCAGGAGTCTAGCAGGTCGTTCTGAACAAAAGGCTCTTATACTTAAACAGATATACGATTGTTTGCTATGCCATATATCAGCAAGAGAAGATACGACCTCTCCAAGGTGGTGTGTGATCTATGCCAGAACACTCTGTAGAGGAGTGAACGCACTCCCCTCTTCATGCTACACAGAGTTGTTACAGACCTCCTAGGATAAGACATTCTTTCAATCTACAAATGATTATATACTTCTAAGCATATATGAGTAAATATTTCTAAGCATAAATGGCAATCAACAATACAAAACCTAACACTGTTAACAATGCTTTCTTCTTACCACTCTTCCATAAAGGCCAACTTTGTGCAGTGCACGACTAATAGTTGTCCTATGGACAGATTCCCCCACCTGAGCTGTAGATCTCTGCAGCTCGTCCAGAGTCACCACAGGCCTCTTGGCTGCATTTCTGATCAGCGCTCTCCTTGTTCGGCCTGTGAGTTTAGGTGGACGGCCTTGTCTTGGTAGGTTTACAGTTGTGCCACACTCCTTCCATTTCTGAATGATCGCTTGAACAGTGCTCCGTGGGATGTTCAAGGCTGGGGAAATATTTTTGTAGCCTAAGCCTGCTTTAAATTTCTCAGTAACTTTATCCCTGACCTGTCTGGTGTGTTCTTTGGACTTCATGGTGTTGTTGCTCCCAATGTTCTCTGAGACAACCTCTGAGGCCGTCACAGAGCAGCTGTATTTGTACTGACATTAGATTGCACACAGGTGCACTCTATTTAGTCATTAGCACTCATCAGGCAACATCTATGGGCAACTGACTGCACTCAGACCAAAGGGGGCTGAATAATTACGCACACCCCACTTTGCAGTTATTTATTTGTAAAAAATGTTTGGAATCATGTATGATTTTCGTTTCACTTCTCACGTGTACACCACTTTGTGTTGATCTTTCCTGTGGAATTCCAATAAAATGGATTCATGTTTGTGGCTGTAGTGTGACAAAATGTGGAAAAGTTCAAGGGGGCCGAATACTTTTGCAAGCCACTGTAGCTCTGAATTTTGTGTGACCTGACACCGCTGATCAGCTGCTGTCACTCCCAATTACTTCCACTTTTTCTTTATATCACTAACAGGATTCATATACAATTTAAAAAACTAAATACCATTACTTTTTTCTTAGCATAAAATTAAAACATCTAAGAGGAAATAAAATTCCCATCTTATGAAGAATTGGAAGTAAATCATTTGGGATTAACATATGCAGCGTATCAGAAAACAAGTCAGCTCCAATCAATGTAAATTAATTTATAATAAAAGTCGACAAGAATGCCCATAATATATGTTACAAACTAAAAACATTGTTAAGAGAGGAGTAAAGACTGTTTGTGTAATTAATAGATATGACAGCTAGTTTAGCATTTTATCCCAAGAGTTAAAAATTCCTAATGTGTGGTATGAGTGAGAGTCAGAAGATTTACACCTGTGTCATCCTGGAAGATGGCAAAAGACAAATAATAAACATGAGTGATAACAGAAAGATAAGCAAGTAATTGTTAATATTAATCAACATCATTTGCATTATTAGAAACTTAAGTATTTTTACTACATGTGCATTTCACCAGGTGGCTTCAATGTACCTCTACCCCTCTGATTTAACTGTCAACAAAACTGTACTTGGTATTGATGGTTCATCAAAAATACATTAGTCTGGCCATGCCCAGTGATGCACACTTAAGAACTGACCAGACTTAAGGCTTCAGTCAATTTTCATCTAGTACAGTAAAGCAAGTAAACCGTGACCTGCCTTCAAACAACCAGCCCTGTAAATGTCATCTATAAGGCCGACTCATTCGTTTCCTACAAAATAAATTCCCACAAAAGACTGACTGTAAGTATATTTAAAAGGCAAATTCAGCCAGAAAGAACCCTCTTATCCACTCCTCTTTTTTTTCCCAAGAGCTGGAGGTGCTCTTTTAATTTCCCTCTCTGAAAGGTCATTCACAATGTTCTCCATCTTCACCTTAATTGATTCTTTAAATGCAGCTCATCCTGCACAGGGAGAGGCAGGGAAAGAAACCAAAGGGGTGTTTACCTTTAGTTATGGTTAAAGGCTTTAAAATTGTTACCTATCTAGTCCTAATTGCATTGTTCATGTATAGCTTAAAGACTTGATATGTACACCTCTGGCATGACAAAATCTTGGACATAATAAATAAGTAAGTGGAAAGAAAATGGCCTTGTTATTCAGAAAGGCCTGGTAAGCCTGTCTTTTGACAAATGCATTGAAAGTGAACTGGACCTTGGTTGTACTAAATGCCAACATTTTTACAATAACTGTTCTCTTTCAATTGGAGGCATTAATAGTTACAAAGTTGTGGTCTGCTCTTCATCTAAGTCACAATTATAGATTAAACAACACAATCAAACCAAACTAATAAAAGACAAGCATGTCCTTAGAGGAGAAATCAAATAATCATTTAAAGTCCAAGCATGGAAACTTCTGTGCTTGTGACAAAATCTACAGTAGATGCTGCTAGGCGGAGGAGATAAGATTGGAAATGTGTGCCCTAAAGGTGCCTGACCTTTTAAATTCAGGCATTTAAAGTTTAGTTACTGACAAAGCTTGCTCCTCCCAAGGAAGACTGGTCAGTGTGAATCAAGCCTCAATCACAGCAACTTTCATAGGACCTTAGAAGAAGTATTGAGGAGATGAAAAAACTGAAAAAGCACTGTGACCCTTGAGACAACTGCCACACATGTATTCACCAACTCACAGTTTCTGTGGGTCCACCACCAAAAACCATCATGTGTTAGAGCAAACCTCATGTGATCTCAATGAGCTCATGGTGCCCATGGTGTCCTCATCACTGTCCATTGCCCTGAGACTATAACGGTTCATTTGAGTGCAATAAATCTTTAAGAAAAAAATGTGTTTTAAAGTTTATTAACGTAAATCAGAACAAAAACATACAAAGCCTTCAAACTATTAAACCAATTCACAGCATCAAAATGAAAAAATACTTTCTTCCCACCAAAACCCAGTCTGTTTATCGTGGCTAAACACTAACAGAGAAAGATGAACATTTTTCACCACTTGGCAATGTGAAAAAAAAATCCGACCTTTACCATGAAATAAACCAATATTTATATTAAACAATTAAACAATGAACATCGTGAGTAAAAAAAAAATGTGACCATGAAATATAGTAACAAAGTCATAAATGATCAACTAAGTAGAGAGTAAGTATTACACCTTTTATTAAAAAGCAATACACAAAACACACTAAATGTAAACTAACTTAATAAGAAAACTGTAAATTATATTATTTGGATTAGAATGAATTAAATTGTATTTACTAAACATTTGACGTGAACTGAGTCACATGCAATTCATTACTGGAAGAAACTGGCTTATATTTTCTCAACATCTTTACAACAATTATTCAGATTTGCTGAACAGATCAAACACTATCAACAAAGAAAAAATGGGGATCAATAGCTTTACATGCTTAAAAAGAATACCAGGTAAACACTGATTTATGTAACTCTTCAATTTTTATCTACAGTTTTTCAAGTTTTCAGAGTAAAAAATGGACATTTTCAAAATAATGAGTGTCTTCTCTTTCAGGGACAGTCTTCAACAGTCCGCTCCATTACAGTAGGAATTTACAAGACTTGCTACAGGTATCTGAGATCCCGCTTAAAGACTTCCACACTCTTGGAAAGTCAGCCACACAAGTCAGAAGTTTCATGGCCTTTGCCGTGGCTCCATGGTTATTTATCTGTCTTGATTTTAATCATTTATGAAGTCAATTATTTGTGAAGCAAGATCATCACACATCATCCTGAAAAAGTAACAATTGCAAAAAAGTAAATAATATAAATGTTGATTTGTTCGTCATCACATATGCAAGAAAGTTTTGATCAAAAACTATCACAACACAAATACCAAATCCAATACCAATACCAAGGCATAATCCAGTAAAACACTACTACACAAAGTGAGTAATGAGTCACAGTGTATACTGGGAGGCAATTTAATTAGGTTCTTCTATAATTCTGTAATGTTCAGTTTTTTCTTGATGCTGTCATAGGAATTCAAATGAAGTGGCACTTATACACTATATTCCATTTCTAGTCTAATTGACCTCTCAAAGGATGTTAGACTACAAGCCACATTAACTATGCATTCACTTTAAGCACTTTATCCATCTCACATAAATGACCAATTTAGAATCGCTAAAACCTTACATGCACTTGTTTGGAATGTGGGAGGAAGTCAGAGAGAGCCCAGGCAGGCCCAGGTTTGAACCATATAGTGACAGTATTTTACTTAACAAAAACACATAATTAGTGGAGGTGTTGCACTGCACTACTGCATTAGCTGCTCTAAAGGTCAGCTGGTTAGTAGGAAACAGAAAACATACAAAAAAAAATATTAGAAAAAAAATTCATCCGCTAACCTGATAGTTCTGCCCTTGAAATGGAAGAGAGCAAGAAGCCAGGAAACTATTCCCCCTGAAACTTATTCAGGTCACTGCAGTTTCAAAATGCACATTAACATTTTTATTATGTAGAAATTACTATTTTTTATCTACTAAATATTAATTGACCTCTAGCCCACTTTTTATATGATAAAGTCAACTAAACTAAACTATAACTACAAACCAGATTCCAAAAAAGTTGGGACACTAAACAAATTGTGAATAAAAACTGAATGCAACGATGTGCAACATAAATCACGGAACAAAAGTTGAAACTGAGAAAATCATTTTAAGGGAAAAATATGGTGATTCAAAATGTCATGGTGTCAACAAATCCCAAAAAAGTTGGGACAAGGCCATTTTCACCACTGTGTGGCATCGCCCCTTCTTCTTACAACACTCAACAGACATCTGGGGACCGAGGAGACTAGTTTCTCAAGTTTAGAAATAGGAATGCTCTCCCATTCTTGTCTGATACAGGCCTCTAACTGTTCAATCGTCTTGGGCCTTCTTTGTCGCACCTTCCTCTTTATGATGCGCCAAATGTTCTCTACAGGTGAAAGATCTGGACTGCAGACTGGCCATTTCAGTACCCGGATCCTTCTCCTACACAGCCATGATGTTGTGATTGATGCAGAATGTGGTCTGGCATTATCTTGTTGAAAAATGCAGGGTCTTTCCTGGAAGAGATGACGTCTGGATGGGAGCATATGTTGTTCTAGACCCTGAATATATTTTTCTGCATTGATGGTGCCTTTCCAGACATGCAAGCTGCCCATGCCACATGCACTCATGCAACCCCATACCATCAGAGATGCAGGCCTCTGAACTGAGCGTTGATAAAAACTTGGGTTGTCCTTGTCCTCTTTGGTCTGGATGACATGGCGTCCCACATTTCCAAAAAGAATTTCGAATCGTGACTCGTCTGACCACAGAACAGTCTTCCATTTTGCCACACTCCAGTTTAAATGATCCCTGGCCCAGTGAAAACGCCTGAGCTTGTGGATCTTGCTTAGAAATTGCTTCTTCTTTGCACTGTAGAGTTTCAACTGGCAACGGCGGATGGCACGGTGGATTGTGTTCACTGACAATGGTTTCTGGAAGTATTCCTGAGCCCATTCTGTGATTTCCTTTACAGTAGCATTCCTGTTTGTGGTGCAGTGTCGTTTAAGGGCCTGGAGATCACGGGCATCCAGTATGGGTTTACGCCCTTGACCCTTACGCACAGAGATTGTTCCAGATTCTCTGAATCTTCGGATGATGTTATGCACAGTTGATGATGATAACTGCAAAGTCTGGGTAACACCTTTCTGATATTGCTCCACTATCTTTCTGCGCAACATTGTGGGAATTGGTGATCCTCTACCCATCTTGGTTTCTGAGAGACACTGCCACTCTGAGAAGCTCTTTTTATACCCAATCATGTTGCCAATTAACCTAATTAGTGTTAATTGGTCTTCCAGCTCTTCGTTATGCTCAAATTTACTTTTTCCAGCCTCTTATTGCTACTTGTCCCAACTTTTTTGGGATTTGTTGATACCGTGTCATTTTGAATCAACATATTTTTCCTTTGAAATTATACATTTTCTTGGATTAAACTTTTGATCTGTCATCTACATTCTATTCTGAATAAAACATTGCCATTTGCCATCTCCACATCGTTGCATTCAGTTTTTATTCACAATTTGTTTAGTGTCCCAACTTTTTTTGCAATCCGGTTTGTAGAAACAGGGGGGTTAAACGGGTTAATACGAGCTTTCATACCTGTAAAACAGAATTGCTCTAGATGTTTCTGTAATGTGTGGTGTTTTCATAATGCAATCAAAAGTGTGATGAAACTGATTGTGCTGTTACAATTCTGGTACAGAAATAGATGTCACATAGAAATACAATACTGTATTTCTCTAGCTGGGCCCACGTCCTCATTTTAGGATTGACAGTGTTTTAGTAGGTAAAGGCGAATGCTTGGACATGAACTAAGCTGCAGTTTGGGGAAGGCCTCGAAGGGGACTGGCCACAGCTCCTGGGCCTGGCTGATCCCCATGCACTAAATAGAAGTGAAGAAGTTAAAGACTTGAGAACAAGGAGGGAGGGAGGATGGGGCACGTAAATGAGAATGAACAGTTTGCAGAACTGGAGGGAACCTATATAGATGACAACCGAAAGGAGCGTGTTTGGAGGCGTGGTCCCGCTCCTGAAATTCAGATACATAATCTCCAATTCACTGCACTTAGATGTAAAATGTGACTTTCTGATTTGGCTTTAAAAAGACAGCTCCTTTTCAAGTGAATCTGGTTTAAAGCACAAAAATTAACAGAATAATCCTCAGGGTTAGTTTTTTTTTCTCTCTTAATCTATAGTGTCACACCGATTTACCTTCCCTATCCACTTATCACTTATGTATTGCCAATACCAAGCAGTTTAGTTCATCAAGGAAAATATTTTATCTTTGAAATGTTCAGCAGCAGCAACAGCAGCCTTTTCCATCTGTTTGCAGCCTCCCAAATGTTTGTGAATGATAATGGCTATTAATTTAGTTTTTACTGCATCACTGTGTGTGAGAAGAGCATCTGGAGCATTTAGTCACACCAATAAAATGTATGTACAGACAATGAGGCACTCCAATATGACCATAAAGCTCCATTTTCTTAGTTTTACTCTGCCATCCAGTGCAGCTACACAGGCAAGTCATCATAAAACTGGCTACGGGCTTCTGGTTTGACTTCAGTTGCTCTTTCTTCTTATCTTTTGGACAATTTATTCTAGTAAAAATCTTGTATGGCAGATTTTAGAGCCTATTTAAAAGTAGGACATAGCCAAACCAGGAACCTAGTTCCAAATTAGAGTCATAAATGTAGCTCAGTTCATATTCCCTTTTCACTGATGTTATTCTATATAGTACAAATATATTTTTCCATAGGCGGTTTAAGCATCTTTCTACATTATTTGCTGCATTCTGACTCTACATGAAATTTTCTAAATAGAATAAATGCACCTAGATAATATGGAGGACCACAAGAGCCACGTGCATCGAACTAAAGACTTCTGTGCTTAAATAACGAATTGTACAATAAATTATGCATTTGTAAATTCATTTTTTAAAGATATTTATTCAAACATTACTAAAGTAATTTATCAAGCTAAAGAATTAAAATCTCAATAAAAACCTCATTTCACAAACCATTTTGGAATTCCAAATTAAAAAGTCAATTTTCAAAATTGTTTTTAAAACACAATTTAAAAAACAGAAATAAGTAAATGGACTCAAAACTCAAAGATTTATTTCTGACATTTAAAATGGCGATTTCACTATTCATTTGAAAATCCATTTCCCTTTCCTGTTAGCTCACAAATGAGCTATCATATTAGCTATTGGATTAGCTCTGGGATTGGCTATCGTGTTAGCGATTGGATTAGCTATCTCATTTCTGAAATCCCGGAGCAATGCAAATTAACCGCGCGGGAGCTCTCTGATTGGTTGGACAGACACAGGCTGGCTACCTGGATTTTTCTACACTTCTGTTTGTGCTCATAGCTTTGCACTGCTGAAAAGAGCGTGTGCTTGTACAAAGTTAATTCAGCCTCAGGATTTAAACTCTGCCCGATACAGCTAGGTGAAGAGTGAAGGAGCTCTGCTGAACCTCCAAGTGTTCACCTGTGGACTCAGTCTGACTCAGTCCACGTGTTGAAGGTAACGTGCTAACATGCCTAACACTAGCACCACCAAATGTAGCGCTGTAATTTTAAGTCCATCTTAGCTTATGAAAATATTACCCAGCTGTACTAGCTAGCTGTTTTTTGTCATCTAATGTGCTCTTCACAAATAGAGCTTGAAGCTTTGCTTCAAAGGATTGCCTTTCATGTGTTAATGTTTCGGTTCAAATCGGTTTGATGTTTGAAGAAATAATAACTTCCCTCAAATGACTTAAACCAAAAATATTGAGCCTGTTTTGAAAATGTAAGGATTATAAGGAACAGGCGTAAAAATGTAAAAAGTAAAAAGTAGTCAGAAAGAAAAACTACTCAAGGAAAGCAAAGATACCTGAAAATTCTACTTAAGTATAGTAACAAAGTATTTGTACTTTGTTACTTCCCACCTCAACAAGTCACTCAGTAATCATGCCACACAGACAGCACACTGTTAAATGTTTAGTCTGATTCACCACGCTGACCACGGTGGTAGAACTTAGGTGTCCTCATTCATTTTCGTCATGCTCATCAGATCCCAGTGGCTTGTTGATGATTGAGGCACCTACTGACCAATCTGTGAGCAATGATTCATGCCAACCAGCAGATTAATGATGTTCATCAGCTCCTCCCCACACACCAGCACTGACCCAGGTTACAAACCTTCCTTTCGTGCTCCATCACTTTTATCAGATCACCATTTGTAATAGTGTTGTAATGCAGGCCGTTCCAGCAGGCCTGGGACAAGTTTCTGCCCAGGTACAAACTCTCACTCACCAATGTAATTACTGCCTTTCTGACACGCTAAGAATCTCTAACCTGTAAGCTAGTGTTTTATCTGTTTTTCTTCTTCTCTGTTTTAACAGAAAAATGAATTATTGTTTATAGCAATGTTTTAAAAATTAAAATATAGCTGTTTTCCCTTTTTTTTCTTTCTTTCACAAGAGGAGTTTGCATCACTGTTCAGGTATCTGTAATTTACTTGACAATTAATTATTTTCATAACTTTTTACTTTTATTCCCTATCATTTGTTTACTTTCTGGTCTTGAAAAATAGCTTCAGTACTTGAGGGTTAAACACGAATTCAAGCAAATTTCTTCCCACCAATGTGTACCTTCAAACATCAAACCAATTTGTGTATAAATGGAGGGAACATGTATCCATCACCTTGGCTTATCCAATCCAATGTTAATTATATACCACTTTTTAAAAAACCACACGGTTTTAGAACATTGTGACAGTGTGACTACTTGACAGAAAATGACGATGAATCCATATTTTTGCACAGATTTGGCCTTTTAAAGGTTCAAAAACTTGTTTTGCCTCCCTCCCATTTCTTCTTGTCGCTTGTTGAAGCTCTACTTGGAACCTTGTTAAGATCCAATCATGCAAAATATGATTTTGTTTGCCATTTTTCAAGTGGTCTTAAACTTTTAATTGTGACTGTAGCTTGTCATTATAACACACACACAGAAACATGAAGAGGGGCGGGTGGGAGCAGGATAGAAATACACAACAGAAAACACACAATAACAAAGTTGGGAATGTAACAGAATAAAATACAATAGAAATAAATAGATCAAAATAGAACAGAGAGTGATGGCTCTTATAAGAGCATTTGGGTTCACAGAGGATTCATACATTAGAATGTACATATAGGCATGTGTATTTGTAAGATTTGTGCATTTAGTATGCACAGGCACACACACAAACACACAGCATAGGAATAAGTTGACAATAAAGTTAGCACAGCACAGTAAAAAGGTTGGCTAGATAGCACTGATATTATTGCCACAATGCATGTGCAGTTTGTGATTTTATTGTAAATTCTCTTTGTGTGAGGGATCTTTGATATAATACATCGGAGGCTGAGACACACCTGGGAGCTGTTAGTTGACTAAGTCATCTGTGGTTCATACTGTCATCAGCAGCCTTCTAAAGGTTGAAGATTTTTCTCAGTCCTTGCCAGATTGTTGTGTCGACAGTGGTGACATGTTTGATTGCCAGAAACAGTCTCTGGTGAGTTGGCTCAAGCCCAAGCTTCCTAGCCTAATGTTCATCTTGTGTATAAACAGGTCAGTCAGACTTATTTTTCGACTATTCACAAATTGTTTTCCTGGTTAGTTCGATGAGATGTAGAGCGCTCAGGTTTGCCCAAGTGTTGCTTAGTTTCAATTAAATTACTTCCTATGTTGAGTTTATTATTAACTTTAAATGCTGCAGCTCACTGAATGTTTATTCTTCGACAGGGAAGGAAGAGTGTGGTGGATTTTCTGATACTGGCCGAGGAGACTTGCTAGGCAAAAAGACTACACAAATGAGTCTCTCATTTGTTTCTATGTGCGTTAGAATGGATGATCACATTCATGAAAGTTGTTGCCTGAGGGCCTAGAGTTGCTGGTTGGTTCAACACAGAGAGGTTCTGCTTCCAGAAAGGAAGCCACACCAAAACAATGGGAAAAGGGACATGTGATAGGAGGCACTGATTCAACCTGATGCAAATTTGAAGGGTTCACTAACACCCGAGGGAAAGAGCAGGAGAATTGCAGCAGGTGAGTGTACTGTGGGGAGATGGGACACTGCTGTCAGCGACCAAAAGACGATCCTCACTCATAAAAGTAGAAACCTGGCAGGCAAAATTTTCCAGTGCTTCCCCCCGATCTCATTTCCCCTCCATTTAACCCATACCACAATGCCTGTGGTGAAAATTATTCAATTTCCAAGCTTCACCTGACACTGAGAATACACAAAACTTTTGGACACTAAATTAGTAAAATGTCTTTGAATGGACCCTCTTCCCAAACCTCCTGACATATCTGCGCTAAATGGTCACCATCTACGCCTGAAAACCAGGCGTAGATGTACCAGGTCCACGTCATTTCTGCTCTCTGGCAATGACCAAAACTACACATTTTTGAATCACCACATGACTTGTCTCCCAATACTGTATTTTTTGGTCATAAATGTTTTTTGCAGTAGGCAATCTTTGCTAAACAGAATCATACTTTCTGTTGACCCACAGTTACTACAACAGATGAGAACATTCAAATTTACATAGTTCTTCAGAATTTGTCAGAGAAGTATGTTGTTCACACGCCCTTTCATGCACAATGGCAGGGCCTCCAACTCTGCTTTCAGTTGCTTTTACCAGAAAATTTGTTGCCAGATCAAATGGGATCACTGAGATGGTGTAACCATGATTCTCTCCAGCCTGTACCACTCTGATGTGTGAACCCGGGAAAACTCTCAAACAGAAGTTGCTGTAATAATTCCAAATGATGTCTTTTACCATGACTGGTACAGGGTGCCTCTCCGAAGTTTCTACCACTGGATTTTGAGGCATTGCACCATAGGGACCAGCCAGATTTAACCACAGCACAATGCTCCTCAATTTATCCAGAACCACGTGGAGTCTTTTTCCACTGCCTCTGTGCTGTTAATGATGGCCCTTCTTTCTTTCACCTGTGATCCAGAGTGGAGAAAAGGCCATGCAGAGACTCACCTGCAAAGTTTCTAGACTCTCGCCACAGGCAAGCACCTCACACCCCGGCCATGTCTGTGGTAGTCACTGACTACTGTAGGTCTTGGTACCTCTCTTTCTCTTCCCACAGCATGGCGAGCTTAAGCGTGCCTCTGACACAAGGATGATGTCAGGTGTCGTCTTGAAAATGTGTTGGAAAACTTGAGTTGTCTGCCAAAGACCGGTGACAGCTGCCAGTCTTGTGTTGTGTTAAAAAGACTTGAAGAGGCCTCAGTATAATGTTATTAGGGGCTTCTCTCCTGCTCTAAGCACACTAATGACTTTCTTTGTGTGGTTTGGCTTTTGGCAGATGGTGATGGGCACTACAGATGCTCTCGGCAATGGTCGTGCCGCCAGGGGTAGTGACCTTCTGATCAAAGGTCCCTTTCCTCTGGCACGTTCCATTTTTAGAGGATATTAAGGTGCATAACCTTAATACACATTACTTCGTTTCCCTAAATTCTTGCTCCTGATGAACTAAACATTATTAAGTCCAAATCCTTAAGCAACATCAGTAAAATAATATTTTTGATGATGGTTAATTTTGCATGCACAAAATAAAGACCATTAAATATCAAATGATAAGACTCTGGAGTTTGTACTTCCTCAATCTCCTAAACCACAAAAATTCAGCGAATCTGAGGAACAAGAAAAAGACAGGAAGTAAAATCACCAAGAATACTAAAGGGATCAGGTACTTTCAAAACATTTTTTCTTGGCCATCCTGAGTGGATAATTTGTGTGTTGGAAAACAAAACAATTTGTTGTTCTTAAAATCACATCTAACCTTTATTTGCACGAGTTCATAGACAAAAGAGAACTGAAAAAAGCTCATCTCTCTCCTCTCTCATATTTACCAGTTTGCACCACAATCTCACCTCTCAATCACCTTGTTATGTAGTATGTGCCCTTAGCTGAAATTTTGCCTAACTGTTTCCTGGCTCCACAGGGGTGAATGTGCCCAACAAATGTGATCTATGGCATACAAATGAGCCCTGTAATTTATTCATAAATCATCATGGCTGCTTTTGCTGGCAGGGCCCTTTTTAATTGTCTTTGATTAACAGTGGCATGTGCTGGAGATAGACCGTTGGCTGTGTCCAGGTCCCCCTTTGTTCTCAGGTAACATCGCAGGTTTCCCAGGGAAATCATGTGTCAGAATGGAAGGAAACCAGCGTTTCAGCTTCATATCAGTACTTTAGTTCTGTGTGTGTGCATAGAGCCACATATAGTATAAATGTAAAGACTGAAACTGAAGCAGCATACATATACACACATAAGCTGCGTACAGTTTTGTAGATGTTGCCAAAACAGGCATATGTGCATGCAAGTAAAAAACATATATAATTTTTGATTTTTTTTAAACTATTATTATTGATATATGGTGATTGGCAATTCCATAAGCTACTTGTAAGTTATAGTTACAGCATAAAATCAACACATTTTTTAAATGAAGCACCTTCAAGGCTCCTATCTCTGTTAAATAGACTATTAAAATTTGATTTTATTAGTTTATATTTGATTTAACCTCTCTATAATGGTTGTCTGTGACTTAGTGTTTAATTGCAAAATAATTAAGGTTTGTTAATGTAATAAATACAAAAGAATCACATCCACTTATGAACAGCATAGGGAATAGTGTCATCGCAACAAAAGCCACTACGCAAAACTGCATTTGCTCTCTTAAGCACACTTCTGACCCTCAAGCACAGTATTCTTTCAGCTCTATTCAATAGGCAGCTTACAATGCCACTCCATCATGTCAAAGCCAATAAACAAGTGTGCTGAAATTGAGTAGCCAGATAGAATGCGCACTATTGATTGTGTTTTTGTTTGCTGTGTGGAAATGCTCATTATCAGTGGGAAAGTCATACTGGATGCAGCTTCAGCCTAGGCACTGACAAGGTGTGTTTCCTTCAGCTGATAGAAGGCTTCAAAACAAATATTGATCTAATGGGCAAATATTCATAGATAATGTGCAACAGCATTTTATATGCAAAATCATGTGTTTTGCCCATTTCTGTCTTTTAGTGGCAGTGCACTCGGTGCAAGGAAAGCACATTAAACAACATGTGTTACAATATTTATTGTTTTTAGAACTTCTTAAAGGATTATATGTCTAACACGAGGACATAAGGAAAGCATGAGTCTATATGTTCTTCACATGTACACACATTTTTTAAATTTAAATTTAGCTGAGCTTGAGCTTTAAAAAAAAGCTGTTTTAAAGTGCAGATTTTCAGCTTTTATTCAAGTGATTAATAAAACTATAGCATTCACTGTTACAGAATTAACACTATTTTTATACACTGTCCCATTTAAAAACAAAATTGTACAAATTAAGCTCATTTTAAATGTTAGGATTGTGTTCAGTACATTTCAAGAGCAAGGCTTTTTGAAGAGCAAGGATGATGTGCAGAGCTGCAGTAACTGTAAAGGTATAAAGCTGATTAGCCATACCATCAATATGGGCAAGAGCTACTGTAAAGAAGAAAAGTGTCAGACAGCGGCAAAATGTCTTTATATTGAGAAAGAATAATATAGATGTAAAAAATGTGTGTTTGCTTCTTGATTGTTGATGGCTAAGTATAGGTAGCATCAGAAGAAGTTGCACAGTGTCTTTGTGGAGCTAGAAAACACTGCTCAAAAAATTAAAGGAGCACTTGCAATCAGAGTATAGCATCATGATTATTAAACTTCTGGGATATTGATCCGATCGGTTAAGTAGCAGAGAGGTTTGTTCGTCAGTTTCAGCTGCTTTGATGTTAATGAAACTAACAACAGACAGAAATGATTTTGCAGGTCGAGATCACTGACATTGTTTCCCTCCTCATCATTTCTGATTGTTTTTTCACTAGTTTTGCACTTTTTTTTTGTTTTTCACTCTAATCAGTGTCACTACTGGTACCATGAGGCAATACCTGGACTCTAAAGAGGTAGAGTCCAGGTAGTCGAAGTCCTCCAAGATGGCACATTGCCAGAAGGAGCACATATGCTCTCAAGACCCTAGAGGGGACTACAGAAGAGACGCAGTTACTCCGGAGAGTTGGACAGAGCAGTAGAAGGTCCTTAACAATCAGCAGGATCAGTATTTGCTCCGTCCTGCAAGGAGGAACAGGTTGAGCACAGAAAGAGCTCTACAAAATGACTTCCTGCAGACCACTGGGGTGAATTCCTCTGACCAAAGAATCTAAAACAGACTTCATAAGAGTGGACGACACCCAACATCTTCTAGCGACCCCTGTGCATACTGCCCATCACCATGGAGCCTGACTGGCATTTGCTATAGAATATCAGAATTAGCAGGTTCATCCATGGCACCCTGTAGTTTTTACAGATGAGAGTAGGTTCACCCTAAGAATATGTCACTGATGTAAAAGGGTCTGTAGAAACCTTGGAGAATGTTATGCTGCTTGTGAGCGTTTAGTATGGGCAGTCACCAACTTGTACAGCTAGGCAACGGCATCCTGACTGCCATTACGTACTGAGATTAAATCCTTGGACCCATTGTCAGACCCAACACGGGTGCAGTGGGTCCTGGGTTTGTCCTGGTGCACAATAATGCCTGGCCTTATGTAGCAAAAGTTCCTGGAAGGAATTAATACCACTGACTGGCCTCTACACTCACCTGACCTAAATCCAGTAGAACACCTCTGGAACATTATGTTTCAGTTCATCTGATGTCACCAGGCTGTACATCCGAGTGTCCAGGAGCTCAGCGCTGTGCGTAACCAGAAGGGACATGGTAGGATAGAGAGCAGAGACTATCTAACCATTTGGAGACAAAACTAGAGAGTAAAGCTTGTGGTAGTTTGAAATGTGCAGAGGAGGGATAATGGATACATTAGACAAAGGATATTGAATATGTAGCTGCCAAGCAGGGGGAAAAGTCTTCATGGATGTAGTGGATATAGTGAAGGAGGATATACAGGAAGTTGGTGTGACAGAAGAAGAGTCTAGCAGTAGATGAGATGAGCACACATGATCAGCTATGGTGACCCCATAACCAGGCAAAACAAGAAGACTGAAGAAGATCTGAAGTCTAGAACAGATGGACATCAACAAATGCTGAGTTTCCTCCCGTGAGATGCTCTGCAAGCTGCTTTCAGCAGCTGCAAACAGGGCTTACAGTGGTTGACAGATGAGGTCAGATGACAGATGAGGTTTGTAGAGCTCTCTAAGCATAGTCTCTTCGGAAGTCTAAATCTTGAGTGTAGCCAGTTGTTTGCATTTTGTTGTAAGCCCTATGCATTTACATTCAATAAGGCATTGTAGACTTTGATATGCCTAACCACTCAATACTGTTTTTGACTTGACTAGATATTGTGAGGTGAGCTTTTTTAAGAAAATAATTACTTGATCGTCCACCTTTGTCAGGGGTTAAAGTTTTCTTTGACAGGTGAGGAACCCTAAGGTTAAGTAGCGATGTAGTGTGGGTGAAAGGAATCACTTAGAAATAAGTCAAAATCATTTGTATTATGAGCTCCAAATTCAAGGGAACATGCCTCACCTGACTATGAAGTGTCTTGTTAGTCAATTGACTAATAAAGCAAACAGGGAACTGAAAATATCTCTCTCTCGCCCTATGACAGCTGGGATATGCTCCAGCGCCCCCCGCGACCCTGAAAAGGATAAGCGGAAGCGAATGGATGGATGGAACTGAAAATAGGGGACTAAAGTAAAAAAAAAAACAACTTGCCCAGTTTTTTTATTTTGATGATTTAATTTAAATATTAAAAAATAGTGCTTCCCATGTGATGATTATATAAGCTGTTCGGTATATTTATAGAAAATGCACTATATTGAGATACATTGTTATCAGGATAAAAAAAATGACTTATGTCAGGATACAAGAATTTGGCAGAGTTGGCAAAAGTCCAGAGATTCTGTTTTCAAGTAGGAGTACAAACACTATTGTTAAAAGCTGAAGTACTGATTCAACTTCTTTACTCAAGTAAAAGTAAAAAAGTACAGGCTCTGAACTCAGGAAAAAACAGTAAGAAATATCTCTTTGGAGGAGGTTTCTATTTTTGTGCAAAGTTAACTGAACCTTGTGTTATATTAGCAAAATGATAATATCAGCAGATGGGAATACAAACTTTAGTCTAGCTTTGTTTCCTAATTATACTCAGCTTGAATCAGAAGAAAAAGAAGGAAAATAATGTTCCCTTTATCGTAGAGGATGACTTTGCCTCTAAACAGGAAAATTTGTACAGTCGGGGGTTAAAGTGGGAGATTTAGCAGGCGGGGGAACCCTAAAATTGGTTGTAATGGTTCAGTGTGGGGAAAATAACCCAAACTCACAATAATTTATGTTGAGAGCGCCAGTAAATTTTCTCACAGCTGCCTTTTTTGCTCTTTGTGGATTTACACCACTTAATTCAGCCAGATGTCAGCAGATGTTTCATGTTTCATGTCCTGGCTGATTTCCTTTACACTCAAAATATGTAATATAATTAATCCAAAGTAACTATTTTGTTTTGAAAATGTAAGAAGTAGGAAGTACAGATATTTGTTTAAAAATGTAGGGAGTAAAAGTAGTCCTGAAAATTGTACTTAAGTACAGTAACAAAGAATACTTTGTTACTTTGTTACCTCCCACCTCTGGATTTTGGTCATATTGCACAGCCCTAATTAGCACCAAACACAGAATCCAAATGTAGCAAAAGAGAATATTTCTCAGCTCCTTGGTCAAACTCGTGTACTAGAGCCTGCTAAAGCTGGAGATACTCTTTTTCTAAAAGATAAGAATGCTTATTTTTTTCACCACTTGATTTCTTTGTGTGTCCACTCTCTTTTCTGCTCTTTCAGTTTGTCATAAAAGGACAAAGAAGGCTCTTTCAAGTGCCAACCGCCTGACTATCTTTGCAACACTAACCTGTACAAGGTTATGTTGCTGAGAGGGGGTTGAGGGTTATTCAGAGCAGATTGGCTAAGGCTACAAATGAGGAGGGAGCATTAGTAAAGGTGGAAAAGGTTGCCATCTTAGAGTGAGCATGATTGATGTGAGCACAGCAGCACTCATGCTAGGCCCTTGCTGACTGTAGCTGCAGCAACAGGCAGGAAGAGGAAGTGGGTTGACCTGGGGGTCATTGTGACAAAATGCTTAACAACAGTAGCAAAGCACTTTGGGTTGTGGGTCAGGGTCATATGCATGAACATAGACACAGGTTGCTGCTGTATCTTTTGGATTCAGGGCCTGGAAGTATAAAACACTTCCACGTCGTAATGACTTTAAAGTGCTTCAGAAACACAATAAAACCTTGCAGAGTTGGTAAGTGTACTGGATCACATAACTCATATTTTCATTTCTTTGCTGTAATCATAATGTAGTGTCTGGTATGAATGTGTTTCCCCCCCAAAATGGAATCATGGTCATTTTTAGGTTAAAAATTCCAAGAATGCAGAATTCTTGTTGTTCTTGCCTAAAGGCTAAACGTTGGAAATATTTAAAGCTTTTAAATCTCAGCACAAAAACATGTATAAAATGTATTTGAGCATCTTCAGTTCAGTATATGAGCATAGAAACTCCACAGAATTGCAGTCTACTTGAGTACTTGTAGCTACAGTGTATGTGCATTCTATTTCATGTGTATGTGTATTCATGCCTCTTTTATATATGTACCTGTGTGTCCTTCAGACAAGCTCAGCATGCTGAGCAATAGGTAGCAGTTAGCTGGATTTTATATTCTGAAGCAGAGGCAGAGGAGGCAGACCCTGACCTCAGCTTCAGTCACCCAGAACCACAACTCCAGGTCTCATCTCCATAGGAATCAATAGACTACAGTAATAATGGTGATCTATGGGGCCAACATCAAAGAAGGCACTGACCTTTCCAGGCTGGAGGTTGGGGGATGACCACCAAGCTCCACATGCATGCATGTGTGTGCAGAATAAATGTTTTGTCAAAGAACAAAGCTCACTGATGTGTATGCAAGGTACACACTTGTATGTATACACATCCAGTAGCCCAGGTGAATATATAGAAAAAAGTGTGCATATTCGAAGGCTACCACAGACAGATTTTTATTTGCACATGAAAAAGAAACGTTTATTAAGTATCATAGTTTGCTTGATTTGCTGTTTAAAATGATTTATTTCATGAATTTGGTTTCATGTCTTGCATGTTCCCAATGTTAATATTGTGAATATTGTTTTTAATGGGAGTCCCCCAATATTGCAGTGGGTTCTAATGATAAGCATATTGAAATGCTTCAGTTTCTCTGTTAGACATTTTTGGCACAATTGTTTCATAATAGTTACAATTCTTGAATTATAGGTGTCATATGTTTGTTGAGGCTTTTCTCAGTTTTCCTTGTATTAAATTGAATATGCATGTCTATATTCCCATCTTTGACTTTTGACCAAAACTCTCTTACACAGTTTGCCCTTAAGTCCAAGTAAATGGACAAAACACACATACATACACAGACCTGTTCTATTTTATAACAATTCAATAATACGTTAAAAAAAGAAAAGAGAGACCAAACTATATATACAATATAACAAATATATAAACTACATATACAGTGGTGTGAAAAAGTCTTTGCCTCCTTCCTGACTGTTTTCTATTTTTGTCACCTGTGTCACAATTAGGCACAGTAAGCCCAGTAGCACATGCCCAGTTGGAACCTGTCACCCAGGAGGTGCACCGGCCTCAGCTGGCTCCTTTCAATGTGGAGGAGCGGCGGCTGTACGCTGAGCCCCTCCCAAATTGCTGAACTCCTCACCTTACTGCTAAGGAAAACCACATGCACATTTCGAAGAAAGCTCATTTCCAACACTTGTATCTGAACTCAAATTTTTTTCCATGGTGTTAACAAAAAGTTAAAGCCTGCATTAACGGATTCATGATGTTTCTCACCAGCAATGCTCTATCTGGTTCTAAATGGCTGCATAAAATTAGGACACAACTATTTGCAGGCATTGAGTATCAGTTGAAATTATTGATACTATTGGATTAAAACTATTTTCCAGGTTAAATGATGATCTTCTAAATTAGTTAGATGCCATTTCCTCTCCAGCTTATCAGTTATCTAGTTGATGAGTTATACTTTGAGAGTTAGGGTGTCAAGTACTTCTGATTTGAGGGTTTGTATTTTAAAGGAGCTATAGTAGGCAGAGTTGTGCACAATGAAGATGTAAATTTATTAACAAGATAACTTTCCTCTGTGGGAGTAGTGTTCAATTAGCTGCTCTGCACTGTGTTGGTACGAGGCACTGAAGATGACAACAGTGGAGGAAATATAGCCTTAACCTTAGTTGCAACACTTTAAGTGTCATGGTCCTGGGTCTTTTGACCCAGCGTTTTAAGTTTGAGTTTATTTTGTTCATTAGGTTATCTAAGTTCATTTGGTTATTAGACTCCTTGTGTTTTCTTCTCCTGTATTTAAGCTTCCCCTCACCCTTCGTGTTTCATGCTGCGTGTCTTATGTTATCAAGTTTGTATTATCATGCCTAAGTGTTTCTAGTTCTTATTATTTCCCCCTCGTGTTTCCAACCATGTTAAATCTCCCCTGCTCTTCATGCGTTTCATGTCTGTGTCTTACGTTGTCAAGTTCTGGTTGTTGTGTCTAAGTCTGCATGTTTCCTGTTTTATTTTGAAAAGGGGTCTTGTGTTCTGTGCTCATGCGGTTAGTTTTACTCTTGCCTGTGCATCATTATGTTTATCCTAGTCAGCTGTTTCCTCATGTGTCTCCACTTCCCCTAATCACCTCCTGTGTATTTAAGTCCTCTGTTTTCAGTGTGTGATTGTCAGGTCGTCTGTTGTCCACGCCATGTTTCTGATGCCATGCCATGCTTCCAAGTTTCTTGTCTAGGTTTTTCTTATTGTTTGTTTAGATTCCCCAGTTTAGGTTTGTGTTAATTTTGCTTCAGTTTGCCTTGCCCTTTGTTTGTACCTTTTCTACCAGCCATATTAAACGGCTCACCTTTTGTTAACATTCAAGTTTTGTTCCCTGTTCCTTGGAGTCTGTGTTTTGGGTCCTTTTCTCAATTCATACAGTCTGCCCTCGTCAGATTGTGACATTAAGAAAGACATCTACTGTGATGAAATCTACTCACCACTGCTGTGTAATCAATTATTGTAAATTAAAATGTTATCAGGAAATGATCAGCAAAGAGGGTTTTCAGGAAACACTATGCCATTTGTTAAAACAAGATCTAGAGCGTGATTGAAGTGGTGGGTTCTTTTACATTTTGAGAGAATTCACAAAGCAGGAACTCCAGCAACACTTGAAGGAAGATGAACAACTTTAATAATAGACCAACGCGTTTCGGCTTGTGGCCTTCATCAGGGTCATCTTCCTTCAAGTCTTGCTGGAGTTCCTGCTTTGTGAATTCTTTTATCCTCTCCATGCACCTTGGAAGCAGGTGAAGTTGTGCCAGAAAATGTTTTTTGCTACATTTTGAGAGAAGACAGTTCAGTCTAATAAGCCTTGTTGAGGCAGTGACTTTTAGTAAAATCACCCACAATGATTATTTTATACAAGCTGAACACTAAATCAGACAAAAGCTCTGAGTAACGCCCGGGTAGACGACAGATAACAACAAATATAACTGGTCTTTGAGTTTTCCAGCTACAGTGAAGGCGTAGTAGGTTGGAAAATGCTACAATCAACCCCCTAAATTTTGAATTTTTCTTAACAAAGTCAGTATCACAGCAGTATGTCTTTTCCAGAGGATTGGTATATTAAGTACTTTTACAAGTGTGAGTTAATGAGACAAGCAATTGACAATTTTAGAAAATGTGTATTAGTTTGATAGTATTAAGATCTTAAGAGAAAAGCCTGTTCTTATAAGCATGGTGTTAGCAGTACTCTGTCGCCATGTTGTACTTTAATAACATCATGTTTAAGAGTAACGGTGTATTGTGCACAAATGCTGTGGAAATGTTGTGTGGAGGTTGTGTGAATATTGCGTTATTTATCCTTATGCATGTGTTTTGTGTTTTATCTAAGTCAGGAGTGTGTGAATCATTTTGAAATTAATTATTATTTATAACTTCATTTAGATTTGTTTGCAAAATATATGGGTTTAACTGTGGAATGGTTTGATTCAATATGATTTCTATTGTGTGTTAAGTTATAGGTTAATGAGTGAATTCCATTGCATTGAATATCATTTTCACATTTTGTGTGATGGTGGATATCAGTAATAGCTCAAGCTGATTTAGTTTTGTTGAATACTTGGTCAAGGTCATACCAAATTTGAAAATCAGTAAAATTTCACATTACCTACAATGTTTTATAGATCATAAAAAGTTCAGAACAATATACTAGGCCTCCCGGGGGATGTGTTTACAGCTTATAGAAGACAAAGATTTAAGTCAGTTCTGCTTAAATCAGGAATTAAGAAATAGTGTTTTTCCATTGGATCATCTACAAAAATTAAGGTGTTTTTTTACTTACTGTTATTACTTTCATCAGCATAAAACACCAATGTTTTGGTAAAGCTCTTGTCCTTCGGGGGGAGGTGGTCTCTCTGAGTGCTCTTGCTTACACGCTGCTGGGTGGGTCTGCATAACTTTCTTCCCTCAATAAATGAAATCATCAAATTAAAAGTTGCATTTTTACTCAGGTCATCTTTATGTAATATAAAAACATTTGTTTGAAGATCTGAAACGTTTAAATATGACGAATATGCAAAAACAAAAACATCAACAGCGAGATAAATACTCCTTCACAGCACCGTATATATTGATAGTTTTGATGCTCCTCATTGCACTTAGACATCAGAACACTGCAATAGAAACAATTGTTTGTTTAACTTCAATTCAGTCACCGACATGAAATCATGTGACACAATTTGCTTATTTTCATTTTCTTTATGTAGTTTTAGTGGCTTGAAGGACATTTGAAATTCAACCCCGCTTAAGACGTAGAGTCTTCCTCAAACACTGTAAAAATCTTCCCAACACAGCTGACATTGACTTTTAAGTACATAAAACATAACTGACATTATTTTCATATTTATCAAACTATCTGGACGAGGCTACTGTCATGCTGACCATCTGCATCAGGATAGAAATGTTTAATCATAGGATAATGGTGATTGCTACAAATACCTTCATATTGATTTGCAGTGAGCCTCTAAAGGGATAAATAGATCCAGACTATATCAGCAAAGTGCCACCATAAACAAAAAACACTACTCGTGCATAAATGTAAACATATTTCTAATGTGTAATTATGTTTACACATGTTACACTTTCAAGGAAATTTAGGACTTGTGCACTTTTTCTAAGGATTATAATTTCCACTTTTTTACCTGACTTCATTACATATATTAAAATATATATTTTACATAAAATAACGCAAAATACTTACACCATTTCTCTAAGCTACCTAAAAATACAAAACTCACTACATAATAATATTTTTTTTCAGATATTTGAAAAGAACCTTTAAAACCCCATGATAAGGGTTTTAACTGCATTAATGTAACTGACAGTCATACTTCCATCATTGCATATGAGGAAGCTAGCTGATAGTAGATTATTAATAAGAGATTAATAACTATCATTATAATGTCTGACCATAATGTCTACGAAGCTTATGTTTCAAGTTAGTCGGATCTGTCGTCCATTTTCCGTGATGCTTTGGAACTTGCTTAACACTAAAGAAACCATTTCCCTGACAGTAACATGTTAACAGCTTCCAGTTTTGTTGATGAAGTGGATTTATTAGCTCACAAAATTCCTTTAGCAATACCTTCTTTTGTAATAAATGCATAAACACACACAAACCGCATCAGACGGCTCGATATAGCAGTTCCTTTCCTCCCACCTCCAGGCCTCCATCAACACCCAAACCCCCAGGCACCTTCTTGGCCCTCCCCCAGCCCAGGACCCTCTCTCTGGGGTCATTATGGGCTCTGACATGCCCCGCTGGCTCCATGAATGTTAATGCCCAGTGGAGAGAGCTAGGGGTCCAAACACACACACGCGCGCGCTCACACACACACATGCACACACAGGCTCATGCAATTACATGCACACACCTCTGTGTTTTTATAGAGTATGTTCACAATCTGAGAAAATGGCATACACAAATACAAACACACTCACTTACCCATTCACTAACACACAGACATACAATAGGTTCCACACTTGCAGAGGGCCACACACAGTCATGCACAGGTTGACAGACCCACACACACACACACACACCCTCTTGCTATCTGATCAGAGATCACACAGATGGTGGATACGTTGTCCGTGTCATGCAGCCAGCCCGGGGCTCAGCAAAGGCCCACGTTAGCGTAGAGATGGAGAGATGGATGACTCGTCCGCTTTCCTCCTCAGTCCTCTTCAGGGCTCTGTCTTTTTTGCGTCTTTTCCTTTTTATTTATTCACGTCTCTTCTTGTCATCTCTGGGCGTTTCTTTCCTGCTTCTCCTTTTTAGTAACCAAGCTTTTCTGTTTTTACCCCCATCATACCTGACACATCTTCATTTCACCTGATATCAATATATATATTTGTTTATATATTTGTTTTGTTTTATTTCTACATTTACAGTTTTAGTAATTCTTGTAATATGTTTGGGTAATAATGCACGAAATGGCTCCTCCTGTCTGCATCAAGCATTCATTCAGTCTGTTGGCATTTGCTTTTCATCGATTTCAATTTTTGGTTTTAGAATGAAGCTAAAAAAATAATAAATCCTCCACAATACAGCAAAGACAGCAACATGACTTGATGACAGTCTGACTAAATAGAAACCCGTCTTTGTGTGGCTCACCATTGATTTACTCTGAATTAAAGTAGATGTTTATGAAACTGCATTTTGAATTACAAACACTCTGACATGACACTGCACACACAAATGTACGATTAAAAAACAAAAAGACACATATTTGCACAACAATACATGCATGTATATGTAGGTGAACAGTACATCCAGAAAATACTGACTGGTCATTAAATGAGCCGACACTATTTTTGTTGGTTTGTTACTTTGCTAAAAATCATGCAATTTTGACTTCAGTACATAATTAGTCATTGTGTTCATTAGTGGTGCTTTCATTATTTTCTGTTCGTTTTGCCTGAGCCGTCTGTATCTGAAGTGTAGGTTTGTTTAGCATTTGTTAATGCTAATGCAGTCCTCCTTATTTGGAGTGTGTAATTTCTACATTCATTGAAGTTTTTTTCTTCATTTTGCTTTAATTTAAGCTGATCTGATTATAATTTTGGTTGCGGCAATTTTGCAGTGCTAAATAGCTCGAGCCTTTTCTCCAGTGTAAATGCATACAACCAGCTATAGGCAGCACAACACATTGGGCTAATAGAGGATCACATTTGGAAGCCATGTGAACATACCTCCCACCGGCGCCTCATACGTGAACACTTTGCTAAGCATCTGTTTTACTTTTAGAATTTTGGTTTTCCAGCGAAACACAATTTTTTTTTCTCCCTTGTTTTGCTTTCTATGCTGTTTACTCTCAACGCTCTTATGTTTTCTCTACTCCCTCTATTCCCCCATCCTGTCCTCATCCTCACATTTCCTTATCCTCCTTCCCTTTTTCCTTCTTGAGTATTCTGGAGTCGAGACAATCAGGCGCTCCAGTGGAATAAGAATTCCTGCATTATTTGATCATCAGTGTTTATTGTAATCCTCGACCCTGGCCCTGCATTTCAAACACAGATTGTGGATTATGGTGCTTAGGTAGCCACTCTCTCTCTCTCTCTCTCTCTCTCTCTCTCTCTCTCTCTCTCTCTCTCTCTCTCTCTCTCTCTCTCTCTCTCTCTCTCTCTCTCTCTCTCTCTCTCTGTGTGTGTGTGTGTCTGTGTGTGTAGAGGTGCAGTCACAGTTGAAAATAGCTCAGAAATGATATAATGGAACAAGCAACCTGTGTATTTTTGCTTGTGATTGGAGATATATAATACAATTTATCTTAAGGAAGAAATGTGAGAGGTCTGTAGTGTTAACATTTTTTATCTAAATGTCCCCAAACACAGAGATAGACAACACATGAATGTATGTAAAATTTACAATGCACTGAGTTGGGTCGTGCAGGGTGTGCGCATGTGAGATTGCCATCATCTTCTTGACCCTGCTATTGATGAAGGTGATAAACTACTAGTAATGGCAAGAGAGAACAGAAAAGCACATATGCTGTCCTCAGTTATGATTCTTACTTACAATGTTTGACATATTCTAACACTTTTTTTCTTTTGGTGTAAAGTGTTGTGGCCACACTTGTCACAAACTTTATCTTATAAGATGAAACTGCAGATATTAACTATATATTAGTCAATGCACAGGCCTAAACCATCCAAAAACCATGGTATTTATCCCACCATCCAACCAGTTGTACTACTTCCTTCCTAAAGCTTTTTAATACATAACACAAGACTAATCTCTAAACATATATGGCTCCTACTAAACCTTTCATTCTTTCCATAATGAAACTAACTAGTGCAACGAGCTGGAAAAATGAACTGATTAATCAATTGACAGAATTTTTCTCTTATGACCGTACATCAGGCCTTTCTGAAAAAAGATGCTGATAAAAAGCTGGGAGAGAGCGTGTGCAGGAACACACAGACTAAAGGCCCAGGCCTGTGCGTTAGCCCATATGGGCTGCCTGAACGAACCAGTACGCTAAACCACAACCTCTCAATTCGTTTTTTTAATAAGTACAGAAATAACAAGCAAAAGCAGAAAATGACACACTGAAGTTAATCTTCACATTTCAGCGAAATCTGTGTCATTAGAAGCTTACTGATGTACTGTAGTGCATATTAGCCACCGAGATCATGCAGCCACTAATTATCACAATACCGCTCCCAGCAAGCTTGCTCACATGACAGAACTGGAAAGCCTATGAATGGCCCACATTCACCAAATCGACTGAAAAAAAGGAGGTGGATAAACTCTGCCCTTCCAAGAGACTGCGCTGTGATTGCTAATTTATTGTTGTTTTAGGTTTCTTTTAAGTGCTTTGTTGACTGTAAGAAAAATATTGACAAACACCGGCTTTCTCCTTAAATTCAGAGATTTACACACTGTGTAAAATGACAAATTAAAGGTGAAAAAGTGAAAACAGCAGGTAAATCTATCCCTGCATTCTGACTTCTCCAGTCCTCATAAAACACATTAAATGAGCTCAGTGAAAAGAAAAACCCAGCTCCATTTACGCACACACATCCACGCACACACACACACACACACACACACCTTATTGACATGTCTGACAACGAATAGCAGGACATTTTTATCAGCTTGTACACCACTCTTATTTTCCCAATAACTCTGACAGCTTTCCACTGAAGTGTGCAAGACAGAGAGTAGGAGAATGAAACAAAAGGGAGTAGGATTTGCTTTAAAAGAACACACACTCAGATCCAGGCCAAATAGTGCAATGGTAAGCCAATTGAGTGAAAGAAAAATCACTCCTACATGCATAGTGGCAGGCAACGGAAATTTCCTTGCAACCCCAATGACTGGCTATTAATAAATGGAGTAAGAGTCTAATGAGAACAGAATCCTCTAGAGGCAACTCTTCTTTTCTCTTTGCTGCCCTCTCTCTCATCATTCGCTCTTTCACAATCATAGGTGTTAATAAAGTGAACTCCATTTAGATGTCATATCAGCACCAGCTCAGAGTGGCTGCAATAGTATTCAGTCGTACAGTATCTGACAAATGGTGTTATGTATGTTTAGTAGGAAAAGTAACTTTTAATGAGAATGACTTACTTCAATAAACTGCAGCAATGAGATGATAATTGATTATGCGCAATACCCCTTTGTAAGACTGCTTTATGACAACAACGTTTGTTATTCCTAATTTTGCTACATTATTGGCCAAAAAATTGAAATAAAAATCAAAGTAAATATTGATGATATAACTCGGTGTATTTTGCAGGGGCACTGACTTGAGTGTTAATGCTCTAGCTGGTCAGGTGGAGCTGCTTTTGCAGTCTCCAAAAATAAAATGGTTTTAATCTCCAAAGTAACTATTGTTTCTAAGCTGTTAGATAAATATAGAGTGGTGCAAAATATAGCAACTGTATGTAATGTTACAATACTGAGGTAGAAGCATACAACTATGATGAAAGGGACAGCCAGTTAGTTGTTGTTCTAATAAACTCTGCTACAGTAATCTAGATTTTTAAACATTTATTATTTCTTTTAACATTTATATATACATATCATATTAAACTATTGTTGTGCCCAGATTTGTTTTTTTTGTTTTGTTTTGTTTGTATCTTTGCATTGCAGATGGATTCTATCGATCGCAGTGCCTCAGAAAGATTTACTCACTTTTGCTCCCTTGAGACAAATGCCCGGTCTTGTTAAAATACTACTACTCTGCATTATTAGCTTTATTTTCTTTTCTTTTTTTTTGCTGGGATATATATTATAAAAACTAACATTTCTGAACTTGGTCCATAATTCCTTGTAGTGAACAGCACAAAGAATGAAACTGTTTTTAAGGGCGGCTTAAAAACACACATCTTGATTTTTGATTTGCTGGCCTGAGAACAGCCAAATGAGCACATCGTAAGTTACAATTTCGGCATCACCTGAGGTTTCAATGTCACTGAGCATTGCAAAAATCTTCTAAACATAACAAATTACTAATTAAAGAACAGTGCAGTAGTCAAATTGTGTTAATTGCACAAATCTGAGCAGGATGGATTTCAAATATATATTTGCTACATTTTTTATCTGATTTGTTACCTCCAGATTCAGAAAAGTATGACATTTACGACAATGTCCCGATGTTTTAAGGTGAACAGTTCAACACAAAATTATGATTTGAAGAGACTGAAATTTGAATATTCACTATTACCCCATGAAGCCCCCAGTGCATCCTTCAGAGTATGAATGTCAGATTAACACGAAGCTTAGTCGTAGATAAAAGCATCGCATGAATGTGTGTGTGATTGGTTGAATTAGACTTGTAGCAAGAAAATTCTGTGAGTGCTCAAATGTCCTAAATATGTATCATTCCATTTGCTTAGGTTTAGGTGTGCACTTCCTATGCTCTGGTTCTGTGAGAAGTCCATGCGCCACTGCTGTGTGTAACACACAACACTGCCATCTAGTGGAGTATGTGTGGACATGCTTTGTTCACACTGGTACAGATGAAACAAGATTTACACAGACACACACACAAATACTTAATACACAAATTCTTTTCACAAGATTTTGTCCCTGAGAGAAACACACCATAATAAAAGGACAATGGTTCTCAAAATGGGGTCTAGGGACCTGTAGAGGGTCCTAGAGGAGGATTTTGCTAGGTCCCCTGCAAAATGACAAACTGGGTAATTTCACGATAATTTATTTAATTATAGTAGTGTTGAAAACCTCTTTATAACAGTTTCGCTTTTACATTCTCTAATTGTACTCAATTCCAAAGTTTGAACACATTTATTATGCAGTGCCAACTCATAAAGGATTCCCGTATGAGATCACCAAATGGGAGGTCCTGGAATGTGCTGTGTGTTTTAGAATTACTGTGGTAGAATTATTCTACCACAGTACCCAGTTAGAGTCACACCTTAGGGTGTCTGTGTTTCTATTCTCTAGGCATAAATGGAACACAAATATGCAAGGCTGCATTTTTAATTGCTCTGCTTTCTGAACTGTATGCTTTCTGACTTGTGACTAACAGGGAGTGTGCAGGGGCTTGAGTTAATGAGGTTCGGTGAGCAATAGGCGGCTGGCGCTGGTCTTCAGGGGCCGATAGGGCCCATTGGTTCTTCTCTTCTCTCACAGCAAGAAGGAGAGCAGGACAGAGACACATGGAGAGAAACACTGCAATCGTTTTTTATTTTAAGAGTAAGAAAGGAAGATTTGACTTAACGGAAAAGCATATAACTTGAGACATTTTTTTCATCCAAATCAGTTAATATTAAAGACGACAATTAAAAAGTTAAGAGTGGGAGACGGAAATCTGAATATTCCTTCTTCAGCTTCTTTGATCTAATATATCTCACAGACTGAGTGAGTTATGTGGGGAGTGATGCATGATTTTTAGATTTACTGAACAACTTCTAGAGGTCCTTGAGAGACCAAATAAAGCCTAGTGTTGTATATCATTCTACCACTGAAGCCTCATTTCCACCTTCGTTTAAATTTTGCCCACAGTGTGTGCAAGTCTTTATAAATGTTTTTAAAAAATGTTCTGTGTCCTCCAAAAAGATGTCAGCAATAGAGAACAGAAAGATTCCATGTTTTTCAACAAGTGCCTGATACTTTTAAATTGTTACTAAATGTCTGAATGCTACATAATGTCAGTCATATGTTGTTATTGGCCAAGAAGTGGGCTACAAATTGGACAGGACACCAGCCCAACACAGGCCTAACACAGAAATACAGACAACCTTTCGCACTTACATTCACACCTTTGGTCAATTTAGAGTCACCAATTAACTGAACAAGCACATCTTGGGACGGTAGGAGAAAGCTGGCGCACCCACACAGGCGCATGAAGAACAACTATAATTTTTAATCCTTGTTTTGTTGACAGCCTTTAGCAAACAACGACTGCCTAAAATCTGGAATAATGTGTTTCTTCCTGTCTCACTCATTGTACTACATGACCTTGAAAAACTTGTGGGTTGCCTTTGCACTGTTTTGTATATTGTCCCTCTGCACCGTAAAGTCCTGCCCTATGTAGTTCATTGTGTTATATACACAAAAGAAAGAAATCCTACCAGTGGTTGGAGAAAGCTCGACTGAAAGACAGCACAGAGGCACTAATCATGGCAGCACAGGAACAAGTTCTCAGGATCCACAGAGGCTGGGGTCTACCACACCAGGCAAGACCCCAGGTGCAGGCTGTGTAAAGATGCCCCTGAGACAATCCAGCACATAACAGCAGGGTGCAAGATGCTAGCTGGGAACATACATGGAACGCCATAACCAAGTGGTCGGCATAGTGTACAGAAACATCTGTGCCGAGTATGGCCTGGAAGTCTCGAGGTCAAAATGGGAGACGCCCCCAAGGGTGGTGGAGAATGACCGAGCTAAAGCTCCCAGACCCCTGGTAGAGGACCCAAGCTTGAAGGATAGACCGCCCCAGGGGGCGGGATGGGAGTTTTTTATATCCAGAGTCTACACTACAATGGGAATAACTCAGCTTGACTGTCATTCAACCATTTGGTGTTATATGAACGAAACACAGATTTTTAGGCCTTGGTCTTGAATAAGAGGGGTCACACAATACCAATGCCAAGTAGCCGTTAGACCTAAAAGCATACTACAGCATCACCCCAGAATAAGATCCAGTCAATGTCACCGAGCCACACATTCATCAATGAGTCTGCAGGACAGAACCAGGACCTGATATGAACCACTCCATGTTCTACTAGCAGCAAAAATAAATGGCTGCTAATATACACACACAAACGCACACACACAAATAGACTATGGGAACTTTATCGGTCTCTCGCTCTCTCCATAACAACTTCATCTCTTTCTAGTTTGAATATTTTTTACACGTTCCTTTATCCTCTATAGTCCTCTATAGATTTGGATGAGGCTGGCACTCCTCTCACTCCCTGCCCTCACTATATCCTTCTTACTGCTCCTCTCTCTTACCTTTGCTTCATCTCACCCCCTCTCTCGTGCCATGATATTTCTCTCCTATTTAAAGGCCACTA
Source organism: Rhamphochromis longiceps (assembly GCF_057381845.1). Lineage (NCBI taxonomy): Eukaryota > Metazoa > Chordata > Actinopteri > Cichliformes > Cichlidae > Rhamphochromis > Rhamphochromis longiceps. The sequence goes on along the minus strand of NC_140570.1, from coordinate 3,546,659 downwards.
AAGATCAAGCTTTAGAAAGACATTTCAATTTACTTACTGGCCTTTGGAAAGCACCTCCGGTTAGATTTGGACGCCATGGTACAGTTAATGGTGTATATCTGTTAAATGGCAAGCATGAGCCACAGCATCGATCACAAGAAGATGGCAGTAGATATAACAGCAGGTACAGAGCATTATCCCTCTGTCAAGGAAAATGGACACTTCTAGTGGATGAGGATTATCTGTTTTAGTGTAAGCATTACATCCCTCGACCCCTTAAAACAAAAGGGTTTTCTACTTGCAGCTGTCCAGCATGGGGAGGCAGGTTCAGTCCGCAGTTTTTTTACTCAATTAATCATCAGAGAGGAGAAAGGCTGCAGGCATAAATAATTTTAGAGGAAAGGGTCTTTACAGTAAAGAGTATGTGCAAGGGAATAGCTTATCAGCTTATTAGAAATATGCATTATTTTTAATATTTGTTTCCTACCTTGAGTTCTGACGATCCTCACTTGACAAGAAACATATATCAGTGGAAACTCAACAGAACAGGTAGCGGTGAATGGTACCCACAGGAAAACCACCACAAGGTGTTCAGATGGAATAGATGGAGTATCTAATACCACAGCAACACATCTTTTTATGTAAACTTACTTGCATCCATTTTTCATTAGCTAATGAGTTGCTGTTTATAATTCAGCATGACCCTGTACTATAAAGCAAATGAACCCAAGGCATCCCGAAGAAGCAGCAATCACATCATCATGACCAATCACAAACACGGGCAGGTCTACTTTCAACAGAGTAGCATATTTTACAAAGAGCAAAGTACACTGCTCAAGAAAATGAGATCTCAATGGGAAAAAATCGTCCTGGATATGTGTACTCATATGGACTAGGTAATGTATTAGGAACAAAGGGAAGCCACATTGTCTCATGGTTGGCACTGTTTGCTCTTGTTTTCCACATTCTCCTCATCAGTCCACTAATTCTTAAGACCCAGTTCTTGCTCTGCCAGATTGTTTGCTTAACCAGTGCAGTAATAATGCCCCATCTTGTTAAAGTCAGTGTTTCTGATGTGTTCCAACAGTCGATTCCAACAACAATCTCTTTTTGAAAAAAGACCTTAGAGAAAAAAGTGAATCTGTGAATGAGGCATGTTGTGTAAGGGCTTTGAGTGCTCAGGGTAGAAAGGCACTATATAAGAACCAGTCCATTTTGCAGTTTTGCCCTGTGAGCCTGAAGAGCTGTTCTGTTGCTGGTTGTCTTTGGAAATGTCTTCTAGTAAATTCCCCCGCCTGCCCTCCCTCCTGTGACCTCCTGCGCCCATTCACGAGCAAACCAGTGCCCACCTCCCAGAATGCTCTCACTAACACAAGAAAGCCTACTCAGCTGTTCAGTTCACTCTCTAGACATCTGCTTAGCTCACCCTTCTGGCCCGCCAGGAACTGTCTATCTTTTCTTCTCCCAGTGAAACCCTGCCCAGTGCCCATAGCTAGCTTCTCTGTAATTCCTCTGTGCAAATAACTAGCCTATATGAATGCCCCTGTACCAGCTACTTTCAATGATCCTGTGCAAAACCTCTCAATGCATACTCCTGCCACGTGATGCACGGGAGTATGTCGTGCATCAGGATTCCTCACAGTGACCCATATCACCAGCATGAAGTGTAACAATGGGTCCAAGGATTTCATCTTAATACCTAACAGCAATCAGGGGTTTGTTTCCTAGCCTTTAGAGATCTGTGCATCCCTCCATTGATCTGCCTCCCCAGTCCATGCACTGGTCATGCTGCACAATGTAACAGGCTTCACAGCTTCTCCAGAAACATCTGTCACATGGACTCAGGGTACATGATAAATAAACTGTTTCTGCCTTTCATACAAGCACTTTCTACCAAACATTCACACATATGCCAATGAATACATAAGAGAGAAACTAGGATTTAGTGTCTTGCTGAAGGATATTTGGCATGCAGACTGGAGCAGCCAGGGATTGAACAACCAACCTTCTGATTAGTAGATGATCTGCTCTACATCCTGAGCTACAGACCCTCCAGAAGGGTGAAGATACGCTCATCTTTGAAAAGCACCAATTCTAATATTCTATAGTAAGTGCCAATAGACTCCACAGTACCAGGCAGTGAGCAAAAGGACATGTAGAGGATGTCAGGCCACCCTCGTGAAATCTGTTTCTGATTGTTTGGTCAGTGACATTCACGCCAGTGGCCAACTTAAGGTCATTTTGTTGAGTCCTGGCAGTGCTCATCCAGTTCCTCCTTGCACTCTCCTGAAATCTCTTCCATGCTGGAAGACCCAGCAAACCTTCTGGCACAGTTACTTATTGATGTGCCTTACTCAAGGAGTGGGTCCGCCTGTGCAACCTCTGGATAGTCCAGGTATGGCCTCATACTACCAGTAATAACAGTGACCCTAGCCAATAGCGAAAAACAGATCATGAGTGAAAAATGTCAGTCACCATGTCTGTTGTTGATTTCATCAACACCAAAGCAGCTGAAACTGATTATCAACCCCCTCTGCTACTTAGCCAGATCTCAGAAATGTAACTGACTTAATGTGATTACCGATTACTGCTTCAACTGGTAGAAACCAGGGCTTGTTTTCCAACCCAGCACTGTGTTTGTTGTTAGTTTCTGTAGTTCTGCATTCAGTTCTCTGGGCCACCATACTTAAAAATGATTGAAAAAAATGTGCCTTCTGTGTATCTACAGAAACTTTGTTACATCTAAATCAATGTCTAATAGTCTCATAAAAGTAATCTTCAGCTTGTGCTTGGAAAGTACACATTTTTAACAGATAAAGAATAAAGAGTAAAAGTAGTGCATACATGGCACTAAATGTCACTGAAAATCGTATGTGTGGCACAAAATCTTTACAAAACTCTCTATATAAACGTTTTTTATCATCATCATGCTGGCGACAATCATTATGTTCTCCAGTAAAATTCAGAAAAGACTAAAATATACCTCTTAAATGTGCTCTTACGTACCTTAGTGTTACAATACAACAATATAACTGCCTTCACAGGACTGGACATTCCTGTGAATGTTGAGGACAACTAAGAGCTCATGATTTGCCACCTTTGATTTCGAATACCACTGATAATACGGGACTCCTCGATTACTGCCTCTGGGGACCCAGATCTCTAGTGATCCTCAACATTATAGTAAGGTCAGAATGACTTTTGATTTTCAGTCATTGCATGTTTGAGGTCCATGATAAAATTACAGATGCACAAGCTGTCAGAACAGAATGCCCAGGGAGGACAGCCACAAAGAAGTCAAGATGTCCACGAGTAAATGGCCAAGAAGCAGACATCAGAAAAATTGAAATCAGGAATGGTTTCTGTATCAGGTATGGGCAGATTTGCATAATTTTCTTTTATCTTACACAAATGGGAAACATTCACTGGAGTGTTATAGAGAGATAAAAAATTTTAATTTTCTGATAAAAAAAGATTGCAGACATAAATAAAAATAGAAAAGCTGGAAAAAATCATTAAAACATGTCCAAGAGCATATAGAAAGAGTGGATATGAAAAAATGTAGATATTGTATCAGTTAAGGAGGAAGATCTAATGGTGACTGCCAGAGTGCATCATAAATGTAATAATCTCATAAATGAGATAATGATGGAATTAAACTGGGAGTGCTGTCTAGAACCTAAAATCATAATATTCCATACCTGTTCTGTTTCTATAAAAGAAACACAGATCCTCATTCATTTCACTTATGAATGCATGAATGCAACTAGCTAGCAAGGGTGTGTGTGTGTGTGTGTGTGTGTTTGCGCGTGCGCGTGTTAGTAATCTGTTTTCTTTGATCTCTCTATCTTCATCTTTCTCTGTCTCACACGCGCGTACATACATGCTAGTGAGTGAGAGGATCCAATCAAGGGCGCTCGAGCTAAAGAGGGGAAAGGGTGGGGGTGGTGTCGAGAAGTGTAAAGGGGTGTAATTTCAGTTTCATATGTCACCCCCCTCAACCCCCCATCCCCGACTTGACAATACTTGAAAAACAATGAGAGTGACCCAGTTGCAGGATTCCAATTAGTATTAGATATGCAACAGTTGAGATTAGAATGCGCCTCTTCCCTCAGTGGGAGGGGGGATGGAAGAAGAGAGGGGATGAGGGGAGGGTGCAGGCGCTCGCTGCTCTGATTACCAGCCAGAGCGCAAATGTCGGGTTGTGATAAAGACTCTGTGTGCGTGCGTGTGTTTGTGTGTGTGTGTGTGTGTGTGTGTGTGTGTGTGTGTGTGTGTGTGTGTGTGTGTGTGTGTGTGTTGCAACAAGGGGTGTGGGGGTTTGGGGGGCAAGATAAGGCATCAGGGGGACACAGCTGAGCATTGGCACACCATCTTACCTACACGCACACACACACACACACACACACACACACACACACAGATCCCAGTCTGTCCTGTCTGTCTGCAGAGGGAATATTTATTTCTAAAATAGCTTGACTCCTCCCTGACGGGAGTGGAGGTTATTTTAATCTGTGGAGAGGGAATAGAAGAAGATAGGGTGCTGCTGCTGCTGCTCTGTGTGTGTCTGGATGTGTGTGTTTTTGTGAGTGTGTGTATGCACGCATGTCGCATGACTTTCCGAATTGGGCGAAATGATTACCAGGCTTTTTTAGCTGAGACGTTCTTAGAAAAGAGAGACAGACAACCTGTGTGACCTTATTGTATGGCTTGTGTCTAGGTCACGCAGTCAGAGGAAGAAGATGAGAATGAAAGAATAGGACTTACTCTGAAGGTCATTGCTGGTATTAGTCCATCAGAATATAATGCTTCATCTTTTTTCTCAACAAAGATAATTTTTCCACAGTTAAAATCTGAATCAGCTCATTGATCATAACTTGTCATTAAAAAGCTACCAGGATAACGATTGACTTTTAGTATTTTAACAACGATAAAATTGTCAAAATATTATTATTTTCGATGTAAAGTACTCTTGTATTTACAATTAAACTGTGTCCAAAGTGCAGTAATTTGACAGTTTAGAGGACTTAGCAAGGTTAGATTTACAACATTTAGACTTTAAGATTCCCAAACTGTACTACAATCTCATGTATTTAAAACATATGTTTAAAAATCTGTAGAACTGTAAGTTCCTGCAAGTCTTAGTGAAGGATGTGAGATGCAATACAGAATGGCACATAAGAGGATGCACACTCCCTGAGAGACAACAGCTGTAAACTCCAAATGATTTTTGGTTTGTTTACTTGTTTTGTTTTTTTCATGTAATATTGTTATAAGCCCAAATGTTGGTCTTGAGTTGGAATTGCTTTGTCAGCTGTTTTAGAGGTTAAGAATGAGCTGTCAAACTCACTTTAAAAGGCCACATTAAGTCTGTGACTATTTTTCTAATTTTCTAAAACTAATTGCTGAATATTTCCTTCCTGCTCCACCTGACCAGTTGTGTGGGGGTAAGAACATGGAAATCAAATAAGTGAAAACTCTGAGGACCATGTTAAATTAGGATTTAGAAATATTCACATGAAAAGTGACAGGAAGGTATACTAAAAAGGCCCACACATTAAATCAAAACAAAAAAATAAAACTAATCCAGACTGCATTTGTCATCACTATCAGCGTTACAGTTTTCCTGAATTGCTAAAACACATTTCTTGAAGCCTCCACGCATTTACTCAAAACCTTAAACACAAACCCAAAGGTTGTAACTACATTCACAAACTCCAGACTTTTCTGTCAAAATCAGATATCCTGTGTTCAAAAGCAAACTATGTGTTCACATCATAAACACAGCAAGTGAAAATATATTCACCACAGAACATTCGTTAGACACGACATCCAATAACTGAAGACACAGCATCCAGGGCATGTAGTTAACATATATATATAACATATAATATATTTAATGTAAGTGTATTTAACAAAAAATTATTGTGATTAGAGTGATGTGAAGTGCTTAATTAAATTTAAAAAAAATTACATGAAATTTAAAAAATAAATAAATGAAAAGCACATTACTGTAATTCACAGTTCATTCCAAATCCTCATGTCTTTGTCTTTGTCTCTTCATCTTGGTCTGTCCAGAGGACTTCATCCACATCACAGGCAATATTCTCCCTATTCTCTCAGGCAACGTGGGAATAAACCACCAGTTACCTATGGTTGCTCAAAGGGGGACGTTGCCACCACACTAGCCAGGGACTTCCACAATGGCACATTGAACAATTATGTTCCTGCCTCTCCTTTTTGCCACACTGACCCTGCTTCATCTATGGAAATATATTCATGGGGCCTTTCCAGGGAATCCAGTTCAAACACTCTCTATAAAAATAAGTAGTGGACTGAAAGTGATACAGAAAGACAGACTTATGAAATCGTGTATCTACAGTAAACAAACTGCAGATTTATATACATTACAACATATTTTAAGGTTTTGAAGAAAAGAGTGTATGAGTTTTGCAAATTGTGTCTAAGTACCTGAACAGTGTTTAAGGTTTGGACAAAAGAGTGTTTGATTGGAAAATAAGTTTAGAGAATTTGCATTAGAGAATGAAGTTTAGTGTTTGAGGAATTCAGAAAAACTGTAATTTGTCCAAACTCAGTCCTAATTGTAGCAAATTCAGTAGACTTTCTGTAATCGTCCACAGCATTTTACAGTGTAAAATAGTGGATAATATCTCCCTCAAACTTCTCCTCCTACCAGCCTCCAGCATGGGAAGATGAATATTGCTCAGGCCCTGGATCGTGTTACACACTGGATCTCATGACAGCACATCCAACCTAACAATGACAGTTTAGGGTCACTCTGTTTTTTCCATAACCCCTCCAGCCCTAAAGCAATCAGATTAGGCTATCATACCATCCTTAGACCCTCATACTCTGCAAGAAATCTATATGTTCAATTGGGAGTGTCACCAGCTAAGCTCTAAGCATGCAAGCCCAGCGATTTCTCAAAAGAGAGCCCTTCAGATGGCTCCAGCTGTTAATGTACGTCTGCTTCCCCAATGAGATTCTGAGAGGATAAACAGAGATGGGGAGGATTAGTTAGCGGGGCTATGAGGACAGGATCCAAATTAGCAGCAGCCTCAATCACCCAACCCAATACCCCCCTGACCGCTCACGCGGCAGACTCATAGGGGTTCGTTTTTTGCGCTGTTGTTTACATTCAAGGCTGATTGGCAAGGAAATTCTGATGCGGGGACATGGTCAATTTGGCCACTAATTCCCGCTTCAACTTGACACCCAGAAACCCTAGTGACAGATCCCTTCCACCCTACCTCACTGCTGCACCACTGTATGCCTCTGTCAGATTACAGCCAAGTCCTCATCTGAACTACTAAATTACATCTTAAGTGATCATTCTATTGAACCGTGGCAATTTGACATGCATGCAGTTTAATATAAACGTCCAGATTTGTTCTGTTGTTCTCTTCCCCTGTGCAGTATTGTAATGATGGTATAGAATATACGCGAGGATAGAACCTGGATGCACAGTTTAAAGAATATGTGCCACTTTAAATGAATATTAGTATATCTATCCTTTAAGTCCTCATGATTTCAGAGTGGGTTAAGTGATGAACTTTTTGTTTAGCATTTGATTGAATGTTATTCATTATTCATTCAGAAACTATTAAGTGAACCTCTCTGTATGACGTGTTGAGTACGCCTCTATAAAATGTTTCTGTCTGTTTCAAATTGCCCGACTTAAAGATGGGCCGAAAAGCTTTCTATTACAGCCCCCTGGTCTGTTTAGAAATCCTGTATCCTTTGAAATCTTGTAGCCTCACTGTGTTGTAAGCAAATGGAAATTTAAAAAAAGTGCCCGGAAGCGTAACATGTTGACGATTTGTCACCTAGCCTAAAATATTACGCCTCGGGAGCAGAGATGGGCAGTAACGCGTTACTGTAATCTGATTACTTTTTTCAAGTAACGAGTAAAGTAAGGGATTACAATTGCAAAACGGGTAATTAGATTACCGTTACTTTCCCGTAGGAACGCTGCGTTACTGCGTTACTAAAACCGCGATTTTTTTTGCGAGAATGTCTCATGACAGTGACGTAAGCAAGTGCGACGTTCGTGACAACAGCTGTGTGCAGATCAACAATGGATAATATATCAAGTGCAGGAGAGAGTATGAGCGTGCAGCGTTTAAAGCGTGGAAGTACTGACCTTACTTTGAGTTTGATTCCATAAAAAGTGACAAAAACATTAGCGTCCATTAGCATTGTGCGTGGGAAGAAAACTTATTTTTACAGCGAAAAAAACCCCTAAACATCCAAGCAACCACCGAGTGCGCAACGACGTAATGGGAAACTCACAGAGAAACTCGCGGATTCTTCAGCTGACCGCTGCGGCACACCTGCACCAGGATAAACCTCCGCCTACCCTACTCCTGCTTTACAGGTGAAAATAGACCGCTAGTCTTTGACTTTATTTATTTTCTGCTGTGTTTTACTTGCATCTATTTGAAAGACTGAGTGTAAACACACCAAAAACACACACATTCTGCTGGAATGTGCAGAAAATAGGTTTAAATATTAAACAAATTTATTCAAGTCAGAGAATGTTGCATTTAATTAAAATTTTGCTTGATGCATAAAGTTAAAAGATTAAAACTAATAAAACAAGTTTTAAAAAGAGACTTTTCCATTTGATTACATTTTGTATGATGGATTATGCAGAAAAAGTAGAATTGGGCTGAAAGATCTATCACTTTATCACCTCTTCAGGTTGTAAATCGTGTTTTTAAAAAGTAACTAAGTAACTAAGTAATTAATTACTTTTGAAAATAAGTAATCAGTACAGTAACGGGATTACTTTTTGGGGGAAGTAATCAGTAATTAGTTACTGATTACTTTTTTCAAGTAACTTGACCAACACTGCTCGGGAGTGAGAGCGTGGGATGGAAGGGCTGATTTAGAATCAGAATCAGAATCAGAATCAGAATACTTTATTGATCCCTGGGGGAAATTATTTTTTGTTACAGTGCTCCATTTTAAACCAACATTAAGACAAGACAGACAATACGCTAACTAAGAATAGTACAATATATACATATATATACATACATACATACATACATAAGTCACTTATAAATAAATATTTGGAAAAGAAACATGTGTAGTTGTAGCAGCAAACAGTGTGTTAAGTGGATGCGTTGTACAGGGAGATGGCCACAGGCAGGAATGATTTCCTGTGTCGTTCAGTGGTGCTTTTCGGTAATCTCAGTCTCTCACTGAACGAGCTCCTGTGACTGACCAGCATGTCATGGAGTGGGTGGGAGGTGTTATCCAACATTGTCTTTATCTTGGACAGCATCCGCCTCTCCGACACCACCTTGAGGGAGTCCAGCTCCATCCCCACAACATTGCTGGCCTTACGGATCAGTTTATTAAGTCTGTTGGCATCTGCGACCCTCAGCCTGCTCCCCCAGCATGCAACAGCATAGAGGATCGCACTGGCCACCACAGACTCATAGAAAATCCTCAGCATTTTCTGGCAGATGTTGAAGGACCTCAGTCGCCTCAAAAAATAGAGACGACTCTGGCCCTTCCTGTAAAGTGCTGTGGTGTTTTTAGCCCAGTCCAGTTTATTGTCAATGTGTACTCCAAGGTATTTATAGTCCTCCACAATGTCAACACTGACCCCCTGGATTGAAACAGGGGTCAAATGTTTCCTGGTCTTCCTGAAGTCCACGATCAGTTCCTTGGTCTTTGCCACGTTGAGCTGCAGATGATTCTGCTCACACCACGTGACAAAGGAGTCGACCACAGCCCGGTACTCTGTCTCATCATCCCTGCTGATGCATCCAACCACCGCAGCGAACACTAGCTAGCTTAGTTAGCAGGCTATATTCATAAACTGTATGAGTGCAATACAAACAATTACATATTACTGGTATGTATTATCATTCATCAAAACTGAAGATTTCTGGGATGTCTGATCTACACAGCAAGCCATAATATTTATCAGACTATCTATTACAGTTTTTCTGAACTTGTGAAACACATTTCTTGAAGCCTTCACCCATTTTCTCAAAATCTTAAACACAAATCCAAAAGTCATAACTACATTATATATCCTGTGTTCAAAACCAAACAATGTGTTCACATCATAAACACAGCAAGTGAAAATATATTCACCACAGAACATTCAATGGACACAACATCAAATAACTGAGGACACAGCATCCAGGGCATGTAGTTAACAGGACATGTTTAATGTAAGTGTATTTAACAAAAAAATAACAAAAAATAAAATAAAAAACTTAAATGAAAAGCACATAACTGTAATTCACAGATTCATTCCAAACCCTCAAATCGTTGTGTGGGGTCTGAGAGGACTTCATCCACATCACAGGCAACACTCTCCCTATTCTGCCAGGCAACGTGGGAAAAACCGTCTGGTATGCTGAAACCAGCCTTGACGAGAATCCACATTTATGTCATCACAGGCGTGTTCCATTGCGTCCAATAAAATTTCGCTGGTGTAGGGGTGCCGGTCATAGACCTTCCACCTCCAATGCAGAGAAAAACTCCTGTATTGGATTCAGGAAGGGGGTTTGGAAGGATGGAAAGAAAACGTTTATGAAGTCCTGGTTGTTTGTAAACCACACATATTGGGACAGCACAGTGAAAGTTCACATTGTCCCAAACTGCTTGCTGATCCAGCTGTTCACGTGCAGCCATAATATCCTGTAGACCAGCTAGAAATGTAAGATGTGCAGTGTTACATGGCCCCAGGTTTGCATGACACTGGAGAACCCCCCAGTTATGCTTAGCTTAATCCACAAGACGTCCATGCAGGTTAACAGGAGTTGAAAATGTGAGGCCATTATATTATGAATTTATGACCTTTAAAAGCCTTTTTACAATTTTAACAAAATTAAAGCAGCTTCTTCATTTCGCTACCAGGGTGATGAGGCAAGCTCTATCAAACATTTGAATTACTGCCTAAAACAGTAGAAAGCAGTCCTCATGAATGGCAAAGATCTGTTGATTCCAACAATACAAGTGTTAAATCACAAACAATCGTAGCCGAGGAGAAAATATATAACTGAGAATGTAATGTAGCTGTAGGAGGACGTGAAAAAGAGTCAGGGAACACTGGAATACGACAAAACCACAAAATAACACGTGTGACTTATAGACTCCTAAGAATCTTATGGCTCTGTTATATTTTCAGTACCAAAGTCTTGCAGTATATGTAAACAACTGTGGCATTAACATTCTTGAATGGTTTTTAAATACTTCAGTTCTTAAATCCCATCCTAACGGCCTGAGAGTCTACATTCATCGGCCCTGCTTACACCAACACGCCCTGATATTCATCATCAGGAAACAGTGAAACAAACAACTGCAAATGAACAAGACAACAAGAAGAACACAAAAAAAGAGCCATGACTACACTTTTTTGTCTCACTTCTTTGTTGTTTTTGTCTATCTCAGCATGGTCCTGTGTTCCTCACCGTGAACTGAAAATGGTATTTGAGAAACAAACAACTTCATTCTGCCATGCATCAGTAATTAGCTGTGGAATTAGTGGGCTTGACGTGCCTCCACAGATCAGCCAGCCCTCCAGGGAGGCCTGCGGGTCCAGGCAAGCCACATTTCCAATTATTGTGTTGAATTGCTAATTTAGTTATTGTGCCTGCCGTAATTGTGATGGGTATTGGGTGTGCGATTCAATTTGTTTTAAATATTTGTGGGCTGGCGGATTGGAAATGGAGCTGACCTATCTGCAGGCCCAGTGTGAGAGTTTGGAAGAAAAGGGGGAAAAAATAAAAGTAACCGACTACAAAGATGTTTTAGTCCCCCCATCGCACACGCATGCAGAGTGACACACACTCTTTCTCAATCTCACTCTCCCTTCTCTCATCATCTTAGCATGATCTGACTCATCCTTTCTAAGACTGTTGATGTTAAAAAGCCTGAAATTTAGAAAAATGGCACTTTGATCATCTTCGGGGTACAAGGCGCAAAGCATTAGGCAGGCAGAATACTGATGGCTTTGGTTTGATGACAACTGTTGTGGGAGGCTATACCTTTCTTTTTGCTCATATTTTAGAGCATACACTTGCTGCTGATTAAAGTAATGCAAAAAAGTAACCAAAAGTAGCAAAAATACTTGACAAATCTGCTGCTGATATCCTGGTCCATCAAAACAAAGCATCTTCAGAAGATTGTAGATTCCAGGGATCTCATTTATAAATATGTCCACAGGTTCAGCCTTGCTCTTCCATTTGATGCTCGCCTTGCTTAAACAGGCTCTATAATTATCATTTGTGATTTATGTATTTTAAACATAAAAGTGCCGTGCTATTTCCAATCAAGGTTGCAGTGAAGAAGGTGAGCAAGATAGACAAAACTGCAGAATCGCACAGGCTGTGGTGAATATGCACCCTAAACACAATATTGTAATAAAAGCAGAAGGAAAATCAAAATCTAGTCTCGTGTACACATTGCCTCGAGATATCATTTACACATCAACATAAGGCTTTCACATTGTGCGCTGTAATACTAATTCTTACATCCTGAAACAACCAAAACCAATCTGCAAACCTACAGAAAAATAAACTGAATGAAAATTAAATAAACACAAAAACAGATGAAAAATATAAAACTCAATCAGGAGCTTGTTCTGTGGTAGAATTACTGCCTTTGATTCATCATATCAGTGATGCAGATTAAGTCTTTTATTAAACACACAAGCCTAAATGGTGACTTTCATTCATGCACGTTACACAACTACACTAAGACGTGGCCCAGCTCCTCAGCCACAGCTGAAATGGAAGGCATGCAACAGTTATTATATTACTGCCAGATAAAAATGAAAGGAAACTGAACTATTAAAGGTGTTCATCAGTCATGTACGTGTCAGAGCACAGAGGTGATAGTTGCCTGGAATCCATAAAATCTTTGACAACTTTTCTGCTTTGTTTCTGTTTTTTAATCTTATTGGTTGTTTGTTTGTTTTATTAGTGGATGGTACAGAGCAATGACTTGAATATAAGTTGATGCCTGACTTGCACAACAGTGCAACCTTTGTGCCACACGAGGTGATATCGTCATCCTGTTTTCTGAAATCTGTCCTTTTACTCTTCAAATAACGAGTGATATGGAGAATTTAGCCATTCAATAAAAGACAAATTGGTCTAAATGTGTTTGTAGATGTTGGATTTGAATTTAAAACAATTTCAACTACTCATTGTTGAAGGTGACTGCCCAGTGTGCATGTGTGTGTGTGTAGTGTCCCTCCTTTTATCTTGATTAGACAGATCGTGCGTTTTTCTGTCCCCCTGTCACCCTGAGGTCAATATGAAAGACTCGGGTCTGAATGGACCTCTTTAGGTCTTTGAAATCTCTTGTCTGGCCTCTATGGAAACACTGCAAGTACAGACAAACACAAGCATATACGCACACTGTCATGTAAGCAGACACTCACTTATACTGAGCGGACAACAAAAGGTGCATGTGGGGAAAATCTTTCTCACACACACACACACACACACACACACACACACACACACACACACACACACACACACACAGATGAAGTGAAAACAGCTTTTAACACCTGGTGGGTGTTTGATCATCAATTAAGCTCCATCTCTCTCTCCGGCTGTTCCGTCTCCAGGGTCTTGAGCTCTGCCTCTCCAATCAATCCACAGAACCATCTAACATCCAGAGTGGCACTTTGTCACTTTGCGTGTGTTTGCTTACAAATTTATAATGTCAGTTTCTCTGATTGGATGCCTTGATACTTAAGAAGACAAAAACAATGAAGAACATAGTGGAATTATAAATATTCTGATGTCCTTCTGTCTTCCAGTGTTTGGCCATTTGTTTGTTTTTTACCTGATTGTAAACATATTTTAGTGCTACAGAGACAGAGTATTGGTAGAGTAATATAGATACCAGTGTTACTGTACACTGATCAATAGTTGCTTATTTTAAAACCAAACCAAAGTTTTAGTTTAATCCTGTTCACTTCTTCCACTTTGTCCTTCAATCACAGAATCATAGAAAAATCTGTTTAGCACCACATTTTTGTTGTTCAAATGTGGGTGGTCTGTAGTCAAGTCCACAGTTTTTTGCCAATCTAAACCTTTTTTAAACTGCAGTCAATGACGGCCTAAAGTCTAGAACCCACATGCATCACCAAATATTGTGCTTGCTTCTTGTTAGGCCTTTACTGCAGCCTTCGTTTGCTGCTTATTTGTGAGTCTTTCTGCATTCACGTATTATAAAGCTGAAATGTATCTTCTATTTGGTTCTTATCAGGTGACTGATTTGGCTACTGATGAATATCCCACTTTTTTTAACTTGAGAAACTCATGGGCTGCTTTTGCACTATGATTTAGGTGATAATCTATTTGCACACTGAAGAGTTGTCTGATCAGTTTTGCAGCATTTCTCTGAATCTGAGCAAGATATAATCCTTTACACTTTATCCTCCTACTTCTATCAGTCGTCACATTAGCAATAAACACTAGCGTATTGGTTCCACTGGCAGCAATACGTTCTCATGTCATAATATTGACTCTGCCATGTTCAACATAAGACATTCCCATCATTCCGGTGCAGTTACTCTTGGTTGTCCAAAGGTTTGGAGTAAAAACTAATTTCTTGGTAAACTTCTAAGGTATGTACTTCAACCTCTTCTTCATTTTTTCATTGAACATGTGGTGGTGTACAGAGGTTGGTCTTTGTGCAACATATTATAGAGCCAACTGTATATGCTACATTGGCTCATTGGCTTCCCATGTTAATGAATAAAGCTGGTTAGTTAACTTCATTAGTCCTTTGCAACACAATACATGGACAGCCTTGAGATAATGCCATAACATGCATTTTTTTATATTATGTTGATAATTTTATTGAAATGTTTTAAAGTGCCATATACTTTCAATGTGATTTAGACCAAAAATCTTACATTTCACCTTGAAAGCATGCTGTGTTTATAACTATTTAGTTCAAAGTTCAATAAACAAAATCTATTCCTTTAGTACAATGCTGGAAGTTTAATGTATATACACAAGAACCTAAAGCTTAGAGGTTGTATAAAATGTATAATTGCTTGCTTAGCAAATATAAAACTGATTTTGCTGTATGCTGCCCTTCCTTAATGGTCGGGCTGTATAGTGTGCCTATAGGCAGAGAGAGTGCAAATCTCAGTCCTGAATACAAGCACACCATTCTTTATCTTCTGCCTGTAGTAAAAGGTGACAAACGTGGCAACAATTACAGTCTCTACACAGAAACAGGAAATAATATAGAAGTGGAAATTTAATTTTGACCTTGGAAATGTTATTGAGAAGACCAGAAGAGCAGGTGCCCAGCAAAGGCTTTTAACAGAGGCTAACTGACCCAAAGGAAACACATGTACACAACAACAAAAAAACTACAACAAATAAGCACAAGCTCATAAATCTTTTCACATGCACAAGTGGTTAAGCATACAAACATGCACACCCAGAATAAACATCACAAGCACCGACATCTTATCATAAGAATCCCTTTCAACTATCTTTACGATTTGGAATTGTTTATTATTCTTGAGCTTGTTCCCCATTTCAGACAAACACAAAGCTGATAACCATGAAACACACTTTCCCCCCAAGTGCTGGGAAAGAGACCAAAGAAGAAAAAGATAATGAATAAAAAAAGGAGTAGTGTGGAATAGGGAGGAGAGAGAAAGGGTAAGGAAAAAAGACAAAAGGAAAGGTGTGGGAATTTGAAATGTTTAAGAGACAAGAGAGGAGACGAACAGAGAGAGTGGCAGCAGAACAAAATTAAATCAATTTGAGAAGCGTTGAAGTCATTTGTTTCTAAACACAATCCTGGATGCTGGCTACCTCCTTCTCTTCACCACTGAACAAGTCCACCTCCCCCTGGAACAACAACATCAAACACCTTGTTTCTCATTCAGAGGTGTTGCGTGAGAGTGTAGGTGCGTGTTGTGCAAAGAGAACCATATGAAGAATTATGCGTATTTGGTTAAGTAATATTCATAATCAACAAATACATACCTCCTGCTATGTAAAACTGAAGCAGAAAGGCCTTTTATGCTCAGAAATGTAATCAAACCCATGTGATTGCCCTGTGATTCACACCAAAATGCATCTAATGTTGCATTAAGATACATTAATCTGCTTTATAATTGACATTTTAAAAATAGCACTTGTGAAATTAGCAGAGAAAAGGGGAGAAAAGACTTGTATGGTCAATTACAACTAACACTTGGGCTTGGCACAGGAGCCATTGGACACAAGCCATAAGTATTTAAATTGCACAGAACCAGAGGGCCTGATTACAGCAATGCTGAATTTAGAAGCAGTAATTGTAGTCGCAGGCTCACAATGATGCTATACACAGCCTCTTGTTGGAGGGAATGGGGCTTTCCTGACGTGTATAAAGGGCTTGGAATTGAATTATGAAATCATGTCATTTTGATTAGAGTTTCACAGGACATATGTCACTCCAGTACTCACATACCTTTTACCTCCAAAGCCGTCCATAAACGAAGTTTAACTTTTGTGTGGTTGTAAAGAATTGTTTGTTTTTTTTATTAAAAAGGACTTACATTTGAAATTTCAAGAGTTTTCCAAAACATTTTGTACTAACATGAAAAACGCTTTTCTTTGATTGTATATGTTTTTATTCGGTGCTGTCTAAAACTCTGAGATGAATAAACAACATTTAGTGATGTCACTGAGTAAAAAAGTAGCTACTGTGTTAGATGCTGTAGAACCTCCACTATCAACTCTGATGTTACTGTGACTGTTACTTCCTCATTTATTTATTTTTTATCAGAAATGAAAGCTTGCTTTTTATTGAATTAATATGCATTTGGTTTATCTGGTAAACAAAACAAAACCATCACGTTAGTTTGTCCTGTTCCATAGTTTATATCTTTTATCTAGACTTTTTTTTTTTTTCCTCATTAACCCTCTCAGGCTCAAATTAAACTTTTTGTTGCTAATGCACAACCAAGTCCTGCAGTGGTACTTCTGAGTAAAAAAAACTCATAAAATATGTATGTGGGGTAATCAGGTTGTTAGCTTTTAACTGTTGCAAATCGGCAACGCCTGCCTCCAGAGGGTTAAAGCTTTTTTAGAGGCACACAAAAGCCACAGAAACAAAGAAAATGTTTTATCCCAAATTGCTGTTTTACAGGCCCAGGACTGAAGTAAAACAAACAGGCAACAAACCGAACTAAACAATAGCATCTCTATACTAATTTGTGACGCTATCAAATGTTGACACAGTTGCATAAATGTATAGTCATGTTGACCATGTGAGACCAAGGAAAGACCGTTTAAAATCCCTGAAGGGCTACCAAGTCCTGTCAAACAGGATCATTGTGGCTTGGCGTTCATTCTGAAAGTCTCTGGAATTGCCTCCCTCCCTGTGGACTTATTTGCATGTAGGCTCAATAAAGCATTGCAATGAAATTTGTGATGGGACATTCTTCCAAAACGTACTCCCTCTTTTGGGGCAAGTCTTTAGCATGAATAACAGAGCCACCAGATTTCCTCACTGGAGGAATCCAAAGCTTTGATTCACCACCAGTGTATACACAGTATACTTTACAAACAAAAAAACTCGTACTATAAATGCAAAACATGGTTGCAAATCACCCTATTAATTATTAAGTTTAAAATATATTTTAAATATTTTTCTTAACTAGAGAGAAACCTCTGAAACAAATATGCAAAAACACTGCATTATCCCAAATGTGCCACACCTATGTTCAGGCTTCTACATATACAGAGAAACCACACGTTTGTCATCAGCGCTATCAGCCTGTGTCCAGGAACCAGTTAACACAGAGGCCTCAGCTACAAAGGCAGACTACGAAATGTCACAAATCAAAAACTCAAAGTTTCACAGCTACTGAGGGGAAAAATACCACACCACAGCCACACCACGATATTGCCTTTTGGTCTCGACTTGATAGGGGCAAAATGCATATTCATGAAGTAAGCAACTTGTGATCCCAAACAAAGTAAAGCCCTGGCTTAGGGAGATTGGGCCCGCCGTTAATGACTTCTTCGTTTTAAGCCCGCATAAGAAAGCCCCCCGATTTCCCTGTGCTTGTAGTCCATGAGAATATTTAATACCGTTATTAATCATTTTTAATCCGTTTGCTTTTAATTAAGAAACAGCATGTTGCTGTCCTATCAGCCTGTGCCAGCGCACAGATTAATTGTAGCTTAAGATAGCCGGCCGTGATTGGTGTAATGTATTAGCTAACAAGACGCCCGGCTTCTAAAGATACTTGTACACTACCTTGGGAACTTGGCACCACTCCAGGGTCTCTCTCTCCTTCCCTTTCTCACTCGCTCTCTCCCTTCTCCTCTATCTCTCGTCCCGTGTGTCTTTCCTGTTTGATGCTGCAGTCAGGCGTCTTTGGGAAACCTCTCTCATCTTGGCATGCTGCTGTGTTTGTAGCACCATTACTCTAATAGCAAGCCAGTCTATCCCTGATGAGGGAACATGGTGAAAAGGAGTCTTTCATTTTGTCCCTGGCCAGGGGCGATACACTGTAACCTGTAAGCCCCCGCACCCCCAACCCCCACGCCAGGCCGGGACTTTTTTCCAGACAGGCTCAATTTGACTCACTTGGCTCCAGGTCTGGATTAGGATGTCAGGGAACTGTGGCTCGATGGGTACATCCTCATTAGCTTGTTGTTTTGTCCTGCTGTTTTTAGCGCTCCTACCAACCGGGGTCCATGCAGACCCCGGAGGTATATTTTATCATATTTCACAGGTGGGTTTTATTTTCCTATCTTTCCAATATTTTATGACTTTATCAGTCAAGTTGTTCCTAATGATGCCACATCACATTTGTTTGGTTTCTGATTTGTTTAGTGCTTTTTAAGAATACAATTAATTTGGGGTCCCAGAGGACCCCCCAGTCAAAAGGACCCAAATCCACTGATGCATTTTTAATAAATAGAAATGTTTATTCGGTTAATCTTTGCCATGGATTCCAAATTAAAATATGATATGGGATCAGGGGCTGTAGGGGGTACTCTGTCAGCCCTTTTCAAGAAGAAAGATTCCACTGATGCCTTCATCGTCTGGTTGGAGAACTTTTGTTTGTTTCCACTCCCTGTACTACCATAGTGAGAGCTTGATTCGTTTTGTCACTGATTCTGTTCCAAACTTCTATAGACAGAATTTCAAGGTACCAGCAAGAAGTGTCAGGATCTTATCTCTAAATGACAATCTGCAATCTGGGGAAGTTTGCAGCTGTGAAGGATCAGGGATGAGAATTAGCATCTCCAAATCTGAGGCTATGATTCTTTGCCAGAAAAGGGTGGAATATCTACTGCAGGTTGTAAATGAATTTATGCCACAAGTGGAGTTCAAGTATCTCAGGGTCTCTCAGGAGTGAGTGGAGAATACAGCTAGAGATTGACAGATGGATTAGTGCAGAGTTTGCAGTGACGTGGATGCTGTACTGGTCTGTTGTGGTGAAAAAACAGCTGAGCATGAAAGCAAAGCTGTCAGTTTACAGACCACTCCCCCATATGGCCACAACCTGTGCATAGTGACTGAGAGAATACAACAGCAGATACAAGGAACTGAAGTGAACATCCTCCAAATGATGTCTGGGCTCACCCTCACACAGGAACAGGGTCATTCAGAAGGGACTCAGAGTAGAGCCACTAATCTCCTTTATCGAATGGAGTCATCTTAGGTGATGTGGGCATCTGACCAGGATACTTCCTGGAATCCTTCTAGGTGGTTCGAGGTGTTTGGGGCAGGTCTAGGAGGTGGCCTTGGGGCTTGCTGAAGAGATTACGTTCTGGCCTGGCTGGCTGTGTGTTGACTTGTTGTTGTTGTTGCTGTTGTTGGTTCATCTTGGTAAGTAAACTATGCTAAAAATAAACTAAATACCTGTTTTTTCTCTTGATTACAACTATGAAGCATTTTGAAGTATCTAAAAGAGATGACAGATCAGTTAGTTGTACTTAGCTTTAAAGTTTTGGTTCCATCTTTTTAAAAGGATTTGTTTTATAATCCACTAACACAAGTTCACTGATGAGTTGGTACATTTTTAACAACAAATAATTTATTTTATTTTTGAGAACAAAGCACACAAAGATTTACACTTCATTTATTTACTGGTTCATAAACACAGTCCCAGTCCTTCGTCATGATGAGCGCTCACGTTCCTTTTTTCCAGTAAAGACAATCTCTTAGAAACCTAACTAAAGGTTTTCTTCTAAGACTCTGGATCAAGTGACTCTTTGACCAAAACCCCCCAAGTTCTTTTTTTCTACTGTTTATTTTATTTTTGGTTTATTTTAATTTGTTGTATGAATTTTTTTGTTCTTGCAAATCTGCAAATATTACTTTTTTATCATTCAGAATTTGATTAGCTTAACCAGACTTCGTTTGGAACCCCTGTTCTAAAAAGGTACTTTATAATGACGTACCTGAGGTGAATGAAACACACAATGCACACAAAAGCAAATTAACAGTGAAACAAATAAGTGCAGAATTCAGGTTCTGTGCTGCATGGAAACACTCCGGGTGAATAATCACTAGTGTTTTCAACTACAACTCTCATGCAAATGGAAGCTTGCCACTAAAAAAGAATATAAAAGTATGTGGATGTGTGCATAAGTGCATGTGAAGCAGGCTGCGATGGTAATTTAGTGTAAGAAAGAATAAATAGTCCATTTTCAGTACTAATCTTAGCATCTGCCTCAAAGGGACTCTCTGTCTGTCTCTCTCTCTCAAACACACACACACACACACACACACACACACACACACACACACACACACACACACACACACACAGATTCTACTCTCTCCAGTGAAGAGGAGCCCATTGTGTCTGATGAGAGTTAGATTGGATGGCTCCCCAGGGAGCTGCTCTCCATTAGCTAAGGTGATCTAACAGGTAATCAGCAGATAATTAAAAGGCTTCACTTCTCTGATGGGAGGGGCTGAGATAGTCATGGAGGTATGTGTGTGCAACTCTGTGTGGTGTGTGCATGCACACCAGAACTTTTGCATGTCTACCTGTGTCTGTGCTGTCATTTTTGAATGTCATTAGGGCAAGAGGCTTGTGGTCATTTTGTGCTATGGTGAGACATACATCACTTTTATAGACACTTCATTCTTCCTGGAAAAGTGTCTTTGAATGGATATTGAAAGGCGAAGTCCAGGTCAAATTAGCAAGAATGACTTGCTGTAAACAGATATGGATGAATACTGCAGTCTCGAACAGGCTTCAGGCTAAGTTACCATATCTTGAATTCTCACTGACACAGTAATTGAAACAGTGCCTGGAAAAGTGCAACAGCTTTTGCAACAGCTCATTCAAACCTACCAGGTCGAGCCAGCAATGTTACCACTAACATAGTAAATGCATTAACATGTTAAAGAATCAGATGAATAAAATAAATTGTTCACATTGTATCTGAGAAGTCAACTGTGTTACTACTGAAAAAGCTCTGACAACTCAGGAATAGTTTGCTCTAAAGTCACATAACAGCAAATGATTCAAATTTTATCACCAGAAGGAATTTCATATCCAGAGTGGTATTTTTCTTTTTCTCCTGCTCAATACTTCTTCAGCATTATTGTCTGGATATATAGTGGGGTTAACTCTTTGTCAACCATAATGTTGTGTATTTGCTTGAAATATTATTTTTACAAAAATGTGTGTGTGTGATATGTGTCTGTAAATCTGACCTTTCTGACCTGTGCATGATACTCTTGCACTCCTCTCATTCAGGCTCATTAAAGAATGATTTTCACTTTGTGTTACATATATAGTGCTGCATTTCAACCAAAATGCCCATTAGTGCAATCACATTGTATATATATTTCTGAACTCCATACTTTACCAACAATCATACAGCTAGATATTGGGTTCCTTTTTTGTGCCTCTTTTCCACTAGTACCTATCTGGCTCGGCTCGGTTTGGCTCGACTTGACTCCGTTTTTAGGGTTTTGGGAACCATGCAGACATTGAGGACAGCTAGAAGTACCTGAGGATCCCACAGGCAAATGGGAACCACAAACCGCTAGGAAAGGTGCAACCACCAAGTACATGCAGGCAAGTCCTGAGGAGTCAGCTGAATGGTAAGAACAAGATCCAGGTGATCAACACCTACGCCCTGCCGGTGATCAGGTACCCTGCTGGGATAATAAGCTAGCCAAAGGAGGAGATAGAAGCCACTGACATCAATACAAAGAAGCTCCTGACCATACACGGAGGGTTTCACCCCAAATCCAACACCCTGAGACTCTGCGCCAAATGGAAGGAAGGAGGCCAGGGGCTAGTGAGTGTCACTCTCCAGATGGGACAACAAACATCCACGAGTACATCAGGAAGATGGCCACAACCAACCGTGAGCTCAGTGAATATCTCAAGCAGCAGAAACACAAGAAAGAAGAGGAGCAAGAGGAGGAGCCATCATTGAAGGATAGGCCCCTGGCAGATAGATGAAGTGTCTGACATCCAGAAATGCCGAAATCCTACCAGTGGCTGGACAAAGCTGGACTAAAAGACAGCACAGAGGCACTAATCATGGGAGTGCAGAGGAGAAATGCCCCCTAGGGTGGTCAAGAATGGGTTAGGGTGAAAGCATCCTAATTTACAATAGTGACACAGAAAATCAATTAATGAGCTGACATTAGCTAGAGAGACATTTTAGAAGCCCTGGTGACTCAAAAACCTTAAAAAGCATGTTTTGTGTTTGTTTTTTGTTTTTGTTTTTCAAATATGTAGTATCTCACTCATGTCTTCTGTAACACAATTTTGTTCAAAACATAATTGACAAAATAATAAATTTATTTTTTAAATTTTTTATATACATCTTTTATCCATAATAGGTGAGTGTTTGTGCTGACCACCTTTATTCGCCATCACAGCCTGAAATCTCTTAGACAAGCTTTATTATAATTTCTTTAGGCAAGGCAAGTTTATTTATATAGCACAATTCAACAACAAGGTGATTCAAAGTGCTTTACAGAGACATTAAAAACAAAAACAAATAAAAAGCATGATTTAAAATTGATTTAAACAACAGTAGATAAAATCAGTAGTTAAAATGTAAGTTTTGAAATTTAAGCTTAAAAGTGTGGATTTGGTGCTTTATTTAAATGCAGCTGAGAACAGGTGAGTCTTCAACCTGGATTTAAATAAACTGAGTGTTTCAGCTGATCTGAGGCTTTCTGGGAGTTTGTTCCAGATATAAGGAGCATAAAAGCTGAATGCAGCTTCTCCATGTCTGGTTCTGACTCTGGGAACTGATAAAAGACCGGATCCAGATGACCTGAGGGATCTGGAAGGTTCATACTGCGTCAGGAGGTCACTGAGGTATTTTGGTCCTAAACCATTCAGAGCTTTATAGACCAGCATCAGAACTTTAAAGTCTATCCTCTGACGGACAGGCAGCCAGTGTAAAGACCTCAGAGCTGGACTGGTGTGGTCCACTTTTTTGGTCTTAGTGAGGACTCGAGCAGCAGAGTTCTGAATGAGCTGTAGTTGTCTGACTGATTTTTTAGGTAGACCTGTAAAGATGCTGTTACAGTAATCAAGCCTACTAAAGATGAATGCATGGACTAGTTTTTCCAGGTCCTGTTGAGACATCAGATCTTTTATCCTTGAAATATTCTTGAGGTGATAGTAAGCTGACTTTGTTATTGTCTTAATGTGTTTTTCTAAGTTTAGGTCTGCATCCATCACTACACCCAAATTTCTCTTAAATTTTTCTTTAAATATTAAAGAAATGCAGCGAGTGGTTGGAATTTCTAAACAAGTATTATTGCGAAGCCATAACGCTCAGGCTTCAGAGACTCATTTCTAGTTTACCTTGGTTATTGACTTCGCTGCATCCTCTGGTTCAGGATTTTCTCCTCACCACCCTGCACCCTACAGCAGCAGCTGCAGCCCTTCCCGCTGGAGGTTTCGCAGCCCGGCCCTGCCAGCTCCTTCCTCATTCTCACGGTCAGCCCCAGCCCACATCAGTTGTGGCTGGGGCTCAAATTATATGTTACTATGAGTAACACCATTTTGTTTTTCAATGAATCACCTCAATTTGAATGGGCTAACCCAGAGACAGATTTTTTTTAGCCCATAATGACATTAGTTCAAGTGACTCTTTCGTTTCTTTGTCTGCTCCTGATGTAACCACGAGTGGGTCCTGTGTTTCAGAGTCAGCAAATTAAATTTATGCCCCTTGTGTGTTGTCTGAGCCAGTACTCGAGTCACCCAAACATGAAACAATGCAGAATGGTTGACAGCTAGTGAATACAGAGACTGTTAGCCATGTTGCTCCTATGGACTCTTTACTTTTTCAGCCAACTCCACTGGACATTAGTAGACTTGCTCCTGAATGAGAAATTCCTTGTGTTGTACAGCTAGGGCCAGAGTCAGTGACTGCCTTTTTGTTTCCTCGGCAAGCAAGTGTGAAGGGCAACAAGGTGGCAGCCTCCATTGTTAAGCTGGCTAAGAAACTTGGAATGAGTGCCCGGAGCTGGCTGATCAGGTCGAGTTTTGTGTCCCACAGCCATACATGTTCGAACCAGTTCACAATGCTTTTGAGCCAGTCTTTGTGGAAACTGTTCATGCTGCACCTCAAGAGACTGTTTTTGGTGTTGCTTCACCCCCAGACTGTGTTGCTTCCCAGCTGGTTTGTTTAGACTCTGCCTGTGTAAATACGCTGGTGTTGGACTGTATAAGGACTGGTTGTGCTCCTCTGCCTGTCCCTGCTTCCAGGGCAGCAGTGCTCCCGCCTTTCCTTGCACCTGTACCAGTGCAGTACTGGTACAGGGTGGATGTAGCTGGGATCCAGTCTTCTTCGGCACCCATGATGGTCCCCAGGGTGAGGCCAGGACCAGGACACAGTTGACCTCCGCACCAGTACCACCAATTGGGTGGGAGTGGTTAGTGTCCGTCAGATATCTCCACCCTTCCTGTTTCCAATGGAGGCTCTAGAGAGTCTGTCCAGCCAACACCGTCTCCGCTGGGGGCTCCGCCACCAGCTCCACCGTGTCCATCCAGTCACCCGCGGATGCCACGCCGCCACTAGCTCCACCGCCTATGGCTGCCAACACCAACTTTTTGATGCAAAAGTACTATTTTATGGCTTTCAAACTGTGTGACATTTAGCATTTTTCATAGATTCAACTAAAGAAATGTGAACAAACTGTGTTTTTATAACATACAGCTATTAATGAAGTACCTAAAGATAAATTGTAAAATTGATTCCTTGCTAAGTTATGTGTAGACAACACTGGTAGAATAAAGATTTCTCTTGAAAATGGTCAGCTAAAAGGACTGGACTGAAAATCTGTAAAAGAGAAGCCAATGTCCAAAGAAAACTCTAAAAAGACCTTAAGAAAGCCTGAAGAACTATTCCCCAAGAGCACTTTAAAAAATTACAAGTATGGCTACTTAGAAGCAAAATATTAAGAAATAAGAGATGGTCAAGTGGTTTAAACTCTTAAAAGCAGAGTTGAGACCACATCTGAGGAGGCAGAGAAATCGTTTCAGCGAGCCGATTAACCTGGAGCAGTGTCCAGCTGTGTGTCTGTGGTAAAATAGTATTATTTTACTATTTCCACTTCATTATCTATTCAGGACCAGTGTGTGATTTGGGTTATGCGCATTGATCTGATTGGTCAGGTCTGTTTATTAAGACTTGAAAAATACCTTTTTTCTTCCTGCCCCCTTTAGCAGACCATCTTCCTCCATCTCACCGTATCACTAGCAACCTCCTGTGTTATACTAACTAGTGATGTGTCGGTCACGAACGAAACGGCTCTTAGAGTCGAGTCTTTGACGTGAACGACACATAAAAAACACATAAAAACTCCAAAACACGTAAAAACTCAGAAGCACGTAAAAACTCCAAAACACGTTTAAAACAACAGAAGTGCTCGAGGATGCTAGGCACAGTGTTGAGCTTTTGTTATGAGCTTTTGTTTTGTTATGTTAACAAAAAATCGGGGTGGGGGGGGGGGGGGGGGATGTATAGCATAGCATAGCATACCCTGTAACGTTATTATGACGGACACATTTTATGAGTGAGTGAACTTGACTTTAAGTAACTTACAGGTTTCTTTGAAAAATATTTTTTTATATCCAGGTTCTTCCTTTGTGCTGCCGTCCTCCTCTCCTCCTTGCAGGTCGTGGCAGCGCAGGCTTGCTGTTGCTAAAACTAAACAGAGCTCCCTGAAAGGCACAGCCAATCACATTGGCCATATTTGTCACATGAGGTAGGACTCCAGTAGAGAACTTAATTTAACTCTTTCTGCACCGCTGGGTGAATGAGACGTTGACAGATCTTTTTTTTTTTCTTTCTGTCGGGTTTGTTTTTCTTTACTCGAAGAGATCAAATTATTGGTGGGGGCAATTCAATAATCGCTGGATATTGGTGGGGACATGTCCCTTCCGTCCATGCCAAATCTACGCCCTTGCACTGCACAATAAACTTCACATTGTAAATAACAGTTAGTGACAATTTCCAAATGGTTGTATTTTAATGCAAAGAGAAGTTCAGCGTTTACTGTACGGGACTTTGCAGGATGACGTCATTTATTTATTTATTCAGTCATTCGTTTAATTTTACATATTTTAACTAGCCAATACTCTGACATTTCTTGATGTATCTGTCTGAAATTACACATGCTGATTCATTTTGCTGGCAGGAAAGACCAGTCAAAACTGCAGGCTTTTAATCTTTAATAGTGTTTCAGATATTCATATTCAAACACATGTGAAAACAAAATGCTCTGAAAAGGGAAAGGTCAATCATCTCAACTATATATTGAAAAGTATTTGATATGTGAAAAAAAAAAAAACTTAACAGCGATCATTATATATGTTCAAAATTTGGACCATAAAAGTTTTCGGTGTTCCCCGTGTGCTTCCTCTTCCCTTGTCTGTATTCATGCGGTCAGTTGTCATTCATTCTTTGTCAGGTCGTCTGTTTTCCTCGTCTCATGTCCCTGAAATTCATATTTCTCAAAGTCTTGGTTTTTGACGTTCACGTTTAGTGTTCAGGGTTTTTTAATTCTCCCAGTTTTGGTTATTGTTTAGTTTCGCCTTTGTTCACCTTGGCCATTTGTTCATATGTTTTCCACCAGCCTAAGTAAACGACTCACTTTTCGTTAAGTTTAGTCCTGCCACTCGTGCGTCTGCTTGGGTCCACAACTCAACGGCTACTCGGCCTTGACACTCTAATATGCTAAATTTTCAAGCTCCTCAAAGTACCCCTTTCATTTTCTCAACACGCTGTTTTTATTTGTTAGCATATTTCCATTTCTGCCCTTAATCAGTCTAACCTGCTGCTCTACCAGGTGTAACAATTAAGTTTAACATCCAGGCATCCATAAAAAAAGAATTTATTAAATTTAACGGAGTTAGAAGTTAGGAGGAAGTTAGCTCGCTAGTTTCCATGCATGATTTAGCATGTTCTGACTGAGAGATTTCTGAAAAAACTAAAACGTATAGCTCTGCTATCACTTCCAGTGTTGGGACTAATGCGTTATTAAGTAACGCGTTACAGTAACTACGTTATTATTGTGGTAACGAGCACGGTAACTAGTTATTATGCCAAAATCAGGAACGCGTTACTCGTTACTGGGATTTAGATAGGCTCGTTATTCGTTACTTCGTGTGGTGGCTATCGCGGAGCTTCCACAGATTCAGTAACATTAGCAGGTGGTGGAGGCCAGCAGGTGCATGAAGGAAAAGGGAGGCAAGAGAAGCGGCCGCCCGTCCGAGTGTCAGGTGAACTGAACTTCAGATAAGACGTTATGACCTGCAGTCTATCTGGGTCAGATATAAACCAAGTTTAGTTGGAGTTTATTTTCGTTGTGCTGACTTTTTCGTACTGCGTGCTAGCTAGCATGACGGGGTTTCTATACAGCTGGGTGGGTGCTATGATGTTAATGATGTTGAACCGTTTGCCAACCGTTCCCTAAAAAACGGAATCGTCTCGTATTCAGAGAAATTATTACGCGTTTCGTATTGAGGTGAAAAGGAACAGTTTGTCCTGGACTTCAGCTACAATGAAAAAGGCACAAAGCTGGAGTTATTCTGTCTTTGCTGCACAGCTGCATCTTCTCCTTTCATTCTCCCCCCTCCCTCTCCTGTTGCTACTTTAATCGTGAAACTGATCAATGATCAGCTGATCAGCTTTTCCCTCTTGTTTGTTTATCGCCCACTTTGCGCCAGAAAGAGGAAACCAGCAGATGTCGCGCTAAACAACAGCAGCATGTTTAAGCTTGATCAGCTGTTGTTAGAATTTATTTAATATTAATTTCTAGTATCAGCTGACGTTTGCTGGAGCCACAGCTGTAAAGCTGCTGGTCATGATATCGGTTTGGTTATCTGGTGAGAGGAAAACATGAAGATGAAACCAGGAGATGTCCTTACTGAATCATCAGAGCTGAACAGGTGATGGAGAAACAGGTTTACCTTTTAGGTGACATGAATGAGTTGAAGGGAAGTTATGAACTGTTTCTGAGAGACTAATAACACCAGGATCCTTTTTTATGTCGCTGACAGCTGGTAACTGTGCAGGGGTGGGTCTAGCAAAGTGTTGCCAGGGGTCCATGTAGGGCATTAACAGGGAAAGGGGGGCACAAAGAAATACTTTCTTATTCTCATTTCAAATGTCTAGCTTTTAATAAATAATTATCTGAGTCTTACAACAAACGATTGATAGATATATACATATATACCATCAAGACAGTGAACATCACTGTCACAACAGTGTTTGTTTTCATTCAAAGGCTTTATGATATTTGCTATAATGGCAAATATCATAAAGTCAAAATGCCCGAGCTGGTTTTTTGTCCCAGTCCAGCCCTGTATGCAGCTCATCTGCAGTCTGGTGTTACCTACATCTTCCTATTCGGAAGGCAGAATTTCTGAGTTCTGAGTACAATCAAAAGCACCATGACTGCAGTTTTTGTGTTGGATGTAAAAAGCGCAAATGACGCTGTGACGTAGGCTAGAATCATGGCAGCGGTCAATGACGGTCCAGGCGTGGGATTTCTCTCGTGGAAATGTGCATATTATTTTTTCCTTTGGTAGGTGGCACAGTGCACTTGTGGCAAGTAAGTAAGCTAGAAGACTGGCAAAGTTATGGAAGAAACACATTAACAAGAGAATTTTGAGTAAAACCAAAGTTACTTTCCCTAGTAACTAGTTACTTTGAAAGTAACGAATAACTTGAAGTAACTGAGTTACTTTTGATGGAAGTAACTAGTAATGTAACTAAGTTACTAATTTAAAGTAACTTACCCAACACTGATCACTTCCAACATAAATAAAGGCAAAACTACACAGCAGTGACTTTTGTAGGGTCACTGAAGTTGGACTAGCTGGTATATAATGGTGTGCTACGCGAATGCTAGCGACACAGCTATGTTAGCTATGTAACTTTTTTCCACTCGATAAAAGTTAACGTGAGGGTTCCCGATGGTTAGGGACAAATGCAATGGCATGGCAGGATGCTGTAAACGGACCAAACTTAAGTCAGGAGAACAACTGAGATAATCCATCCACAGTTCAAGGTTAGTCATTAATATACTGCAACAACATGGGAACAGAGCAGCTGCGAGATTCAACATTAATCCAACATTAATGAATAAATGGTACAGAAGTGGAGGAAGCAAGAAGAATGAGTTGAATGAAGTTTGACTTGTCTGACTGTTTGGTTTCGCTTAATGCGCCTTATGGTCCGAAAAATACAGTAATTAGCCAGTCAATACAAATCCTGCTGTTCTTCCTTGGTGTCCATCTTCACATACACCTCACTATAAACCTTTTCCTTTTCCACCTCTCTCTTTGCTGTATACTTACCCTTCTAATGTCTATTAGTGATGTGTCGGTCGTGAACGAAACGGCTCTTAGAGCTTAGAGTTTGTACGTGCTTTGTCTCTGGGGGCCACCGTAAATATACTTTTATTTATTCACTCCACATAAAATGTAATAAATAAATTATAAAATACAAAAACCAACTATTTACATTTCAACTTTTAACTATTTAAACTTTCAGCTTTTTCCTTTTAAACAAATTAAAAGTGAAACAACACAAAACACTGCAAACCACAACACAATAAAATATAAATTACAAAAAGAAGATGCACATTCTCTGTCATATAGGCCTGGGATGATTTTTTGGGAGAGTG
Source organism: Rhamphochromis longiceps (assembly GCF_057381845.1). NCBI lineage: Eukaryota > Metazoa > Chordata > Actinopteri > Cichliformes > Cichlidae > Rhamphochromis > Rhamphochromis longiceps. Next base: position 3,516,500 of record NC_140570.1, on the reverse strand, counting down.
TTTTCCTGCTTGGAATTGCATACATAGGATTCCATGATGCATGATTAAACTTTCTGAATCCTTTATCATCCGCAAATGAAAATAATTGTGGATGATTACTATACCTTTCTAATGTGACGATGTTGTCTCTTGTTGTTGTCCCTGGCTCTCTTTCTCTCTCTGCTTTGTCTTTAACGGCCACCGTATATATTTATATATAAACATATATAAGTAAAACCATGGTTTTTTACATTAATAATTCCTTTTGTGCATAATTTATATTGTTGTTGATAATAAATTAATTAAAGCAACAAAACAACTTGAAGAGCCGAAAGAGACGGCTCTTTTTAGTGAGCCGAGCCGAAAGAGCCGGTTCTCCCATCACTAATGTCTATTTTCTTTATCTCTCTGATTATCACACATTTTCCTTGTCTCCCTTTCTAAATATTGGGATAGGTTGGAAAAAGACTGATAGTGATATTGTTAGTAATATTCTGAAACCTATTTAAAATAGATACATGTTGTGCATTTGACATTATTGACAATCATGGAAGAGCAGGCAGCAGTTCTAAGACAGTATTGTAAGGCACTTTTAGCAGAGTGTTTACCTTTTATGCACTCTATCCAATATGTCACTCTCACCCACTGCCACGGTCCAAAAGGTCTAGCAGTTATCCGACATGATTTAAACAATCAGAGATATCTATATATCTTTATTGCCACATTATATTAACCTCCTAAGACCCGAACTCTGGCATGCATTTTTAATTTTTCTTTGCTATTTGGGCTGATTGGGACCTGATGAATGTAAAAACAAAGAATTATCTTTTTACCTGATGTAGTTTCTGAGAACAATGGTATCCACATATGAGGACATTCGTTTTAAATTTCTATAGAACAGTGGCAGTATAATGCCCTCGTAAATGGATATCAGGCCCTTGTAGAGCAAAATTTAGTATTGTGGTCTGGACAACCCAAAATACAATGTCCACATATGTGGACGCCAGGTCCTAGGAGATTAAGACCATGGTACTCCATTTAAAATTTGGGAGTAAAACAATATGTGTTCCTTCAACACAATGGTACTCGAAAATCCACAAGCCAATGAGTTGAGAGGAAAGAGCAGAATAGATCTGAATAGACATGCATCCTGAATGACACATTTGTTGTGGGTAAACATCAACATTAACACACAAATACAACAGTTAGCAAAGTTCTCAAACTCTTGGACAGAAGGAGCAGGAAAACCTCAAAGCTGGAGCACACACAGTCTCTGTTATGAGTTATGAAACAGATGGAGATGGTACTGAGAGCCAGGGAGGAGGTGAAAAGATGCAGCATTTAACCTCTATTATAAAATGTTCGCAGATAGGCTCATACTGTATGTTGAAATGTCACCATTTACCTCAGTAGGGACCACAAAGAATATGAGCAATGATCCCAGAATGTATTTGTGTGTTTGCTAGCATGTATCTCTGCATTTGCTTGCTGGTATCCATGTGTCCATGGGGTATGAATGTATTTGCTGATATGCATTTGCTTATGTTTATTCATACACACACACACGTACATTCAAGATTTGGCTGATTTTAAGTGTGTTTGCATGTGCACAGTCGGCAGAAAGGTGGGGGTTAAGCTGGTGCTGGGGCTCCTGTAATGAGTAAGCGTTGGGTGGCCAGGGCTAAGATAAATGGCGGGGGCCTGCCACTAGTGCAGCAGTCAGCAGGATGCACCACGGCCGCAGGCTTGTTTGTGCCAAATGGAGCTAGCAAAATATCAAAGGCCAGCCATCCAGAAGACGCAAGCGTCTGACAAATTTTAAATTAGCCAGAAAGAGAGAGGGGGTGAAGGAGGGGGGAGGTTATAGGGTGAGAGAGGAGGTATTGGTGGTGGTGAGGTGCTGGCTGGAAGGAAGTCTGATAGGTAAAGACAGACAGAAGGTGTATAAAATGAAAAGAGAAATAGAGGAACGGAAGAATGGGACAGACAAAGAGAAAAAAAAAGAAACTAAATTATGCAATCTTCTGTTATTCAGCAATATCCATGCCTTCCCCCCTTCCATCCACCCTCTGGTCCATTTTTCTTTTCTTGTGTTGTAGTAATCTCCAGTGCCATTATCATCATTAGCCAGTGAGGCTGTTATTATTCCAACTGCATAGTTCCAAGAATTGCTCAGTCAGGATAAAGGGTGCAACCCAAACAGACGAGTGCAACATGCTCATCCGTGGTGTGTTTGAATACATACGTGTCTGTTTTGGGTCAGTGTGAAGATGTGAAATAATTGTGTTAGGTTACTTACTATCAATACACATATGACAGATTACAGTGACTTGAGTTTTAAGAGGGAGAAAAACATTGTTCTGGTAACTAAGCGTGATGCTAATGTCTGCTCCATACTCAACACGAGAAAGGTTTAACACAATGAACTGCCCTTGTAGTATTCAGTACATTGACTGCCCATTAGTACAGGGTTAACACTAATCCATCAGAGACATACATAATACTATGGCTATAGCTACTTTACTGTACTTCTAAAGTCTTTTTTTCTCTAAAATGAAGGAAACATAAGCATATATGCAACTAGTTCTGATTTGCACTATTCCCTTTGCCCCTTCAGTGCTCAGTGTACTGGTCAGAAACTTAGACACAGACAGTTATGGCTAAAACAAAACAGAAACTACGAAAAGAAATGACAGGAAAAAGTTGTGTTGTCTTCAAAGACAGAAACAGACTTTTTCAGTTTGAAAGAAGTTTTTTGATTTTTGTTAGACAAGCTGCTAATAAACTGTTATGACCTATAGCATAAAGTGGAATAAGTAAACAAGTGAAATTCAGTCTAGTCCTGAATGCAAACAGCAAAACGATTCAGTTGTTCATGTAAACTCCATTTCTACAAAATGGCGCCGGTGAGGTCGGCTGCCGTGCTGGATGCTCTGCCCTAACTTCTCCACTTTTTGCAGTTTTTCGTCACTTTTTGCTATATCTGCGATAATCTTGCATGGGCATCATGCAAAACACACAAATCCGCTACAGTAGAGACACTTTGGTTTCTATTGGTCTGCAGTACACGAACATTTCACCATGTTTAACTCCGGACCCAACCTGGCCAAAGGAGATCCTGAGAGAGAACAAAGGACGCGACCCTAAGCGACGGCCTCGAGGTAAAAGAGCCGGCATCAGGAACAGGCTACGGGCTCGCGCACACCGCGCACCCATGCCCAGTATCCTGCTAGCCAATATTCAATCCATCGAGAACAAGCTTGATGACCTCAGAGCCAGAATCAAGTTCCAGAGAGACATTCGGGACTGCAACCTCCTCTGCTTCACCGAGACTTGGCTGAACCCAGCGATACCAGACCACGCCGTGCAGTCGACGGGGTTCTTTTCGGTTTACCACATGGACAGGACAATGGAGTCGGGGAAGAAAAGAGGTGGTGGAGTGTGTTTGATGGTGAACAACAGATGGTGCGACAGCACAAACATCTCCCCACTCACACGCTCTTGCTCGCCCAATCTGGAGCTTTTGATCGTTAAGTGTCGCCCTTTCTATCTCCCTCGGGAATTCACTGCGGTCATTGCCTGCACTGTTTACATTCCGCCTCACGCGGACTCGGACACTGCCTTATGTGAGCTACATGAGGCTCTCACACATCAACAAACACTTCACCGAGATGCCGCACTCATTGTTATGGGAGATTTTAACAGAGTGAATCTCAAACGGACATTTCACAACCTTCACCAGCACATCAACTGCCCCACCCGGGGCACGAGGACATTAGACCACTGCTACACCCCGTTCAAGAACTGTTACAAGGCTCAACCCCTGCCGGCATTTGGAAAATCGCACCATTCCGCCATCTTCCTCATACCTGCTTACAAACAAAGGCTAAAGCAGCAACCACCAATCAGGAGGGAGGTCGCTCGCTGGACGGACCAATCGGTGGCCGCGCTGCAGGACGCACTGGATGACGCAGACTGGGACATGTTTCGGCGCAGCTCTGATGACATCAACATGTTTACGGAAGCGGTTGTGGGATTTATCGGGAAACTAGCGGACGACACAGCAGAAAGAACTATCATCCGAACGTTTCCCAACCAGAAGCCGTGGGTGGATAAAAACATCCGCGACGCTCTGAGATCACGCACCGCTGCCTACAATGAAGGGCTTGTCTCCGGTAATATAGACCTATACAAGGCTGCGTCCTACAACGTGCGCAGCGCGGTCCGAAAGGCAAAGCGGAGCTACGGGGAAAAACTAGAGTCACAGCTACGACAGTGTGACTCTAGGAGCCTGTGGAAAGGACTGCGGACTATAACGGACTATAAACGACCAGCTTCTTCAATGATGAATGCCGATGCTTCACTGGCTGATGAGCTGAACACGTTTTATGTTCGCTTCGACGCCGCAGCAATTAAAACAACAAAAGGTTGCGCGCGCTCGGAGTGCACCAGTGAAGAAAATGCATTCGTCATCACAGAGCATGCCGTGAGGAACACCTTCAGGAGGGTGAACACCAGGAAGGCAGCAGGACCAGATGCAATCCCTGGCCGGGTCCTTAGAGCCTGCGCTGATCAACTAGCACCGGTGTTCACGGAGATCTTCAACCTCTCCCTGGCCCAAGCTGTGGTTCCCACGTGCTTCAAACAGTCCATTATTGTCCCTGTTCCAAAGAAACAACAGCCCGCTTGCCACAATGACTACCGTCCAGTAGCACTGACTTCAATTGTGATGAAGTGTTTTGAAAGACCGATGAGAGATCACATCACTTCTTCACTTCCTCCCACCATCGACTCACTTCAGTTTGCTTACCGGACTAATCGTTCCACAGACGATGCCATATCTCACCTGCTCCACACATCCCTGAGTCACCTGGACACTGGCAGAGGGAATTATGTTAGGATGCTGTTCATGGACTACAGTTCAGCATTCAACACAATAATTCCCTCTAAGCTTTTCACCAAGTTGACGGATCTAGGACTCAGCTCATCACTGTGTCAGTGGATCCTCAACTTCCTCACAGACAGACCCCAATCAGTGAGGGTAGGAAAACAAGTCTCCCCCTCCATCTCACTCAGCACTGGAGTGCCTCAGGGCTGTGTTTTAAGCCCCCTGCTGTACTCACTGTACACTTATGACTGTGTAGCCACATCCGACACCACCTCCATTGTCAAGTTTGCTGACGACACTGCTGTTGTGGGCCTGATCTCTGACAACATCGAGACGGCCTACCTGGAGGAGATTAGGAACCTGGAGACCTGGTGCCAGGAGAATAACCTCCTCCTAAACATCAGCAAGACTAAGGAGCTGATCGTGGACTTCACTACAAAGCAGGCGAGGAATTACAAACCCCTCATCATCAGTGGCACGCCAGTGGAGAGAGTGGACAGTTTCCGATACCTGGGTGTCCACATCACTCAGGACCTGTCATGGTCCTGTCACATCAACACCCTGGTTAAGAAAGCCCGTCAGCGTCTCTTCTTCCTCAGAAGACTTAGAGACTTCCATCTGCCACTGAAGGTGCTCAAGAACTTCTACTCCTGCACCATCGAGAGCGTCCTGACGTCAAACATCTGCACCTGGTTTGGGAACAGCACCAAGCAGGACAGACGAGATCTGCAAAGGGTGGTGCACTCGGCAGAACGCATCATTCAATCAGAGCTCCCTGACCTGCTGTCCATCTACACCAAGCGGTGCAAGTCCAAAGCTAGGAAGATTATGATGGACCTCTCCCATCCCAACAATGGACTCTTCTCACTGTTGAGGTCTGGGAAGCGCTTCCGCTCCCTTAAGGCCAAAACAGAGAGAATGAGGAGGAGCTTCTTCCCCCAGGCTATTCGGGCCCTGAACCAGGTGTAGGACTGGACTCTCCCAAACACGTCACTATAAGACTGGACTCTCACACACGTCACCACACGCACCACCACACATTTCCTATAATCCTATAATTCCTATAATTTATAATCCTTATCTTTATAATCTCTTCTGCTATTTGCACATTCTTTACTGTAAATTCCTAAGTTAATTTGTAAATTTTTGTAGTAAATTGTAAATATTGTAAAACTTTTCTTCTGTCATTTAATGGTCGGGCATTGTACAGCTACAAGCATTTCACCCCCATGTCATACTGTGTATGGTTGTGTGTGTGTGACAAATAAAATTTGAATTTGAATTTGAATTTAAAATAAAAACATTACATTAACACTAAACAATACTAAAAAAAAACGAATTCAGTAGCAATTCCAATAATTCACTAATAAAAAGACACAACTCAAGTATGAACTAAAAGGAGAGATCTGTTCATACTTGAGCTGTGTTTTTTATTAGTGAATACACTGTATATATGATATATAAGCAAGCGCATTTGCCTGTAAACATTTTCAGATATTCAACAGATGAACAATAGTTCTCTATCTTAACTCATTCACTGCCATTGACGTCTATAGCCGTCAATTGCAGTGAATGAGTCAATGGGTTTAACTTGCTAAGCTAAAGCAGAGCGATCCAAACATGCTGGTATATAGTTGTGAACCAAACGTGTAACTTGGTCTTAAAACCAAAACTTGGTTGAATTGGGTTTTGAGAGTTAGCTCTTAAAGTCACTTTGGACTTTGTCATTTGGTCATTTGATTATCACATTTAGGGACTCTGAATGACTTTATATGCATAAAATATCCATCCATTCACTTATCCTTTTCAGGGTCACTGAAGCCTATCCCAGCTGTCAAAGGGCAAGAGGCAGACCTAACACACAGAGAGGGACAACCACTCGCATTCACACCTATGGGCAATTTGGATTAATCAATTAACCTATCCCCACAAACTGCATGGCTTTGGACTGTGGGAGGAAGCCAAAGTACCCGGAGGGAACATGCAAACTCCACACAGAAAGGCCCCGGCTTGATGGTGGAATTGAACTCAGGACCTTCTTGCTGTGCGGCAACAGTACTAACCACCATGCCACCCTACTGCCACAGTAATATTAATATGCTATTTGTGTTCTGGTCACCACCTAAAGTCTACTTTTCACATTAAATTCTGCATTTGCACGCAAGAGCAGGGCTTCAGTCTCATTCTAATATAAACATCTTCATACACTTCATTCCCAGGCACCACCTCCTGCTTCTGTGGTTCAAATGAGAGCCTGAGCCTGCCTAGTAAGAGTTTTCTTTTACTAATGTCAATTTACGGCCTAGCAAGAGCTCACTCTAATCTTTTCCTACTCATTACACACAATTTCCAGGGTGTTGAGCCAGGGTGCCGATTGGTTCCTTGCAGTGTGTGCAGTGAGGGGTGCTGTGATTGTTTATTATTTATTTATTTGTTTATTTATTTACATCAATGCCCCCTCCTTCTGCTTCCACTTTCTTATTTCCTGGCTTTTCACACAACAACATTTCACTCTCATAGCCCTAGTCTGCATTTTCTATGAATAATTAATGTAGCACTATAGCATGTGGATCTGCTCCCCTTCATCTGTTTCTCCAGAGCGGTCTCTCCCCGATCTGAAGGACAAGTACATCTCCATGGTACTAGTTTAGATCGCCATTCTGCAATATGCTATAACTATAGAATAACCTGCAATATGTGCATTTCACTACATGCAAAATTCATCAAGTGAAAAGTAATCATTTAAATGGAGCTGATGGCAAAAAAAAATGTAATTACCCTACATGTAATAAAAGCTTCCCAAGTGTTCACCACAAAGTGAGCTACTCTGTTGTGCATATGTTAGCTCATTGTCACCTATGTCTAATCTAGCTCTTTGATATGACACATATCCGTTCATCATTCTCAGATAGTGAAAGTTGAACTGCAATTGGCTGTGGTGTAGCAGGAACTGTTCTAAGTCAGGTTGAAATAATTTGCCAGTAGTTGAGTGCATCCTATAGCTCTCTCCATGTGTGGATAGATTTTATTAAAAATGTGAACATCAAAATCATGACAATGAATTCATGAAGAAATATAGTCGTGTAGCTTACATTGAAATACAGGCACAGTGTGAAGGAAGGTGGGGTGGGCCTGAGTAATTAGTATTCATTTCATGATTTAGAAAACAGCGGCATGCTGGGACGTTTACAGAAAGATACACACACAGCAGATACACAGAGACACACACACACAAACAAACACACACACACACCTCTTCTTCTTCCACTATTTAACAATACAAATTAGATCAGATTAAAGCATACGATTTCCTGTTGCTTGTCTTTTATTCTTATTTTCCTGCAGTTTGCTGAACTGCTGGAAAAGTAATGTCTTCACCTTTTTTTCCGTTTCTTACTGGCTGAAGGATTTTAAAATGTTATCATTTACATAGTTAAATGAATATCGCCGACATTCTTGAAATAATATTTTCTATTACCTGACAATCACAGGTGGTGGAGGAATTTTTAGAACCAATACTTCACCAAAAGAAGCAATAAAATGAAAACATTTCACTAAAACAAAAATTTGATTACGGCAAATATAATGTATAAATGCTCACAATTAAACATAATAATTCTGAAGAAAATGTTCCATGTTTATTTTAATACATAAATAACAAAAAAATAATAGCTAGATGGAAAGATTTGAACACCATTGGTAACTGAAACCACTAATGGAAAATGAAGTGTTGGCAAAACAGCTGATTAAACATATTGGTTGCATATTTGTAAAACCAAGAGATTTCTAAAGAGATCCTAATCTGAAAGCTAGCTAGGCCTGCACCTGTTCAACTGGCCTGATTTATTAAAATGGATTTAGTGTTTCCACTCCATCACAACTTTCCTTGATAATATGCCTAGGAGTTATTAAATCATTTTTACACTATAATCTAACTCATCTGCATTGGATAGGGTAGTCGAGGTGGTTAGCAAGAGAACAATGTATCCGTTATCTACTATCTGTTACAACGTAGCTGTTTCCACACAAAACACATGTTCAGAAATTATACGTCATAGCTGCAGTGTTTCTGTGAAAACCTTTAAAGGTTATCTATAGATTATCATAGCCTACACAGAAATGAGGGACATTATTTGAGGAAAACCTTGACCCCTGTTTCAATCCACGGGGTCAACGTGGACACTGTGGAGGACTATAAATACCTTGGAGTACACAGAGACAATAAACTGGACTGGGTTAAAAACACCACTGCACTTTACAGGAAGGACTGAGATTACCAAAAAGCACCACTGAACGACACAGGAAATCATTCCTGCCCGTGGCCATCGCCCTGTACAACTCCTCCATCTAACACACTGTAAACACTGCAATCGTTACACCCTTTTTGCGCACACTCCATTCTACTCAGTAATGTTGCTGTCAGTATTCTTGATATTTATTTATAATCACCTCTGTCAATCCTTGATATTTATTATTGAGTGAGTTGTATATATTGTGCTATTTCTTAAATCTGTAAATCTGTAACATATTGTATTGTTAAATAGTTTAGTCTGTTACTGTTACTGTACTGGAGCAACTGTAACCCACATAATTTCATTAGGGATTAATGAAGTATGCTGATTCTGATTCTGATAACCACCCACTTTCATCTTGTGTGTCACAATGTAAGACTGAACACTTTATAGAGGCCCATGAAAAGTACAAAGTTAATGTGGTCCTAATTATAGAGTTTAAGTTGTTCCCTCAATGGCCTCTCTGTGCGGTTCTTTAATGTTATTCATTCTTGTCTCTGTATCTCTTTGCTTCAGTTACTGTTTATCACTTCTTATTTTCTTAAGCTAGTCATTTGTCTCCTGTTTCTTGCCTTTATTTGAGTTTCTTTTTTTATCATTTGTATCATATCATTTTAGCCAAGCCTTGCTCACTAGCTGTGTCTACACCTCCCCTAATTCCCTTGTGTGTATTTGTAACCTGTATCCTTTGTTCTTTTTCAGCTTGTTCAGTACCGTCCCCTCATTTCTTCCCTGTTCTTTGTAGATGTAAAGATTTTGGTGTTTATTTTTTCCTCTTTGGACATTTGCTGTATTCCATCAGGGATTTCTGCATTAATCCTGATTAAAGGTTAATATTCTACACTTTATGACAGATCACTAATGCTCATGCAAATGCAAAAAGCTGTTGTTACACAAATTCCACAGGCCATACATAAACCATTAATTTTTGTACAAACACACTACTCTGGTGTAGAGTTAAGATGCAGACTCACATTACAAACATGTTCTTTGCAAATTCCAAATTTTGTTACTTTTCTTGGTAATATATGAAAAAGTATGTCACAGTAGAACACAGGTTTAATTACTGATTACTATTGGAGGTTTTTTGTTTCTTTGTTTGTTTTGTATTAAATAAAACAGATGCCTTTTCCAGTTAAACCCAGCAAACTATAAAAAGGGGAAAAGAACAAGCAGCCTGTGGTCAGTCTTTCCCTTAACACAAAAGTTTTGTGAACCTGACATAGGTGATGTTGCAAACTTTTTTGCAACATCACCTATCGATGTGCCATACTGGGGGAGCTGGACTACCTGCAGAATCTGAATGGACTTCTTGTTCTGTCTCATATCAGTGATCACGTTGATCATGTCTCTGATCAATAAATCAATTTACTCTGCCTTACTGAAACCTGGTTACAACAGGATGATTATGTACGTTTAAATGAATCAACACTCCTGAGCAGATTTCTCCTGTATTGGCTTCACTTCATTGGCTTCCTGTTAAATCCAGAATTTTAACTCCTGCTCCTCACATACAAGGTCTTGAATAATCAGGCCCCATCTTATCTTAATGACCTTGTAGTACCATATCACCCTATTAGAGCACTTCGCTCTCGCACTGCAGGCTTACTTGTTGTTCCTAGAGTATTTAAAAGTAGAATGGGAGGGAGAGCCTTCAGTTTTCAGGCCCCTCTTCTGTGGAACCAGCTTCCAGCTTGGATTCGGGAGACAGACACTATCTCTACTTTTAAGATTAACCCTCTCAGGCTCAAATTAAACTTTTTGTTGCTAATGCACAACCAAGTCCTGCAGTGGTACTTCTGAGTTAAAAAAAACCTCATAAAATATGTATGTGGGGTAATCAGGTTGTTAGTTTTTAACTGTTGCAAATCGGCAACGTCTGCCTTGAGAGGGTTAAGCTTCAAACTTTCCTTTTTGCTAAAGCATATAGTTAGGGCTGGACCAGGTGACCCTGACTCCACCCTTAGTTGTGCTGCAATAGATGTAGGCTGCTCGGGGATTCCCATGACGCATTGAGTATTTCCTCTTCAGTCACCTCTCTGCATTGAATCACACTTCTTATTAATCTCTGTCTCTCTTCCACAGCATGTCTTTATCCTGTCTTCCTTCTCTCTAGCCGCCCCTCCCTGAGCCTGGTTCTGTCGGAGGTTTCTTCCGGTTAAAAGGGAGTTTTTCCTTCCCACTGTTGCCAAAGTGCTTGCTGATAGGGGGTCATATGATTGTTGGGTTTCTCTCTGTATGCACTATTGTAGGGTCTACCTTACAATATAAAGCACCTTGAGGTGACTGATGTTGTGATTTGTATAAATAAAATTGAATTGAATATTGTTATTAGTTACAAGGACACTGGCAAAAGGCCAAACTAATTTTAAATTTTTGTTCTGTTTTGTTTGTTATTAAAAGCCATTTAGCACCGAGAGCTTTAATATGTAGAACCAAATGTCAGAGATTCCAAACAATTTTAGGTTTGTCACCAAGGATGTTAAAGTTATTTTCTGTTGTTTTGTTTTCTTTTGTGGTCTATCTATGCTCTATGTGTCTTATCTGTCTAAGAGTTTATATTTTAAAGCTAAATCTCATCATTTTACAATTCATGTTGTTCAGTGACAGTGCTGGAGCCCAAATATTTATTTTTTCACAAAAGTAAGATTTTAGATGAATAATGAATAATGGTGAGACAGTGTGCAGAGATTATAATACATATTTTATCCTTTAAAATTTGTTTTTAAAGACAAATATAGCAAATCAAAATGTAATAATGCTTTATTATAGCACTATTATCACATTAAACTTAATCTTAAACAAATTAAAGTAACTAAAAAAAAGTCAAGCTAATGTTGAATTGACATCTTTCAATGTTTATATTAATTAAATAACCATGACTTTTTTATGAATCATATCTGATGAATTGCAATTACAATGAAATGTTTTTATCCCCCTAAATTTTTTTCACAGTAAAGATTTAAAAAATAAACCACCTTTTTATGTGAAGTGACCCATAAAAATCCATAATTGCAATTGATATCATCAAAAATGAACAGTAGATTGCTGTGATTACAATCCTTGTTACTAGTTTTGCCAGGGTATTTTCACTTTTTATTGGTGTTATATAATTTTATTACATTAAATATGGTTTCCATGCACCCATCTTCTTCCGCTTATCTGGGGCCAGGTCGCTGGGGCAGCAGCCTAAGCAGAGAAGCCCAGACCTCCCTCTCCCTGGCCACCCCCTCCAGCTTGTCTGGGGCAAAACCAAACTGTTCCCAGGCCAGCCGAGAGATGTAATCTCTCCACGGTGTCCTGGATCTGCATCCTCCCCATGCGACATGCCCGGGACACCTCACCCAGGAGGAGCCCAGGAGGCATCCTTATCAGATGCCTGAACCACCTCAACTGGCTCCTTTCAATGTGGAGGAGCAGCAGCTCTACTCTGAGCCCCTCCCAGATGGCTGAGGTTCCCACCGGAAAGGAGATAGGACTGTCGATCTCCTGTTTGCTTTTCCCATCACTCGTGAACAAGACCACGAGATACTAAAACTCCTCCAATAGGGTCAAGAACTCGTCCCTGACCCGAAGTGGGCACTCCAGCCTTTTCCAGCTGAGGACCATGGCCTCAGATTTGTAGGTGCTGATTCTCAGTCCCACCGCTTCACACTCGGCCGTGAACCATTCCAGTGTGAGCTGGAGGCCATCACCCGATGAACAGACCCACATCATCTGAGAAAACTAGAGATGAGATTCTGAGACCACTGAAGTGAAAGCCTTCCGCCACTTGGCTACACCTAGATATTCTGTCCATAAAAATTACAAACAGAAACAGTGGCAAAGGGCAGCCCTGGCAGAGTCCATCACCCACTGGAGAAGAGTCTAGCTTATTGCCGGCTATGCGGACCAAGCTGCAATGGTTGTATAAGGATCCAATGGTCCGTAGCAATGGGCCAGACACGCCATGTTCCCGAAGCACCTCCCACAGGACACCCCGAGGGACACGGTCAAATGCCTTCTCCATGTCCACAAAGCACATGTAGACTGGTTGGGCAAACTTCCATTCACCCTCAAGTATCTTCGGGAGGATAAAGAGCTGGTCCAGTGTTAAACGACCAGGACGAAAACTGCATTGAGGTTCAACTATCCTCCGGACTCTCCTTTCCAGCACCCTGGCATAGACTTTCCCAGGGAGGCTGAGGAGTGTGGTCCCCCTATAATTTGAACACAACCTCCGGTGCCGCTTCTTAAAATACCTGAATTAATTTGTGAGATGTTATGAGATTTGTGTGGCTTTTATACATATTTCTGGATGTCAGGGGGGCAGTTTAAACTCTTAAAAGCAGAGTTGAGACCACATCTGAAGAGGCAGAGAAATCATTTCGGCAAGCCGACTGACCTGGAGCAGTGTCCAGCTGTGTGTCTGTGGTAAAATAGTATTATTTTACTAGTTCCACTTGATTATCTATTCAAGACCAGTGTGTGATTTGAGTTATGAGGGCGCGTGTTGCCAAATGCTTTGATCTGATTGGTCAGATCTGTTTATTAAGATTTGAAAAATACCTTTTTTTGTCACTATAGCAGACCATCTTCCTTCATCTCACCTTATCACTAGCAACCTCCTGTGTCACACTAACCCACAGCATGTCCTCCTTTACTATCCATGGAAGCTGCACCCCAACCACTTTCAGCCCAACCACTCTTGATAGCAGAGTCGGGCTAAAAAAAATCAATAAAACTTACATCTTTGGTGAAAACAGCTGCATTAAAGACATTTTTAATGCACAAAATATTTGCACAGATTTCAAGCATTCAGTGTGCCGTGGGCCTTAATGCAGGTATGGTTGGATTATTGAAGGTATCGTTCATATTTACTTTTTTTGAGCGTCTTATTATTTTGTACTTTTTTGTCTTTGTTGTTTATTTTCTGTATTTTATTTTACTTTCATGAGTTATTATTGTATAATAACATTAGATGTAAATAAATCACATCTTATATTGTCTTATCTTATCTTACTGTTCACCTGTTTTTGCAAAACTAAAAAATGCTGACCAGTAAAAATGGCTCAGACTAGCCTTTGCTCTCTCTCTCTCTGTTTCTCTCGTTCTCCCTATACACATGCACACAGGCGTGCACATGCACATAATTCACTATCTTTCTGCTCTGTATCAGCCCCAACAGCAGGAACGTGGATACTCAGTGGCCCATGACTATCAGTGAACAGGACAAACAAAATTAATTAAAGTGCCATCATAAGTGACACCTTGCTGTCACCTGGTGCACAGAGGTAGAAAAGTGTCAGGAAACGATGCGCTGTCATGTGAGCTACATAGAGCCAAATCGCCTCATCAAATATGCATTCATATGTAATCACGCAAACAGCAAGGTAACACTGTCCATGGCTCATTCAAATTAAGAATTTTCAATTTATCTTGTGCACACGGATATATGCCCAGTTAATTTTTTTTAAATTTTCATAGGACCTTCACCTTAAAAACCCTTTATTTATCTGAGATAATGATAATATTGTTTATCACTGAATCTGAACCAGAGTTCACAGATTACACGTGCACAGACTCCACTAACAAAATGAAGGATTCCTGCAGCTCCCATGGTACCAAATGATAATCCTTGGTGCTTCATTACTCACTCTTAATCCACTGTTCATTACCCTCAACATAGCCTTTGTCAGTCCCCAACTGGCCAATGTAAGTAAAGATATATCATATCTCCATTTCCAGTCACATCCTTAAAACCATTTGGCAGCAGTCATCATCGTCACTGAAAAGTCACGATGCCTAGCTCCTGTAAATGGACAAAAGAAGAGGAGGAGGGGATGGACAGATTGGAAAGAGGAAGGGACAGCGGAGGCAAAACGACAAGCTGACTTCATATCAGTGCCAAGATTACTACCGCTGAAAGCTGAGGTGCAAAGAGTTGTGGGTAATTGTCATGTTTTTCATTAGTGGTTAGATGAGGATCTGGAGATGAGGGAGGAAATGGCCTCATCATCATCGCTTTGTGTGTATTTGTGCTTGTGTGTATGGGAGCAGGCCTGTGCGTTTGCAGATCACACCCTTGATCACAACCGTCCCCGTTCACTGCAAAGGGAACAAATTGTTCCCCCTTTCTTTCTGATGGCAGGCTATATTCCACCATTACCTCGGAACATTGAAAGAAACAAGCTACCGTGAATGACGAGCCAAAAGATTTCAGGAAGAGCATGAGATGGAGCAGAAAAGGCGAAAAAAAACATGGTGGAGGGGTGGGTGGTTGTAAGCTTTGGGTGGGGGGGGGGTGAGGCCAAAAATAAGACAGGAGATGAGGAAAGAAAATGAAAAGAAATGTCTGCCAAAATTGTGATGAGACACTACAATCACACAGGCTTGGATGAGGAGGGGAAATTAGAGCAGAGGAGAATTGAAAAGGAAACACAGACAGGAAGAGGGGAGCAGAAAGACAGAGAGAGAAAATGAGAAGATCGGAAGAGAGAATGAGTGAGAAGTCACACAGAGAAGTGTTAAAGTGTTCTTTCTGTAACTTTTTAGGATATATTTTAACCACAGAAGAGTGCTCTCTAGCGATTAAACCGGTTATTGTTACAGCAATAATGAATATTGCTTTCTCCTATAAAGTCCCCTCAGCTGAATTTGTGTCCTGCTCAAATGAGCACCAAGGACTTTTGTTCAGTAAGGGCAGAACAGCATAAACTTCTTCTTTTTCCCAGTTGAACACAAAAAGTTTAAAGCAAGCTACTAGCTAGTTTAGTGGATTATCTATGCTGGCTTTACCTTGTCAATTAGCTACCAAACAGTATCAAAATGAAAGTTTGTTAGCCTAGCACCAGATTAGTTGTGCCCTCCTACATACTGGCAATGTGTCCAGATTTAAGGAATGTGCTTTAGCAAGTTTCTGTATCTCTCTGGTCATTTTGTGTCTCTGGGGTTGTTTTGTACCTTCGATAAGTCATTTGTATCTCTTTGGACTCATCTGTATCTTATCTTTTGTTATGTATTTATCTACTTCTGTGGTGATTATTAAACTGTTGGGACCTGCGTGGGCTGGTTCAAAAAAGTAAGAAAGGCAACACTGGCCTGGAAAAATGTTACACCCCTATGATTAGAAGAACAATTACATTTGCAGTTTATAAAGAATTACAATTTCACTTTGTTTTGATATCACTAACTTGGTACACAGCTGAGATTGATGAAAATCGCAGCGCCTCTTCTTTCTCAGGAGACTGAAAAGATTTGGCATGAGCCCCCGCATCCTCAGGACCTTCTACTGCTGTGCCATTGAGAGCATCGTCACCGGATGCATCACCACCTGGTATGGCAACAGCACCACTTACAACTGCAAAGCTCTCCAGAGAGCAGTGCGGTATGCCGAAAGGATAACTGGAGGTGAGCTTCCCTCCCTGCAGGACATTTACAGGAAGCGGTGCCTGAGGAAAGCGGGGAGGATCATCAAAGATTCCAGTCACCCCAGCATAAACTGTTCAGACTACTTCCATCAGGCAGGAGGTTCTGCAGTATCCAGTCCCGAACCAGCAGACTGAGAGACAACTCTTTCCATCAGGCCATCAGACTGCTGAACACTTCATAGACGCCTCACCCTTACTACTGGAACTTCAACATTATGCACTCCATATGTATCTTTTTGCACAATATCCATCTGCTAATCGCTGTATATTCAATCTTATTTTATTTTATATATATGTATACACATACGTATGTACATATATATTTGGTATACATATTCAGTAATGTGCATACATCCTTATTTTTGTACATATATTTATTGTTATAATTCTCAGATTCCCATTCTTATATTTTGCTTTGTTCTTATGTTATTTGTATTTTTGCACACCTCTGTTGCTTGTGAAGCTCGCACACAAGAATTTCACTCGCATGTGCTGTACCAGTGTACCTGCACATGTGATGTGACAATAAAAGTGATTTGATTTGAATATTTGCTTTTGGACAAATGAGAAGTTACCAGATAATATTTTTTTTCTTATTTCATGAAGATATTACCCAGATATTTCACTTGAACTATAATAATCACAGGCATTCACTCTTTGAAAACCATCTGCATTCAACTTTGTAGATGTCTCTCACCATCTTACCATACATTCTTCACATCAGATTTGCTAGGTGACAAAGTTTCTTGGAATTATATTTAATTACATTTTCATTAAGTGTATTTTGGACCTTTATGTTACAAACATGTCAAACTATTATAAATGACTAAGCCACTCATATGTTTTGTCCTTTTATTTTTATGAAAATGTTGCTTTGTGCAGTGTAATTCTGCTCATTGTTTGTGTGGGAAGCCTGTTTTTGCTAGTGGGCAGGGTTTAGAAGGATAAGGTAAACTGACAAACATAAAAGTCCTTATCAGCCCTTCTCTCCTCTTTTTTACCCCTCTGTCCCTCCATCCCACCATCTCTTTGCAGTGTTAGCACAACAGCTTCAGAGGTTACCACTCAATTAAGCCTGGCTGTTCATTTACAGCCATGACAAAGGCTACTGTCTCTCTTCCTACCCTCTCTCTCCCTCTCTGCTAACCAAACTTATAATTACAGTGTTGGACAGCGCAATCCAAACTGACCCACTGTAAAATATAGCCATCCATTTGGCCCTTATCCCTTCATCGCCATTTCTCCTCCAATAGGGCCATTGGATGTTGCTCACCCCAAGTCCCTTTTCGATCACTGCAGGCCATTTCACCCCCCCTCACCTCAACTGCCACGCTGCAAAACGTCAAGATGAGGAATATCAGTAAGCACTATCTCCCTGTAATGAATTACTTTCACTTTTAACCCCAGACAGATATCCACTTGAACTTACCACTACAAATCATCTTTTTTTTTTTTTGTGGTGCTGGTGGGGGCTTACTCTGATTCATATTGCACCTACACACCTCTGATGATTTTGCCACGTTAAAACTACATATACTAAATTAAAATATGAAGTCAGCCCATTCACAAGTTGCTGCTGCAAGCATCTGTGTGATGGGTTGATCGGTAGGAGACTGAGGTCGATATGAGGGGGGTCTGCAGGGGTATTTATGGTATATTTATAGAAAAAAACACTGACTACACAGCTACATGAGGCTTTTTGGTCATCTTCAGTAGCTCCCTTGTGGCTTGCACAAAACATAAATTTAAATATAGCAATGAAAAATAGATCGTTTTGTTTGTTTTTTTAATAAAACTTATTCTTCATATTCTCCTATTTTAAAAAAGACGGAGCCTACACATCAAATTTTAAAGTGTCTATCACCTGGCACCTTATCCTTTGCTGAATCTGACGATGGCTATCATGTCTGACAGCCCCACAGTTGTGTGATGGTCAATAGGCAGGACGGACTCAAACATAGACTCAGAAAGCAGGTTAAGTGAGTTTATATGTACTGTACGTTGCAGTTTAACCATTTACAAAATCTTCAAGCTGGGATTAATCCACAGTCTCTATTCAGAAAACAGTCATCAGATAGTGGGTCCTTTAGTTTAATCCATGGTTCTCTCTGTGACGTAACACTAAGGTAGGGGAAAAGCAGACTGGAGGACCATGACAGGTTGGTCCAAGATAGGTCTTTCCACAGTACGATAATCCCAAGCACACCTGCAAATCTACAACAGATTGACTGACAAAGACAAGAACCGACAGGTTTTAATGTCCCAGTCCAGGTCCAGAAGTCAACCTGACAAAATGTTGGGGAAGGATCTAAAGAGAGCTGTGAATGCAGACTGGAGAAACCAGAGATCAAACTACCAGCTAGTGGTGAGCAATACTGCAAATTTTGGTATCGATCCGATACCAAGTAAATTAAAAGCAGTTTTGCCAATACCAATACAGATACTGATACTTTTAACCTATAAAGGTTATGCCTTTAATCTGTGGCTGCTCTTGTCTCAGATTTATGTTCTTCTAATATGTTTCTTTAGGAAGCAGCTTCAGAACTTCATCTGCTACCAACAATCACTTTGACTGATGTTAACATTGTAGTGACCTGTAAGAGTTTTATGCATTTTATTTCTCCCACATGAGTTTATATTAATTTATTTTAAAATGTGGACATTTGTGATATAATACTGTGTATTTATCGTGTGTAACATGCACATGAGTGGGTCAAACCAGATCAAAAAGATTGTCCATCGAATGTTATCAGCCTTAAGTTACTTTTAAATACTTACATTTATCAGTTTTGTTTAGCGAGTTATCCCTTTGTAAAACTGTAGTTTATTGTTGCTGCAGTCATTAAAAGACACTGACCAAACAATAATGAAAAATAAATGGGCTGAATTTGCATGTTTACTATTTTTAAACATTTATTTTAAAACACATGAAAGAGATATTTCTATGCACACCGTAATAATACTGCTTGAAATAAATTCATCCTCATATGTATTGGCCTGTTGGCCGGCCTTTTGACAGTTTTTAACAGTAAAGAAAAAAGAGTATTTTTATGCAAGCATTGGTTCCTTTTCAATCAGGCAGTAAAGTCAGACCTGTAGCAACTTTTCTAAAAGATCCTAAGGTGTTATATAAAATGAGAAGATAATATGGAATAACAAGACGGTGTTCTTTCACATGCACACATATAGAACAAGGACAAGTGCTGCGGTTGCAGCTGTCCATAGGACACGCAGCTCCATATGCCCTAGCCAGTGGGAGAGTGGTGGTCCTCCCAGGCCAGCTAATCAATCACAGAGCACCTCCCCCCCTCCCTCCCTCCTGTAGAGGTCATCCCAGCTCCACAGGGCAGGGTGCAGAGTCCAGAGCGCTGTGCCAATAATCACCATTTCAGCTGAGGTATAGTTTATTCCAGTTCACCATCTCAAGTGATGGAAGGTCAAAAGAAAGAGGGACAAATAATGGAAATAAGTTTTGAGCTAAACATTTAGATGATCTGCACGAGTGACGACTCTTTTAAAACACTCATAAAGTTTGATGTTTTTTCACATCTTAACCACATGTTAGTACCCACATACTCCTCTTTTGAGTTATGCTAAATCGATCGAACAGGATAATTTACTGATCCAATTAATTTTTTATACCTTGAAGCTTCACTAGTACTTTACTTTTGAGTAAATTTAAAGAGATAAAGAAAAAAGAAATATTTGTAATTAGGTCTATCAAATTTATTTTATTTTATATATTGATGTTTTCACATGTGAAATCTGGATACTGCCACGAGAATCCGGTCTGATCATTGTCTGAAGTTCCCCTTCTCACAAAGTTCATAAAAATGCACTGCATATGGAGTTTTTGCATATCAATATTATTTTGCACCATCTGGAAATGATTTAAAGGATGATGTTGACTTTCTGTTTAGACACTTCCTGTTATATTTTTTCATGATTAGTCTGTTTGCTTCTTGTCTATGTCACACAACAGAACACACCTTTCACAAGTTTTCGCCGAGTTTCGTAAAGTTTTGAAACTGGATTTTTTGGAAACCCGTATTCAAAGGCTGTGGATAATTCAGATCCCTCTTTCGCCTCAGTGCTGATCTGATTTAATTTTTAATTTAATACTATTCTAAAAAAAAATCAATATTATATTTTTTCCTGTGGCCCTAATGCTCCTTTGTAGCCAATGGCCTCTATTTCTGTGCTCACTGTCTTGTTCTGTGCGAAGGATTTCCTTCTTTCTTTCTTCATTTGTTTACTGAATACTGCTTCTCTTTCTGCTCACTGCAGCCTACATGTCTCTACGCAGCAGCTGCTGAGTCACATGACAGCAGTACAATAAAACCAAGCAGGGCAAAGTAGGAGGAGGAGGAGCAAAGTGTGCATGCACAGACATCTGACTTTTGATGATTTCTGTGTGTCCTGCATTTGGATCCTCCTCCAGTATGGCTTCTTTTTTATGTGTCTCGCTCGTGTCCGAGGTAGGCTCGGCTAGCATGAGGGGTCTAGCCTACAGACTGGATACAGCGTGTAGTCTTACCGCTATGCTATCCAGCTGCTATACACAGCAGCATGTAGTGGTAGGCTCCACAGCCTGGAAGTCTCACTTTTCTACTCTCCCAGAGTACTCAGTGCACTTAATACAACATGCCACATTCACACAAGCACTTTCTTCTACTAACTAACATCCATTCATACTCTGATGGACGCA
Organism: Rhamphochromis longiceps; assembly: GCF_057381845.1. Lineage (NCBI taxonomy): Eukaryota > Metazoa > Chordata > Actinopteri > Cichliformes > Cichlidae > Rhamphochromis > Rhamphochromis longiceps. The sequence continues at coordinate 3,495,224 of NC_140570.1, read as the reverse complement.
TCGAAGAGCAACTTAGGGTTAACATCTTGTCCAGGGGTATTTGACATGCAGACTTTGGGATCAAACTACCAACCTTCCAATCAGTAGATGACCTTCTCTACCGCCTGAGCTACAGCCTTACTTACCTTGGCCTCAGCTAATTCTGCCGCTCCTCTCCCACTGTGCTGCCAGTTGTGTTTCTGCAATCAGGTCCCACATTAAAACCATCGTCCATGTGCTGAGTCCAAATCTTGCATTTGCTTAAACATGACAATATGTGCACATGTGATGTGCACAGTCATCAAGTGTACCTATCATACTTCATGATTGTGCACTTTCCATGTGGAAAGCAGAATCTCAATTACATTTCAAAATTAAATATTAAATACTAAATAAATATTAATATTAAAACCACAATTCTTGAAAAACACTTAACGCTATGCTTGCAAACAAGGGTTTCTCTATCAAATACTGAGTCATGACTTGCTTGGGGATCAAAACATTATTTCAGTCAATGATATGTAAGGCAATTTATAACTTTTATGCAATGTGTTTTTCTGGATTTTTGGTTAATAGTCGATGTCTCTCCATTAAAATGAAACTATCATAAAAATCTGAAACTTCCTAAATTATCAAATTTACAAATTTAACAGGTGATCAAATAATTGTTTCCCCCAGTCTACGTCCTTGGTGGATGTAATTACACTCTTGTTTTTTGGAAGTTTTCGGCTTTAATTTTTGTGGTTTTTTTGCTCGACTGATACAGCTTCTTGTCTTAGACAAACTTAAGGTGAACTTTAGTAGTATGCTGATTGCAGTGAGCACACGCCTGCTGTTTTACAGTGTTTTCACTCACTAACACACGCATGGTGATGCTCAGTGCACAAGACTGGTAATTTGCACCTTTATTATTATTATTTATTGATTAAATCTGTTTCTCAAACAACTTTAGACATAAGGGGGTGTTGTTTTCTAGATGCCTTATTAATGAATATTTTTCACATTTTAACTAAATCTCAGCATTGTTTAGTTATTAGAAAGTGTTTCTTTTCAATATCTTTTCAATTAGTTTTTGCTAAGTGGATCAATTCCTTCATGTGCTCATTATAAAGACTATATCTGTGTCCTGTTTAATACGTCTTTATTGACATCATCATTTTTTTACATTTCTTTTGATGGTTTCATGGGATCTGATTTTACTGGTTTAAAAGATATTTCTTTAATGCCTGTAGACAAATAGACAAGTTCAAATTCAAATCCATGACTACAGCTAATTCTCTTCCAAGAAGTTCACATAGAGGGTCATCTGACTGCTACTCCTACCAGTGTCACATCCATCTGGCCTGAGAGGTGTAATAGCCCTACTAATCTTCCAATAATAGCAGTGGGACTGGGGACATGTCAAGAGGGCACCACAGACCCACATTCCCCCAAAATCAATACTCTACACCCCTGAGGGGGAATCCTGCTACCCAAGGGGATGTCAATACAGTCGATTGGGTATTAAAGAACATTTCATCAGCCTGTGTGACAGCAAAAGACAGAGGGATTGTGTGCTAAGGGTCACGGAGGGCATCCATGGAAACCCATGTATATTAAGCCCCTCAGGAAGCTCGAAAGATGGTGTCCAGCCCCCCCAGACTATCAACAGACTCCATCACAAACTGTGTTGTCTTATGTCACAGCAGTATAGATGCTGATTTTATTCTAAGCAGTAAACAGCTGAAATAAATTAAAGGAATACTTTGAAAAACATTTGATCTCAATGGGAAAAAGATCATGCTGGACATCTATACCGATATGGACGAGGTAATGTGTTAAAAATGAAAGGGTGCCACATCATTTGATGGAAATTAAAGTCATCAACCTATACAGGGCTGAATTCAAAGACACTCTGAAAATTAATGAATGGAGTAACAAAGCTAAACTATAAAGAGTAGGTGGGTTACAATGAGCAAGGGTTCAAGGTATATCTTGCAGTAGGTGTACACAGACTGATGCTGAATGCAAAGGAAAATAATAGAACCCTTCAGAAATATGAGAAAAACACTGAGAGGATAAAGTGACTCTGCTACACCGCTGGGGTATTTCACTGTTTGTTCATTAATGCCGTTAAGCTTGTTAAAAACATTTGCAAGAAACCCAGTTACACTTAGGTTTGTCTCACACACATACATGCATGCACACACGCACAGAAATAGATATATAAAGTCAAACTATATTTAACTGAATTCAAGGGATCTCCAGCTGATACGTTTCCCCTCATTATTCCATAAAAAAGATAAAGAGATGAAAGACAGAATTGATTGCTCAAGAAGAAGAGAATTTGATTAGAGCTTGCCAGAAATGATCTGATGGAGCCTGTGTAGTTCTTGTAAAACTTTGCATAGAGGGAACAGCCACAATATAAAACGTACCAGATAGGAAGAGAAAAGTATAGAGAAAGGAAAGGAACAGCTCATGAGCCGGAGCATACAACATCATCTGTCAAACATGGTGGAGGAAAATGGCATGGACATGTGTGGCTGCCAGTGGAACTGTGGTGCTAGTGATTAATGATGATGTGACTGCTTATAGAAATGGTACGACGCATTCTTAGGTGCACACAGTTTTATCAGGAAACAAATTAGCACAAATTATTATTAGCAAATTCTAACCATGCGCTAATTTGCCAGCATTATAAAAACCAAAACAGAAACTGGCTTTCTTCCATTTGCAACAGGAATGTGCTGCTGTTGCAACTTTTCTTACCACAATTATAATGCAGTGTTTGTTCCACTTTAAAAAAAAAAAACCCTGCATCAGGATTTTGCTTGTTCTCACCCAGCCAAGGCCACAGGATTGGCAGTGTTCTTGCTGTGCCCGCTGCCTCTGTGCCCTGCTGCCCTCCTGCCTAGCCACCACCATCTGTTCCCTGGCACAGCCCTCAGCTCCTGTGAAAGGCAGGCCGAGATTGCTGATACCCTCACACCATAAACAAAGGAGGAGGGAGGAAGTGTGTGTGTGTGTGTGTGTGTGTGTGTGTGTGTGTGTGTGTGTGTGTGTGTGTGTGTGTGTGTGTGTGTGTGTGTGTGTGTGTGTGTGTGTGTGTAGATCAACTTTTTTATCACACTCTGCTTGCAAAAAGTTCTTGAAAATAAATTGAAAAACTCCAATTTTCAGCTTAAAAATTGAGATTTAAATTCAGCTGATCACTCAAGATCATCTTCATGCGGACCCCTGGACTGCGCTGCTGCTATTTTAAGATCACTCCAGTCCTGTAATGTCCTCTTGTAGTTGTACCTCTGCAATGCATGCTGAATCTCCACAAGTGAATATCATTTTTGGGAAATAGACACAGGGAGTCAAGAGGAGGAAAATCAGGCCAGGTGGCAAGTGGAGATTGTATGCATTTAAAAAAATCTGTATTTTCGGCGTACTCTGAGCTAGTACATGATGGCACTGTACACAGCAAAGTTAAGGCAAGTTAAGGCCTGATGCATCTCACTTCGATGAGATCACAGTTGAATCCTCTGACAAAAGTGTCATTCTGAGGATTTAATTTAATTAAAAGTGCATAACCCAGTGAATGTTGAAAAAGTGATGAGAATGCTCCTTCTCCTTGTATGCTTTCTGTTTTTCAGTCTGAGGTCCGTGGAGAAACCTCACAGCACACAGTGCATGTCAGAAGAGTGATCTAAAAATAGCAGTCGCCCAGGAATTTGTTTGAACATTCCCAAGAAGATTTTCTTAAACTGATGCTTTGCCATATTTGATTTAGATGATTTTTATGGATAAAGTTCCATAAAATTCTGATCACACTGATCACACTGACTAGATCTATACATGCGCAGTTCATCCTCAGCCATCAACCAGCCATCAATAGCACACAGCAGGACAGAAGTGTGCATATTAAAACAGTACCATGTATAAAGCCATGGCTTGAAGTAATGTGAAATGTGAATGGTGTAAATTGGAATAATGACAAACAACAATGGCAATGATTGGCATCATTAGGAAATTGGTTGATATGTTATATACCGCAGTGATAACGCACTATATTTGTGTGCATCTTGTCTAATGCCTAGACGTTTACATCTGGGACAGCAGCATCTCTGTAAAGCGTGACACCAAGGCCACAGAACTCATTTTCCCCTCACCTGCTTAGACTCTTGACCTTTAACCTTCAAGGTCAAAATATTTTCTCCATAAGGCTCTGTGTCCCAAATGGGGAGAGCGTCTTTTGTAACCACCCCAGCTCTCATCTGTCACCTCTTTTGTTTTAACCTCTTTGGCCATCACTCCTGGGAGGGTGGGGGTGGGGCTTTATTTTATGGCCCTGATGTGTTATGGGTACTGGTGGGAGGACAAGGATAGGTGGGGCTACAAATCTCTGACTAGAACCTAAAGCTGTCAGTGGTGCCCTAGGGGCCCTCAGGCGTCAGCCAGCACGGTCACCTTGAATTGGTGGGAGAATGAGATGATGACGCGCACACGCACGTACACCAGAGCGAGATGGCAAATAGAGAAGATCTCGCCATCTCCACACATGCATGCACATCAACAGGCAAACACACATGCCTCTCAAGCCTGTCTGAAACTTGATTAATATTCTAGAAGAAAGGAGGGAGGCCACCATGTGTTTACACAGATTACTGTAGACCCCCCCCCCCCACACCACCGCCCCCACTTTCGTTCTGGGAGGTCTCTTTTCTCTCCCAGTTTGCTCTCGGCTGAGTGGAGCTGTGGCCGTGATAACCAGATAAAGATGACTGTAATGCATTTGTTAACGAAATTGATGCTTCTTCTCCTAGGTGCAGGCTGGAGAGAATGCCCCCCCACCCCCTCCCTCACCACCACCACTCAACCCATCCTCATCATCAAGATCATCACTATCATCCCCCAGCTGGGCTCAGAATAACCCTGCACCCTGTGAGGTGTCGGTCAAGAGGGCGGAGTTGGGGAAGTTGTGGATGGATTGATGGTGGTGGAGAGTTGTTAAGGTGTCAATAGGATGGCCCAGCGGCCTTTTGCAGTGTGGGGTCACTCCACACCACCCATTTTCCCACTCACCAGCTCTCCCGCTCGGTGGCAGCTGTATGGGTAGTGCATCCTTCACGAGCACTGCAGGGGGTAAAGGTGGGTGATAGCATGCATAAATGAGTGCATATTGAAGTGTGTGTGTGTGTGTGTGTGTGTGTGTGTGTGTGTGTGTGTGTGTGTGTGTGTGTGTGTGTGTGTGTGTGTGTGTGTGTGCGTGCAAGAGAGAGAGAGAGAGAAAAGGTTGGAATTGTTGTTACACAAACATTTTTCTGAGGCACAGCTGCTTTTCAGTGGCAGAGTTAACATTCAGATTGACATTGAATTTATACTTGTGTGTTAAATCTGTGCTGTCGTTTGGTCATAAGTTGTTAAAACCAATAAAATTTAACTTGGGGTTTAGTTAAAGACAGCAAAAGTTAACACAAATTGCAGATGGTTGTATAGTCATGCCTCATTTAATTAGTGATGAACTAACAACAACAAAGGTCAGCTGCACTGTACACACCTCCCCCAAACACCAGCCATCAGCTTGGTAACACTTCTGGGTATTTATTTAGAGTTAACAAAACAAAGCCTAAATTAAAATGAATATGGAGGGAGCCAAAACTCAGCGTTCATCGGGACGTGCTAACCATGAGTCTAGAACCACAAGTTCATTTTGTTTTAATTTCTATCAAGTAACTTTGCCTCAAAACATTTATGTATTGACTTATAAAGCTTTTTACAGGTTACAGTATACTAAGTTTCACAACATCAAGGCATCATTTTCCACCAGAAGACAAACACCACATTAGCTTACATTATACGGTCGATATAGTTAGCCAAGGGAAATGACGATGTATACATATTTACTAACAAAAAGTTTAGTAGATATTTCTATCAGCACTCAGTTGAACCTTACATGAATCTTAGCTATGCATTGTTTTTTCTCAATCTGGCTCTTACATACCAGATGATAGGCTATTACAGTAACAAGCATCCTGGTCTCTTTCTGGTCAAAGGTAGTTCTTCCCCACTATCTTCAAGTCCTGCTCATAAAGGACCATCTGATTGTTCAAATTTTCTCTGAATTAAATTTCTATTCAGCTCTAAGTAATCAACAAGCAGGAAGTCCAAACAGACAACTAAATTGATAAACATTTCATTATCATTTTTCTTTACACTATTAAACCTAGTTTTAGCCATGTTTCATTGTTCCCAGATCACAACAGTTATTTCAGTAACAGTACTATGATTTTATTGTCTTCTATATGTAACATCTTCAAATGCTGTCTGCCCATTACACAGCCATGTTCAGTCAGGTGATATTTAACAATTCTGCAATAATATTCAGCTCCAAGAAGTTCAATACTGAAGGAGCTCAGGACAATAATGAATAAAACATCTTCAAGTTAAAAAGAAAAAAACACCTGTTAACAATCAGCTCAACATGAAGCAGTTAAGTTAGTACTGGAAAGAAAAGCAGAATGGTCATATTTAAAGATGTGCGTCTGGAAATAAATGGATAGGATCTGATCTCAGCCGTCCATTGCTAGCTAGAAGGACGTTCTACATCAAGAGTGCTTGTGTGAGGGGAAGACTAGGAAGATAAGTACATCTATTTAAGTACATCTATCTAAACATGAAATCATTCACCACTGTTGTTGCTTTGACTGTATTTATCTTGTTACTGTTGCAGATTTAGTTGAGTAAAATGCATTTTTGTTACTGGTATGAGAGTAATTCTTCAAAGCTATGTTTGCTCAGTACACACTAAAACGCCAAGCTGGCGCGTTCAGATCTGTACCTTAAGAAATATGTCTTAGATCCAGCCTAAGGTTTGTTATGGATTTACTTCAAAGGTATGGAAAATCAGTTTGACTAGGCTTCTTCGGGTCCCGATGGAGAGCAGGCTGGATGGTGCAACTTAGCAGAAACAGGGTCTGGATCTCAACATCTGTTTCATGCTGTGAGGAGTCATGATCTTAGTTTTCTGCAGGGGCCGTGCAGGACCCAGAGCTGGTTTTTACAACAAACAAACAGACTAATATCAGCTTTGTATATCAGCTTGACCCTAGTTGGCATTCAGCCTGGCACTGAGCCCAGTGACTTGTCTGAACACATCAGCAGATCAGCCAGAAAGCCGGTGCCAGGCCAGCACAGAACCTCCCTGCCTGGGGCAACCATACAACTAGACAGCAGAGCATCACATCAACCTTGCTAAGCACGAGAACGAGAATAATGCAATAACGCATTTAAATGCATCAATATTTAGACAAATATTCTGTCTAAAAATAACTATAATTGCAGTTGAATTTATGATTTTGTTTACTTGATCATCTGGATATAAAAGTAAATAAATCAATGTTTGTTTGTTTGTTTGTTTGTGTCTACTGGAATCAAGCATTACTGGATCACCTCTGTTTGAAGTGATATAATGTGATTTACAACTATCACTGAAACGGCAAACTTTGTAAATAAGCAAACAACACATCTCATTCTCTAAACGTTTGGCCACAGCTGTAGATTACACTATCAGTGCTTGTTCACTCTTGACAATAATTATATTTCTAAATTTACTTTGTGCATTTGCAGGTAAACAATATCTAATATTTTATCTAAATGACTGCTTTGTCTTTGAAAAGGGTGAAGAGCCTGAGGCCGGTGACAGTCCAGTTCTACTCTAAGTACATCCTTACAGTGGCTCACAGGACATGGCCACATTCCTGTCCTGCCAGAAGAGAAGAGAAGCTTCAGAGTCTTCATGCAGTTCAACCACACCTGTCATATTCCATATGACAGGGGTCTCAAACTCCAGTCCTCAAGGGCCAGTGTCATGCAACTTTTCCATGCCCTCGAGGACTGGAGTTTGAGACCCCTGCCGTATGGTGTTTATGCTGTTTTCTACCCCACAGTTACAGCATGTCTGACTGCCTGTTCAGCATATGCAAAAATATATGAGTTTAAGCATGTGATGACTAAGGCCTTCCATTATGGTGTTTGTCATCACATGTCACAGACATCTGGATGATCATTTGGAATAAACAAAAAACTAAAAACTTGTTACTTCTTATCTTTATTATTGTTCTTATTTTACATTGTTAGGCATTAGGTTTATTTGTAGTAGTCCTTTCCAACTTCTTTCCCTCTTCCATGTTACTGTGGCAGCTTGTCAGCATCTATTTGGGGTTGGGAGTGGAACAGAAAGTAAGGAAATCCAAAGTGCCATTAAAACCAGGAGAGGTTCTTATATTTCAGAAGAAGGGATTAATTCAAAAGACCTCAATGCCATATTTTATTTAGGAACCCTAGAGAGCACTGTGCAAAATAACACATTCTTATAATTTCACCCTCAGATGAGCCAAGCTACGACTGTCAGGGAATGTGATGTAGGTACAGAGCATATGAGAGTGGTTAAGTTTGTCTCTTGTCTAGATGAAGGCACAAGAGGGATGGATGGCAAGGCGTAGAGATTCAGTATCTTCAGTCTTCAGTGGACACTCCATTTCTGGCACAAAACACCTGTAACAGATGGTCGATTTAGGAGGTGACCCGACAACTTCAGCCTGTCAAACATATTAATGGAGCAGTATGTTTAAAAATAAAAATAAAAAATCTAATTAAGTAGAATTATTATGGTAGTTAAACACAGTGATAGTTGTATATCACATTATATCACTTCAAACAGAGGTGACCCAGTAATGCTGCACTAATGAATTAGACTAACTATTCACTTTAGCTAAAGTTATTAAGTTAGCTAAAGAGTTGGGATGCTGTGTAAGACATAAATAAAGCTAAAACACAAAGGTTTGGACACCGTTTTGCATGTTTCCCTACTGTAGGGGTCTCTGCAAGCATACAGAGGGGCACTCTGACAGGGTCCAAGATGACAACTTTGGAATTCTACTAGAAACAGTCGATCATATTTGTTGTCAAAGCTGAATTCAGGGCAAACTACGCTAAATTAGCGTTTTTAGCTAGCAGCTACAATAAGCATAAAAGTTACCGTACGGCTATCATTTGTTAACATGACGCTTGTTCTTATACATGTAATACATTTATTACCAACCTGAGAGTTCATCCGCTGGTCATTCGACATGACGAATGACTTCTGAAGTCTTAATTCAGCTAAAGATGCTGTAGATTCCCGTCAGTAACACTTTCGGTCCGCTAGTAAAACGTAGTTCTATTAATCTGCGCTTGAACCGGAACCGGATGTAAGTTCCAAAAAACTGAATTTTGGAACTGAAATTGAATGGTGAAAAGTGAAACTGAATGGTGAGAAGTGAAACTGAAATTATCCGAGAGCTGAATTTTTAAAGGATAAAATGCAGTTTCAAAGCAAATCAATTCATTTTCAAACCATAAATTCAATTTCAAATGAGACTAATTCAAATTCGGTTTTCAAAAGCATTTATTCAAGTTACAATTCAGATTCAGTCTGAGCAATTCAAATTCAAATTTAACTTATTCAAATTCAGTTTCTGATGGCACAGATTTCTGCCCATAAATAATCAACTAACAGTGCATATTATGTTAGCGCGATCTGCCTTATTACAAAACCTGCCATTACTGCGCATTTAGGTGACCATGATGAGACAGAGTCTGGCTCAGATGCTGGCAGTTCTCCCTGCAGTCTACCGGTAGCGTCTCCTTTCAGGCCAGGATAGACAAATGTCACTGAGCAGTGACTCAGTTTGTGGTCAAAGGCTTGCACCCATTTGCCACAGCAGATGCCCCGATTTTAGATAAGTGAATGTGTTTAATTGTAGGCAGGGACATTACTGGATATTCTTGTGTAATTGCTACAGAATAATTTATGTTATACTTTGTTATTGCTACAGAAGAATATTTATTTTATTATTTTACATATACATTTTTTTTCCTGGGGACCCTGTGACACCCCATTGAAGAGCCGTAGGCTGTGGATCTCTTAAGATCTTACTGTTGGGTTTGTAAGGCCTCCTAAATTTCTATCTTGTTCAAAGAGAAGATATAAAACAAAGTTCTAAGCTAATCGACTTTAGTGTTCTCCTTTTTAAAAAAGAATCGATAAAGAATCGATAAAGAATCGAATCGTTAAACAGAATCGAAAATGGAATCTGAATCGTGAAAATCTTATCAATACCCATCCCTAATAATGCTAATTGAATTTTTTTTAAGTTATTTATTTATTTATTCAGAGTTATGGTTGAAAATTGCACAAAATCAGAAAAAATTTGATTATTTCTAATGAAGTCTTGAAGAATTTTTAATTCCAAAGTCGCATACTCATTGGTATCCTGCATGTTCAGGCTAACTGTGTGTGTGTTTCAGGCACACACACAGAAACCCTCTTCACCACAGAGACATTTTGGTTCTTCCATATTTCCAGCAATGTTTGACAAACTGCCAGTAAGACTGACATGCTTGTGGTGCAGAGCAGCACAATAGTGATGTGTCATCTAATTTCACATCACACTGTGCTACTACAGAAAAGGAAGAAGAGAGCGCAAGTATCGGACGGCACAGAAGGTACGTGAAAGAATAAGAACGGGGGAAGGAGAGGAAAGGGAGGGAGAAGGGAGGGGGCAGAGGGAAAGAAATCTCTGCCTCAGCAAAAGTTTTCATTAAAATTTTGAGACAAATGATCTCTGTGTCCTTCTCCTGAAGCTGCCTGGGGCGTCATGCTATTTCTATGCAAATAACAACCTCACGCCTTTGCTCCTATTATTTCTGCTGGAGCTGCTGCAACATGACCCAAGAGAGAAGGGAAGGGAGGAGGGAGATGGGAGAGGGGAGAGTGAGGTAGGGTGAGTGAAGAAGGGTGATATGAAGTGAGAAAGAGAAATAAGAAGGAAAATGCAGTAAAGGAGAAAGAGGGAGAGAAGGAACGACAGAGAGGAAGAGGAGGGTGGGGGATACAGTCAGACACCAGTGTGTGTGTGTGTGTGTGTGTGTGTGTGTGTGTGTGTGTGTGTGTGTGTGTGTGTGTGTGTGTGTGTGTGTGTGTGTGCGCGCACTGGACTCAGTGAGGTGTGAAAATATATAACACTAGGAAAGAGAGAGAGGAAGAGATGGAGGGCTAAGAACAACACAAAGACACAGTCGTAATTTGTTTGGAGGCTGCCTTTCTTGTAATATATGACACCCTCAGCACGGGTGCTTCCTCACCGCGTACTGTTGTTTAACTGTATAGCACTTACAACACTATCAGGACCAGTCCATCTCATGCACACACACACACACACCACAGGATTTACGTACTGGGCCACTCCACGACTGCAGTCTGCTACAAATGTAACACAATATGTAAAACTGAAACAGCACATTTATTCATACATATATAGAGATACATATATAGAGAGAGGAAGAGATATAGATATATAGAGATATATATAGATATAGTAGTTCATGATGTGGAACATCACATACATTAAATGGAGCTGTGAATGCACGCCTACTTACAGCATGTAAATGATGCTAAATGACTACAATGGACGGAGCATTGATGGAGCTGCTATTTTTTAAGGTTGCATCAGTATTAACCGAATAATTTTTTCCATGAAATCTGCAGTTTTCAGTTTTCAGATCTAACTCTGGTACACTGATGCGGACAATAAGACTATTTCAAAATCCACCCAAGTTATCGTTCACTTTGGCATGAGGGCTTCAGATTTTAGTATTTATTAGATGAATCTGGTGAATGAATCAGATTTAAAAAGAACTGTTAAAACAAAAGAATGTCTTACTTTGAGCAATTTTTCTTTTATATATTCTTACTTTTCATCAGTAGTCAAGAAAGCGATTGTTAGACTAAAGAACAATGAAAGAAACTTTTGCTTCAGCTTTACATTTAGTTACAGTGAGGCCGGATGTTGGTTGTGGTACAAATGTCTACTAAATTGTCTATGTATGAAATATCATGTTACATATTATTGTGTATGATTATTGAAATGACTTTTTTTAAAGGGTTATAAACCAGTTTAAAAGCCCAAAGATTTTATGTATGTGTAAATTTAATACTCACTTTCCTCCTCTAGCAGTTCTTATAAAGACCTTTTGTTTTGTTTTCGGGTCATTTCTGGACTGGTAGTGTGCACTGGCTTGTACCTGTTATTGAAAAGAAACATCTTGCTTCTGAAATTCAATTTTAAATAAATCTGAGAAAGAAAATATTCATGAATCCAAACAAACAAGCTAAGATAATTGGAGATAACATTTCATAGAGATGTGGTGAGTAAAGTGCCAACATCCCTTTCCAGTACACCTATATTTAAATCACTGTGGCTGAGAAGGCATTTATTACAGTGTGTGAGTGGTAATGGAAATCATTGTTAATTTAAATAGTCATCCAACTGTCTGTTCACGTTTATTCTCAAACTGAATAATTTTCTATGTATAGGTTATTTAGAAAAGACAGTAATGCTACCGTGATACCTTTGAGTAATTTCTACTTTCAGTTTGATTTCCATTTCCTGAATGAAAATGATATATGCATTTCATATGTCTACACTGTGCCTTGTGTATACAAATAGCTACATATGTGAATGGAAGTATGAAATTTTGATTGAAAATTTCATTCATATTCAAATAATCTCAGTTTGACCATATTTCCATTGGAAAATAATGTCAAATAATGAATACATTAGTATTGCACCATCATGTGTCTACCACACAGAATCTGTCTTTTCTCCAGAGAGTTTTCTTTTAGTATAATAAACATACAAAATTGCCAACATATTTATGGGATAATATATGTATGTATAGATAGATAGATAGATAGATAGATAGATAGATAGATAGATAGATAGATAGATAGATAGATAGATAGATAGATAGATAGATAGATAGATAGATAGATAGATAGATAGATAGATAGATAGATAGATAGATAGATAGATGCACATTTAGTAGTGACTAAAAACTTTACCTGCTTTCTATTTTATTTCTTATACTCTATGCTCGGGTGACTATTATTATTAAAATAAAATAAAATATCACATTTTGTGAACTCTTGAAAATGTGATAATTTTGTTATCATTACATATTCAGAAAGACATATCAGAATTTTCTTTTATACGGTGGTTCTCTCTCTTACTGGAATGTAATAATTTGATTTTAAAATAAGGGATATAATCAGCCATTTCTAATAGGAAATGGCTGCAAAAATAAATACCTCCCAAGAAAAAACAAAACATAATCTGAAAACACATTGTTAACAACTGCTGTTAAAATTGTGTTTATCTACATGTGTGTCTACCTTCCACACACAGCTGGTTAGTCCCTGAGCAACAGTCTACAATCCAGTGAAAACAAAGTGATTTTACTGTTATATTATCAGACATCAGACTAATGAGCCACTGAGCACTTTGTGTTTACAAGTACTGTTGTGTATTTGCGTGCATTCCTGGCATATTCTGTGTTTTTCTAAAAATTCAACAAACTGTGACCATGCATAAGCTCAGGCTACACCTCCTGAAATTTTACGGTCCTGCAGCCATTCACATTTAACAAACCCGCTTAACATAAATTAGTGTATTTTAAGGTGAAGACATTAAAAAAAAACAAGAGATGTTCTATCCACCTGCACAGATGGCACCCTGCTGGCTGATTCACCTGCTGCCCCGCATGGGGTAACTAGCTACCAGCACTGGTAGCCCAAACAGCTAGTGAACTGTGAAACAACGGCAGTCAAAACATCATGCCGATTAGACGCTAATTATGTCTGCTGCCATACGGCGCCAACTGACCTGTGTACACCAAAAACAAAGAAATGTATTTGTGTCTGTGCATGCTGGTGAAAAATAGACAACTGGGTTACCTCAGCACTTCATTGCTATTTAATAGCAACAACAAATCTATTATACTCACACTGCTTTTGCCAGACTCTACAAACATGTAGCACATAAGCAAAATTTGTGTTTTTAAACCGAGGAGAAATTTAAGTGAACAAATTCAGTTCAGTATTTCTTAATTAGGGCCACAAAAGGCTAAAACAAACTTATGTACCAAAACGTCCAGCCTGACAACACAAGCAAATAGCAAGCACGTTAATTATATCGACAAGGCAATCCCAAATGAAGAAGAAGGAGCACAAGGGTCTGAAAGAACAACTTCACAGTTGTGCAAATGGACAGTTGCTCCAATAGATATGAAGTAAAACATTCAAGGTCTTTCATGAGCTGAATACAGGACTAGATCAAAATGTTAAAAAGTGAATAATATTGATCATCTCGTTCAGACATTTTATTCTGCTGTGAACCCTCGGGTCCTGAAATTTAAATAGATGCTGCTTTAACCCTCACCCTCAGAAAACCTGAAGTCATAAAGGTGTTATTGAAAGCAATTTCAGACATTAATTAGTAACTGTTAGAGGTCATTAAATGAAACATGAGTCAGTGTTGTCTAAGGAGCTTGGAAAGAAAAGCGTCTGACCTTCTTTAAGTTGCTTTAAGACGTTTCACCTCTCATCTGAGAAGCTTCTTCAGTTCTAGGGTCAAATGGTGGAGAGTCCCATATTCAAGCCCTGTGGGAGTGTCCAGGGCTTGAAGCAGTCCAGACGCTTTTCTTTCCAAGCTCCTTAGACTACGATGACCTGGATGACTGCATCATGATTCAGTGTTACTGAAGGAAATAACATTTCAGTTGAATAAGTTCAACAGAGTTCAAATCTGAACAGTACTTTTCAGCTTTTTTAAAGCAGGTTTATGTAACTTTGAGGCTGGCTTTAGCTGATGCTGGACATCTGAAAGAATCCTAATGAAATGCCTGAGCTGGCTCGCTTGGACACAAAGCTTCTGCTCTGGACACCTTTTGACAGCCCAGGCACTTGATGAAGGAAATTCATAGTTTTCTCTTAAATCATAGTCTCATTCTTTCAGACACTGCCTAAAGAGCATGACTAGAAGCGTGGTTTGGAACATAGAATTACTGATATACCAAAATGCTTTGTTTTAAGTTCAGCTCCATCTTTACTGTATAACAGAAGAAGTATAACACCTGAACTGTTACAGAAAACACACTCCATGTGTTCATCAGTGATACTCTCCATTTTACCATTACTAATAAAAAAGGTCCAAGATACTGTACACCGCAAATAAATGATAAAGTCCTTTAGTTTGTGATGAGTGACCCATAATTTGGGGATCTGTAAAATAATTTTTAGTCCTTGGTTTTCTGTCTACAGGGAATATGTTATCATTGTGGATTACCTTTACAAATTCAGCAAGCAATTATTGGTGTTGTTATGTAAAACTCTGCTAAAGCTGACTCCAGGTATGAGTGTGACGTTGGACACACAACTGAAACAGAAAGTAATGGAGAAATAACACAGATGCTTTTTTACTACTGACAAACGAGGAAGTCCAGTCGTAACTGCAGCAGTCTTAATCAGGTGGGACATACTCGGTGACAACACACAAAACCTGAAAACCTGCTGTCAAAAACCCAAATATCAACTGTTACTTCACACACATACACACACAGGCATGTCCTTCCAAATGCTTACATCAACCCTGACTAACATGCAGCAACTGTCCTCCACAAAGTAACACACACACACAAAACTGTGTGCCTGGGCACAAAGTAAAAGGAGGATGGTCAAAGCAAAAAAAAGAAGATACATACACACACACACAGACACACACACACACGCACACACACTTCCTTTCTCCTTCCTCCCGCTCAATCCATCTGTTTCACGTTTGCATTTCATGCCTGCTGGCATTTTTTTGAAGTGGCAATACTTTGATGCAGACTGAGGGATACATTATCATTATTTCAATTTTCACACTGAGGTGGTGTGTGTGTGTGTGTGTGTGTGTGTGTGTGTGTGTGTGTGTGTGTGTGTGTGTGTGTGTGTGTGTGTGTGTGTGTGTGTGTGTGTGTGTGTGTGTGTGTACGCTGGAGAGAGAAACACAGATAGGAAGACAGAGAGGTGCACCAATATGCTCAGATGCTCAGTGGTGTTGCTGTCTCCATACTGCTGTGCATGTATGAAAATATGGCATTGTAGGAAAAGAAGCAGGAAACAAAGGGAGCTGAGGGAGGAGGTGTTAGAGAGAAATAGAAGGGAGGACTAGAATGCAGATGGAAAGGCACCACAGAGAAGGAAAGGAGAAGAGGAGGAGGACAGCGATAGGAGAGGAGGAGGAGGCACGAGAGAGATAAAACCAGCAGCAAGTGCATTGCATTCTGACATGGCCATCTAAAGCATAAGCCTCTCCTGCAGCTATGTGCTTTGTGCTGGGACCCTCCACCTGTATCTCTCCTTCTATGTCACACTCTCTATACCAACACCCTTCTTTTTTCCATTCTCCCGGTTTAATCCCTTCCCGTTTCTTTTCTCTCTCTTTCTGTCTCTCCTGGCCTTTGCAATATTTCAAGACAGAGCAGTTGCCAGCACAACATCTTAAATTTGACTCAGTGGCGGGCTCCACATTTCAGGCGGAGAAACAGAGATGTTTAAGCAGTTTCCTGTTCAAGCCTGGAAGAATCATGAGGCTACTTAGCAGCAGGGTTCAGAATTTAAGAAGTCCGTCTTATTGATGACAAGCTGCGATGCGTTTTGTTTTTTCTTTTCTTGTCCATTCTGTTCTTTGTTTTTCTTTCAGTTGAGCCTTGAGGTAAAAAGTAATACGTTTTTAGTCTGTCTGTGAGACTAATTTACATTTTTAATGTAAATTGATATTTTGATACGATTATGGCCGAGCCATCCAACCTTGGTTTATTCCCTAACAAGCTGTTCATGGTGTTTACAGTGACTGTATGGCAAGATTGTTGCTAGTTAAACCTGAGCAAAATCTTTTAGTTTTAGGATCGTTTTACCAAAAAATTTTGGTTTTTTATTGTTAGGAACACTCTCTGACTTTCAGGTAGTGCTGTGACGGACTGGCAACTTGTACTTGTGAAGTAGATTTCAGCTTCCAAATGGCTACAGAAGGAGTTGAGTTTGTATTCTCGTGTCCCGAGGGAGGATTTCTGGGAAGCCCTGCAGTCACAAAGGTCATGGATGTTAGCCTTGCATGTTCTGTCATCACACGTTGTTCCACTGACTTTTGTGAGGTGAAGTACAGAAAAAACATTAGTAGTGAGCATAATCAAGGAAGTAATAGTGCAGATTATAAGTTCAGCGCTCAACTACAGTGCTTTTCGGTACAGTAATTCATTTCTGACTTCTCAGTGATGTCAGCATATCAGCTCAAATTCAGGTTCAAAAACACAAATTTACTTTGTTATTTGCTTAATTAAAAAAAATACAGTTTTTGACAGATTTGTGAAATATTTGTGTTTTCTTGTTTTTAAGGCAGGTAGTCTACTAAATTTGTATATATTATTTGCATTGTACAGCTTGCCACAGTGTATTACATCTAGAACAATTCTGATATGCTAACTCTGGGGAACAATGACGTCCCACACGTCATTGGCATTTCTGATTTAGACAAACCTTATTTTGAATTGAATTTCTGTAGAATTCAAATTTCTGCTTATCTTGGTTCTAAATACAGAATGTCCCATTTTTCCATTGTTGTATGTGGAGTATACCTTGCGTCATATTTGGTATCCGAAACTCTTTTAGTAGCATTTTTCTCAACACAAGGTTTAACACTCAGTCAAACAACTATGTTAACTGTCCTGTCCATCTGCTGGCTGTCTGGGCTCAATGGCCCCCTAAGATTGTTCCTAAGCCTTGCTTGACATTGCATGAAAGGGTTTTTTCCCAATATTTCCATAGATAATTTGGTTCATTTTTACTATTTATTTAAATATTCTGTATAAAGGTTGTTTGCAAAACCTCATTTTCAGTGTAAAAATCCACCCTAGCACAAATTCCTTCACTTCACATGAATGTGTTCATTCTCTCCATGAAATTACAAGTAACTGGATTTATTTTCTTTCACAGCCTGTCCATAAAAGATATCTGTCCACTAGAATGGTATGTACTGAAAGTGGCTTCATGAGTGCAACAGAAAAGTATTTTCAAAGATTTCACATGAAGAAGAACATAAATCCTCCAAACCTATCGATATCAATTTCAACCCGGTTCTTTTCACAATAATGCAGGGTTTTGTTGTCACCTATTTGGATTATTTGGATCTATTTTGTGGTCCTTCACAAACAGCTGTCACAAGCTGGTACATGGTTGGAGCCACAAATACCTCCCCTACTAACTTCATGTGCACGTGCAGTGACAAAAATGCTACAATAGTCTCTTCTTTAAAATCCCCATGTGTAGTTTAAGTGTACCTGGAGACCTAAGAACAAAAACTGGGGAGGGGGTTGGAGATTATTATAGACTACCAAGAAATTTTGCAACATGCCTTTCCTAATTTTTTTCCTGCAAGTTAACACTACCATGAAATGTTCAAAAATCAGGTCAGCTGTTGTGTGCGTCCTTCACATCATCATGTGCTTAAGTTATAGTTCCTGAAAGACCATGGTTTTAGTTCATTGCAAAGGTCATTTAAACAGTTTTTATCTGTTTAAAAACTACCTTCAGTCTTACACTAGGCCTTATGATCTGTGATCAAAAATGGTTATTTTTATGTGCACATCGTTTTACTTTTTCTCTCTGTGGAAAATAGATCTATGCTACTTCACAAATATGTCTGTGCTTAATGTGTGCTTCAAATTATTGCTGATGAATTGTTACATCAGCTCAGGGAAGCTTGCCTTCTCCTATTAAACTCTGTCCAGAGAAAAGAAAAAGACAGAGTGAAGGCAAAGAATCATATTTAATGAATGCACACTTTTAAGTAATTTCAGTACTTTTTTTTTTAATAGAACCACAATACCGTTCAAAACTTGAGCTGTGTAGCTTGAGCTGCATTAAGAAAAACAAAAACATTCATCAAGTTTTCTGAATTATTACTCAGTAAAATTCAGCGTGAATATTTTGCAATGAAATTGAATGAAAACATGTTACCACTGCCATGATTTGAAAGGAAATGAAACCTGTGCAGAACATGCATTTGCTGTTTCAAAGCACACGTTTATTAACTTGCTCTTTAGAAAGAATTGTACAGACACCTGAAATAACAGAGACGCATTACTGGGATAAACATGTAAATCATACCACTGCAAGGTTTCTCGCACAACTACCAAACTGAGCATATCCTTTGAATTCCATCTCGTCAAGACTTTAAGAAATGCTGCAGCTTTAAGTGGATAGAATAGATGGTAAATTTCTGCATCAGTGGATGGCACTGGCTAATCATATCAAGTAATTATCTTGCAAATAAAAAAAACTACTTTGATCCATTGAAATATTTGCATTTATATAATGCTTTTCTAGTCTTTTTAGGTTAACCATACATCCATACAGAACTTTATTCAGTATACTTAAAGTACTTTAGCTACCTGACACCCATGGCCAACGTGGCAGTGCTACCTGCTGCATGCTATGCCACCCTATTCCATGAGTGGGGCTTTCCATGCCTCTCAGTTAAACATAGACACACCCTGAGCCACTCAGTATGGTGTACATGCAACAGAAAGAGATGCAATAAATAAGGAAATTAGAGGGCAAATTTCTTGAGAATTAAAGTTAATCAATCCATTATCCAAATTAGCTAAACAAACAATCCCACCAATTAAAAATAGCCATGTGCTACAGCCTCAAGAAAGCAGAATTAATCAGTCATTCCTTTCATATGTGTTTACTGGGTCTTGTTGAACTTTGACCAACACCATGTGAAGTTTCTTTGGTTGTTTAAAGTTACATTGCTAAGCCAAGATTAGCAGAAAAAAAAATATTAGATCTTCTTTCGTTCCGATTTTTTCATCTAAAAGACCAAACACTGATAAAATCTCAGCTTGTCATGGTAAAGCAATTTAACCGCCAACTTAAACAGTCTACCATACATTGTCTTTCTACACAGGGATGTTGATCAATTATAAAGAGTCAGGAAAACCTTACACTCCAGTTCTGTCTTACAAGGGTAGATGGTAATGACAGACATAAACCACCACCATGCTCAATCTTATCTTACGCCCCTCTTGGTTAGAATCATCCACACAGAATTCATTAAAGTAACTCAACAAAGTGAGAGAGAGATGAGGCGGGACTAGATGTCACAAACTGTCTCGGGTAGTTTGTCCAAGAGCCAGCCTGATACTGACAACAGCCAAACCTCTAGCCTCTTTTAAGCCCAAATCAACATCCATCTCAGGTCTCCATCTACAACTTCTAGCACTAAAATACTCTTTAAGTGTAGTAGCCAGCAATTTCCAAGGAAATGAGGGGGTCCTTTGCTTCAGTGAACAGATTGGAACAAAAGGTGGTGGAGATTGGCCCCGCACACCAACAACCTGCTTAATAATGTGTTGTCACAGTTCAAAGTCTTCCCATCAGGACTGAAAGGTTACAGCTACAACAGTAACTGTTTAGTTACAACTGCTTATTAATTTGTAGTAACTAAATACAATAACGTGTTTACTGTATATTTTAAATTCTTCTTTTCCTCTGGAGGAAAAAATCAGAAGCTGCTCTCAGTGCTGCCATTCCTTTATTATCATTATATCCAGTTATGAGAAAGTTTGCATTTATTGAGACCTGCCACTCATTTCATTTCAATGCATAAAATATTAATGGAAAGAATCCAAGCAACCTGTTAGCATTGTGTGACATGTATAAAGAAAGACAGCATTTGGTTAACTCATGAAATCTGTCTTTGAAGCAGACTTTTACAACGGTGCAGGAAGTACACAGCTCCAAATCGTTTTAACTTCTGTTCCATTTACCTATTTCAGTCCTTTGAATTAGAAAAAACACACATTCCAAATCCTAACATGACCAGTGTGGAACGAGGAAAATGTAACAATTATCTGCTTTAAAGAACAGCGGCTACATTTACAGAAAAAACAACAATATGTAACATATAACAATACATTTTTTGCATCTGTAAAATATATAAAAACACATTTAATTACATACTGATATTGTGTGTGGAATTTGCAGTATTGAAACTCCAGAATGGAAGATGAATGAAGGTATATGAAAGCAATGCACAAATACCTCACTGGCCATCAGTGAAGCATCACCTCCTAATCCCTGTATCTATTAATAATGACTTGATTAATTTTCAACCCATTTACGAAATAAAAGTGAAATTAAAAAAACAAATACAAATATCAGAATTCATATTGATTCATCCTCTGTTCTCAAAGACACATTTCTAGTATATTGCATTGTATGTAAACAAGCTAGCTCATTTATATATTTATTTTATAAATACTGCCGAGAAAAAAGTAAAGAACAATATTTAACTTTGATTTTTGGAGTAATGTATGTGATCCAGTCTCCAAAGTAATGCTGGTGAATAGGACAGACAACAGTTTTAATAATCTGAATATAATTACAATAGTAGGTAGATACAGTACAAATGCAGAAATCAAGTAAATATTAAAGTTATACTATATCCTCCAGGTGTCCTCGTATAAATAAGTAGTAATTAAGTAAGGAAAGCATGTTGGATTAAGTCACCTACTGTGGAGCATTAAACTCTCTATTTCTTCTTTGCATTATCGTTATCTACCAAGATAAACCAATAGCATGATTGGAAGAACTATTACTAAGCCTATAAGGATTTCTGTGCTTGTGTGTGTGTGTGTGTGTGTGTGTGTGTGTGTGTGTGTGTGTGTGTGTGTGTGTGTGAGTGAGAGAGAGAGAGAGAGCACACAGACAGAAAGCTCAAATCACGTATTATTTCGTACTGGAGGCTTCATCATGAGCCTTAATAACGAACAATGCGTTTTTTCAAAAACAAAAAATTCTATATAGAGCATGTGTTTACTGGAAGCATTAATGTCTATTTAGCTTGATTTGTGCATTTATATATTCCTTTGTACCTATAAAAAGAGATGATGTCACTGAGATGTCTAAATGGGGAAATCTGGAAAACTGGGAGTCTTTGAAAGAAATAATGACGTGTTTCTTTTAATGTTTCTGACGTGTTTCTGATGTATTATACAAGTCTTCTCTAAGATGTTATCAATCAATGAGACATGTAAAAGTAAAAGATTAGATAAGTTACGCATTTGAATTCCAGTTGGTTCAGATAACAAGCATGGTACTCCAGACTGAAACAATTTCACATATGGGCAATCCCACTTTATTATAGGGAGCAAAGCAGGATCTGACAGGCCTATAACAGTAAACTCACCTAGAAAACTTCAATTAATTCTTGGGTAATATTTGGGTCATTATATTTGGATAATTTTATTTCTTCCAGTACGCTGGATTCCATGCCAAACACTCATAAGTCTGCTTCCATGTTCACATAAATATTTAATTCCTCCCAAAAACGTATTTTTACAGTAAATTGCACACTCATATAGCATTTGTAAAGATTTCGCTCTGTACAGGTGGCTTCGCTGTCTCAAAGACACACACTTGGTCAATCCTGCCACTGTGCAGACAGGGTGCAGCTGCTTGGGAAGACGGCTTCTAAAGAAAAAGAGAGACACCCATAGGTGATGTCAAGGTACTGCACAAGTCGCTCCATCAGTGGAAATGTGCATGCAATGACCAAATCAGAAAAATGTTTAAAAAAAACAAAAAAACAAAAAAGAGCATAAATTACCTGAAAAACACTCCCTCTTGTTTAATACACAAAGCCATCATGTAACCCAAAAGTTTATTAACTGTATTAAGTTCTTGAACACACTACAGGGTTGTGAACGTATTGCACAGTTACAGAATTTTGGACTGGCTTGATGTGTTTTCATATATTTATTGCATGCTATGGCAGCATGTTAAAACATATAGTTAAGGTATTGCAGTTATGCAAAAGTATAAGCAAGAGGAAGTCAGCTTAACAGTGGTCTGCACTTCTAGTGGACACTAACTCAAAGAGATTCATACACACCCTCTCAGGCACACTCGCAGCCTTGACAGAGTGACAGGTTTGACGTCAAGTGAGGAGGATAGTGCTTTTGTGTTTGTCTGGTGCTCTGCATCAAACCATGTCAAACATGCCCTTACAGTAGTGACAAAGAACCTGTCTGTCCATATGTTTCAGCATGATAGCGTACAATGTAGTGCAGTAGGCCGCCTTCTCTCTTTGACACACATATAAAACACCTCTGAAGCAAAGTCTTTGTCCAGCATTGCAAGCCAAAATGCTATTATAACACAAGCCTGACTTGCCTGATTCCCCACTACATTATAAGTGTTAATTAATCCCAACCAAACACAATGCATTCACAAATAGGTTCTGTATGTGCAGTCTGCCAAGTATAAGCAGGTGCTGGATTAAATTCGACTTTTTGGTCTTCATTTCCACGGCCAGTAGGGGAGAATTATAGAGCAACACTACTGCTTTTGTGTTGATAATGTTCAACCTGCTTTGTTAAAAGTAGAGGTCATAGTCTGTCTTTAAAGCTACAGTCTAAGAGCTTTAACACCTATCTACAGTGTTGATATATACAGATAGACAGAATTATAAAAACGCAAAATCAAAGTTGCATATATATGCAATATATATATATGGAGAGAGAGAGAGAGAGAGAGAGAGAGAGAGAGAGAGATATGCATGCATTTGCTCATTACCTGTTTTCTATCTTGTTATACACTCATAGAGATTACATGCAAGATGAGTTATGAATCAGCATGTCATTAGTTTGAAATTCAAATCTAGTTTCGCACCATGTTGTGTTCATTTAAGACCACTATTGTAGAACAACTTTAATATTCCATAATAAAATGCAAACAAGCATGGTTATGTTTGTCGTTAGTTTCAATTGATATGCATATAGAAAAATTGTATGATCAATTTTATAATTATTAAGTTAACAGTCAAGGCTTTTTTTTTTCCTTGTTAGATTCGAACAGCATGGATACTAATTGCTGATTGATATAATGGTCTTACATGGATGCCTTCAAAGTGTTGCTTGTGCTACTTGTTAGCGCTTGTTGCACAGTGACAAGGCAATGAGAGGTTTGTTTTAATATGTCTAACTATTATTTTAATGAAGACTTTGTTATTATTGTCATATTGTAAAACTGCATAATCCAGGGTAGGGTTAGATGTACATGTAGCCAATACTTCTGTGAAAACTACATCCCATCTCTTCGCTTTTCAGCTTTCCGTCTCTCGGATTTGTTCGCTGTCTTTGTTCCATTCTTATAGAAAATGTTAACATCTTCAGACGAGCTTGTTTGTATTAATCTGACATGATGATTTTAATATTGCTGACATGAAAAACAGTTTCTTTTCTGACTTTTTCTCATGTTTATAGCAATACTTTTGCTTAGTTACTCTGACAAAATGACAATACGTAATTCCAAAAGCTTGGTAATAAATAGGACTGAGACCTTACCAAATTCACAAAGTAATATGGTCGCAAGCATTAGCCGAGCTACAAGCTGACTGTTGCAAAGGAGTAACAAAAAAGAAAACAGATTTTTCAAAAATTCTGCTTCTTTTTATTTTAAAAGTAACAACATGCAGTTACTGTAAAAATAAAAATAAAAATAAAAGTTTTCAACCCAGCAGTTTTCATAGTCACTATAGGCCTTTTTCATTTTGCATTTAGTTCTTATCATAGGCCCTTTTGTTTCACGCACTCTTTGCCTCCCACTGTCTTGGCACATTAATGGTGATGAGGAAGGCATAGATCAGGACAGCTATTTGTCAGTAACACTATAGGTGGTGAAACAAAGGTGCTGACTTTGCAAGATAACTATAACAAACCAAGCCAGAACAAAATAAAAGAGGAAACTTTTCTCCTAAGATCACCACCTCATAACCACTCATTAACCTACACTAGTTAATGAGTGGTTTAGTAGTCAGGCAAACAGCTGGTGTGATGGTGGAATTCAGCTGCAAGACACCTCACTCACAATATATTCGCATTAACGTCTGGACCACCAGTATGACCTCTTTTGAATGTCAAAATATTTTGACCCTGAATTTCAAGGTTAGCTGAGGAGGGACCTCAGCGAGTGATTCTGAGACGGTCAAAAGTCTGCAGTAAAGCTTTGTGTCACTCTGTTTTGCACCGAGAGTCCTGCCAGTCGGAGGAAAGAAAGAAAGTGTTGTCAACAGCTTGAAGGATGTGGGGGTTTATTGAGCTGGAAAATGGCTGCTGGTTAGTGTCCTGGGCTAAGTAAATGATATAAAAGCCAATCCCAGTGTCTTAATGGCCTTCATTCTTCTCGGAGGGGGTGTAGGTAATTATAAAGTTCATTACAGTAATGAGATAGGCAGCGTTTGAGAGAGAGCCATCAGTAACTGGGCTGAGACATAGTGATACAACTGTTGATCAAGTCACTGTAACAGGACGTGAATGAGGTTAGGACAAGTTCTGATGATGTCATTTGTTCCTAATGTTTCTTCTTTTATTCTGACACGATGGATAGACCTTTAAGTGACTTTCTATTAATGTGTTTTACTTTTCTATGTAGGATTCTCACTCTAATCCTGGATTGTGGTGTGTCTCATGTCAAGCTGTAAATGCTACACATTCCTACTAAACGCACAGTTGTATAGCTTTAAGCATGATATAGAGTGGCATTGCTTTATTTTTAAATTGCAGAGACAAAACATATACACGTAGTGCATATTACAATCTGATAGTCCAATAATGAAGGGTGCGTAATTCTTAACATATTAGACTTGAAAGAAGCATTTTTTCAGTCATATCCAGCGTGACTGCTTCCTTTTTTCTTTGTATGCTTTATCCTCGCATCATACATTTGACATTAGCACTTGTCAGTGATAACATAGAAGTTAATAGTTGCTGCTTGCATAAGACCACGGTCTAGTTTGTTGTCAAACAGGAACTTTTAAATGGATCTAAAACATTCAGAAACATCAGAAATGGGTAAGAAGCTGACCTTAAAGGGCCAGTCTGCTACATTTTTTTCAGGCGTATTTTTTGCTCTTTACTGGCAGAGAAAAGGATGTTATTAGTCAGACCTCATTTAGAAAAAATATAAAACGGCAGCACTTAAAGCAAAAACGTAGAAATGTAGATGATGATTCATGTTGTGCTGGTATTTTTCCGTATAAATGATTAAATGAAAAACTCAATTACAAACTGTATTCATTCTCATCTTATGGAAGAGAGTTGAATGTATGAGATGTTGAGGAATTAAGGTACACCTGCACATAGATATGTAAGCCAAGCTAAGACTACAGATTTAATCATTGCGTGCTACTTGGGCATCATTTGTTCAACAGCAACATCAGTCAAATTGTTGGAATCTAGTACTCTAATGGTTGTTCCAGGACTTCCTGGTGGTACACATCGAAACTTTTACAAATTTACTGGGAATGCTCAAACGCATCATTACTCTTAAAACTCATTACATTTAATGAACTCAGTTCAGCTTTTTAACTAAACCACATTTGCTTGCAGGACTAATGGTTGCAACCATTCTTATCTTGATAAATTAAAACCAAATTGTAAAAACTAAACAATGTGAAATCTTGGAATAAAAAACTTTAAAACTGTTTGCAATTTGGATCGTTTCGTTTACAGGTCTATTTTTCTGCTTTGAGAAAAATAAATCAAAGACATTTAGTTTGTCAGTTGCAAACATTCAAACGAATAGTGATGTAACATTCAAAGCTGGTCTGCTGGATGACCTGCTGGTGTATCGTCCACAGGCGTAAGACAGCTTAACAGAGTCAAAAAAGTGCAATCCAGTAGGTGCTCTGCAAATCCTCATCCTATTATTACATTTGCATTTTTTTTACCAGACTTATCTGTCCAGTTATACCAGCTATCTGCTACCTGTGTGAATGGTTGAAAAAGCTTTGAGCAAAGTTTTACTTTGACGATAAAGAAGGGAAAAGAACACAAGAAGACTCAAGTGGTTCTCTCACAGAACGATAGAACATTAAGCTGAAATAATGGTTCATTTTGACTGTGACTCAGCCTGTATAAAATATGCCTGATTTCCACTGTGAATAATACCAGCTTCTGCAGGCTGATTTATAGAAAACGAGGGCTACATTTGTAATAAAGCAGAAGAAATTATTGCCTTGTGTTAATATTGGAGATTTGATTGAAACGGATACAGAGGCCATTGAAAATTGGACAGTAAATCACTATGTTCCAGATAGGCCTGCTATTCTGAGAGGCTTCCACAGATATTGTTTCTCCTCCTTTTGTTTTGATTGGTCATTACAGAAATATTATTTTCATCAGCATTTCTTTAACCATGACAGCGTTTTGAACTAGGCGAAGTGACAGTGCCCTGCAATTTTGTGCTTAGGGAAAACATGTAGCATACGGTAAACGGAATGTGCTCAAGACCTTTTCCACTGCAAGTCTCCT
Organism: Rhamphochromis longiceps; assembly: GCF_057381845.1. Lineage (NCBI taxonomy): Eukaryota > Metazoa > Chordata > Actinopteri > Cichliformes > Cichlidae > Rhamphochromis > Rhamphochromis longiceps. The sequence goes on along the minus strand of NC_140570.1, from coordinate 3,467,975 downwards.
TCACATAGATTCATACAGCCCTTTTATTTATGGCTAAGGACTTTCTAACATTCACACAAACACACTCTGACACATGTATCAGTGGCAACTCAGGGTTCAGTGTCTTGCCCAAGGAGTATTTGGCTTATGGAGGAGCCAGGGATTGAACCACCAGCGTTCACATTGGTAGATATTCTGCTCGTCCACCTGAGCCACAGCTGCACATATAAAGGACCCAGTGCCCACTGACAATGTATGTGAATGTCTGCAAAGTTCCTTTAAGTGCAAGGGTGACTTTCAATGTATTTGTTCTAATGCATGTTCTCAATTTGTTCATAAACAACCTGGGAAAAAAAGAAACTAAGAAATGTTTTTGCTTAAACGATAAAATTTGATAAAGTAGAATGTACTAAATGATGTGACTGAATGATGACATACATAAAGCTTGTGTCTCTGTCTCCTGAGACTTCCATTCTCCTAGAAAAACAAAGAAGTGGCAAAACAACGATATGAGAAAGGGTTTGTGGGAATTTTAACCACATAAAAGAATTTTCTTTTAACAATACATTTTGATCATTAGCAATTAGTGAACTTTGGTTCTTCTCCCATAGTTTGGCTTTTATCCTGTGTCTGTCTGGTCTATTCTCTTTCTTCTAACCCCAACCAGTCAGGGTGGATGGCTGCTTCTCCCTGAGCCTGGTTCTGCCCAAGATTTTTCCCTCTTAAAAGGGTTTTTTTTCCTTCCCATGGTCACCAAGTGCTTTCCCATGGGGGTTGTTGGGGTTTCTTTTTTATATTGCGGCTGTAGCTCAGGTGGCAGAGCAGGTCAGCCCCTAATCAGAAGGTCGGTGGTTCGATCCCAGGCTGCATCCTGGCTGCATGCCAAATATCCTTGGGCAAGATACAAACCCCACGTTTGCCTACTGGTGGTGGTCAGAGGGCCCGGTGGCGCCTGTGTCCGGCAGCCTCGCCTCTGTCAGTGCGCCCCAGGGCAGCTGTGGCTACAATGTAGCTTGCTATCACCTGTGTGTGAATGGGTGAATGACTGAATGTAGTGTAAAGCGCTTTGGGGTCCTATGGACTAGAAAAGCGCTATACAAATGCAGGCCATTTACCATTTGCAGGGTCTTTACCTTATAAAGCATTTGACGTGACTGTTGTTTTGAATTGGCATTGTATAAATAAAACTGAATTTGCTTTTTGTAGCTCAGTAGGTAAAGTGGTCGCCCCATGATCGGAAGGTCGGCGGTTCGAATCCACTTAACGGCTACCCTGAGGTACCCCTGAGCAAGGTACCGTCCCTACACACTGCTCCCCGGGCGCCTGCTTAGTGGGCTGCCCACTGCTTCACTGACTGAATGGGTCAAATGCAGAGAAAAAACAAGTAATTTCCCCATGGGGATCAATAAAGTATCCATTATTATTATTATTATTATTATTATTAAAAAAAAGAAAGGCGTATGGATACCTAATGTCTCTCAACATAGGCTCTATGGAGGTTGGCTGTAGCTCAGGTGGTAGAGCAGGTCAGCTACTAACTGGAAGGTTAGTGGTTCGATCCCACTCTGTTCCTGTCTATATACCAAATATCCTTGGGCAAGATACTAATCATGTCGCTCTCTGATGCACCCATCTGGGTATCAATGATAGATAAGATGCACTTAACAGAAAAAGTGATTGGGTGAATGAATTAGTTGTATAAAATGTTTTAAGTGCTCAGATGAAGTAGAAAAGCACTATATAAGAACCAGTCCATTTACCGGTTTCTTTGTCTACTATTGCTTTGCTGAGAGCAGTAAATACAATAATCTTGATCAAACTGATACCAAATAAAAATAAAAAAAAACTGCACAGGTCATAATTTCCTATAAAACTCAAAGTAGAAGAAGGCCGGAGGCAGACTAGTTGATTTTCACTAGCTTCAGTTAATCTGACAGCAGGCTGTAGCCTCACGAGACCATAACAATGTGGTATTGTTCTTTTCATTTGATTCACTACAAAGTGTAATTAGTCACTTAACTGAGATGTTTTTGTAAGTAAACCATAATCATGCATCTCTAAAGGATATAAAGCACAGACTTTACATAGTCTATGCTCCTAACATACACAATGTTCACAGAGACAATCCAGCAAAATGGTTTACTCTCTGACCATTTTACCAGTTTTTCGTTTAGAGACATCAAATATTTCATTTAATTTAAAAAGAACTGATATATAATGGGAAATACATTATAAATATGGTAAATGGTAAAATAATTTCTTTCTCATCACATAAAAAGAAAAAAGAAAACAAAAATATTCAGGAATTAGAAAAAAACATCAAATCACTAGAAGAAGCCTACGCGTCCCACCAAGATCAGGAAACATTGAACAAAATACGCAAAACAAAACTAGAATTAAATGAGATAATTGATAAAAAAAAAACAAAATTCTTAGTACAAAGACTACGCCTACAAAATTATGAACATGGTAATAAATCCGGTCAATTTCTAGCAAACCAGCTAAAAATAAATAAAGAAAAAACAACTATATGTGCTGTTCAAGATTCATCTGGGAACACATTATATGAACCGATACAAATAAACAACATTTTCAGGGATTTCTATAAAACGTTGTATTCACCACAAATAAACCCATCTAAAAAAGAAATTGATCAGTTTTTGGACAACATAACTCTTCCAAAATTATTGGACACTCAAGCAATGGCACTGGATTCACCACTGACACCAGGTGAACTCCAGGAAGCCCTGATAAGTATGCACAATAATAAGGCTCCAGGTCCAGATGGCTTTCCTGCAGAATTCTACAAAGAATTCTGGTCGATTCTAGCACCAGTTTTCTACAGAACGTTGTTGGAAATTAAAGAAAAGGGCAGACTTCCATCAAATATGAATTCTGCAAACATTAATCTCCTGCTAAAACCAGGCAAAGACCCTGTATATCCCTCAAGCTATCGTCCAATATCCCTTATAAATGTAGACCTTAAAATAATCTGCAAAGCTCTCTCAAAGAGACTGGAGAAAATAACCCCCCTCTTAATTCATCCTGACCAAACTGGTTTCATAAAAGGTAGGCACTCATCAACAAATACACGTAGATTACTTAATTTGATAGACTACTCATACAGTAAAAACCTAGAAACTACAATATTCTCTTTAGACGCAGAAAAAGCATTCGACAGAGTTAACTGGAAATTTCTATTTGCAACTTTACACAAATTTGGTTTTGGATCCTCTTTCATAAACTGGTTAAAAATATTATATAATTCCCCAACAGCTTGTGTTAGAACAAATGACCAGACATCCTCCAGCTTCTGTCTCTTGAGGGGCACCAGGCAGGGATGCCCACTCTCCCCTTCACTGTTTGCAATTTTTATTGAACCACTAGCAGCAGCAATTAGACAGAATTCAGTAATTAAGGGCATAAAATGCAAGAACGTGGAACATAAAATCAGCCTTTATGCGGATGATGTGTTACTCTTTCTCCAAAATTCACAAACCAATATCTCTGGGGTGATTGAATTGATAAACTCTTTTGCAAGAATATCAGATTACTCAATTAACTGGTCAAAATCTACAGTCCTACCGATTAATTGCTCCTTCCATAATTCCTCTTCTACACCACTGCAATCGGGAAATATAAAATATTTAGGTATTAATGTTTCTCCCAAGCTTGCAGATCTAACTAAATTAAACCATATCCCACTTTTAAAGAAGGTAGAAGATGATCTGGCTAGATGGAAATGTCTACCCATATCACTCATGGGAAGGGTTGCCGCTATAAAAATGATGGTCTTACCAAAAATAAATTATTTATTCTCAATGATCCCAACTAAACCGCCACAAGATTGGTTCAGATCTCTAGATTCATGTATGTCCAAATTCCTTTGGAAAGATAAACCCCCACGTATAAGCTTAAAAACACTACAAAAGACCAAGGATAAAGGAGGACTAGAACTGCCTAACTTTCAGCACTACTTCTTAGCCAACAGGCTTCAGTTTATCTCAGGATGGCTAAAACACACCCTCTTAGATGAACCTTGGCTAGATGTAGAACAAGCACTGACAGCATGGTGGGAGTTTCTAAAATTGACGGCGTCTTCATTAATCCCATGCAAACGTACACCTATCTGGAACAACCCTGACATATTACAAAACAATAATATGATAAACTTTTCAGATTGGAGTGATAAAGGAATCAAATATTTAGAACATATACTAGAAGGAACAGAATTTATTTCATTTGACGAACTAGTTACACAATATGGGATCAACAAGAAAAGATTTTTAGAATATCAACAAATTAAATCCATAGTAAAAAAGAAATTCAAACCGGGTCAAGTTGAACTACAAACACCACCAAGTGTGGTTCAATTTCTTACTCTTAAACCCCCCAAATTACTATCCAAAATATACAGAATGCTTTCTAAAACAGATGAATCAATATCACTTCCTATTGCAAAATGGGAAGCAGATTTATCAGTTAACTTAGACCTAAACTTCTGGTCTCAGATTTGCTTAAAAACCTTTCATCTAATTAGAAATCCCAGTCTTCAATTAATTCAATACAAAATATTACATAGAGTGCACTATACAGGTCATCGGATGTTCAAGATGGGCTTTACGTCTACCAACAACTGCTCACACTGCCAAACCAATTCACCGGACAATTATATCCACGCTCTTTGGTTCTGTCCACCAGTTCAGAAGTTTTGGCGCGAGATATGTGAAGACTTATCAAAGTGTCTGAAATGTAACATTCCAACTTCCCCCTTAGTGTGTTTGTTGGGCAGCTTAGATAATGTCACTTCAGAAAAGAATATCGCCCATATGGTTTTCACTGCCCTATGCATAGCAAAGAAAACAGTCCTCATGAACTGGAAATATAAAAATAATCTTAATTCTAACCAATATAGAAATTATCTATTAGATTACATTAGTCTTGATACAGCCTCTGCCACCACATCAGATCAACTGCTCTGGGCTCCTTTGATCAGCTCCATCACCTAGTGGGGGTGGGGGGTCATAGTTTGGTCCCGCCTTCACTGTTGTGATTGGTGTGGGGGTAGGGACAGGCTTAGGGCGTCGGGGGGTTCCCCGGAGGCATCTTCCTTGGGGGGCTCAACCCGGGGTAGCGGTCATGTCCGGTTAGGGGCTCTGTTGGCTCTCAGGTGACTGTTTCCTCGCGGCTGCGTGCAGCGGGGCTGGGGGAGGGTCTGTGCTGACGGACGTGGGTTACTGACCTGGTAGCCTGGCTGCCCCTGGGTGGGTCCGGGATGGGCGTGAGGTTCTGGGGGCGCTCCGTCTCTGGGCTGGGACCCGGACCGGGCCTCGGGGGCTTGGGTCCTGGTTGGTGTGTTGCCGGGGTTGTGGGCGGGTGGGTGCATGGGGGCCCAGCCCTGGAGCAGGGTGCCGCCGGTGCGTCGAGCCACCTGGGGGGCTCTTCAACTGGTGGGGGAGATTGTCACATCTTGCAGGAGCTTTCCTCTCCTCAGGAGCTCCCTCTGCAGGAGGGGGAGATACAGGAGAGGTGGAGGAAGATCTCAGCCTGGGTGTTTATTGTCTTATGTAGTCTGGAAGATGAGTGGATGGTGGGGTGGGTGCAGTTTTCTCTGTGGTGGGGTTGGGTGGACTGTCCCGGGCTCTGTGGGGCCGGGCGGCGCTGCTGCACTGGGCCCGGTTTGGATGGGCCTGGGCCCCCTTTCCCTGGCGGGTCGCGGAGTATGGGGGTGCCTACTGGGGTCAGCGGGGGAGCTGGCCCCAGGGAGGGGTCACTTGCCCCTCCCTTCCTTCCCTCCCCATCTCCAGCTGCCTCCCTCTTCCCGCTCCACCACAACCACCCACACATGCAGGGCCTTGGAGTAGGGGTATGTCACCAGGGTGCAGAGGAGGCTACCCCCCCCTCTGTCCCCTTCTGGCTGCCTCTGCCTCAATTTTATCCCACAACTTAGACATTCACATTACTCACACTCTCATTACACATACATATAGGATCTTGGGGGTGGGCACGATACACGGAGTCCAAAGTACCATCAGGGTGTACACCCCACCCCTGGCATCGTTGCCCACCTCTCAATTTTAAATACACGTAGACATTGAGGGCTAGCAGGAGGGACCATGCGCTTACCTGCTGCTCTCTGGCAGGTAGCTCCAAGCCCTCCTGGGTTTTAAATGCACCTTAGAACACACATGCATCAACATTACAATGAGCGGGTGGAGGGAGGTTTGGAGTCTTCTCTCACCCCCGTTCTCTGCGACCTGCTGGAGCAGGGGGGCTAGGACTAGGAGGAGGAGTTGGCCGTCCGACTGCGGTCTGGAGTGTGGAGCCTTCCTGCTGCTGCGGAGTCGGGGCGGTCTGCCTCCCCCCACCGCAGGGAAAAGGGAAACACCACCTGGGTCTGGGTGCAGTTCCCCCCTCCAGGGGCGGGGGCACCTAGACCCGGTTTGTAGAGTACGCTTGGGGAGTGTGATCGTGTGTACAACGTCTCTTTATGTCTGTCTCCACGTTGGTTGAGTGTGGAGTAAGTGCATATGAGAGCATGAGGGTGGGAATGGATGTTTGTATCTGTGTGTGCCTGTATGTCTGTGTCTATATGTCAGGTTGGGTGTCAGGCGCCACCTCTCTGGGGACATCTCAGGCCCTCCAAGGTTTGGAGGCCTATCTCCCCCTACCACCACTTCCCCTGCCAGTGGCGGACCCCCTCAGACATCGGTGCGTTGGTGGTTCTTTGTGTCCGGGGATGGGCGTCCAGGTACACACCGGCTCACTCCTTGGCGGCCGCTTATCGGGGCCTGGAGCCTGGGGCTCGCTCGGGCCACTTCGGAGGTGGGGTGCCCCCGGCCTCTCGGCCTGGGGCTCGGTCACTCAGGCGCAGCTGGCTGCCGGCGGAGCTCACGGGCGCGTCACTGCAACTCCCCCTGGCTTCTGCTCCGCGGCTGCTGAGTGAGCCCTCATCTGGGACTCTCCTCAGCTCTTTCTGGGACAGTGGCGCAGCTGCCCCTCTGTTGGTCTTCCTTGGTCTCTTGTGTTCTGGGGGCCTCTGGATGTCTGGAGTTTTGATCTCCTCCACACCTGCTTCACGCCCTGGAGGACGGGGCTGTGGCCCCCCCACACCCTCTAGCAGATTATTACATGAAGGAACCTTTTAAAAAACAAAAAACAAGCGCGTCCATGCTCACAGGTGTACACACGGGTGATCACACCCACAAACTACACCCTTTTTGGCTCCTACCTCAAAGCACACTGTGTTCTGTTGATCTTATGTGCTGCACAATAATGTTTAATATTTAGTATTTACTGTCATATTCCCATATATCATTGTGATGTTGTTTATTCTATTACTCTTGTTCTCTTCTGCTTGCTTTCTTTTTTCTTTCTCAGCAGGTGATCCAGGTGATTGATATATGCATTTTTTTTTCTCTGCCCGTTCTGTTGGTTTTTGTCTTTTGCCCTTCTCCCCCGTCCCTCTTCTCAGCTGTTTCTCTTTCCCTCTTTCTTTCTCCCCTTCTTTCCCCCAGTCAAGTCTGTCCCGTATTCAGTAAGTGAAAATAAAATAAACAATAAAAGGTGAATCAAATGGACCATTACGGCAAGGCTGGGATGGTCAGTTTGGTAAAGTAAATCCGTTGGGCATCTTTCTTTGCCTTTAGACAACAATTCTGATGGCAAAAGAGCCAAACGGGACAGGCCAAAAAAAATAAAAAAATAAATAAATAAATAAATAAATAAATATGGTAAATGGACTGATTCTTACATAGTGCTTTTCTACTCTCCCAGATCACTCAAAGCGCTTTACACAAGCACTTGTTTTCCTTATGGTTTTAAGTGCTTTCTAATTAAAATTCACGCACATTCACACTCCAATGGATGCATTGGAGAGCAACTTGGGATTAGTATCTTGCCCAGGGATATTTGGCATGGGGAGCCAGGGATTGAACCCACCCCTAATTATCATCTGGATTTAGTTTGACAGAGTTTGTCTCATTCAGTTTTTAATTGAAACATTGCACTCCAGGTTATTCACATTTTTAAAAGCCAAAAAACCCAAAACAATCATTATTATTCTTTCTTTGGAAATTAACAACTACAATGTCCAAAAAAGTATTCAGTCCAACAACCTGCACTCCTTTTCTCTGAGGTCAGAGACCAAATAATATAGAGACATGCACTGTCTTTTCATGTTTCATCTTATATGCTCTCTAACAGACTGTAGAAGAGAATATGCTTGTTTAGAACTGATTATATTTTCCGTATCCAAACAATCCTCTGCATTATGTATTTACTAATATGCTTGCACGCTCCGAGTATTGCAAATGCAGATGCATATTTACCATGTCAATAAACCTATTACAATAGATTTTAATTCCCTGATGCTGATAGAGGAGAACGAGGGAGAAGCAGAGAGGACACACTGCTGTAGCATGGAGATCATTAATTGCCCATGACTCTGACTGTGTCCTCCCTTTACTAGAGTGGCCTGACACTGGCAAATCAATACTCACTGTTGGCTGATTATAGCAGGAACATCCTCCTTTTGCACACGTCTGTGCCTCATCCTGATCAATAGTTTTGGTGAGGGACAGCTGTCTCTAATATATAAAGGTATTCAAAGGGATAATTATAAGGTTGTATGCAGATGATTGCAGGAATACAGAGAGTACATAGCTAGTAAGACATTTATGTATAGTTATAAATGCCTTTTGTTTTGTGTATATATTGCTTTATGGATGCTTTGTGAATTTAGGGATTGCATATAGAGACTGTCATCACTCTGTTTGTGTGCATCGTCGTGTGCATGTATTAAATTTTAATTGTAGCTGTTTGTGTTTTTGTAGCAATTATGCAATGCTATGTGTCATTTTATTTCTGCCAAGCATGTCAGTGTTAATGCCTGTAGCATTGGGAGGGCAGCAGGGAGACTTTCATGGTTTGATTGAGGAGTTGAAGCAGCATCTCAGCCTCCTTGTACATATTTCAGTGGGGCAGTTTGAACTCTTGTTGGCAGAGTTGGCACCACATCTAAGGAGGCAGAGAACTAATTTCAGAGCGCTGATTAACCTGGAGTAGTGTCCAGCTTTGTGTCCGAGGTAAAAGAGTATTATTTTACTGTTTCTATGTTCAGTACTGGTGGGCTTTTTGAGCTTTGAGTGCATTTGTTGACAAATGCAGGGGTCTGACTGGTTGGATCTGTTTATTTGTATTAAAAAAAACAGAAAAATGACTCGTAGTCTGAAAAAATTAATGCTGCAAATTTGTCCAACCAAATTACACGGTCGGTGTGTAGGGCTGAATTAATAATAAGTGAGTCCAATAAATACCTTAACACACAAAATAAATGGATGATTCTACACATCTGTTGCGTAAAGGTAAATAAATAAATGTTAAATTGAAAGTAAATCTGGAATGTAATGCTTTACAGTTAGTGCAGTCGGCTTTTCAGTCGTGTCATGTCACAACAACAGCTGCAGTATGTGTACTCAATACTGTTGAAGCCCTTAATAATCATCTGCACTTTTCATAGATCTAATAAAAAAGCATTTGATCCAATAGATCCATTGAGTAGATTTATTTTATTCGAAAAATTATCTCAAATTATCAGATAAACAGTCCCTCATGGTTTCATGATTACTTTTCTGAACTCAGACAGTAGTCTCCAAGGGTCCCAGGTGTTCCACAAGGATCTATTCTTGGACCGCTTTTATTATCCCTGCCACCCAAAACTGCAATGTACATTTTAACGCAAAAGACACTATTTTATATGCAGGAGCTCTTTTCTTGATTTGGCCATTGCAAATCTAGAATTTGCTTATGATACACTGCAAAATTCTCAGAACACACATAAATTTAATTTTAATTCTGATAAAACTAAGTGCAAAAGTCACCTATCCAGCCTACAGTCCATATCCAAATCCTTCTTGGTCATAAAACTGAAACTGTTGATTGCAATAAATTCTTAGAACACTTCCTGGATGCTAGACCCACTTAAAACATCTGGCAGACCCTTCAGAAAAATTAAAGATGAAGATTAGATTTTCATGTGCTTTATTAGGTGGCTGTGGCTCGGGAGGAAGAGCACATCGTCTACTAATCAGCAGTTGGTGGTTCAATCCCCAGGATTCTCCAGTTTGTGTACCAAAGTATCCTTAGGCAACATACTGACCACCAAGTTGTATGGTGAGAAATATGCCTCATAGCTGTTCCATAAGATCAAGAGTGTAAACTAAGATTTACAAAGGTGACCTGTGTGAAACTTTTAAGGTCTCACAAATGTGTTTCAATCCAAACACAATTACAAAGTAATTTGATCACATGAAAAACTATTTTAAAAATGTGTACATCCAAACCTGAATAAATACAGAACATTTATGCACAATTTTCAAAGTTCAGCTTCACAAATTTGATCAAATTCTCCATCAAAAAGCTTCAAAATTATTTCTGACTTTCATTTCACTCACAAAATTTTTAATTTGTGTGCATAATACTTAAACACATATTAGCTAACCCCGGGTGGGGTTTTGAGACAGATTTGATGCTGGAAGGGTTACACTGATCCACAAATGTAAGGTGTGTTCAAGTCCCAGTGGAAAACTGGGACACCAGGGTTCTTCTGTTTTCCTGCATTTAAATGAAGCTGATGTTTCTTTTTCTAAATAAGCAGAACAATTTGTTGCCCCTCTACTAAAAAAACATAGATTTACTAATTAGAGACACTAGACTGTAGACTTTTAACAGGAAGAAACCTCCGGCAGAACCAGGCTCAGGGAGGGGCTAATGATTAAATGCAGAGTGGTGTATAAACTCCTTTCAGTATCCCTCTGGGATTAATAAAGTTTCTCTGATTCTGAAAGACACAGTGGGTGAAAAAGGTGAGTGAAGAAATATTCAGTGCATTATGGGAAGCCCTGAGCAGCCTAAGCCTATTGCAGTGTAACTAAGGGAGGTTTCTGGTTCACTTGATCCAGTCCTAACTATGTGCTGTATCAAAAAGGAAAGTTCTGCTTGTGACTTGTCAGTCAACAGAATATTTTCCCTAAAACTATTTCCCCAAAAGTCTTGTTTTACATTTGTTTTTTGGTAAACGTGAGACAAGCTTTTGTGTTTTGGTTTGTCGTCAGCAGTGTTTTTCCTCTTCGAGACTCATGGAAGCCATTTTTATCCAGTCTCTTGCTCGTTGTTGAATTTTGAGCACTGACCTTAACTGAGGCAAGAGAGGCTGTAGGTCTTTAGATGTTGTTCTGGGTTCTTTCATGATCTCCTGGATGAGTCATTAATATGATTTTGATAGCTGGGCACTCGGTTCACTGCTGTTCCTAGTTTTTTTTCCATTTGTGGATAATTGCTCTCTGCTTAAGTCAGAAAGCCTTTGACATGGCTTTGTAACCTTTTCCAGACTGATACATGGCAATGACTTTGTTTCGCAGCTGCTTAGATTGTGGTATGATGTGCTGTTGAGCTCTTTTCAATTTGAAAGAAGTGTTCAATTTAAGAGACTACTTGATTCATCAGATAATCAGGCCTGGGTTTGGCTAGTGAAATTGAGCCCAGCTTTCCAAACAAATTCTAGTTAGTTTTTTTCCAATATTAAAATTTGTTTGATGATCTGAGACATGTTGAGTGGGACAAATATCCCAAAAAATATAAATATGTCACCACACTACAGTTTCTCCTGTTAATAATGTGATGTGAGGGCAGCTGGTCGATAATCATTAAGCTCTTATGGTGTCAGCTTCTTTAGTAGACAGGATGTTTGAGATCACAAACAGCTGGTTAGCACAGGACAGTAGCCTTGCTCTGGTGTAGTTTCTCCAGCTGTCTGGTCAGAGGGTTACGAAAATATGGGTTTATTTGCAGTAGCTTTCTCCTTTATTTTAGTTGTTTTTAGTTGATTTTATGCTGTTTTATCTTGTTTTCTTTTTTAATATAGGTCTGTTTTAATTTTTGTTTCAATTTTTATGTATGATTTATTTATTTATTTACTTATTTATTTTTAGTTTTTAACTTATTTTCTGTACAGCACTTTGGTCCTGTGCTGGGTATTTTAAAGTGCTTTATAAATAAAACTGGAATAATAAACTTTATAGTGGCATCTAATTTTAGTAGAGTTTATGCTGTAAAGCTCAGTTTTCAAACACGTGGTACACATTTGCACACACTCCCTGCATGCATTGCATATTTGCCTTGCATTATACTAAAAAGCTGTAGAAACATGAAAAAACTCCACTGCATTTTTCTAATTAGTTTATTATTTTCTACATGGCATCTACACATATAAATTATAATTTAACTAAATAAATAAAATCTGTGCTTTATGTTTCATTATAATTTAAATTAAACTGTTAAAAAGAAGACTAAATGCAAATGTAGTCTTGACAGCATGTTTTATTTATGACCCAGTATCAGGTTTGCTACAAAGACTCACACTTTTATTTTTTTCATGCAGACTTCAGGCTAAGTTTGTGACAAGAACAGCCTCTTTTGTCAAATTAAGAAGGTACCAGAAGGCAGGAGGACTGCAAGACAGGCAACACGAGGGTAAAGAAGACTCGCTGCTCTCTCTCGCACACACACTCACCCATAAAAACACAGCACATCTGTGTGTGTGTGTATTTTCCACATGGCAAAGGGTAGGGTTCCAAACTGTAAGAGGATTAGCGACTTGAAAAAGGTAGCCGTCATTTAATTGAAGGCTTACCAGCAACCGTAAAAAGGGTAGCAGTCAAAGTGAAGGTATAACCCAGCCCAGAACATCCTGTTGAGACCACATTTGCCAAAGTCCATGTGTTTCCCTCCGCCCGCTTTGCCCGCCTTCCTCTCAACCTCTGAGGCACGCATCATGTTTTATCAGTGAGCCTCAGCTTCTTAAAGACGTTTACACGTTTGGCAATTTTTAATCTCTTCAGCTCACTAAGAAAGGTGCCTTCAACTCATATTATTCAAATGCTATGATCTCTGGAAATGCTCGGACCGCGAATCCCTTTTCCTTTTGCCTGGGAGGAAACTGGGGCCTTGTCAAGAGTTTATGATACATTAGGAGCCATATCTTCTCTGTATCACTTTTACTGGGATTGGAGCTACTCAGCCAAACAAGCACTGCCAGCCAGTAGGGCCGGTTCATTGTATGGACATTCTTCAACACGGTGCAGGATTTTGACATTGGGTCAACAGTGGGTCCTCGGATTATTTTTGATTACAAAAAGAGAGATTTTAACCTGCTTAAACCAGCTTGAATATGGATGACATCAATTACTCATAAAATTAAAATGTGAATGCCCTTGCTGCGTATGCACAGTACGACAGTTTAATCTAGTTGGCTATTGCTCAAAATGATGAAAGTGTAGTTGAATGTGAAACCACGAAGAAAAGAGAAAGCAGTTGTACTAATCCTGCAGGAAAGGAAAATGTGTTATTGACACTGTACACTATGTGAAATTTTATTTTCTATCAACTTAACATCTTGCTATATAAATGGTTCCTTTGTTAAATGTTGTTCTTCAGAAGATATCATTTCTATTTTCTACAGCACTTTGATATTTTTATGACAAAAATATCTGAACTAATTACTGAAACTCTTGACAGAACTCATAAAATATTTACAACTTAAAATGTTCGTTGTTGTCATGAAACAGGTGTGGACCCAGAATGGGTCTCACTCAACGTCATAGCTTTATTTGCTGGTATAAAGGTAACAAAAAACAACAGAGGGAGAGGCAAACAATATTTACACAGAAGGGAAAATTAGGACTAAGTGGCCTAAAATCAATCAATTTATTTATAAGCACATTTAAAAACAACACGGGCGAACCAAAGTGCTGTACATAGTAAAAATGTAAAAAGAACAAAGACACACAAAGAGCAAAACAAAAACTCTGTCACAATTAAAAGCTCGTGAGTAAAGATGTGTTTTCAGACGGGTTTTAAAGATGTCAAGTGTTGGACAGGGTTTGGGCACAGCAATAGCAAAGGCCCGGTCTCCTCTGTGTTTTAGCCTCCTTCTAGGGTCAATCACAAGCAACCTATCACCTGACCATAGAGTTCTATACATACCTGGGAGGACAGCTGAAAAGAAATAGTTCTTTTTAGAGAACCGGATCTTTCGGCTCCCAACCGGCTCTTCGGGTTGTTTTGTTGCTTTAATTAATTTATTATTAACAATAATATAAAATTATGCACAAAAGGAATACTAATGTAAAAAAAAAAAAAAGTGGTTTTATTTATATATGTTTATATATAAATATATGCGGTGGCCCCTAGAGACAAAACACGTACAAACTCCAAAACACATTTCTAGCATGAACTGAACTTCCATAACAGAGCTACCTTGCTCACTTAAATTACACAATTGAAAGCATGAAAGCATGTGTGTATTGTTTGTGTATTTATACACAAGCACTCATATATATTCAAATAATTTAAAATATGTTCATTTACCTGTTACAACCACACACCAAATCCGGTCGTTGGTACTTCCTTGCTTGTGTAGCCACGAGGTAACAAAAGCTCAACACTGCGCCCAGCATCCTGGAGCACTTCTGTTGTCTTTTATACGTGCTTAGGAGTTCGTACGTGTTTTGGAGTTTTTACGTGCTTTGTCTCTAGGGGCCACCGTAAATATACTTTTGTGGAGGTATGTAATAACGACAGGAGAGGTCTCTGTGTCTCACTCCAACTTTTTTAACTGACTCTCCGAACTTCACATATAGTGAGCGCCAAAATCTCCACCTCAACACTTCCGTTCAACTTGGGTGTGTGTGGAGCCACCTGGTGGTCCGCCACACATACCCCCCCCCCCTGAACACAGTTAGGTCTCTATTCAGTCCAGGACCCTGGGTCTAAGCAAACGACCCGAACGACTGAACCTGGGAGGGAGAGAACAGGCAGAGGAAGGTCCATCCTGTGAACGAGGCTGGTGAAGGCGAGCAGGAAAGGCAGGAGGAGGCTCAAACGCCGGTGGTCCGGGGGTAGTCCTGGGGGGAAAACCAGAGTCTGTCAACCCCATCGAAGGAGGGCGGCCACGGCGAGGGGCCTGGGCCGGCACTACATTACTGTCCGGAAGAACATGTGCAGGTTTAAGTCTGTCAACACACACAGTCTCCCTTCGACCCCCAAAATCCAAAACAAAATGTTTCTGGCCCGGTTCAATAACCCTGAATGGGCCGTCATACAGCGGCCGCAGCGGTGTCCTGTGGGCATCGTGCCTGACAAAAACAAACTTAGCAGTCTCTAAAGTCTTTGGAACAAAGGTGTCAGGCACGCAATGGTGCACAGGACCAGGAACCCGAAGCGAGTGCAAAAGCGGGTTGAGAGATAGCACTGATGGATCAAAGCAGGGAGGAGGATTTTCGGGCAAGAATTCTCCAGGCACGCGGAGGGGCTGACCAAACACTAGCTCAGCTGGGGAAGCGCCGAGATCCTCCTTAACCGCAGAGCGCAGCCCAAGTAAAACCCACGGGAGGCGGTCAACCCAATTGCCATCCTTTAAGGAGGCGCGAAAAGCAGCCTTAAGCGACCGGTGGAACCGTTCACACATCCCATTAGCTTGCGGGTTGTATGCGGTTGTGCGGTGGACTTTAGCCCCCAGTCCATCAGCCATGGCCAACCAAAGCTCGGATATGAACTGGGGGCCTCTGTCCAAAGCTCGGATATGAACTGGGGGCCTCTGTCTGACGTAATGTCCGCGGGTGGGCCGAAACGCGAGACCCAGCTTGACAAAAACGCCTTGGCCACCACTGCTGCGGTAGTGGACACCAGGGGGACCGCCTCCGGCCACCTGGTGGTCCGGTCAACAACAGTCAAAAGGTGCGTAAAACCTTGTGACTGCGGCAGAGGACCCACCAGATCGACATGCACATGATCGAAACGTTTGCCGGGTATGAAGAACGGCTCCAGGGGCGCCTTGGTGTGTTTATGAACCTTCGCACGCTGGCAGGGAATGCACGCCGACGCCCATTCCTTAACAGATTTGCGAAGGCCTGGCCAAACAAATTTAGAGCTGACCAGTTTAACAGAGGCCCGGACCCCTGGATGAGAGAGAGAATGTACCGAGTCAAAAACTTGACGACGCCAGGAAGCGGGAACCACTGGGCGAGGGCGGCCGGTGGAAACGTCACAGACGAGGAGGGGACCACCGTCCTGCACGGGTCTGTCCTCTAGTACAAGGCCCGTCTGGGTGGATTTAAGCGCGAGGATGTCCGGGTCACCGCTCTGATCGGCAGCCATGGTGGAGTAGTCTATGCCGAGAAAGACGGGAGAAACCAGCGCACGGGACAAACAGTCAGCCACATGATTGGATTTACCAGCCACGTGCCGAATGTCCATGGTAAACTCAGAAATGGCTGCCAACTGGCGCTGCTGGCGTGCACTCCATGGATCAGAAACCTTGGACATGGCAAACGTCAAGGGTTTGTGGTCCACGTATGCGGTAAAGTGACGACCCTCGAGAAAAAACCGGAAATGACGAGTCGCCAGGTGGAGCGCCAGTAGCTCCCTGTCAAAAACGCTGTAATTGCGTTCGCTGTCACGTAGCGTACGGCTGAAAAAGGCGAGCGGTTGCCAGACACCGGAGATTCACTATGTCCGACGCATCGGTGGTCAACGCAATCGGCGCTGAGGGGGATGGGTGGGCCAGAAGGGCAGCATTAGCTAACGCTGACTTAGCATCAGAAAACGCTTGGATGCTTTCCGGAAACCAGTCAACGGAGTCATTAGCTTTCTTACCTTTTAACGCCCCATAAAGGGGCTTCAGCAGATGTGCCGCTCTGGGGAGAAAACGGTTGTAAAAATTCACCATCCCCAAAAATTCCTGCAGCGCCTTAACATTCGTGGGACGCGGAAATTCCGAAACAGCTCGGACTTTGTCAGGCAACGGAACCGTGCCCTCGGCGGAAATACGGTGCCCAAGAAAATCGAGAACGGGCAACCCAAACTGGCATTTAGACGGATTAATAATCAGTCCATGCTCCGCCAAACGCTGAAAAACCTGCCGCAGATGGAACATGTGCTGCTCCTTCGAGCTGCTGGCCACCAGTATATCATCAAGATATACAAAAACAAAGGGCAGCCCGCGCAAGACCGAGTCCATCAACCGCTGGAAGGTTTGGGCGGCACCTTTCAGGCCAAACGGCATGCGCAGAAACTCGAAAAGGCCGAAAGGTGTAATTACGGCGGTTTTGGGGACATCCTCCGCGCGCACGGGAACCTGGTGATATCCCCGTACCAAATCGATCTTCGAAAAAACCGAGGTCCCCGCAAGATGGGCGGAAAAATCTTGGATGTGGGGAATGGGATAACGATCGTTCTCTGTGACATTATTAAGACGGCGGAAATCCCCACAAGGTCGCCACCGACCATCAGATTTAGGCACCATGTGCAACGGAGAAGCCCAGGCACTGTTCGAACGCTGCATGATGCCCAGACGCTCCATGGTGGCAAATTCTTCCCGAGCGACAGCCAGTTTGGCAGGGACGAGGCGGCGCGCGTGTAACAGCAGTCTGGCGAGGAAGGAGCGGCTAGCCGGTCCAGCGGGCATGTGGTGTGGAGGTTAGCCGGATAACACGGAACCAGTCGGTTAAATCCAATAACAGACCTTTATTCGCCGTCAGCAACATTACACTTTATAAGCCAGGTCTCCTCGGCTGTACTCGTCCGAACCTACATGCGCGGGGATTGGTACCACCAGCGCCAGCTTGTCACAACAGTAAGTAAGGTGCTTTCTTGGAGCATGGAACATGAGCAGCATGAAATGGCTGCCGCTAACAACTCACACACCCACTAGGAGACCCCCACAGCTACTACAATAGTTGGGCAACCCCCCCTAGTGGTGCTATAACCCAAAAGGTTTGTTACATCACCCCCCCGGCAATTCGCAGGCTGTCCTCAGCCGGACCCAGGTGACCCTCCTCCCGCTACCCTTCTTCACTATACATAGTTACATTAGGTACTAAGCAGGTTGTGGAGGAATTGTTAGACACCCTTACCTTATAGCATTGGTACAGTCAATAAACAAAATTAGCGCTTGAAGCAAACAATATAGAACATGCAGTATTACTGCCAATCCATCTTCCAGAGATGGTCATAGACAAGGGAAACAGTCAGACATACAACACAACCGGTCACTCAAATCAGTATAACAGAAAACCAAACAAAGGCTCTCACGGGCCACGATTACCAGGGCTCAGTGGAACAGAACAAGTAATCACCCCTTATGAACAGAACAATTACAGCATGTACATCTTGCATGAAACCAACCCTTAGTCAACCTCAAGATTGTCCGTATGATAACAGTTAGTCCACCTGGTACCCGTCCAACCAGCGGTCATTACGGGGCACCGGCGGGGTTCGTTGGGGAGATGGCCGCTCTCCCGGCTCTCCCGTAGCTCCCTGATCCAAACACTTCAGCAGGCTCTTCTGCCGCTCCAGCGAAGCCTGTAAGCAAACTCGTGGCTTCTTGACCTCCCCTTTCAAGTTTACCACTTCAAGGTTGAGGTAAAGAGGTGTAGAGTGAGGGATGATGTACTTTGTCAGGCCAGGCGCCTCAGCATCCGGGTCGCAGCCATCTTCCTCACTCCTCGTGTCTGCGTGGGACGCCATTTTAAAAGTGTGGAAACAACTCGCTCCCACAAAAGTTATGGCGAAGTGAAAAGAGCGTTCACACACAGTACCTAAGCGCATATATCAGTCAGACCGAGAGCGTCCATGCACACTCTGATGCTTCAATGCTTGACACAAAACAACACGTCCTTCTGAATAAACACTGAGTCAAAGTCACTGCAGCATTAGCCTTAGCTTTAGCGCCGCCGATGTCGTAACGGTCCAACAGCACTGAGTTGGCGGTCCGACGGACCGTACAGTTACTCACGGAGTACTCTCCCTCGGCAGGCGAGCGTCTCAAGCGATGGGTCGGCGCTCTTCCGTGCCTGCAAATATCGCTGAAATCGCGGGGAGTCGGCTCCTTCACGGGGTTCTATTGGCCCGGCAAATACAGCCAGACGAAGAGAAAAAAAAACACGCCACCTCTGCCGAAGTGTCGATCGTTGAAAAACACGGGAAAAACATCCGAGCCCACCGTCTGTCGGTCCGGATGAC
Organism: Rhamphochromis longiceps; assembly: GCF_057381845.1. Taxonomy (NCBI): domain Eukaryota; kingdom Metazoa; phylum Chordata; class Actinopteri; order Cichliformes; family Cichlidae; genus Rhamphochromis; species Rhamphochromis longiceps. The sequence continues at coordinate 3,448,916 of NC_140570.1, read as the reverse complement.
GATGAAGATCCAGAGAACAATGTTCGGGCGCCACTTTGTAACAGCAGTCTGGCGAGGAAGGAGCGGCTAGCCGGTCCAGCGGGCATGTGGTGTGGAGGTTAGCCGGATAACACGGAACCAGTCGGTTAAATCCAATAACAGACCTTTATTCGCCGTCAGCAACATTACACTTTATAAGCCAGGTCTCCTCGGCTGTACTCGTCCGAACCTACATGCGCGGGGATTGGTACCACCAGTGCCAGCTTGTCACAACAGTAAGTAAGGTGCTTTCTTGGAGCATGGAACATGAGCAGCATGAAATGGCTGCCGCTAACAACTCACACACCCACTAGGAGACCCCCACAGCTACTACAATAGTTGGGCAACCCCCCCTAGTGGTGCTATAACCCAAAAGGTTTGTTACACGCGCGCGAACACCGGGGGCCCTACTGTAGTTATGTAATGCTCCACCCCATGCTTCGTCACAGTGCTCGAGAAAGTGGGGACAGAGAGTGAGGGAAACTCAGAAAGCAAACACTGAAAAACGTCACCCGAATCTACTGAGTTAGCATGCACCACGGGCTGAGCACCCCGAGTCAAACAGGGTAATGAGGAAAATGACACAGCATCAATTAAACGTCTGTTAGCAACATCAACCAGCAGTCCGTGAGCACAAAGAAAATCAGCGCCTATTATAGGCACAGAGCTAGCAGCAACAACAAAGTTCCACTGAAAGTCACGGTCGTGAAAGCAAACAGTCACCAACCTTTCACCGAAGGTTTTGATGGGAGAGCCATTAGCCGCTGTTAGCAATGGCCCGCAGCCCTCAGCTAGCCTGTCCGAGCCAGCCGGGGGAAGAAGGCTCTTCTGTGAGCCGGAGTCCACCAGGAAACGCCTCCCCGAGCGTGAGTCCTCTAAGAAAAGCAGCCTTTCCTTGTTGCCAGCGGTCGCGGCTGCTACAGAGCGCTGACATGCCCGTTTCCCTGGGTCTGGAAACTGCAAGGCGGGAGACAGCGCCGTGCCTTCGTTCCAAAACACTGGTGATAAAAACAAAGCCCCTTTCCGCGGTGCCGCCGTGCAGCGATTCCGGCCACTGTGGACGAGTCGGAGGGCCCCTGGAGCATCGGTGAGGGGGCGGGGGAAAACGCTGGTGAGTCCTGAACAATCGCCTGGACGCCGAAAGTCCTGGTAGCCAGGAGGATGCGATCCGCCTCTTCCGCAAGGGAGCGGTAATCCTTCGTGGCCAATAGCGGGGAGTTGGCAAGGCCAGCGCGCACTGGAGCCGGCAGCTGTCGGAGAAAGAGGTGGGTGAAGAGAAATCCTCCGTCATCTGCGCCCAGCAAGGACAGCATGCTCTCCATGAGCTCGAGAGCGGTGCCGTCGCCCAGGCCCGCGAGGGAAAGGAGTTTCTCGGCCCGCTCAGCATCAGAGAGGGAGTAACGCCGCAGCAGCAGCGCCTTGAGGGCGGCGTACTTGCCTTGGGCTGGGGGGTCCCGGAGGAGAGTCATCACGCGGCGGGTTGACAGCGGGTCAAGTGAGGCCACCACATGGTGGTATTTAGTATCGTCGGCTGAAACTCCACGAAGAGCAAACTGAGCTTCTACGTGCACGAACCATGAAGGAGGATCGTGAAGCCAAAAATCCGGCAATTTAAGCGCCACAGCAAACGCAGCCATCGGCGGAGGTGAAAGTCCGGCGGCAGCCGATGCTTCCAGGCCGGAGCTGGCTTCGTCGTCGAGCCTTAGCATGTTCGCTACAGGGGTCACCAATGTGGAGGTATGTAATAACGACAGGAGAAGTCTCTGTGTCTCACTCCAACTTTATTAACTGACTCTCCGAACTTCACATATAGTGAGCGCCAAAATCTCCACCCCAACACTTCCGTTCAACTTGGGTGTGTGTGGAGCCACCTGGTGGTCTGCCACACTTTTATTTATTCGCTTCACATAAAATGTAAGAAATAAATCATATAATACAAAAACCAACTATTCACAGTTCAACTTTTTACTATTTAAATTTTCAGCTTTTTCTTTTTAAACTAATTTAAAGTGAAACAACACAAAACACTGCAAACCACAAAGCAATTAAATATAAATTTAAATATGAAAACAAAAAGAAGATGCACATTCTCTGTCATATGGGCCTGCATGAATAAACTTTCTGAATCCTTTATCATCCGCAACTGAAAATAGTTGTGGATGATTACTATCCGGTTGTTCAGTCTGACGTCACTAGCCGTGTCTGGGTCTAAACTCCGCTGCAGGTCCATATATCAAACGATCACTGTGGCATTACTGAGAGTTGAAAAACTGTCTAAAGTCTTTCATCTTTAATAAAATGATCAGCGTTCTGCTCTACCAGGTGTAACAATTGAGTTTAACATCCAGGCATCCATGAAAACGGAATTTATGACATTTAACGGAGTTAGAAGTTAGCAGGGAGTTAGCTCACTAGCTTCTATCTAAATACAATATAGAATGTCCTGACTGCGGGGTTTTGGAAACAAATTAAAACATACAGCTTTCTTATCACTTCCAGCATAAATGAAGGCAGAAAACTAAACAGCAGTGACGTTTGTAGGGTTACTGAAGTTTGGCTAGCTGGTATATAATGATGTGCTACGTGACCGCTAGCGACATAGCTATGTTAGCATAATATAAACAAGCTAACTTTTTTTCCACTCAATAAAAGTTAACGTGAGTGTTCTCGGTGGTCAGAAACAAATGTAATCGCATGGCAGGATGCTGTAAAAGGACCAAACTTCAGCCAGGAGAACAACTGAGATAATTCATCCACAATACAAAGTTAGTCATTCATATACTGCTGCATGGGCTGGGCTGTAGTTACATCCTAAGGTTTTAAAAACTGAGCTTAAATAAATGATTAGCAGTAATAAAAGCCGAGGGAGGTCAACAGGGATCACTGACTGTTTTAGGAGCTTTTTGAGATCAAATAGAAGAAAATACATAGCATTAAACATGTTAACAACATAAAAGCCATATTAAACGCAGACTACTTTAGACCCGGAAGTAGGATTCGTCGCGTCATCACTGAACAACCGGATACCTTTCTAATGTGACATTGTTGTCCCTGCTCTCTTTCTCTCTCCCTCCCGCTCTGTTCCTGTGCTACTGCGAGTGTAACTACCGCCCCTCCCCGATCTCTTCCCAGCGCAAAGCACAAGGCTCGTGTGCGGAGTGAAGCGGAAAAAAGTACGAGAGCGAGAGGGTGAGAGAAAGAAAAAAAGAAAAAAAAACATGAGCCGGCTTGCGTCGTTCACGTCAAAGACTCGGCTCCAAGAGCCGTTTCGTTCGTGAACGACACATCACTAAAAAGAAAGTAACTGACCTGACAGAGGAAAACTGAACATCATGCAGACAGGAAATGGAGACCAGAGAGACACGAGGACACGACTGGGGCGACAGAAGGTAAACAAATACTGAGACACAAAGAACATAATCAAACAAGAAACCAAAAAATATAAATAACAAACTTAGAAACAGAAGTGAAACACTGAACTTAATAAACAAAAATATACTTGAGAAAAGTCCAGAAAAAACAGCTGGGTCAAAGACCTCGGACTGTTACAGTTTTGCTGTTAAAATGTGTCTGGAGAAATGTGTCTGAGCAAAAACTGCACAAAAACTAACGTGTAAATATGTAGAGAGCTCCATAATAGGATTTGCCATTAGTTGTGTAGGATGGCCAAACTTTAGTCTTGTATCCACTGGCTTAACCCAGAGGAAGAGTTCCAACTCATTTTAGCACATTTTTGTTCATTATTTTATGCGGCTAGTCACAGCACAGTAACTATATTTCAGTAAAAATGCTCTTATAGAACAACTGTATAAACTGTTTACAAAGAAAAATAGTTTGTCACTTGGCCAGGAACGCCCCTCTAAATAAGTGCTACAGTAATGTTACTTTGTGTCTGTTGGATGTGGAAATAGACAACTGAGAGCTAACTCTGTCTGACAGCGGTGTTTGTCATTTGCGGGCTGAAATCCTATTAAACCTCTTTAACTCCCACAGTATTTATTTAGTGTTGTAGAGTAAGAAATCCTGACGGTCTCCACCATGAAGAGCAAAGTGGATTACGCGTTGAGTCACTCATTCCCCCACATTCATATTTTTAAGTAAAAGGTTAGTAGTGGTGAGAATGCGCCTTAAACACATACACAGAATCTTGAAGGCAGAAACTACAGTAGGTGGATGAGAATAAGTCTGTGAAGGTAAACCTCCAAACACACAGTCACAAACCTTACTGTAACAACACTGTGTTTTAATTTAATGTGGTCAGCACACAGTACAATGCAAAGAAAATAAACATGATGAGGGTTTATACCTGTATCTTTAATAATATGCCCAGTGTGTTTCAGTTTGTGTTATAATTGTACCATATTGCATCACGAGCTACTTATTTATGTGTGTTACTGCTCACCAGCCGGTACTGTTTGAGCACATTTTTAATAGAAAACAAATCAAATAGAAACTCATATTTTCATTTTATGAATAATGACATTATTTTGTTTTCTAAAATAGCATTTTGTATATTTTCCTCAGCATATACAGTACATCCCCTCCATACAGTCGAACAGTACTGGAAAATGTGTAAGTTTCTACCGTATTTTAAGTGATCTGAGGTGGTTTGAAGATACCTCTGCATGTTTTTGGAGGAAGACAGAGCATCCATGCAGGCACAGGGAGAACATGAATCTTCTTATTGAGAGACTACTGCACCACTGTGCTACCCTCAGTTGTAACCATTCACACAAAAGTATAGTTTTAAGAGGCATCAGTTTATATATTTAATGATATAATTAGCAATATTAAATATTCTGAGTATTAACTTGCAAGCGTTTAAATGTTGCTGATACACCAGTTTGGCAGAAATTTTACGACACTAAATCCAATTTGATTTGAGAGGAGAAGAAGTACATCATCGCGTGTTCACAAAATCTGCAAAAAAAACCTGTTAGCGCTGGTGATTTCCCTCCAGAGACACCAGTGGACAGCCTTTGTTAGCTTGCAACCGTCAAAAACACTTAGCAGAGGACGTAAAGATGGCCAGGAGGGAGCGTTATAAAAGATGAGAGAAATCTAGAGTTTTTAATAGAGAGAGCTTCACAATTTGAAAGGCTTCAAAAGAGACAGCCATGTGGCGGTCTATTCCTATCTGTATCATAACCTGCCTGCTTACTATTTTTATGACCTTAGCATGCTACGTAGCATATTGCTTTGTGTAGTAGCAACACTGCTAGCATAACCCATGTTGTTAAACATGCCAAAAATGATTTGCGATCTCAAAGCAAACAAGAAACAGCCACAAACACTGACCTGTGATTTCTCTTTCTGGGCTTGAAAAAGAAAGAACATTTGTCTGTTGGTATCCATCATGCCTAATAACAAATCTAATAATATTAGCATGCAGAACAATTAGGATCCAATGACCTTAATATATCTCTGAAGTGAGAATGGTTATTTCTTCCCTGTTCATCTCTTCAGGTTCACGCTGCAAAGATACTGGTCATGCAAACATGCTGCCAACTCTGCTACTGCTTAAAAATGCTAGAGGGTCATCTTATACAATGTCACTTTAAATGCAATCTCAGGTGTGACATGTGCCATGAAATTGAACATCACTAGTCAAATCCAGGCCTTTCTCAATTTAGCCTGCATTAACTGAGGACAGAATAAGTTATTTTGTTGTTTGTAGGTTTAAATGCGCAGCCATTCACGCACAAAGGTGAGGTACAGTAAACCATATGATCAAAATTATTTACTTTTAAAAATATTTCCCACAACCATCAGGTTGTTGTGTTCAAACCTTTTCAAAACAGGTAAAAGTGAAATTTAACACTGATTACTTTGCTTTTATATTAACGTATTTTCCGCACTATAAGGCGCACTTAAAATCCTTTAATTTTCTCAAAAATCGACAGTGCACCTTATAATCCAGTGCACCTTTTGTATGAGTTCTGGTTGTGCTTACTGACCTCGGACCAATTTTATGTGGTACACGGCGCTCAAAAATCTGTCAAAATGTTTTAGCACGACTTTGGTAAGCTACGAAGCTGCTTGATGGATTGTTGGAGATATTACAGCTACCGTAGTCAGGAGCCTCGCGGATTGATACGTACTGTGCTTCAACATTATGTTGTTGTGTGTCTACAATGGCACACACTCAAACTCAATTTCAAACTCAAAGCTGTCAGTCACTTTTTGTTTCGCTTAATACAACTTCTAGTCTGAAAAATAGAGTATGTATTTTGTTGTTATGTGTGGATTTTGGTACAATCCTAGATTCTCTATCTAGCCATGAAATATGCTTTGACATTAATAAAAATCATATTATAGTGTAGACTGTAATACAAACAGTAAAGCTTCTTTTATCCATTGTAATTTAAAAATCAAAAATTTAATAGTAAAATACAATAGTAATAACAATGATAATACAATAATTTAAAGTAGTTTGCTTGAGTAATGATGTGCATTGTTGTTATTGATGCATACATAAATCCAAAGTGTAATCACACAGTCTTATCACAGTTTTATTTGACCCACATATTCAACAAAACACAAGTATTTAGCTACATTTTAGTTCTAAATAGTTGTATGTAGGATATAACCCACAGTCGGGATTTTCAGTAATGAAAATTACAGTGTAGCTGTCTGTATTGATGCCTCTAACAAATCACCCAGCTCTGGCTGTTGGACCAAACACATCTGGACAGCCTGTTGAATGTGAGACTCCTCAATCTCTAAACCTATAATTGTCACCATGATACCAGCTATGTTTGCTATCAGTATTGATCCCACACATGTGCTCGTGAGAGGAGGTTCAGCCAATAGGAACAGATGCAGGCCCGTGACCTTTAACATTAGATCGTGACCGCTCATCACTCATTTCTTGGTAGAATAGAGTCCATGTTTTATTCATAGACATTTTGAGAGAGTGATTGAGATGGACAGATGAATGCTATGATTTAGTACTATTAACTCTTAAACACAGACAATCTTGTGTGAGTTGGGGTTTTTGAAGTGCAGTGTTTACAGCTGAGCAGACGGATTGATTGCAGATAAATTCTCAGTGAAAATCAGGCGGCGGTGTCTCGTGCAAAAAGCACGAGGTGCATCAAGGTTTTTATGAAAAAATGACAGAAGAGTGCCACCATCTGTCCTGCAGATGAACATATTTAGACGAACACAATGAATATTTTATGAAAGCCACAAATCAAACTGAGGATAAAAAAAATCAGCTTTCTGTAACGTATTCCATATATATTTAAATATCTGTGGTTTGTTTGATTAAAAGTGTCATATTTAAATGATGTTTTGGAATAAACAAAGTATACAAAATCTAGGGGTGCAACGATATTCGTATCGATATTGAACCGTTCGATACAGTGCTTTCGGTTCGGTACGCATATGTATCGAACAATACAACATTTGTAATTTATTTTATCAACTTTCCTTCTGACGATGCTGTCTGTGTTGAGCGCTCAGTGAATCTGCGTTCGACTACTCCGCCTAGGCTGCACTGTCGAGCGCAGATCCACTGAGCGCTCAACACAGACAGCATAGTCAGGAGGAAGAGCGCAGGGCAAGCTAGCGAGACAGAAGTTAAGCTCTCCTTGCAAGATGGACCTCCCCCACCCTCATTCAGATCTGGCGTTTGGAATTATTTTGGTTTTCATGTGACGTATGACCCTGAAGGTAAGCGAGTCATGGACTAAAGTAAAACAGTATGTTGGATGTGCCGTGCAATGCTTAATTACATTGGTGTGAACTAGTGTGTTAGCGCAGTTAGCTCGTTAACGTGTTGGCCGTCTAGCCCCATGCACGGGGCTATCCGCGGTAGCTCGTTAACGGAGATTTGCCGTGTTGTGGCGTTAAGGTCATTTCAACGAGATTAACCTGAAAGCACTAGTGGGAACACAACGAATATGACTGCACATTTACGCCGACATCATCCTAGTGCAAAGACAAAAACAACAAGCATGCTACTAACTTTAGCCGAGTCATTTAGACAGCCGTTAGCACAGGATTCTCCTTATGGGGACCTGATATGTTTAATATGCTGCTGAGAATATAGCCCAGAAGAAGCGGATAGTATAGCTTTTATTTTGGAAAGAGACATTTCTCTGTAATAAACTCTCTTTTCCAAAGATGAGTGATTCCTCAATCAGATACAGGGCTTGCAAAATCGCTAGCCCGACGTCCCGGAGCTAGCGATCTTTCCAGTCGGGCTACAAAAATCTCTCTGCCCTGCCCGTCGGGCTATTGTAGGAAAAATATATGTCAATGCTTTTGCATTCTTTCAGAAATGTAGCTGGGTAATTATGTCATTGGCATCGGTGAGCCACTGTCAATATGTGACATATTGAAATCGCATTTGAATTTGCGCTTGTTTTTTTGCTTTCACTTTGCAATGACAGCACTGATCTTGTGAGTGATGATAATTTGTGCACCAATTCCTCTGACATCGTCTTATTAATCGTTAGCTTACTATGCAAACATGACAAGTGAAATCTCCCGCAGCAAGCTTAAACATGTGAGAGGTTGATCGCGCAGAGAATTGCTGAGCTTATGTGAGTCCGTGTGTAAAAGTAGCAGGATATATATTTTAGTTCTGCTGAGCCAAATAAGACAGGTCGGGGTGAAGAAGTGACAGCCAAAGAAAAGCTTACCACAAAACGGAGAAGTTATGACAAATGAGACTATAAGGCAAAAAGAAAGTGCAGCTTTATGGTTTCATGGACAAAAGAATTTCTGTGGCTGCAATATGATGAGCTAAATAACCAGGGCTGCACATAAGTGGTCCGCAGGTGCGCATTCGCTGTCAAAATAAAAAACGCGCACAAGGGTTAGGGTTAAATTTAAAAACTGTACTTTTGAGTTAAAATATATATTTATAATTTTAATAAATGACAAATTAAAAAGGCATGAACATTTTTTTGTATCGAAAAAATATCGAACCGTGACACCAAAGTATCGAACCGAACCGAACCGTGAATTTTGTGTATCGTTGCACCCCTAACAAAATCATAAAATATTAGCTTAGAAAAAATGTTAAACGCACAAGAAGTGGTAATGATGTGTTAGGCAGTCTGCTCAACAGGTGATACGAAAGCAAAGACCAAAGTGCACGAATGTTTGCTGGATTACTGTCGTTAGTTTGTTGTGTCTGAACCACTGTAAGTCAGGTATTTAATTGTTTACGCGTTAATCTTGAAGCACTGATATGATGAAACACGTTTTTATTGTAATTGCAAAAGGATAGCTACCGTACTGTTACATACTCTTCAGTTTGTAATGGAGAAACTTCTTAAATTCAGCTCTAACACCATTCAGTGAATGTTCCCAATGTGTTTATTTTTAGAATCTATTAAATGAAATCATTCTACGAACATCTCTGGTGTGCAGCACATAATGGAGACTTAGAGTCTGTATCCATCCTATCAAACAAACTTATGGTCCTGCAAAGCGACTGCGCTGTACAATGCATAGTATTTTACCGCAGCTAATTAGTTCACAATGCATTCAATATTAAGGGCCCCCTTAAGTACTATTCAAGCCCATTTTCTCAGTCAATCTAAGTAGAAACCGAGTCATTAGCCCAGGCCGGTAAGCCATTGGTTTCAAATGTAACAGTCCACAGGGGGTCTCATCGGTTTAATTCTGCAGCATTATCAGAATTGTTTTCACAACATTGATCAGATTATAGCCCAGTGGGAGCCTCTTACAGCGTGGTACACACAACTTAGTCCCCTGGGTGGTTTTCATATTTACTTGCTGAGGAGAAAATGGTGGAAGTCTGCAGTGTACATCTGTACATTAGTATTAGCGAGTTATCTTTAAAGGAGACATTTTTACAAATCAATTTATGAAGTGTTTTATGTCTCCGGTTTGTCCTAAAGGAACAAGCATCGTCCCAGGCTGGCAAATACATCCTCTATTTTATATTTCAAACAGTCTGTTTTTGGGGGCAGGAGGGGGTCCCTGGCTATAGCCACTGTTAACAGAAGTGATATTTGCTTCAGTTGCATGTGTTTCATCCGCAGTGTGCCAACAGCAAGCTGTTGAACTAATGCTTATTGTATGTTTTGCAGGAAAAGTCTCAGTCAGTTGTAATGTGCCATATGAGAACAAAAGGCCCGGGGTCCACGCATGTTGCATATTAACAGTTATGTTTTAACTTTTAAGATTTAACCTCTGATTGGAGCTAAAGCTTAAATGGCTCTGATCTTGACATGAGATCAGCGATAGATTCAGTTAAAGAACGCTTACAGTAAAAAGGTATTTCATGTATTTTATGAAACAAAGAGTGCAGCATGAGTTCAGTGCTGCATGTTTTGCATGATAAGTCTCCAGAATGTAATCACGCTGTGATTTACATGTGATTACACATTTTCAAAAGATACATTCTTAAAATAATTTAGCTTCAGCATGGCTTTAAAAACACAAATATGAAACAAGATTATGTGGAAATACTTTAAAAGTCCTCCTGGTTTACATGTACCCCAGGGGCAGATTAATGGTGACCTGCTTAAATACGGGGTATTGGATAATCAATGATCACAGCTACAGAAAATTATTTGCATCAGAACTGATTTTTGTAAATGGTCCGATACTGTTTACAAAAACCAACCACAGAAGTGGGGGAATAGCATGGGTCCAAGGATTTCTTTATTTGTGACCAGCTTCAGGAGACTCTTGCTTTATTTAAGTGTAATCATTGTCAAAATATTCTATGATTTTGTATGTTAACATTTTTTATTTTCTTACGTGTTTCCTGTTCTGATGGGAAGTACCTCGTTCACTTTCACATTTTGCCTCAAAATATATTAATCAAAATATTTTTACATGGATTTACACAATAATGTCAAATCCCATGACTGGGCAACATTCATAATATTACGAGCAATTCCCTGCATTAGAGGATTTGTGACAGCCTGATGGCTCACCATCAAACATTAAGGAAGGAAGCAGATGGAATTGTCTTTGGAAGCGATATCTCGGACCAAGACAGGCAAAAATGTATCCTCTCTTTAGAGACCATTACCACAACGTCCCTTATCTGGCCACCTTGAAAGTCATAAAACATAAATGGTTGCATGCACTTGTGTGCCTAAGATGAGGTTGGACGTCAGGAATTATTTGCAATGCTGCAGAGTGTGTCAGCTGTACAAACCTGGAAAACTCCAACTAACTCTGGTCATCAGCCCACATACTTGTTATTCATGCAAACTTTTTTATACAAGGGGATTTAAAAATTAAAATAACAACAATGTAATAGTAAATATTTAAATAAATATTAAAGGTGAAACATACCACTGGCCACTGTTCATTCCTTCCTCTTTTTTGGTTGAGTTGCAGGTAAATTATGAGCAACAAGCTCTGGAAATGAAAAAAGAAACTATTCATATATTTCAGTTTGATTTGACCATAAAGAAAAATCCAATGAGTAGCAGAAGTTATAGCAGTGTTGGTAATAGTCTGGAATAAACAGTTCACGCTATCAATTTGATTCGGCCCTCGGTGTCTCCTGTGTTCACTTCAACTTTTTTCCAGTGTTTATAATTACATGGTTCTGATTGGCATAAACGCAGCCTGATCCTGCACATTTGTGTATTTTATTGGTTGTCAGTATGATGGGACAAGGTGTGAAATACAGTCCCAGCCGGTTTCTTGCTGTAATTTAACACCTTCACAGTGTTTACACTGCAGCAATGAATTTGAGCCTGGTTCTACAGGATGTGAGGATGTGGGTCAGAAGAGTAAATTAGACAACAGCTATGCAGGGCCAGTCTTGCCAGTTTATTGAAATGCTTGATTATACTTATTATACAGATTATACAGCATATCTTAATTCAGGGATCTGTGCAATTTGCCAGTTTCACTTGTAGAAGGCATAAAACTCTAGGAGAAAATACAATAATTAATAATTAGTTAAAAGACAAACTATCAAAATTATTGTCTATTCTATTATTCATCTTATGACTTAGATGTGTAGAAAGCCTTGCATCAATATACAAGGAGCCGTATAGTAAACATACAAAATATACACTGCTTTGAAAAGAAGCTGAAACCCTATTCATTGATGATAGGAGCTTTTCTGAATGATACAGAACAACGCATTATTTTATCATCATTTATTTTTCCATTTGATGTTTTGCAATCTTTTGTTTCCATCTTTGAAATACGTTTTTTAATTCAAGCGTATTTTCATCCCTTCTGGAAGCAGCTAATATTACAGTCTCTGTATAATTATTGCAGATGATGGTTTATAACCTCGGTGCAAAATAAAAGATTAAAAGACAAGTTTTGATTAATATTAATATTTATATATTCTAAGAAGCTTTTTGAACTTTTGCTGTCTTCGTTTTCCTCGATGGTCAGCTAAGGACCAGGTTTTACATCTAACGTGGTAAAACCAACTACCCACTAAATTATTGTAAAAGCATGACTTCACATCCAACTGTCATTGATTTGTTTAATGTGTAGGAATGTGGTGCACCATCAGTATAAGCAAACATGTCAAATATTTGTTTTTCAGTAATTTCACATATTGATGTTGTATTTCTGTATTTGACAGCAGGTGTTTGTGTGGTTTCATTGGTGGCTTTTTGGACCAAGTCTGCTGAGAACTGAACTAGATTTCCTAAAAACCAATATTACAGTTATTTGTAATATTAACCTGTGATTTCTGATATATTAACCTGTGTTAATTAATTTTCAAAAGGAAGACATAAATGCTCTAACTCTCAAAGTTATAGAGTTACCAATGCTTAGGAGGTAGAGCAAGTTGTTTACAATCGTTGGTTCAATCCCAGCATCTATAAGAAGTGGCCTGTGATAAAGTGCTGCTGTATAAAATAGAAAACACTCCGTGAGTTTGTATGCAAATACATGAAGTCTAGAGAAATCATTTCTAACTATTTACTGTGTGACTGACTGATAAATGTTTTCTCCTTGGAGGATGAGAGCCATGAAGTAGCTGTTTGGGACACTGCTGATTTTTCACTGCTACAAAGTAATATCCACTCAACAAAACTCAACTTACTGCTGCTGACATCTGTTCCTGTTGATACTTCCTATACTCCCTGAACTGTAGCTGGTCTATATGCCAAATAGCTGAAGCTCTTGCATAATGATGTAGGCGTTGGCCTAAGAGGTACACAACTGACATTATGCAAAAACTAAAATGACTTTAGAGGACCAGACCTTGTATATAGCTCAGCTTGCTCCATTTCCATCATTTCAGTCCATCCATTTAATTTTGATGCAGTATGAAGGATGTCTTTCTTTATTACAGCTACCAAAGGAATTTGTTTTTCAGGTTGACTAAGATGACAAAAAACGAGTCCGTTAGAGGCTCTAAAGGTAACGTTGGTAACCTTTTGAATGATTGCTCAGATCAATCGATATTGCGTAATTGTGCTGCAAATGTATTACACCACAGAGAGAGGACGATGGACGATTACAGCAAACAAAAAACAGCAGACGTTCAGCCACAAAGGACTAACTCAACAGCATTTGTATGTGCAAACCTTGCTCAGCACAGCCTGAACTCTATCTTTTACAAGTCAGTATTCTCCACCACACTCTCAAGCTTCTCCACCTCTCTTGCTCTTGTTTTATATGAGCTGCTCTTGCCTCTCCACACTGCCTGCGCTGTCTTTCTAGTGTCTCCTTCAGATTGCTGCTTTGCATGCCCAGCGACAGCCGATCAATATCCCGCCCTCTGTGTCTGGCGAGCCAGGCGTCACCGCTGAAATAACAACAGATTGGCCTGTTTGTATAGAACAGTCTCTCAACTCGTCCCGGAGACTCAGGAAACTCAATGCAAAACAATCATTTACAACAACACGGCCAGCAGACAGGCACTGAGGTGGTGGAGCTCATTCATGTAAAAGAATAGATGCTTCACTGATGCTTAGTTGGCCTTTAAATGACAAGGGCGGTACATCCAGTGATTAGGATTGGAAAGTCCACCTTGGCATTCTTTACGGTACCAAAGAAAAAGGCTGCACGTTGTAGCTGAGAAAAACATGGAGGCCCTCGAGGGATAGACAAGAGCCCAGTGGAATGGCTTCAGTGTTCCAGCATTTATTCTTAAAATTCAACAACATACTTCTGATAATGCAACCCAGATGCCAGAGCTCCAAACGCAGGTGCTCAGTGGTCTAGTGTTAATTGCTGCTAATTGGTGTTGCAACACATTGAGGCATATCCGGTCTGCGTGCATTTCAGTGAGAACAGGGGATTGTCAAGGGCTTCAGTGGAAGCCTATAAGATTATCCAGAAGCTCTGTGCTTACCGTTTCTCTACGTTGCATATACAGACAATTTGACATTTATCAGAACAAAGATCATATTAGTTACCATCGTCTTTGTCTTTTTTGGAAAAATTAGCTGAGTGTTGTTCTTTTTCTCTCACACTCAGCTTTCCTAGCTGAGTGTAAACACATGTTGTACTCCAGGTGAAACATTAAGCCTGTAAGTGATTTTAATCAGAGTCAAAGCAGTGGTCAGTAGTTACTGGTGAGCAGTATATTCGCATTTGAACATGCATTAGAATCTTTTTTAAGGCAGGTGCATCATCATCATTATTATTATTAGCAATAGCAGCTGTAATAGTATCACATTTTATATGTAATATGGAGGGGGTAAATAAATGTCATTAATACATAAAAAATGAATATAGTGAAAATTTAACATATATATCTTTTATAATTAAATGAAGCTAAACACCAAATTTACATTTGATTTTATTGTTTTAATTCAATAAAACATTTTTTCTTTGCAATTTATTTTTGGTAAATCTATTCAGTAAACATTTAACGTACTGATGGGATGTGTAACAACATCACTGTTTTATTATGGAAAATGTCATTATTTTTGCCATTGCTTGCAAATGCTTAATGAGATATACAGGAAAAAGCTTTTAATGTTCCCCAGGTTAACCATTTGTAATTTGTCAGTTTCAACAGACGATGGCTGTCTGAAAACCACAGCAGAGATGTTTTACTGCTCGAATGTAAATAGTGAAGGTTAAGCTATAGTTTAACTCAGAGAACACATGGGTGGATCCAGTAAACCCACCATGACTAAGTTAGTGGTAATGCTGAATTTAAGACATTGTACCATTAAAATGTTGTCTGATCCTGCACTACAATAGTTTAATGACTGAATCTCAATCTGTGAACAGATTTCCTTTGTTAAGTGTTTAAAACACACTTTAAAATACATTTAGTTCCGTTTTAGAGTCTCTGTGATATTCACATCGTCTCCAAGATCCCTAATGTGACCGAATACTTGAGTATTTCCAATGTGGGGAAACTTGCTGAAAGCCTGAGAGCTTTATTATTGTTCATAATCAGAAATATGGTGACTGATTTTTTTTCCAGAGCTGATAAAATATTTGCAATGTAATGCTGTCTCTGTCATATTGTATTATTGTAGGGTCTACCTCACAATATAAAAAGCACCTTAAGGCGACTGGTTGTGATTGGGCTCTGTTTAAATAAAACTGAATTGAATTTAATCCGTCCTTATATTGAAAACTGAATGATTGTAAAAGCACCCACAGTGAACTAATGTCTTACTTACTCATTACACTTGAGTACCACCTAATGTGTGTGGGGTTGTTACAGCAACCCGACTGAAAGTCCCATGACGTCATTTTGTATGTGACACAAACTACACATCAACGGAGGATGTCAAGGCGATGGTATACCTGCTTCTTGGTGTATTACTTTTTGGCCATGCCATGCCATAGGGCAGGAGGCAGGGTACACCCTGATAGATTGATAACCATCCAGTGTGTCCCCAATTTCTCGTCATATAACAGACTCCAGACCAACCAAAATCCTGAAATGGATAACTGCAAGATTTTGAATGGAAGGATGGAAGTTATATATGACATTATATTCAAAATTATACAATGTAATTATGTAACAATCTAAGAATGTATTGAATTCCCAACTTATAAAAGAAAGAACTGAACTACTAAGAGACCTGATTAACCAGCGGTTTAATATTACCAGAATGGAACAGAGGTGTGTAGATGGAAAAAAATAAATAAATAATGACCTACGCACACGGTTTTATTTCATCACAGTGTTTTGGTCCAACTGACTTTTGTCACAGCGTAGTATACTAAGTATTGTTAATATTCTCCAATTGGTTGATAGAATTCCACTTGGTGTCCGAGTGTGAACGTTTATGTAAATGATTGTGTGAGTAATTATATGAACTGACTATCCACAAAAATGAAAAGTGCATCACACCACACAAATGTACAGCATTTCATTGCTACGCATTGCTGGTAAATATATCCACATTATTAAGACAATAATTGTCACATGGTTTACTGACCATACTAGAGTGAGACTCCAGCAGCAGAACAGATGCAACAAATCTTTCTGTTTGCTGCTATGAATCAACAATAAGAAGCAGAAGATATTCACAATGTGATACAGAGAAAATCAGAATGAGATAGCCAGCGCTCAAGAAATAGATCCAACTTCATACCAACTCTTTCATTTGATCTTAATGATAGCCATTGTATTGATGCCTTTCGCGATTATTTCCGCTTCTTGCAACCTCCTTCGGCTCGCCTGGCTGCCGGCCTGTGTGCCCAGCTCCAACACATGACTCCTTTAAAGAGCTTGAAGGGGTCTTAGAAATGGAGCAAAGCAACAGCAACAGAGGAATACAAGAGGATAGAGTAGAGGAAGAGACAGACGAGCAGGGGGAGGAGGAGGGGAGCTGGACAAGATGAAAGAAACAGCTGTATACAAATGACAGGCTTCCATACCTCCCCACCACCAACAACAACACCAACAGATCCCCCCACCCCACCACCACCTGTGGTGATGTTGCCCTGTGCGGTCATCGAACAGCTTCAAAGAGCCAGGCAGGCGAGACGAGGCGAAGCAAGCGGGCCGAATCCTCAAAGAGACAGCCTCCCTCTCCTCCTCCGCTAACACCACGGCCTCTGACACACAAACACAATCTGCCTCGTCCACACTGCACACCCTCTTTACTCCCCACTCAGTACCCCCCACCCCCCATCACATGTAAATAGCCAGCAGAAGGAATACAGAAGGAGGAGGAGGAAGGCAATGAAGTGACTTTATCACAGCCATGTACTCAGTAGAAGTGACAGGCTCTGTTGTGGGGCGAGACCAGCAAACATGCAGCATACGTAGTTTCTGTATAAGGTATATTTTTATATACCTTATGCTTGTACACTATATCATTAAATCTAACCACAGGCTTATTTTCTATGTGAGACAATAAAAAATTGTTTAGAGAACACTTTTTTTCAGATTTTTCAGCTACATTTTACATCCATTGGTGTAAATTATTGACAGATTACATTTTACTTCAACACACTTAAACCTTGCATAAAGGAGGCTTTGATAAACAGTGGTATGTTATAGACCTTATGGATAATGTGTAAAGAAAGAGTTCTTTACACATCCAGCAGACACAGAGGACACTTAACATTAATCTGAATTTGTATATACAACTTAAATATATTGCTCTTTAATGGCTAACTGCATCATTGTCTTCACAGGCTATTTCTTAGCTGCTAGCATACAGCATGCGTATGTAGGCAGAAGGGTAAAAGAATGATGGTAGCAATGATGGCTTTGTTTGTGTCCTATGTGGCAGGAGTGTAGTTTTTGGGTCCGGTGCAGGGGAAAGCACTGTATGCACTACAATAAATGAGAAAAAACACAGTCTGAATCCGGTGTGGGTCCTCGTCTCTTTGCATTGGTGCCAAAACCCTAAGTGGTCATGTCCGGACTGTAGCCCACGCAGCTCGCGCCGCATGCGCAGCCGCTGTGCCTGCTGACGCAAATGCTGGCGGAGATTTGCTGCAATGCATCAGAAGCAGCTAGCGGCACACAAAGCTCAGCTGGACTGGCTCCAGGCCTTCAAGGGAGGACTTGCTGCCTCCGGTGATTTGCGCCATGGAAGATTTTCCACTGAAGCAGTCTTGTATGACACCTTACGCCCATCCTTTGACCAAGTGATAGAGAATGGTGGTCACTTGAGGCGCCCTGAAGGCACGCGGACCTTCATATTGTTAAATGATAGGCTTTATCAAGTGAGTCATGACACTTGCACAGAGGAGAAACACACCTAGTTAAGTGAGCCACCGGGAATCGGTATCAGGGCACATTGTTCATGTCTCGCACACTAAAGGAAATGTATGAAGTATTGGGTGTTAAATCTGTTCGGACTAGTGTGTACCACCTTAGACTATCGGGTTGGTGGAGCAGCTGAATCAGAAGTCAATGATTTGTAAGTTCATTCACAAGGATGAAGACAATTGGGATTGCTGGTAAGACCCTCTGTTGTTTGAGGTGGAGGTGCCCCAGGCCTCTACAGTCTGCTGTTCAGCAGGAAGCCACGGGGGGTGCTGGACCTTATTAAAGAAAACTGGGCGGAAGGTCCAAGCCCAGCCAAAAAATGAGATTCAGTACGTTCCGGACCTGCGAGCAAGCTGCACAGTTAGGGGAGGCTGTCAAGGGAAAATCAGCAGTGGCAAGGACCCTTTGAGGGCACACAGCGGGTAGGCGATGTTGACCATGTAGTGGTACGGTTGGACAGGGTAGGAGCTATACAGATATATCACCTCAATCTCCTTAAAGCATGGAGAGAGGCTGAAACCGCTTCTCTGGTGAGCCTGGTTAAGGAAAGAGAGGAGATGGGGCCAGAGGTGCCAAATTCCACCATTCCCACCTCCCTCCATTGTGAAAGCCATCTGCATTGCAAAGCATTTTGCAGATGTGTTCCCTCCCTTGCCCAGCCGCACGGCTTGTTTGGAGCCCCTGCCACTTTCCAGTGCCTCGTGATCTGGGTGCTGCGTGCACACGCTGCTGCCTACCTGGATGATGTTATCATCTACAGGGACACCAGGGCAGAGCATGTGCAGTGGATGGCTGCGGTTCTGAAGTCTCTGAGGCAGGCGGGGCTCACAGTCAACCTGAAGAAGTGTGCAGTTGGATAGAGGAAGGTACAGTATTTGGGGTACCACCTGGGAGGCAGGCAGGTGCGTCCACAGGTGGAGAAAATGGGCGCCATTGCATCCTGCCCGTGTCCTAAGTCCAAAAAGGAGGTGAGGTGGTTCCTGTGGCTGGCCGTTTATTTTCGTGATTGGGTTCGTGGACCTGACCCGCCACTTAACCCACCTCACCCACAAGGGTGCCCCAGATCTGGTCCAGTGGATGGAGCGGTGCCATTTGTGCAGGTGAAAAAAAAAACTCTTTTCAATATTACCTCCTGGGACGCTCATTCACCCTCTGCTTAGACCACGCCCCGCTGTACTGGCTCCACCGCATGAAAGATGCCAACGCACCCAGTGGTATCTGGCTTTGCAGCCCTTTAAGTTTAACGTGGTCCATAGGCCGGGGGCGCACATGGTTGTGGCTGATTTCGGCCAGATGGGGCCCCTCAGGCGTGCATTGGGGGTGTGGTCTTTGGCTGGAGGTGCAACGGGTTCAAGGGGCAGTGTCGAGAAGACTGATGGGGCACTGTAAGCCCTACAACCAACAAGGAAAAAACAAAATGCATCCGGTGTGGATCCTCGTGTGTTCACATCCTATCTTTACATTGTTTATATACATTTTTACTAATCAATACTTGACTGCTTTTATTGATGTAATTTATTGATGAACACAGGAATGCAACAGACTACCAAGCTAAAATCTAACAACAGACGGGAAATCTTGTCAAGAACCCAGATGTTACGCAGGAGGGGGTAACACAACAACTCCAGAAACTCGGTACAAGTGTAATAACAAAAACAAGTTTAATGGCAGCTTTCTCACAAAAACAGTAACCCAAATTCATACATGCGGGGGAGAAAGGGACAGTTAGGTTGTGCCAAAAAAAAAAAAAAACACCAAAAAGACAAAACCAAAACTTAGCTGAGCTCTTATCCTAGAAAATCAAGAAAAGGAAAAGACCCTAACCCTCAACTCAAAACAAGCTCAAAATTACATGGGTGGCACCAACCTACTTACCCTAGTGTTTCTAACAGAAAGGACTCTACGTGAGGAAGTGTATGGGGTCCCCAGACTTACCTAGTCCTCTTTACTCCCACCACAACCTTCAAACAAAAGAAAGACACCAGAGGCGTATTACATATGTGCCAAACAATTCTAAGGGAAGAGAGCCACACCCAGCCACAGGTGAGTCTCCTTATCAAGGTGTGCACTCCTGGTTTGTCCAATCAAAGCCTCCTTCCTCTGATTAGCTGGAGATCCCCAAATTGACACCAGCCTGCAGTATGTGTACCTGAGGAAATGGCAAACAAAAGAAGAGGGAAAGAAAGCATTCAGCCTGCAGACACGTAACACAAGAAATGTCTTTCACTTGTGTGAAGATGAGCAGCTTCAAAACTGACATTGTGACATAACATTTATATATTTAGTGCAACTTAAAAAGATGCAACAATGTCTCACTGTTTGGGATCTGCAGTAGAGTAGCTGGGCTCGACATGAAAGTGAAATAGTCAGATGATTTTAAACAGAGGCACAGCTATTGATATTAGAAATCTTCTCTATAAATCACCATTTAACCAAAAACGAAACCCTTCTTGGAAAGCTGGACGCATCATATATAGTCATCACCCTGACTGACAAACTATCAGACTTTCTTATCCCTAAGTAGCTTAATACAACTTACACATCCAAACACGTTTACATTGTTCTTTTATGAACTTTATGTCTTTCTGTTCCTCACATTCAAATTAAGAAGTCCACATATGCAATGCTGTATAATCAGTTCAATCAAGCCAACACAATTATTTACTGTACAGATCAATTAAATTAATGTTGTTGCACTCACAACATAATGTTTTTTTTGTATGTAATTTGTATAGTATTTTTTTCTCTCTTATTTTCTTTTCTAAATGTACTTGTATATTGTTCACATGTTGAAATAAATTACCAATCAATCAATCAATCTTACTTCATCTTATTCTTTTTTTTCCATTGGTTAGTTTCTAATTGTTCTGTTTGGGGCTAGCTAAGAAAAGCTATCTGGAGCATGTACAAAGTGATATTTTAGTAGGGCTGTCAAAACTGATCTTAGTTATCTATCTTAGTTTGAGTGGTCACATGACTGCATCATGTGATTAAAATCCGTCATCATTTTCGAAAGGCTCCGGGTTCGCTGTACACACTGCAACGTGAAAACGGCGTTTTCAAACGTATCCGCTTTGGAGAGCGTTTTTAAAACGCCAAAATAGGGGTCTCAGTGTGGACAGAAGGCCAAAACGGAAAGAAGCAGATGCGTTTTCTAACCAAAGTTTAGTGTGGACATGGCCTGGATGAACCAGCCAGTCATCGGCATCACACCCATTTGCATGTATTTAATTCCATCCAGGTGCATTACAGAGCAAAATTGAAAAAGGTGATGACATTTTGAGATGGCATTCACGAATACAGTGTAAAAGTATAATGACCATGTTTAGTCAAAATAAATATGAAAAAGACATTTAATTATAAAACAAATAATCTGACACAAACATAAAAACATTACCAGAAATGTATAAAAAGTAACTGATTTGAGATTGTAGTGGAGAAAGCTGGCACAAGTGTAGGTGTGACAGACAAAGATAGAGATGGATGGGTTACAAATGCCAATTTGGCTGTGAAACAAACAACCTGAATTCACCTCAACCCTTCCCCTCCGCCATACCTAACTATCTTGATCAGGAATGACAGAGCTTGGGTGCAGGCCAGAGCCTTTTAACTGACACATGATGGATATGGACACATCTCTCCAAAGAAAAACATAGTAGGGTAATTCCAGAAAGCCATGTTGCTGTTCTTTTTCTCTTCTTCTCTTTAAAAATGTATTTCAGAAAATCATGTCCCATCCTCTTTTTTTTAAACCACACCACCTGAACCTCCTCAGTCTGGATGATGGAAGAGAAGGAACATTTTTGAATCTGAGAATGTCATCATCAAGAAAACGAGCTGCTGGATGAGCTCACACTACAACCTTCAATCACACACACTGTGCGCCTGCATGCACACACATGAAAACCAACCCCTCACTCACTCAGTCCCACCCTTTACTGGCCTGGGCTGGTAAATAGGGCCGGGTGTGTGAGAATCTCATTACCGCAACACAAAGCCGAGTTTCCTCTGAGGATTGGTGAAAGAGAGAGTGAGACAGTGTTTGTGTATGCAAAAGTGAAATAGAGCACAAGTGTGCATGTGCAGGCATGGCTGTTTCCAAAGTGTGTGTGCGTGTGCATGTGTACATTTGTGAGTGTGTGTGTGTGTGTGTGTTAGGCAAGCTCAATCAGCAGCAGGCTGATGGTGAGGGAGAGTGAGGCAGCTGGGGCCTCCTGCCCAGGCCTTCAATTTCCCTCCCAGTCCAGCCACTGGAGTGTGTAATTACTATGGGGCCGGCCTGGGGGCTGGCATGGAAGTGCAAACACACACACACACACACACACCATCTCTCAGTATCCACCCTACCGCAACCGCTACCACCCCCCAAGTCACACACCTCCCACTAATAGCCTCCACATACACAGACACACATACATATATAGATATATACACACACAGTTAAGAAACACATCAGCCTCCCTCCCTTGGCCTGTAGTTCATCCTGATGCCCCATGTTGCCCTGGGGTGGCTGAGCATCTATGATCCGCAACTGAGAGCACAATATGAAATCCCTCGCAGCTCCCACTTCACAGACACGCTGGAAAGTATCCACTCCTCCACCATGACACAAAGTATGGATTTCATATTAATCTATACTATATTTCTCCTTGTGATTTGCTGTGGCATTTAAAGCTATTTTTAGTAGTTTTTTTGAATAAAAGTATAACAGTTTGTTCAGAAGATTTGTCTCTTGTCCAACCAAAAGAGTAAAAAACTTTCTCCTTGATTTAGTGGAATTAACATGTTACTGCAAGTATAACTGCAGAAGGACACCGTGGGATGGGAATGACCATATCGGACTACATCTGGATATCGTCACTTCTATATGTGATCACATCTCAGCCATGAGTAAATTCAGTATGTACAGCAGATCCACAATCTTCCTGCTTCTCTTGACAAAAGATGGCTGACCAGTGAATACTGAGGTACTGTTAATATCATAGACTGTAAATAAAAAACAGTCATCTTTGGGTTCTGTACTCTGCCGCCATGTTTATTTTTTGATTTTTGGTTAGCAAGACGCAAGGATAAACTGTACAGGTGAAATACGCAGACACAGATATGTGGTGATTAGTGGTAAGTAGCATACTAACAAAAATACATTTTCACTCACCAAGAAGTGGGCAAAAATTTGCTGTTGTGCAATTATTCAATTAAAAATACTCCAAAAGGAAGAAGCAGTACAAACACCGTCAGGAGATCCACTTCAGAGACTGCAATTAGCAAAGCTTATTCCTAACAGAGAGCAGTCAGCTACAGATTCCCATCAATGCAGCCACATCCCTTATTTTAGGCTTTAACACTATTCAAATGCATGAACTGCAAATCTGGCATAAAAATGAGAATTTTGACTCCAACTATAAAAAGAAGAAATGTCACACAGAGTCTTGATCTTAACAACTTAGAGGAAATATTTAAGGTGCAGAGGTTCCATCAAGCTCCTCATTTTCCTGAGACAAACTGCAGGAATCTCCGAGGCCATGGTGGCACTCGGCTGGTAGGTTGGAGGTTATAAATCCAGACTGTCCTTTGTCAGAGCATTGCTCTCTTCTCTTCTATGTTCATGTTTTTTGGACGACAGGACGACGAAGATTCTTGTTACTTTCTGTTAGATTTCTGATCCCATGCATTTTGGATTCAAACTCAAATAAAGGTCCATTTTTACATTCACCTGTTTATCCCAAGAGTCTGGTCCTTAGTGGCAGGTACCTAATAGGTTGTTGATTTCTTCTGCGTTGTCTTTTATAATCCAAGACTTACTCAATGGTATTAAGATCAGAGCTCTGTGAGAACCAAACCTTCTGTCACAGGATGGTTAGTGTTGTAATTTTTGTCTGCAAGTTGTTGCTATATTCTACTTAACCAAAATAATAAAGTCGTAATGCAAAAAAAAAAGAAAACCATTTTAACTTTAAAGTATGAACACAGCCTTTGTAATGTCACACATCAGTTTTTGACGTTTAATATTTGAAACCATGAGCAAAGTGTTTTTCTGGGGGATATTTAACAAGCTGCGCTTCATGCTCACATGGTAGATAACCTTTCAGTCATAAGGTAGGCCCACCCACAACCATAGTTTTTATTGTCTTTTCAGACAGTAATGACAAACAAACGTCACAAAATAAGCATCATGTCGTATTAAATAAGATTAGAATTGTATGAACTCACCAGAAAAACATTCAAAGACGGCATGGAGCTCAGGGATCTCAGTCTGGTAACATTTGCGATCAATCCAACCAGGCAAGATGATCTCAAGATCATTTCAGGGATTTCTTTTGTACAACCAGTTCTTGTTAATATGTAAAGGGATTTTATGGCATGTGCATTGAAATGATGTTGGCACAATGTTGCACTGGTCATCTTCTAAACATGCAGATAAATACCTTAGGATCTGTACATTTATTCTATTCCAATTTTTTGGATTAAGAAATTCGATACCATGTGCATGATTAAAGATAGAAACTAATTTGTATGTAGTGGCAAATCAAGATGCAGCATGTCTATTACTAAAAAAAGATTTAGAAGAAGCAAGTGCAGACTTAACACTCTGTGTGATGGTTGATTCTCTAGTTGCTGGTGTGAAGCTGCAGTTTGTAAATCTGCGGGTGGGATGTGTGCACTTGTTTCAGCAGCCTTAAAACAATAGGCAGACTTGAGAGAGGCTCTTTGATATAACCACATTTTAATGGGACACACACTTATAGCGTGCTTGACAGTATCTGATTGAGACACTGTGGTTTTCTCCATATCGTGATGCACTCACTTCTTGTGTCTAGCTTGTGAGTGTGCATATGTGCACGTGTCCTCCTCGACGCAGTGGGAACACGCACATTCGCTCACTGGTGGGCCCTGGGACAGGCAGACAATTAAACAGGTCAGCGTGGGGTAACCGTGGCCAGCCTGCGGGGGGCGGTAGACGCGCAGCTGGAGGTAGCAGGACAGGCGAGAACAGCAACACCTCCAACGGACATGCTCTCTGTTTCACAGGCAGACACTGAGGGACACACACACATACAAACACACACACCCAGCCGGTAGGAGAGAAAGATGATTAAGAAGTTAGAGTGGAGGAGATGGAGCACTTCTGGACAGTGACATGAACTCTGAACCTCTAAAATTACACAAAGAGGTGATTTCACAATTTTGCCCAAAAATGCAACAAAACATAAAATTTAACAGACAATCATTTCTTCTCCTTTAACCATTTCCCCCTGAGGTTTTACAGTATTAATTCATAGTTATGGAAACAGAAGAGCACTAGATGAGGGAGCTGAAGCTTTCTTGACCTGTACATGCAAACTGAGTTTTTATTGTCCTTTTGGCCTTTACCCTGCGTTGTTCTCTAACTCCTGAATGCTATTTTACATGTTTTTCTTTAACCTTTGCTCCACTGAGAGTGTGGGGGTTTTTTTGCTGCAGAGATGTTACAACAATTAAGAAAACAGGTGCCTCACAGTGTCTAACAAACTTCAGCCGTGGCTCCTCTGTGATAAAAGCAGATTAAAGCTTTTCTCTATGTTTGCGTGGTAACTGATTGCCAAGGCAGTGCTATTCTTGTTTGCTATTGCAGCCGAGGCGGAATTACCTCGATTTTGTACAAAATAGTCAATTAAATTAACTGTGAAAGGCTATTTATTTTGACCTGGGGATACATTTTTTTTCTCTCTTTTTCTTTCCTCTCATACGCGTTGTAAATGGGGTGGGGGAGTGAGGGGTGGTGGGGACAACAGAAGATGAGAAATTGGGAGCAGAACAAAGACAGAGGATTCGGCTGAAGTCCCAGAGTTGGAGTCACACTGCCATCAGGTGGACATCAGCTAACACTGCAGATCTGACAGGAAATGTGTAAGAAAGTATTTCTGTGAAGGAGAGTGCAGCCACAGTGCTGTTTTCATTTATGCATCGTCTCCACATTCAACAATCTTGTTCTCATGATAACCATAATTAGATATTTGTGTGCTGTGCTTCAGCAGTGTCACGTGGGCCTACAAGTTTTCTGCATCACACTGCACCTGGTTATATCGATAGTGTGCAAATGTTTTAATGATGAAAGATGTAACTAGTACTTTAATTTGACAGGGAAAAATTCAAATAGAAAAATACTCAAAACAGACTAGATTTGCCATTAGTTAGGAGTTACTGCGGCACGGTGGTGCAATGATTAGCAGCTCGCGGCAAATGAGATTTAGTTGAAATATTCTAGCTGACTGGAACTTTAATGTTTGTGGCATGTTCTCCCTGTACATGTGTGGGTTTCCACTGGGTACTGCAGCTATGCCACACAGTCCAGAGATATACACGTTAGGTTAACGATGGTTTCAAATCGTCGTAGGTGTCAGTAAAGGTAAAATAAACAGCTTGTTGTATAAAAGCACTCTGATGGCCTACTAGTGCCATTCCATTCCTTATACAGTAGAAGTCAAAGTGCCACTTCAATTCACTTTAACGAATAGAAACATATATTTATTACATCTAGCTTCGGTGCATGCAACCAGAGCAAAGCATTCTGCTTTCGTAATTGTCTCTTTTCCTTTGCAAAGGACATTAGAGTTAAGATGGGTTGGGTTATCTTTACTTAACCTTTCATTTACACTTGGCTAATATCTGGACGTGGACTATTCAGTTCATTTCAGTATTATTTATACAGTGCCAAATCACAACAGCAGTCACCTCAAGGCGCTTTGTACTGTAAGGGTAGACCCTAGAATAAAATAATTCTTCAACAAGCAAAAATCTAAAAGGCGTTTTGTGTGATGGTTTTTTGCTATTGTTGTTGTTTTCTCCTTGTTTAACATTACAGTTTCACACTATACATGAGAACCTTTAAACTTGATCAATTTAAAATAAAGAGGAAATCTGCAATAATGCAATCAAAATGAATATCCAGTCATTTTACTGAAATTACCCAAAAAATATATCTGTGTACAATTAATACCAGCAGTGCAAATGCAGACTAGTCAGCCATATATGGTTTTGCATCACCAACTGAATGCATGTAAACTCCCTGTGGTAATACAATTCTGACAGTGTGAGCTATGGCAAGGCTTTGTTTTTTGCCTATATGAGACGCCTTCCCTCACCTGAGAATCTGCAGTGCTCTTACAGCATATTGTCAGAAAAAAGGTGAATTTATTCTGAAACTCTGACCATAACCTCCACTGGAGGGTGTTAGATGTGGAAATTAAAGTTAACACGAATTATTCTTTTTTGTACTTTCACAACAAGAAAAAGTCCAGTACTGAAAAATATGGTAATGAAACACAAACTAACAATTCTACAAACGTCAGATTGTAAATTAAAATGCTATTAAATTCTGGTTATTAGACATATGTCACATGTGTCCGGACTGCACCGAGTTAGTTAATTATTCTAAAAAAAACTGTTTGACTTTGTCAAATTTAACATGAATGTTAAGAAATGGGTTTTCAGGGCCTTCACTTGTCCCTCACTACACCCAGCCAAACAACCAAACTTTACCCATGATGTAGTGTGGAGGCATGTCACAAAACAGGAAGGATGTGGTCACAGCTTTTATCCAAACCAGCCTATCGATGATTTGAAATTAAAGGACACAATGCTGCGTTTACAGTAAAATGTATTTTCATACAGTTGTCTTGATCCAAATAAGATGTCCACACACACACAAACACATATCAAAACCTCATTCCAGGTTTAAATAGGATTTAAAAGAATGTACAATACAATGATGTTTGTTAGTACAGCTCAGCATGAGGGAGATTTATCTTCTAACAGATGCATCCCAACACCAAGTGACATCCCAATGAAAACAAATAGACAAAAAACACAATACAGCAGCAGAAACATAAGGGTTTGCACACATGCATGCGCACATGGTGTCTAGTTAAATGAGGCATGTGATACACTGTAGTGGAATGTGTGTGACAGTAAGACAGAGAGAATAATTGTGACTGCGAGATAGAGCAAATGATGAGCTGGAGGGGAAGTAAACAATGCCAGTTCCTGTGATAGACTGCAGAACACTTTCCATCTCATTGACTTTGAATAATTTTTCACATCAAATGAAAAGTAATTACATCACAACAACTCATGCTGAATGGTTTCCTCTCACTCTATCTTTGTGTATCTGTGTGTGTAAACCAAGATGAGTATTTATGTTGGTCAGTGATTCAATTGACTCATTCATTATGTCGAATAAAAGGTGATGGTAGACTTTGCTGTTTGTAGTGTACCTCGTGTTTTGAGAACGAAACCCTTTTGAGATGCTACATTGTATCTAGGACGAGAGTCACAAGAGTGAATGCACAATGAGCAACATATGCTAAACTGTGGCATGTAAAAATGCAGCAAGTACAACATTGGGATTCTTTCTGTGTTTATGTATATTTTACCCTAAAATTTGCTCAGCATTTTGAATAAACTCTGTTTTAACTAATGACACACGAGCCATGTTACTGTTTCTACCTCCATACTGAAAACATCATCCACACATTTGGTGTTGATGTCTCATTTGGAAAACAAACTTGCACGTATGAATATGGTTTTAGCAGAAAATCATCCAATAATTAGCTTATGCTGGTTATAAAGAAATATTACACCCAAGTTTAGTCTAATGCCAGACCTGAAAGGCTCCCTCTCTTTGCCCTCAGTTTTGCAGTTATGTACAGTATGCCTATCATTTCCACCCTTGTAATATAAGGTAACACCTTTCTCACTGAGGTCAGCCAGTTCTGTCTTTCAGTTTAATCTCACTTACTTTGTTAGCTCAACATTAGCTAATCCCGATTACACCTTCCATAGTGCATGGATAATATTGGATAGGAACTACAGTATATAAGGCAAAAACAGAGTTTGCACCATTTTAACAAGCTTGAAAGTTGACATTTGGCATTTTCTTTATTCTTCAAACCCGCCCAAACTCTCTTAAGCACACCTGTTTTGGAATTCCTGCTTCCTTCTAGTGGAACCAGGTCACTAGTGTTTAATGATGTTAATAAATATAACAGGGTATTCTGGATCTCTAGTCTTCTTGAAGAACATTCAAAGATGCTCTTTTTTATGTTGGCTGCCTTTTATTCTATTCTCTGTTAAGATGATCCCACACGGCTTCAATAATGTCGACATCTAGGTTGGGGAGGCCAGTCCATCACTCATAGGCTCCTAGTGTGTATTTTTCTATCCAGGTGGGTTTTTACTTCATTGGCAGTGTGTTTGGGATCACTGCTATACAGAAAAATGAAGCTGTTGCCAATCAGATGCTTCCCTGATGGGACTGCATGGTGGATCAAAATTTGACAGTATTTTTGTGTTTAAAATGTCATCAGTGTTGACAAGATTCCCAAGAGCACTGGCTAAAATCCAGCTCCCATCTGTGAAACAGCATCCCCTGTGTTTTAGAGATAATCATAAACACTCACTGTTGCCTCTGTCCTGACCTCATTTGCACATACTGATGGCAGTCTGGACCAATTCTAAGTCCGATTCATCCCTCTATATGCCACTGATTTTCAGTCCACTTCTTGTGTAACTTGGCTCCTCAGGCTTTTCGTCCCACCTGCCTTCCTTAAGAAGAGCTTCTTGACAGGTAACCTCAAACAGAGGTTTTCAGCAGTTGATCAAACCAACATTTGAAAATGAGTGAAAATGCAGCTAATGTCCAAAGAAAAACTATGAAAGAACTTTGGAAGCTTTGGAGAACTGCTGCTCAAGATCATGTTTAAAAACTACATGAAGGTCTGGCTCCCTGCAAGCAAAATATAATTAAATGACCAATGGTTCAAGACTTGCACAGCATTGCATATAACAAGCTAAATGTTTCAAAATCAGCAAAGCAAATCAGAATTTTAAATGTCTAATTGTTAACATAAGACATGTGTATAGCATGAAGTATACATAAGTCTATAATTTGTTGGACAAGACACTTTTCAAAAACTTTTTCTCTTTACACCACCACAATATATTTCAAATAAAACAATCAACATGTGATTCAAGGCAGACTTTCAGCTTTAATTTAATTTAATGGTTAGGAAGTACAGCACTTTTTATACAAAGATGCTGGTTTTCTAATATTTTCTAATACTTGGATGAAAATCCTTAATATCAATGACTGTCTGAAGAAGCCATGGACATCACCAAATGCTGGACTCCCTCCCTTGCTCTGCTAGGCATTTGCTGCAGCCACCTTCAGTTGTTCATCGTGCTTATTTGTGGGTCCTGCTGACTTCAGAAACTGAAAAGCACACTCTGAGATTAGGTGACTGACTTAACCATTACAATTATCCCAGATATGACAGAACTTGTAAAAACAGTCTTGACCTGGGGAAACGGGAAGGCTTGGCAGCAGTTCCTGTCAAAGGCAAACAAGGAACACGAAAAGTGTCAGGAGAGAGGCAACATCATTGGGAAGGTTACTTTTCAAATGTATTCCACTACAGATTGCAGAATACATGCCCTAAAATGTATTTTGTAACGTATTCCATTACGTTACTCAGTGAGAGTAACCTATTCTGAATACTTTGGATTACTTGAGATATTATCATGCTTTTTACAACTACATGAATGTACTATTGCTGTGTGATTTATTACTATTACTGAAGGTACTCACCATTTTTGCAGCGATCTCATATAGAAAATTATTCCGTGCTTATATAAAACAGGTCAGCGGCCGTAGTAAAAGGACCTCTGGCTAATACGTCGGGTTCGTGTCGGGCTCGTAGCCGAAAACTAGCTTTACTGTGTTGTCTGGGTCGACTTTGCTAGCGAGAGACAGAGACTGCTCCAACAAAACTTATTGTTTCAGAGGAAAACACGAACACAGCGTACAGTCGAGTCTTAATAGCTTACTTACAACTGGGCTCGTCAGGCACTCTTTTCGGCTGCAGTGGTTATTATTATATTTACATGCTTCCAGCTCCCGTTTCTGCTCAGTGACAGCTCGTACTTTTCCACTCTCCTTTTTCTCCCTCCCTCGCTCACAGACACATAACGGGTATGGCAGTCCATTCTCCCTGCAGCACGGACTACACTGCCCACGAGGCTACATTCTTTAGGGCGATGCCTGTAACACTCTGTCTATTGCCTTCATATTAAATAATTTTTTGCATAATAATTTTTAAAAATATTTCTTCATGTCATTAGAGGTGACATGGGCCACGAGATTGAGACACAGGCATTAGAGCCTCTTAATGCGTGTTTTGTTTGGGTTTCCACCAGCGTGGAATTACCAAAAATAGAGAGGGCAAAAGGAAAAGGCCGCCGTGTAATCCCTTTATTTCAACAAAGTAACTGTATTCTGAATACCACCTTTTTAAACGGTAACTGTAACGGAATACAGTTACTCATATTTTGTATTCTAAATACGTAGCATTGGTACATGTATTCCGTTACTCCCCAACACTGAGTGTAACACCATGCAGCTTGCTGCTTTCCACGTCGCTCCACTCAAGCCCTCTCTCCACAGCTCTTCAGCTCTGCAGCAGCAGCTTTGGCAAAAGGACACCAAGGTGAATTTAAGCAAAGTGAGTATGCAAGCGAGGGAGCCAAGGTTGAGTAATGAGTCCAGTGCAACGATTTGGCGACAACTGAGGAAACAGGATAGGAAACAGGAATGTAGCCAGAATGAAATCAGCCTGGCTGCATTCAGGTGTGTAGTTCGGTAGCCGGTGTATAATTAACAATGGGCTAGACTAAACTGGTGTAAGTTGTCAGGTGGACTAATAAAGCAATGTAGCTGATAGTGTGAAGCACCCAGATACTCCAGATTACATAAATAGTAAAATGTTGTGTCAAGTGGTGTAACTAAAGCGTAGTTGTTTGTGAAGAACGTGCAACATTTGAGTTTAAAAGTAAATCATATCAAAGATATAATCATGCTAGAGACAACAATGTTTTTTAAAGCTGTCATTTCTAAACAGTTAATGCACCAACTTTGTGAAAGCCCTAATGTGTGACACCTTAATAACTGTATTTGCATCTGTTGCTGCTTCCTGTATTTTTGAATTAAACAACCATGAGGTACAGAAATTAAAACAAAACACATCTCTGTTTATTTCTGTTCCAACCCACGGTCTGCTTTTCATGGAGCACGTCATCACTTTGTCCATTTTTACTTTTTTTTTTTGTCCTAAAACAAGCCGAGCCCACCAGCATTCTGAATGAACAGTATGATGACCAGGTCCGCGTCGACCTCATTGATAAACTCTTGATTCCAAATGTGCTCTGCCCAATCATAGGCATTGGTTGCTACCGACAACAAGAAATAAAGCAGGGCTGAACCATTTTCTAATAGGGGAGGGAGGATAACGCTATGCAATATATTCATTTTTTAGAATTTATATTCAACGTTAATTGCAGCTAGGCTCAAAGTGTTAATGCTAGCTTATTTTAATAAACAACATGTCATATGCAAACAACTAGGGTGTGGCAAAGATTATTTTAGGGTGGCACATGCCCACCCAATGCCACCCCTGTAGATCCACCCCTGTCAGTACTGAACTTGCTGTCTCAGAAAGTGAAAACCAAACTAGAGCTCAAAGTGGACCTAGAACAAGGCTGAAAATAACAGGCATAAACACTGAGTTTGTTCTTAGAAAATCTTTCTGTATTTACAGGTTTGAACAGACAAGCAGGTACAGACAGAGTGCTTATATACACAGCAGCACAAGATGTTAAAATGAGTGCTAAAACTATACGGTATTTACAGATGGACTACAGCGGAAAGTACAGACTAAGAACAAGTTTTATCACAAAACGTCTGGTACTCTACACAGTATCACAAATTCAATGAGCTGTACAGTTAAAAACCAAAAAATGGCAAATCTACATGAAATCCAATGTTTCTCCAATCGAGAGGCACTGAATTAAAATGTATTTACATTATATATACATGTTATAGTGTATAAGCATGTATGTTTTCATACATATATAGCTACCTGTGGTGCAAAAGCAGCAAAAGAAATTAGAATGTATGGAATTGAATACTACAAAGAAAAAAAAATGTTTGTGCTAAATGGGCTGACTGACAAAAAGGTTACACCATACATAACTAATATACTGGCAAAAACAAAGATTGAGCCCAAGGAAGTAATGTTTGCTCAAAGTCCTAACGGTCCTAACGGTTACGTCAGTCATTTAAAAGAAAAAAGAAAAAAAGAGATTGTCAATAATACTTCAAGTTCATGCAAAGATATAAACCATTTAAAAAAAAAAGAAAAAAAAGAAGAACTTTTCCCTGTTGACCAACCAGCTGTGCAGCTTTCCCTTCATCATGACACAGAAGGTGCAAAATAAGAGGGAGGGCGGGGCTTCCTGTGCGGATTATGGAACAGAGTTAGAACGCAGTACGGGCACTTGGTGGGGAGGTACAGTCTCAGAGTCAGCCTCATCCTGGTTGGAAAAGCCGCTTGTTGTGGCAGTGCTGGGTGGTGGTGGTGTGGAGGTGTTAGCGGTGGTGCTGAGGGTGGTGCTGATGACACTGCTGCTGCTGGTGGTGGTGCTTGTGCAACTGGCAGCAGGTGTAGTGGCCTGCTCCTCTTTGGGCTGCTTACTGGCAAACTCAGTGATGCTAAAGACAAATTGGAGGCAGCCCAGTTTGATGTAGCTGCCATGGTGGAGCAGGGCCGTGCCCTCCCAGCCCGCCCCGCTGCCTCCAATTAGGCTGGAGCTACTCGCTTTGCAGCTACAAGACGGCTCAGCACCACCCTGACGTTGGCTACTCATCACTCCTCCTACTGGCAACAACCCCACCATGGAGTTGGCTCCCTCGTTCTCTTCCCGTTTCTTACTGCGACCTACGCAAAGAAGAAATGCAGCAGGTCTGAGAAAGACGTCTGTACAGACTAGTGTCACAGTAAACTCCATTAATGTGGAGACAATGCAACCATGAAAAGATTTCACTGATTACATTTTATCCACAAAATAAAAAATGAACACTTTGTTTTGAAAATGAGACTAAAATCATGTGGAAAGCTGAACTCTGGCAAACATGTTTTACACTCATCATCTATAAACAGTTTCAGAGAAATCTGATTTAATGCTGTTTCACACTGCAGCTCTTTACTAATCAAACATCTGTCCAAATGATCTTTAATAACAGATTAAGACTGGAAGCTTTATGTGATACAGCAACATTCAGACTTTACATAACGTGGTCTGCCACAGAACAAGTATATCTGACTGCTCATTTTACACTTTATTTACCTTTCTCATTGCTACAATGCCACATGCACCAAGTTTACCACTGTACTGTACGTTTACTACATCCTTACTTTTACTTTGCAATTGCAATAGCTAATAATAAGCCAGCCCGTTCTTTCCCATTTGGTGTTTTCTCTACCAGCAGGCTCGCTGGCTAGATCGCCATTATGGATGGAGATGAACTCCAACACCAAACTCATGGTTTGTTTTTTTCCTGCACTTCAAGCTGGCACTCTAACCAGAACCTACAACAGATGGAGAACTGGTTCTCTACTCAAACTAATTACATGTACCCATTAAGAATGACAAATGTGACCTTGACCACAATTTGGATGAAGAACACTAAAAGCTGACCAATACTGCAGGAGCAGTGTCAGCGTAACAAACAGCACACTGACATTAAGCACATGGGGGGGGCTACACTTCCTGAAATTCTAGCCAAACTAAAACTGATTCTTTTCAGTATTAGAGTATAAATTAAAGTATTCCTTTAATTTACAGAAGCAATGATGTTATGATTTCTTCACAATTAAAATTTTAACTATTTTAACCAGAACACATACAGATGAGTGGCTAAGTGGAAGAAGATGGATGGATATTCATAAAAGGTTCATACAAAATCTATGAGTGACGACCTCATCAGCAGTCCAAGTCAAACTGGGCACACAGACCTGGGTTCCTTCAAGCCAATCCAAACAGATGACGGAGATGTACTTACGAATGATTCCTTGGACTTTGGCTACCAGGCCACCGGGTGGACATGGTGAGGTCTTCTCAGAGAAATCGCACGAGTACAGGACATTATCCACTGTGGTGCCATGCTCGCTATAGTTCAGAAGCTCATAATGCTTGGTATTCTGAAGGACGACAAAGACACACACACACACACAATTTACATCTTGGTCACTAACAACCACAGGAGTGCTCTGCAGAGTGATGTAGTTTAACAGCCTCACCTCGTCATAGAAAATACAGGCATGTTTCCCCGATACATAGTTGCAGTGACCGTAGTTTGTAAGGCACACATCCATGTCAGCACCTTAAAGAAACAGTTAAAGACTTAAACACCCTTTCCCACAACACAAAGAATACAGATTTGCAACATGGATTTTTTTCTGCAGTATTGCCGTGTCAAAATGTATTTTAATGACCTGCACTCCAATGTGACATATTGTGTTTTTGTTCAGTAGTTTTTATTCCACATGGTCCTGTTGTGACCCTCACAGGTCTAAGAACTTACTTTCACAGCCAACTTGCTTAAAATACTCCGATTTAAAGATGACGGTATCAACTATCACTCAACCTGACTAATGATGCAGAGATTGGGAGCTAGTACAGGCTCAGTACATTATTATATTATACTCTGTCGTGTACTGCTGCCTGTCGTGCAGAAGTACAGTCATGGTTAAAAGGATACCTTCTGTCAAGGTTTACATATTGGGACAAAATAAAAATCATCTTGTTTTTAGCAGGTCTTGAAATTAAGTCTTGATATATAACCTCAGATGAACTATAAAATATGACATTACTGTCATGTATTTGACAAAAAAGAAGCCAGAATGCAGAATTAGTGTATGAAGCACTAAGCAAACCCTTGTTGCTTCCATAGAAATAAAGATGACAAGTAGCAGGTACATACTGCTGATCAAACACAACTGATTAACTGATTATCAGCACGAGTGACCACCTCTATAAACTCAGAAGCATTCTGGTGTGTGTCGACATAATGCCAAAGAGGAAAGATGTCTTAAAGAATAAATGAGTGCTGCATGTCAGTATCTGAAGTTGCATGAAGCCAGTCCCAAACACGCTCATAATTCTACCATGAGAAAGATTATTTACTATTCAAGTGGAAAACATGCAAGACAACTGCAAAACATTCCCAGGAGTTAAAGTCCAAAAACAGTCACCAAGGATCAGGCAGTGCAATGACTCCAAGCACGTCAGCAAATCTGTCTGGTGGTTCTGCAAGCTGATGAATGATGGGGTGACCATCACACTGCTTCTGCATCACTTCCCAGTTTTATATCTGTAAGAGTGATTAGCTCAGAGCCAAGACACCAAACCAGGGGCCGTGGTACACCTGCTGTGTTGGCAGCTTTGTGTGTCACCAGTAAGACCATCACACAGCTATATCCATTCATGCTAGCTGTTACGGTGCATGTACGTGCTGCAGTATTCTTCTGAACAATAGGTGTTGCCCGTCCTCCAAATCAGCGCTGGTATAGAAGGAGAAGAAGTCAAAGTTGGAAGCCGAGGAATTTTAAAGTTTTTGCCAAGTTTCAAAGTTTCAACATCTCCCTCTGTGAAACCTGTGAACCTCTAAACTTCTGTACTGATATGATGTTAGGATGCCATTAAAAACAGACTTTAACCCAGCTGCAGCAGCAATGCAACAACACACCAGATTATAAAAATGCAGAAGTGCATGACCAGCAGAGATGACAGCTTACAACATGTAACATCAACTTTGCTGTACGGTGACATTTGCCAGGCACCACACAGCAGGTATGATGGGGCCCTACCTATGTTCTACTTCGGTCTTACTAAACTTTAGTCACGAGGCAAGAATATAACCTAAATCAAACATGATTAACTGGAGTTTGGTGAACTGGTATGATTTCAAAAAACTACGTGAGAGCAGCTTTAATGCTGTTCTCCTACGTGAACCTTTCCCCATCACAGGTGAAACCTAAGAGTGGCTCAGAGCCAGGGCACAGAATGCAGCAGGGTCAAAGTCACAGCGACTGAATGTCCTACCTGATCCTATGTGTAACGTCCTATAGCACATGCTGACAGCTGCTCCTCTTCCTGTCAGAGGGTAAAAGACCGCTCTGGCTTGCACCTTTTTCTGACCTGGGAGGAGGAGAGTGTAGGTTTTAATAATTACAACAAAACAGCAATCAAACAGCAGAAAAACTGACTTCTTGACAAGTAAACAGACTAAACTGTAGTGCAAAGGTGTCTTACTGTTTGGGTGGGGTGCTGAGGTTTTTGGGGTAGTGCTGGTGGTGGGGGGAGGTTGAGTGCTGGGCACTTTGGGAGCAAAGAGCTGCTGGATCCTCTGATAGGCCAAGAGCTTGATCATCTCTGCATCCAGTTTGTCCAGCTCGATCAATGTGCACAAAAACACAAACACACACAACCGCTAGAAGCTAATTACATCTTCGTGTGTTTCATAGCAGAACACAGCAATACGAAGGCTCTTAAACTGTCACATGTGGCCGCAGAGTGACAAACTCACCCCCATCCTCCTCTTTTCCATCCTTCATGCAGCTGGACAGGTTGGTGATGGAGGGCAGTGTGTTGGGCAGCAGTGAGTCCGTCAGTGCAGGAGCAGCCTTTATGTCTGAGGGACAGGAGAGGAAAAAAGAGACAAACTGATGAAATGAGATAAAAGAAGGACCAGAAAAAAGACAGTTTTGATAGTTCACTATAAAGGAAAAAAGTGCACAGGAACTATTACTGAGATAGAAGGCAAAGCAAGTTGTATCTGAATAACTTTTTTTTCTTCATAACTCAGTAACTGAAAATAAAATGTGCTCTTAAATGGCCATGTATCCTTTTGGTAAATGGGGCTGCACGACACAAAATATGCAAGAAAACTGTTAGCACCATCGATTATGTCAGCAGTGAGTATTCAATTAATAGCAACAGTAAACATTCAAAAGAGAGAAAACTCAGGTCTTTTAAAATGAACGTTTCATTTGTTTCCACTTTAGAAAATGCTTGTTTTGATAGTTTAACAATACACAGTATCTGCCAAAAGAGCTCAACTCTTTCACTGTATTTACATCCCATATCACAATCACATTTCCACTTTCTTGAAGAAACATTTTCCTAAAGACAAAAAACTGATAAATTATTAGAAGTAGAAATAACAGAATCACAATTTTAAGTGATCTGCCAAATAAAATAAGCTATGCATCCTAGACTGAGGCATGAAATAAAAAGGCCTTCTTCCCATCTGCTTGGAGCTCTTTCTTACATTATAAGGGGAAAAAAAAGAGTTCTGACAGTATTGCATCTCCTGGATGAAGCAGAGTTGGTCAGTGTGCACGCGTATGAATGCATGTGTGTTAAAGTGTGCGAGTGAATGTGTGTAAGCCTTCAAACAAGCATGTAGTGCCTGCAGTGAAGAAAGGTGAGCATATAACCATTCTCAGTTCTGAGGCCTTCTCTGTGCTTTAATGCAAAACAGACTTTATGAAAGTGGAGATGTTAATACTAATAATAATTCAGCCTAACAGCATGACTATTAACACAATTTCTTAAAGTTAAAAATGTATTTATATTAATATAAATATGCAAAATAATGTTGCTATAGCCTCAAATTAAATGTTCTCTCATGCACACCATGGCCCCCGTTACATGTATAATGAGGAGAGAGTAACATAATGATTACTTGAGTATATTATTACTATTATTATCATCATTATTATTATTAGCTGTATAAAGTGATACATTTAGACTGCAGCTTTGACATTTCTGATGTGTACCTGGAGTAGGTGCTGATCCAAACTTTACTGTGTCGTGCTCCTGGCTGCCTCTAGATGGTGCATCTGTGAAGGAACTGCTGGTGATTGAGGAGGGCTTTTCATTGGTGCTCACACACTCCTCCTGGGGCTCTGTCTGGCTCCTGTGGTTCTGTTGGCCACTGTGGGGCCATATCGTGGGGGCAGTGGGGCAGTTCTGTTGGGCACATGCATTTACAGTGCTCTCAGGTTCCTTCTTAACCGTTTCTGTTCCTATGTGGTTCACCAGTCCAGAGGCAGAAGCTGATGCCGTTCTCCCAGCCTTCAGTCTGTTCTGTAGCTCAGCCTGCCTGCAGGAATCTGAGGCACTGTTACAGTCTACAGGTCCATTGGCTCTGGGAGGCTGAACCAATTCCAGAGGCCCATTAGGTTTCCTACAGTTCTGACATGGTGTCACGGTGCATTTGCAAAGAACTAGCCCTGATGGGCTGTCCTTGGAAAGAGAGGCCCCCTGGGAGTCACTGGGTGTACTGCAAGCTTTAGAGCAGGGGTCAGGGGAAGAAGTCCTTTCTAATGAGGCCTGAGTTTTCATGTCTTCTGATGCTCCACTTGATTGTGTATTTGCTTTCTGCTCAAAGTGCCACTCTGTTGATGAGGCCTTCTGTTTGATGGATAGGTGTCGCATGATACTGCACTGGAGAGCGATGACATCCTGAAGCCACTGTTCAACACAACACATGTATGTTTTTATAAAGAAGCAACCAGCAGTTCTGTTGAGAGGCCCTCCCCTTCATCAAGGATTCATTTATATCACACAAACAAACAGATACCAGAATTTATCTTTTGCTGCAATTTTCAAATTACTCAAAGCTCTACAGTCTGTGAAAAAAACAGACTTTCTAATGCAACTGTTGCAAAGTGCCGTGAAGCAGTTGGTTCAGCTTTCAGAACTTCTGAAACTGAATTTTCTGTTACTTTCTGATAAACACAGTACACAGGATGTGTCAGTGTTTCACTCATCTACACCAAAAATCTAACTCTCTAAAAACTTCTTGTCCAAACTCTCATCCAATCATCCAAAATGAAAAGGAAAGCGATCAATCATCCTTAACCTCCTAGGACCTGGTGTCCACATATGTGAACATCACATTATGGGTTGGCTAGACCAAAATACTAAATGTTGCTCTACAAAGGCCTGATTTCCACATGCGAGGACGTTATACTGCCACTGTTCTATTGAAATTTAAATCGAATGTCCTCATATGTGGATCTCATTTTTCTCAGAAACAAACATCAGGTAAAAAATAAAATCTGATAATTCTTTGGTTTTACATTCATCAGGTCCCAATCAGCCCAAATAGCAAAGAGAAATTAAAAATGCATGCCATGAAAGAGTTTGGGTCTTAGGAGGTTACGCTGCTCTCCTATTAATCTCACATCCTATTACATCAGATGACACAGATTGTAGCACACAAAAGCCTGTTTTGAGGGAACTATCATTACAATCTGACTTAAAGAACATGTTAGGCAGCTGCTGGTTTCTCTTGTGCCTACCTCCTGCTGCTCAGCCTCTGTGGTGAAATGCTTTGTGGGCTGATGGTCAGGAATGCCACTACAAACCAGCTCCAGCTGGCGCACCCCTGCAGGAAGCAGCATGGGCGGAGGATTCTGGTACTGGGACTTGATGGCATCTGGCACCTGAATAAAAACACTGACTGTTAGAGACAATTTTTTTTTGTTTTTTTTTGCCTGTCCCGTTTGGCTCTTTTGCCATCAGAATTGTTGTCTAAAGGCAAAGAAAGATGCCCAACGGATTTACTTTACCAAACTGACCATCCCAGCCTTGCCGTAATGGTCCATTTGATTCACCTTTTATTGTTTATTTTATTTTCACTTACTGAATACGGGACAGACTTGACTGGGGGAAAGAAGGGGAGAAAGAAAGAGGGAAAGAGAAACAGCTGAGAAGAGGGACGGGGGAGAAGGGCAAAAGACAAAAACCAACAGAATGAGCAGAGAAAAAAAAATGCATCTATCAATCACCTGGATCACCTGCTGAGAAAGAAAAAAGAAAACAAGCAGAAGAGAACAAGAGTAATAGAATAAACAACATCACAATGATATATGGGAATATGACAGTAAATACTAAATGTTAAACATTATTGTGCAGCACATAAGATCAACAGAACACAGTGTGCTTTGAGGTAGGAGCCAAAAAGGGTGTAGTTTGTGGGTGTGATCACCCGTGTGTACACCTGTGAGCATGGACGCGCTTGTTTTTTGTTTTTTAAAAGGTTCCTTCATGTAATGATCTGCTAGAGGGTGTGGGGGGGCCACAGCCCCGTCCTCCAGGGCATGAAGCAGGTATGGAGGAGATCAAAACTCCAGACATCCAGAGGCCCCCAGAACACAAGAGACCAAGGAAGACCAACAGAGGGGCAGCCGCGCCACTGTCCCGGAAAGAGCTGAGGAGAGTCCCAGATGAGGGCTCACTCAGCAGTCGCGGAGCAGAAGCCAGGGGGAGTTGCAGTGACGCGCCCGTGAGCTCCGCCGGCAGCCAGCTGCGCCTGAGTGACCGAGCCCCAGGCCGAGAGGCCGGGGGCACCCCACCTCCGAATTGGCCCGAGCGAGCCCCAGGCTCCAGGCCCCGATAAGCGGCCGCCAAGGAGTGAGCCGGTGTGTACCTGGACGCCCATCCCCGGACACAAAGAACCACCAACGCACCGATGTCTGAGGGGGTCCGCCACTGGCAGGGGAAGTGGTGGTAGGGGGAGATAGGCCTCCAAACCTTGGAGGGCCTGAGATGTCCCCAGAGAGGTGGCGCCTGACACCCAACCTGACATATAGACACAGACATACAGGCACACACAGATACAAACATCCATTCCCACCCTCATGCTCTCATATGCACTTACTCCACACTCAACCAACGTGGAGACAGACATAAAGAGACGTTGTACACACGATCACACTCCCCAAGCGTACTCTACAAACCGGGTCTAGGTACCCTTGCCCCTGGAGGGGGGAACTGCACCCAGACCCAGGTGGTGTTTCCCTTTTCCCTGCGGTGGGGGGAGGCAGACCGCCCCAACTCCGCAGCAGCAGGAA
Organism: Rhamphochromis longiceps; assembly: GCF_057381845.1. NCBI lineage: Eukaryota > Metazoa > Chordata > Actinopteri > Cichliformes > Cichlidae > Rhamphochromis > Rhamphochromis longiceps. Next base: position 3,406,967 of record NC_140570.1, on the reverse strand, counting down.
GGCCCCACACTCCAGACCGCAGTCGGACGGCCAACTCCTCCTCCTAGCCCCCCCGCTCCAGCAGGTCGCAGAGAATGGGGGTGAGAGAAGACTCCAAACCTCCCTCCACCCGCTCATTGTAGTGTTGATGCATGTGTGTTCTAAGGTGCATTTAAAACCCAGGAGGGCATGGAGCTACCTGCCAGAGAGCAGCAGGTAAGCGCATGGTCCCTCCTGCTAGCCCTCAATGTCTACGTGTATTTAAAATTGAGAGGTGGGCAACGATGCCAGGGGTGGGGTGTACACCCTGATGGTACTTTGGACTCCGTGTATCGTGCCCACCCCCAAGATCCTATATGTATGTGTAATGAGAGTGTGAATAATGTGAATGTCTAAGTTGTGGGATAAAATTGAGGCAGAGGCAGCCAGAAGGGGACAGAGGGGGGGGGGGGGGGGGGGGGGGGGGTAGCCTCCTCTGCACCCTGGTGACATACCCCTACTCCAAGGCCCTGCATGTGTGGGTGGTTGTGGTGGAGCGGGAAGAGGGAGGCAGCTGGAGATGGGGAGGGAAGGAAGGGAGGGGCAAGTGACCCCTCCCTGGGGCCAGCTCCCCCGCTGACCCCAGTAGGCACCCCCATACTCCGCGACCCGCCAGGGAAAGGGGGCCCAGGCCCATCCAGACCGGGCCCAGTGCAGCAGCGCCGCCCGGCCCCACAGAGCCCGGGACAGTCCACCCAACCCCACCACAGAGAAAACTGCACCCACCCCACCATCCACTCATCTTCCAGACTACATAAGACAATAAACACCCAGGCTGAGATCTTCCTCCACCTCTCCTGTATCTCCCCCTCCTGCAGAGGGAGCTCCTGAGGAGAGGAAAGCTCCTGCAAGATGTGACAATCTCCCCCACCAGTTGAAGAGCCCCCCAGGTGGCTCGACGCACCGGCGGCACCCTGCTCCAGGGCTGGGCCCCCATGCACCCACCCGCCCACAACCCCGGCAACACACCAACCAGGACCCAAGCCCCCGAGGCCCGGTCCGGGTCCCAGCCCAGAGACGGAGCGCCCCCAGAACCTCACGCCCATCCCGGACCCACCCAGGGGCAGCCAGGCTACCAGGTCAGTAACCCACGTCCGTCAGCACAGACCCTCCCCTAGCCCCGCTGCACGCAGCCGCGAGGAAACAGTCACCTGAGAGCCAACAGAGCCCCTAACCGGACATGACCGCTACCCCGGGTTGAGCCCCCCAAGGAAGATGCCTCCGGGGAACCCCCCGACGCCCTAAGCCTGTCCCTACCCCCACACCAATCACAACAGTGAAGGCGGGACCAAACTATGACCCCCCACCCCCACTAGGTGATGGAGCTGATCAAAGGAGCCCAGAGCAATTGATCTGATGTGGTGGCAGAGGCTGTATCAAGACTAATGTAATCTAATAGATAATTTCTATATTGGTTAGAATTAAGATTATTTTTATTTTTCCAGTTCATGAGGACAGTTTTCTTGGCTATGCATAGGGCAGTGAAAACCATATGGGCGATATTCTTTTCTGAAGTGACATTATCTAAGCTGCCCAACAAACACACTAAGGGGGAAGTTGGAATGTTACATTTCAGACACTTCGATAAGTTTTCACATATCTCGCGCCAAAACTTCTGAACTGGTGGACAGAACCAAAGAGCGTGGATATAATTGTCCGGTGAATTGGTTTGGCAGTGTGAGCAGTTGTTGGTAGACGTAAAGCCCATCTTGAACATCCGATGACCTGTATAGTGCACTCTATGTAATATTTTGTATTGAATTAATTGAAGACTGGGATTTCTAATTAGATGAAAGGTTTTTAAGCAAATCTGAGACCAGAAGTTTAGGTCTAAGTTAACTGATAAATCCGCTTCCCATTTTGCAATAGGAAGTGATATTGATTCATCTGTTTTAGAAAGCATTCTGTATATTTTGGATAGTAATTTGGGGGGTTTAAGAGTAAGAAATTGAACCACACTTGGTGTTAGAGACAATTTAACACTTTCTAGCAAATTAACCAGTACGTTCAGATGTGTCTAAACATAGCATCACTTCATATACAAGTGCACAACTGCTTAAATTTCAGAAGCTGAAAAAAAGACAGTATGTCAGTATCTAGGTAGAGCAGGGCGATATGACCAAAAATATTTCAATCAATCAATCAATCAATCAATCAATCTTTATTTATAAAGCACTTTTCATACAGAAAAAATGTAGCACAAAGTGCTTTACATAGTTAAAAGCAGCCCACCCCACCCTCCAACTCACTCCCCACACTCTCAATACACATATATCCCCCCCACCCCCACCCACACACACATACACACACGCGCACACTTAAAGAGTAAAAATTGGGCTGGGCTCGCATGAGCCAAGTGAGGAAACATTATAACAGAGAGCCGTCTGCACCGGGAGCCGGTCATAGACCGCAGCCTCCGGGCTGGGCACACAGCAGGAGGGAGGCCAAGGAGCCCCCCAACCAGGCTGAGAGGACCCCAGAGACCCAGCAGCCACGGTCAATAACAGCCCCGGTGCAGAGAGCGCCCTCCGAGGAAACACTGGAGATATGACGCAATACGATATATACAGGGTAAAATGATAAAATAAATAACAACAGGATACAATATAAATATAAATATAAATAGAGTAAGAAGATTAAAAAATGAATAAGAATAAAATCAAAAAATATTAGGTAAATCCTAAATTAATAATAGAATAACAGGATAGAATAAATAAGCATAAAAAATAAATAAACGCTAAGTAAAAGCTAAATTAAAAAGGTGGGTCTTGAGCCTGTTCTTAAAACTTATCACAATATACATTTGAAAATTTGCGATAACTATATAATTGACACTAGACAAAACACTTTACAACTCCTCAACTTTATTAGTGCAAAGAAAACCCCATCAATGTATTTTCACTTAATCAAGCAGCTGTTTTTTATGTGCATTAAAGTTATATAAAAATGTAACAGTGCAAATGCAAATTCCTTGCTGACAGTTTAACCAAAAAGACATTTCCAGTGGAAATTGGCCGACATATCCTCAGCATAACCATGTATAATATCCACAAAACTTAAGAGGTTATACACACAGTGTACGGTAATATTATGTTGAAGCACAGTACATATCACTCCGCGAGGCTCCTGCCTACGACAGCCGTAACGCTCCGACAATCCATCAAGCAGTGCAGCTTCGTAGCTTAGCAAAGTTGTACTGAAACATTTGACAGATTTTCGAGCGCCGTGTACATAAAATCGTTTCGAGGTCAGTAAACACAACCAGAATTCATACATAAGGCGCACGGGATTATAAGGGGCACTGTCTATTTTGAGAAAAATCAAAGGATTGATTTTAAGTGTGCCGTATTTTCCAAAAAACACGGTAATAACGTCGGCCCGCTAGCATGCTCTACCAAAAATAGTGCTTTGTTGTGTATCTGAGGGACGAAAGCTAAACCAGTTCCACCACTGAAGTTGCAGCATTTTTACAAACCAGTTCTGGTTCATCCGTTTCATTTAACAATCCGCTTTCGCCCTTCTCATTCTGCGTCGCCGCCATGTGCGCATGTATCAGAATCAGAATCAGAATCAGAATACTTTATTGATCCCTGGGGGAAATTATTTTTTGTTACAGTGCTCCATTTTAAACCAACATTAAGACAAGACAGACAATACGCTAACTAAGAATAGTACAATATATACATATATATATACATACATACATACATAAGTCACTTATAAATAAATAGTTGGAAAAGAAACATGTGTAGTTGTAGCAGCAAACAGTGTGTTAAGTGGATGCGTTGTACAGGGAGATGGCCACAGGCAGGAATGATTTCCTGTGTCGTTCAGTGGTGCTTTTCGGTAATCTCAGTCTCTCACTGAACGAGCTCCTGTGACTGACCAACATGTCATGGAGTGGGTGGGAGGTGTTATCCAACATTGTCTTTATCTTGGACAGCATCCGCCTCTCCGACACCACCTTGAGGGAGTCCAGCTCCATCCCCACAACATTGCTGGCCTTACGGATCAGTTTATTAAGTCTGTTGGCATCTGCGACCCTCAGCCTGCTCCCCCAGCATGCAACAGCATAGAGGATCGCACTGGCCACAACAGACTCGTAGAAAATCCTCAGCATTTTCTGGCAGATGTTGAAGGACCTCAGTCGCCTCAAAAAATAGAGACGACTCTGGCCCTTCCTATAAAGTGCTGTGGTGTTTTTAGCCCAGTCCAGTTTATTGTCAATGTGTACTCCAAGGTATTTATAGTCCTCCACAATGTCAACACTGACCCCCTGGATTGAAACAGGGGTCAAGTGTTTCCTGGTCTTCCTGAAGTCCACGATCAGTTCCTTGGTCTTTGCCACGTTGAGCTGCAGATGATTCTGCTCACACCACGTGACAAAGGAGTCGACCACAGCCCAGTACTCTGTCTCATCATCCCTGCTGATGCATCCAACCACCGCAGAGTCATCAGAAAACTTCTGAAGATGGCAGGTCTCTGTGCAGTGGCTGAAGTCTGTGGTGTAGAGGGTGAAGAGGAAGGGGGAGAGGACAGTCCCCTGTGGTGCCCCTGTGTTGCTAATCACCTTGTCAGACACACACTGTGGGAGACGTACATATTGTGGTCTTCCTGTCAGGTAATCAACAATCCAGGACACCAGAGAAGCATCCACCTGCATCGCTGCTAACTTATCACCCAGGAGGGTCGGCCTGATGGTGTTGAAAGCACTGGAAAAGTCAAAAAACATGACCCTCACAGTGCTCGCCGGCTGGTCCAGATGGGTGTAGACACGATTGAGCAGGTAGATGATGGTGTCCTCTGTTCCGAGACGAGGCTGATAAGCGAACTGAAGGGGATCCAGATGTGGTCTTACTATGGGTCGCAGCTGGTCCAGGATGAGCCTTTCCAGGGTCTTCATGATGTGGGAGGTCAGTGCCACGGGCCTGTAATCCTGGGGGCCACTGGGACGTGGCGTCTTTGGTACAGGGACGAGGCATGATGTCTTCCACATCACCGGGACCCTCTGCAGACTCAGACTCAGCATAAACAGTTTATGAAAGACTCCACACAGCTGGGGGGCACAGGTCTTGAGGACAAGGGGACTCACTCCGTCTGGTCCAGCAGACTTGCCTGAGTGAAGTCTCCTCATTTGCATCTCAACCTGGTATTGAGTGAAGGTGATGGGTGGGGGAGGGGTGTCAGGAATCTCACAGGAGGCAACATGTGAGGAGAGAGGCTGGCACAGTGGTGTGGCTCTGGATTCCAGGCTGACTGCAGGTGAGGTTGTGGGGGTGGGAGCAGACACTGTGGTGTCGAATCTATTGAAAAACAGATTCAACTCGTCGGCTCTATTCTCACCTCCCTCAGCTCCCCTGCTGTTGGTTGGCCTGAATCCAGTGATGGTCTTCATGCCCCTCCACACCTCTCTCATGCTGTTCTGCTGGAGTTTCCACTCCAGCTTCCTCCTGTAATTGTCCTTAGCCTCTCTGATCTTGTCCTTTAGTAACACCTTGCACGTTGCCTGGCGGAAGGATCGGGGTTCAAGAGTGGTATGTTGGTCACATGTCCGTCCGCCAGGCAACGTAGTCCCGTACGAAGTAGCGCGAAAAACAAACTTCAAAGTAGCGCTACGCATTCAGCGGGAGTCGTGGATGACGAGCGGCGATAAACTTGCGAAAAGCAAGTTATGCTCAACTCCACCGGTGGATTCTGACAGCGTGGAAAAGTGTGAAAACATCCACGATCACCAACGGATTTTGAAGGGCTGGACTGCTGCATGATGGAGAGGACACTGCCACGGCCCTTCTGAGGGTGTTCGACTCTGACACTGACAACGAGGATTTCTTTGGTTTTGAAAGTGACAACGAAGGAGAGAAGCGGAGAGTGGATGACGAAGCCATCCTGAGCCTGTTTGTTTCCGACATTGGAGAAGAGGACTTTGGTGGTTTTAGAGCGCAGGAAGAAGAGAAAGATGGTGAATGACTGACTTTTCTTCTTGTTAAAGCCGTGTCGCTGCACCTGAGCCTAAAAGGTAGTCCGAATCTATTGTTCTGGTGTGCTGTAGGTTACTGTTATGTACTACATGTGCAAATATGTACCCATAACTTGTTTTTCAAAATATTAATAAAAGGGGTGTGTCTCCAAACAGCCATCTCTTTCCTGACAATTCCCTTTGTGCATATTCTCTTACATATGATAAGTCAACATTGAAACACCTGCGGCTTTTAGTCAGGTGCGGCTAATGTATGTACAAAACAGGATTTTCCCCTGATTTTAGCTTGTGCGGCTAATATTCAGGTGCGCTTTGTAGTCCGGGAAATACGGTATATTATTAAAGCCATTCATTTCCTAGATCTCCACCTGTGTTCCAGTGGCCAAGAAAAAACGATTATATGAAATCCAACACACTGCACCGTCACACTCAGACGTACGTCTACCTTGATGGTTTTCTTGTTGCGCTGGTGAGTGGTGGTTGGGAGCATTTTGTCGATGTACTCTACGCAGGAAGTCCAACTTAACTGCGTGCTGGGACATCCTGTCCTGGAACTGATCGAAGAGCTGACAGCGGCTGGACAGGCTGAGGCTCCTCTGATTCAGCTGCATAGCAAACAAAAATATATCAATAAAAATTTACATCAATAAAAGGAAAGGGAAAGCAGCTTTAGCTTAGAATCAGCACAGTGCATCTTACTACTAAGTGCTCCACATGGTTTGGACACATCCATTTGCCGGCAGGTAAAGCTGTGAGTGGAGGGTCCAGACAGTCCATGTGGAACAGGAGGGGACAGTAATCGCACTGGATCAATGGAGCCAACCTGCAACTCCTGAGAGACCAAATAAATAGAATTAGTACCTGCTGTCATCACTTCAGGGCTTCGTCTACCTCTTTGCACTGTGCTCCAGAACTCCTGACCTGTTGCATGAAAAGCAGATTTTGACTGGCAAAGGGACTAACTAGACCATTGGGATCCAGTTCATGCTGAGGCCGCCTGAAGGGCTTTCCAAGCAGCTCTTCTTTTTTCCTCCGTTTACTGCTGCCTAGAAATCCAAACAAAAGAGCAACATTGAAGAAACAGTCTAAACTGCATATATAAAGAGGTATTTTAAACTTAGGGTGCTGAAAGAAATCATATTTTGGTAGTCATTATGACTGACTGACCTGGTAGTGCAGTGGTGCACGTGAGCTCACTCGGCAGCTGAAACTGAGTGGGGTTTCTCTCCATAGCAGCCGCTATTAGGAGCTGAAAGGGCCTCTTGAGGAGTCGCGGTGTCGGAGCAGAAACTGTAGAACTCTCGAGCTCTGCACCCTGAACTTCATCCTCAGGCTCTGCTGCCTCCTCCTCTCCATCGTTCTGCTCCTCTGAGGGGGTTGGGGTGGATGAAGTGTTGGAATTTGTCCAGGTTAGCTGCTTAGCCTGCTGCTGGTTCTGAGGTCCAACAGTTGTACCTGGGCCACTCGTAGACAAGGGCCTGCAGCTCCGGCCCCCGGAGGAAGACCCTCAAGCCGCAGTGGGCCAGCGTTGAGCTGCAGCTCCACAGATGGAGAAGCAGAGCGCTTGGAGGAGGATTTCTCTGGCAGGCCGCTGGTCTGTTCAGACTTCTGTTCTCTTTTCTGTACATATTCGCAAACAAAACCCAAACACGGATTTAAAAAGCCATCTCTTGACCCTGCTGTCTTAGCAAATTATAGATGAATCTCTAATCTTCCTTTCATCTCAAAAATTCTTAAAAAAAATAATTTTTAAAAAGCTAACAGATCAAACTAAGGGCCCTGGTACACCTGCTGTGTTGGCAGCTTTGTGTGTCACCAGTAAGACCATCACACAGCTATATCCATTCATGCTAGCTGCTACGGTGCATGTACGTGCTGCAGTATTCTTCTGAACAATAGGTGTTGCCCGTCCTCCAAATCAGCGCTGGTATAGAAGGAGAAGAAGTCAAAGTTGGAAGCCGAGGAATTTTAAAGTTTTTGCCAAGTTTCAAAGTTTCAACATCTCCCTCTGTGAAACCTGTGAACCTCTAAACTTCTGTACTGATATGATGTTAGGATGCCATTAAAAACAGACTTTAACCCAGCTGCAGCAGCAATGCAACAACACACCAGATTATAAAAATGGAGAAGTGCATGACCAGCAGAGATGACAGCTTACAACATGTAACATCAACTTTGCTGTACATCATCATCTCTGCATCCAGTTTGTCCAGCTCGATCCCTGCACACACACACACACACACACACACACACACACACACACAACCGCTAGAAGCTAATTACATCTTCGTGTGCTTCGTAGCAGAACACAGCAATACGAAGGCTCTTAAACTGTCACATGTGGCCGCAGAGTGACAAACTCACCCCCATCCTCCTCTTTTCCATCCTTCATGCAGCTGGACAGGTTGGTGATGGAGGGCAGTGTGTTGGGCAGCAGTGAGTCCGTCAGTGCAGGAGCAGCCTTTATGTCTGAGGGACAGGAGAGGAAAAAAGAGACAAACTGACATTGAATATGACGGCCCAGCTGTGTAAGTGTTTCAGTGTCTAAAAAGTCACTCCAACTGGTTGATACACTTGCAAAATTTCTACAAAAAGACTTCATTTAACACACTTCAAAGAGTCACGAGAACTTGTTGCAACATTATTTCATCTCCTTTAACTATCATGAGTGTGTTTGGGGTTTTGGGAGTCAAGGATCCCAATAAAAATCAACAGCACATCTTACTGCTGTGTCTACTGCATGAAGAGTTACAGCAAACTGACAGAAGCACTGTTATCAGAAGTAATTTCTGACCACACCAATGTCCACTTTTTTCCCAGTTAATGCCAGTCGTTTATCTGGACCTCTCTCCTATCACATCGAAAATGAATCAAAACTCAGAACCTCCGATCGATACGGTCTTGCCCATGTCAGTTATTTTGGTTTGTAAAATCTGTCAATAGTCCACCCATGATTTACTGTCCCCTTTGAGACAGACATGTATGTTGTCACCTGACACTGCTCTGTCCAGTCTGTGGCAAGTAAACGTAAAGAGATGTCAGATACCAAGTCAGCTTCCCACCTGAGCAGTCTGTACCAAATAAAAATGCTGTTTTTTGTCTTACTCTTAGTAAACTAAATAAATAATTCACTGACCAAACACCATCCACTCTGATAATTTTGCATCTGCTGGTGAAAGAAACTGATCTGACATCAGTGTTAAGTTAACAAGCTCTATGTGACAAGCTCTAAAGAGTCATGCATTAAATGAAACAGCAGGAGTATTTCTTGTAATCAAATTACTCGATGAATAGTTGCAGCCCTGGCTAGTACTACAGGCAGAAACAACAAGCCTGTATGATGACTTTAGAATTACAAGTTTAGTTTACTTTAATTACTGTTAAACTACAGTGTTATGTTTTTACTTGTACTTACAATTTCCAGAGAAAACACTAAAGGCTGTTTTTGTGCTTAGATTTAACTCGTGCTGTGTCACTAATATTGCACTGTAATACTATTGGTACCATAGCAGTGACAATGGATTCACACTTCGGTCATCTGTCACCATCCCAGAAATGTACTAGTCAGTACTAATACAATAGAATTATGCAATTCTCAATACCAAAAAAAAATGATCATCCCATGTACATAAAGGCTGCCAACCGACACACTGCTCAAAACCCCCACAACACCTCCTCCAAGTGGTGAGCACATGGGGGGTGGGCCTATGTCATCTCTTTAGCCTGTACACAGCCAGACTGCATGGGCTAAAACACAGTCTCTGGTTAGACTCCCTTGAGCTCTTCCCCAGGCCTGGCTCCAGGGTGGGGCCCTCGTAATCACTATGGTTACTGTACATTATCTCTTACACTTTAAAGTATTATTAGAATAAATTATTATTATTATCATTATTACTATTATTATCATCATTATTATTATTAGCTGTATAAAGTGATACATTTAGACTGCAGCTTTGACATTTCTGATGTGTACCTGGAGTAGGTGCTGATCCAAACTTTACTGTGTCGTGCTCCTGGCTGCCTCTAGATGGTGCATCTGTGAAGGAACTGCTGGTGATTGAGGAGGGCTTTTCATCGGTGCTCACACACTCCTCCTGGGGCTCTGTCTGGCTCCTGTGGTTCTGTTGGCCACTGTGGGGCCATATCGTGGGGGCAGTGGGGCAGTTCTGTTGGGCACATGCATTTACAGTGCTCTCAGGTTCCTTCTTAACCGTTTCTGTTCCTATGTGGTTCACCAGTCCAGAGGCAGAAGCTGATGGCGTTCTCCCAGCCTTCAGTCTGTTCTGTAGCTCAGCCTTTTTCATGTCCCCTGATGTTCCACTTGATTGTGTATTTGCTTCTCAAAGTGCCACTCTGTTGATGAGGCCTTCTGTTTGATGGTGTCGCATGATACTGCACTGGAGAGCGATGACGTCCTGAATCCAGCTGAAACTGAGTGGGGTTTCTCTCCATAGCAGCCGCTATTAGGAGCTGAAAGAGTCTCTTGAGGAGTCGCAGGGTCGGAGCAGAAACTGTAGAACTCTCGAGCTCTGCACCCTGAACTTCATCCTCAGGCTCTGCTGCCTCCTCCTCTCCATCGTTCTGCTCCTCTGAGGGGGTTGGGGTGGATGAAGTGTTGGAATTTGGAGTCCCAGGTCGGCTGATTGGCCTGCTGCTGGTTCTGAGGTCCAATAGTCGTACCTGGGCCACTCATAGACCAGGGCCTGCAGCTCCGGCCCCTGGAGGAAGACCGTCAAGCTGCAGCCGGCCAGCGTTGAGCTGCAGCTCCACAGATGGAGAAGCAGAGCGCTTGGAGGAGGATTTCTCTGGCAGGTCGTTGGTCTGTTCAGACTTCTGTTCTGTACATAGACACATAAAAAAACCAAACACTGATTTAAAAAGCCATCTCTTGACCCTGCTGTCCTACCTAGTTAGAGGTGAATCTCCAAACTTCCTTTTATCTCAAAGATTCTTGAAAAAATAATTTTTAAAAAGCTAACAGATAATTTTCAGAGGAATGGCTTATTTGAACAGTTTCAGTCAGATTTCAGAGCTCATCACAGCACAGAAACAGCTTTAGTGAAGGTTACACATCATCTTCTCATGGCCTCAGTGCAACGTTCAAAACTTTTGACCGTAATATTTTATTAAAGCAATTAGAGCATCCTATTGATTTCTGCAGTGGTTTGTATCATATTTATCTAAGGTTAATTATGGATGTGCTAGGACCAATTCTGTTTACAATTTAAATGCAGTATCATCAGAAGGCATAGCATACATTTTCACTGCTATGCAGAGGACACCCAACTTTATTTATCTATGAAGCCAGGTAACACACACCAATGAGTTAAACTGCAGGAATGTCTTAAAGACAAAGACCTGGATGGCCTCTAATTTTCTCTAAATTCAGATCAAACTGAGGTTATTGTACTCGCCCTGAAAATCTTAGAAATATGGTATCTAACCAGACTCTTACTCTGGATGGCATTACCTTGGCCTCCAGTAACGCTGTGAGGAACCTTGGAGTCATTATTGACCAGGACATGTCCTTCAACGCACATATTAAACAAATATCTAGAACTGATTTCTTCCAATTCCAATCTTTGTGTAATATCTCTGAAATAAGAAATATCCTGTCTCAGAGTGACGCTGAAAAACTACTTCATGCATTTATTACTTCTAGGCTGGACTAGATGTTTTCTAGTATTTTGGGACATCATTTTAGAGACAGAACATTACTTTTTACTTACCACATTGTTCATTCTCGCCAATGTCTGAGATGCAGAAGATGATAATTTACACTTTGCACTGTCTTCATGGATTATTGGTTCATTTTACGCAGATTACATAATAAAGTCAGTCTTGTAGTCCTTGCAGTCATATCAAACACACAGGCCAGCACCAAGAAATAAAGAAAAGTGCAAGACGCACTGAAAACGCTGACCTGTGTATCTCAATAAAAAAAAAAACCTATATACATATGTACAGAAATAACTCCTCAGACTAGCCGCATCATGATGGTCTCTGTGTAAGATGGAGAGATGTTTCCAGCCTTTCCAGACACATCGCAGACATGAGGAGTTAGAAAGTTTGCTCCAAAGCACGAGGAAACATCCATATGTAACATCCATGTTCCATATGTCCAGGAAAGGCTTCATTGCTGATCACAGCCGGAGACGTTTCCTTGGTGGAGTGGGGCTCCTGCTGCTGCTCTCCTCCTCTGCAGGCTTCCTCTTTGCACCCTGTGTAAACCTCTTCAGAAACTGGCAGAGCACCGACATGATTACTCTGCCGTCAGAGGTGTAGTCTGTAACTCTCCATCGATTTGTCATTTCCCTTTCCTCTGTGCAATACACAGTGGAAATGACTCTGGTGATGGTGTCGCCATCGACATCCAGGGTGCAGACGCAGTTCCTCTGATCTGCCTTGAGGACAGAAAGATCTGCTTTCTCTGGAAGCAGAGGTGTGAGGAACCATGAATGGAGGTGGGACCCTGCAGGCAGCACCATTAAACCAGCTGGTGAGTTGGTAGGAGGAGATGGAGTGGTGTTCTCCAACTGGCTCTCTGGCACATGGGTGAAAGGTGTCGTCAGCAGCAGTTTGTTAAAGAATCCCCTGAAGGCAATATAAGGAAACGCCTTCGTCCCCGTAACCAGGTTGTGGTTTAATGAGAGGACCAGATTTTTCATAGAGTCCACATGGCTAGGGCTCAAAGGACGGTTCCTCAGGTTGGAGATTAACATCTGGCGTACGCTGACAGGACTCACCAGCTCAGCTACGAGAAAACAAAAAGATCATCTGTGTTAATCGTGACATAATCAGACAAATTACGGATTTAAATGTCAAAACATGGCTTTATATCATCATATGCTATTTCTACACACAGACAATGAGAGGCCCGCAGCAGAACTCACTCTTTATGAAAGCCTTAAGATTGGTAGAAGGTGAGAAAAATGGTTTTGCACTGTAAATGACTAAATTTCATGTTTTAAACCAAAGATCACAGCACCAAACTCTGCTTGTTAGCATGTTTAAACAGTAAAAATGTCCTGCTGATAGAATTCATTTGCAAATTCACATTTTAGCTGCATGTAAATTAAAAATGTACAGCTCATAGTAAAGAATAACTTTGTGTGTTCTTGGTGACTGTGAACAACATTTCATGATAAATGAATGTCATCCATAATATTTGTGAATTATGGACACATTGTCAGTAAGGCTGCATAGAGTTTCAGTGATGTTTAATAATGAATTCATGTTCAGCACTTATTCTTATTTTATTTAAGCATCAGTCTGTTGGAAATAAAACAGCTAAAGTCAGGTGAGAAACCTCCAACCTGCTTATTGCATGCACACAGTTTCAATTTCTCACCGAGCACATAACATACATCTGGACACCTGTACAGACACGGCAATACACAATGCACTCACATAAATATGATATACTTAATTCAGCATCAGTAGCTATAACTGATTTTGCACATAATGCGTGCAAGATCAAATTTTGGCCACATCTCCGAGGACTCCCTAACCTCCCTCAAAATTTCCCAGCTTTATAAATGCAACGAGTGCCTCTGTGAACTCTCACAGCTCCATCATGCTTCTATACAGATTCGTAATTTATTAACTTAATCGTCAAATTCAGGGCCAGTTGCTAAAACATGTAAACTCAAACCCTCCACATACAAAAACAGGACTCCAGGATGACCGCACTGACGTCAGACGTCAGCCTCCCGCAGGTTCTAATGACTGACGTCGTTTCCATGGCGCGTGCATTAAATTGAGTGTTTGTTTGTTTTTTAGCATTTTTCAAACCAAAATTGAAGTTTCTAAAGTTTGACATATTTCACCTGAAATGTTCACACTCATGAAATCTTCCTCACTTTAAAGTAATAAAAGGCCAGTCTAAGGTGTATTTGTTTGCTTAAATATTCTATTATACTTATTAGCTCACTAAGCTTTACCATAGCGCTCATCCAGAATACGGGTGACACCAATGGAGAGCAGGTACTGCTCACGCCGTACTCCGCCGGAGCTCATTTTTGGGGTGTTTGAATCCTCGTTTCAAGCACTAGTTTTAAAACTTTGGAAACAAACAGATTTTCACAGCGCTATTAAACAAACCTCCTGCTCGCACTCTCATGTGAAAACCAAATTCGAACGTTGGCTTCTGCTTTTATACCTGCCGCGCTACACGTCATCCTCATCACCTTGACTCCCAGGGTCACGCAGGCGACGCGGAGTGATTCAGAATAAGTTTCCTATAATTATCAGATTTTTAAAAATAATAATTCTCATTTAGTTTCGCAGTTTCTAATCATAAGTATTTTAATTATTGAATATGTAATATGTAATGTTTTTTTGATCATGAATTCGTCTCTTTATAAACAACAAGTAACTGAAAGCCATAAAGAAAATTCATCACGTTAATTAAGTCTGCTTATTTCCTTTGTTAAAATGAACCGAGTTAGTCCCTCCGTTTAAAAAAAAATATTTAAAGAAAAGAAATCACATTTATTCGGGAAAAGTAAATAAAAATATTCAAATGAATGAATAAAAAATTAATATATAAACAAACGAAACGTGTATAATAAAGTCGTTGTACTGTGAAATATGTCACTTTATTTAACTGTGCCTTTGATAAAAAGGTTTCCCCTTTTCCCCGTTGTAGTTGTACAGAGTGAAATTCACCTGAAATTTGTTTCAAACTCTTGTGTACAGTGATTTATGCGCAATTTTTGAGGACTCTGACTTTAAACTATTTTACAAACGCGAATTTGAAACTTGAATAAATAGCGATCCCTTGAGCTTTTACAATAGCCTATGAAGCAGAGGTGGGACCAAGTCATTGTTTTGCAAGTCTCAAGTAAGTCTCAAGTAATGTCAGGCAAGTCAGAGTCGAGTCTCAAGTCACTGGTGTAAAAGTCCGAGTCAAGTCACAAGTCTGAAACTTTGAATTTCAAGTCCTTTCGAGTCTTTAAAAAAAACAAAACGAAAAAATAATGTTGCAGTTATATGCTAAATGTAAATATTAGACCATGTAATTTTAAAAGCTGTGTTTTTCTCAACACATGACAAAATAGTGAACTTAGAAAATATACACAAATTGTGAAATTGCACCTCTTTAAAATGCAGCTCAATTAAACCTAGCTCCTAGAATAATTTTCACCGACAGTTCTGAGATAAGCTGCATGTTATTCTTGGATGCGGTTGTAGGACCGGCTTTAAAATCGCATGACAAAAATATCATACATATTAAAAAAAACTGCATCACCAACGTAGCCTGGACAACATTTGCTAGTTAGATGAAGTCAGCTATCTCATTGTAGCACATTTATATGCATATTTATAATTATATGGTTCTTGGAGTGAGTGCATACACTCATGAAGTTTAGTAACTTCAGGTCACTGCAACAAGCCCAGGTACAGTTTACCGACGGATGGGTGCAGGACCTTGAAATGCACCGTGTAGAACGAAAGACCATCGTACGTATCATAAGTTTACCAGTCTCACAAATTGTCTTCATAAATACACATTCATTAACCGTTTATTAATAGGACCTTTGAGCTCAATGGTAATTAATTAGTAGGGGAAATAATTTCTGGTAGCATTACAGAAATGTAGCAGTGACAATAATATTGTATGCTGTAATCGTACTGGGCAATTAGTGATACAAAAAACCTGTTTTATCCTGTGAATAAAAGTATAGTTTTTGTCAATGTACCATAATAACAGAAGCGAAACGCAATATTGTGTCAGGACAATTCACTATTTATGCACAATAAACAAAGGAGCTGTCACGGTCCTGGGTCTCCTGACCCAGCGTTTTTAGTTCTTTGTGATTTTTGTATTATTGTACTTGTGTGTGATTTATTCTATGGCTTCTAGTTTTGATCCCTTGCCCTTCATGTCTCTCTGTGTCCCCTCTGTTCTGTGTAATTGTGTGTCTTTGCATGTTTGAGTTTCTTGTTTTCTGTCACTCTGCATTGTGCATTATGTTCTCATGGTTGGTTTTTTGTTACTCTCTCTAGTCTAGTCTCTTGTGTTCCCAGCTGAGTATTTCCCTGTGTATTTTGGTTCTTAGACCTCTGCCTTATGGTTTATGTCTCTGTATTTCTTAGTTGCTGTCTCCACTGTGTCAAGTTCGCGTCTCTGTGTGATACTTCCTGTTTTACTTTGATGGTCCGTGTCTCATGTGAATGCGTCCTGCTTTGCTTGTCTCGTCAGTCCTGATTTCTCCCAGCTGTGCCCTCCTTCTGTGTCTCATTCCCCTCGTTACTTCCCAGTGTATTTAAACCCTGTGTTTCTCTGAGTCAGTGTCGCGTCGTCCCTCATGCTGTGTGTGGATCTCCCTGTGTCTCCCTGTGAGTTCTTAGTTTATGGTTTCCCAGTTTAGTCTAGTTTTGTATGTTTGTTCTACCAGCAAATAAAGCTGTGTTTTGAGTTCACCTCCCCGAGTCTGTGAGTCCTGCATTTTGGGTCCAACTCCTGCCTGCCGCACAGCGATTCATGACAGGAGCATAACGCGACAATTTCTGTTCAGCGCCAGACTTGCTTGTAACCTATATCACCAGTTATGTTGTGAAAATGACGCATTAACTACAACAGCAGACTGACCTTCGTGTAAATGCTTGGAGCAGAGTAACCTGTGAGCTGGAGGGTTCTGGGACGTTATATTTGGTCTTTGAATGGCTGCAATCCAGGCCATCCGTCGCCTCTTTGTTACTTCGGAAACATGGCTCGAACAATTTCTCTTCAACGACGTAATCCGATAACAACCGATCTCTTTACCCGTCGGCTTCCCGTGGCTGTCATGCGACCGGCTATTGCAGTTAATAATACAACGGCTTCTTGACATTTTTGTGTTTCTTTTTATCGCTGTGTGACTGATTTCAATTGAAAGCCTGCGTGCGCTAGTACCTCTTGCCACGAGTTCCCAGAATCCTTTGCGGTTCTACCCGTGAATGACGTCACATTTTCAATCTCTATATAATATGCATGTTAAATTTTATATTTGGGGTGGAATATCAAGTCTTTTCAAGTAAACCGGTTCAAGTCCAATTCAAGTCCCAGGTCATTGGTGTAAAAGTCCAAGTCAAGTCACAAGTCTTAGAACATTTTTTCAAGTCTAAAGTCATAAAATTAATGACTCGAGTCTGACTCGAGTCCAAGTCATGTGACTCGAGTCCACACCTCTGCTATGAAGGTTAGTATTTAAGCTCAATAAGCTGCTGCATTTATAACATTTTTATTGGAAATTTATCTCCGTAAGCACAAAAATAAATCCATAATAAAAGAAATTTTACCGTTGAAGGAACTTCAGTGTTGATCGTAGGTCCACATGGTAATGCATGTAAAAGTAGTAGTAACTGTTGTGTGCCCACATTATTACTGAATTAGGCAGAGCACGCTGAATTAAATCAGGACATAAAGCACGGTCTTTCTCTTGCTTTATTGAATGCTGTCGATCTGACAACTAGCCATGTAACGGGGCCTCCTTCGGACTACCACATCCAGTTTAAAAGTCATCACATTAAGACAGCCATATTTCAGTACATGACATCCCCCTTAGATTAAAATTTTTAAGACTAAAGTTTGAATGTCATTTTTTTTCTTTAACATTGAACATTCTTTCTTGTCTTACTTTGGAACAATCATATTATCTAACTGCCTCACCACACACACTGTAAAAAAAATTCAGTAAAGATACAGTACAATCTACTGTATAAACGTGAAGGAATTTTCCGTATTAGTCATTTACAGGTATTTTTCTGTATTTCTCAACTACTGCAATGCATTGTGGGAAAAAGAACCTGAAAAGGAGGGAAAAGTAAGCACAAGAGCAGCCATTAGGCTTCTTTCAGGCTTCATCTGGATTTTGGACTCTGAAGTTGGAGGAACTGCCTTCACATTTCTGTGGTAAGTATTAAAACTCATGTTTCCTTTTATTAAAATAATGTTTTTCAAAAGACTCCGCGTTTTTATTTAGAAAGAATTGTTAATTCTTTCTAAATTGTTAATTAATGCCACTATCGTGGCTCAAGAGTTGGGTGTTCCTCTTGTAATCGGAAGGTTGCCGGTTCGAGCCCTGGCTCGGACAGTCTCGGTCGTTGTGTCCTTGGGCAAGACACTTCACCTACCGCCTACTGGTGATGGCCAGGGGGGCCGATGGCACAATATGGCAGCCTCGCTTCTGTCAGTCTGCCCCAGGGCAGCTGTGGCTACAACTGTAGCTTGCCTTCACCAGTGTATGAATGTGAGAGTGAATGAATAGTGGCTTTGTAAAGCGCTTTGAGGGGTCCCGAAAAGCACTATATAAATGCAATCCATTATTATTATTATTAATTTATTTGTTAACTGGTTTCAGCTGTCTCCAGACAAGTCAGGAATATTTTGCTGACTCATTTTTTAAAATAATTGTTATTTAGGTTTAACATGACTTAAGCTTTCCATTTTAGTTAATGTTAAAATAATCTTTACTGTGATACCACCAGTTTTGCCCTTCAGTGGCTGAACCAGTTTTCATAAATATTATAGTTAGCTGTCTGTGTCTCTCTGGGTATTACACAGCTGTGACTGCTAACTAGCTGATTAGCGAAAGTCAGCAATGTGGATAACTGGGAAAAGTGAGAACTTCATGGTCCTAGAAATTATTCTAGGACTCTAATAAGTACTGTATCAATACCTGTGTTTTACAGTTGGCTCTACTGTATACTTTAAAGGGTTTCAGGGAAAGTTACACTAACCCTAGTTTAAGCCTCAGACCTTCCTGGCTGACGCTAGCAAATGCTAATGTTAGCCTCTGATTTGGGCTGCTAAAGTAAATACTTTTAGCTAGCTGACCAGCATAGATTATTTCGGTGGTTAACAGATTGTAGTGGTAAAATTATTGAAAGTATAGTTTCACCTCAGCACATTTACAATTATGTCTATTTTGTAGCACATAGAAATGTTTAGTTAATATTTACAGACAGACACATTTTCCCTGTAACTGTGTTGTTACTCCAACATTTGTTGAAAATGTATTTTATGAAATGCTGAGCAGCATTTCTAGTATGTGGAATATTTTTGTCACTCCACTGTGCTAATGTGATTAAATACTAATAATGATTACTAAAAAAATTCAATAATAAATCAATAATAACTATTTCTTGATTGAACTATAATGTAAGCGCAGTGCTGGTGTGCAGGGGCTTTATATGCCTTATCTATATCAAGCTTTTAGCCAAATATAAGCAGAGATATTTGTATCTTTCTTTTTTCTTTTTTCTTTTTTTTCTTCTTTTTTTTTGCCTGTCCCGTTTGGCTCTTTTGCCATCAGAATTGTTGTCTAAAGGCAAAGAAAGATGCCCAACGGATTTACTTTACCAAATTGACCATCCCAGCCTTGCCGTAATGGTCCATTTGATTCACCTTTTATTGTTTATTTTATTTTCACTTACTGAATACGGGACAGACTTGACTGGGGGAAAGAAGGGGAGAAAGAAAGAGGGAAAGAGAAACAGCTGAGAAGAGGGACGGGGGAGAAGGGCAAAAAACAAAAACCAACAGAATGAGCAGAAAGAAAAAAAAAGAAAAAAATGCATATATCGATCACCTGGATCACCTGCTGAGAAAGAAAAAAGAAAACAAGCAGAAGAGAACAAGAGTAATAGAATAAACAACATCACAATGATATATGGGAATATGACAGTAAATACTAAATATTAAACATTATTGTGCAGCACATAAGATCAACAGAACACAGTGTGCTTTGAGGTAGGAGCCAAAAAGGGTGTAGTTTGTGGGTGTGATCACCCGTGTGTACACCTGTGAGCATGGACGAGCTTGTTTTTTGTTTTTTAAAAGGTTCCTTCATGTAATGATCTGCTAGAGGGTGTGGGGGGGCCACAGCCCCGTCCTCCAGGGCATGAAGCAGGTATGGAGGAGATCAAAACTCCAGACATCCAGAGGCCCCCAGAACACAAGAGACCAAGGAGGACCAACAGAGGGGCATATTTGTATCTTTCTTAAAAATCCAGATCCTTACAGATTATTTGAGAAATGGATCAACAGCTATCACTACTTGAAGCCCTCTAAGTCCTGCAATGGAAAAATATCCCTTATTTCACCTTTGATCACACACTTTGGTTTCCCAGTGCAGAGCAATGGCCAAGGAAAGGACAGACTTCCCCAAAAAAAAAAAAAGATGAAGATACAAGCTGGTGATGATCCAGAGCAGCTGGTCTCAGGAAATGAAGAAAAACCCTGATCACCTTCTCTACAGAAACAAGGTATAATCTACGGAGTGTGAACATTCTCAAAACTGTATTGTATATAGTTTTTTTTTTTTTATTGTGTAAATTAAATTTTTGTAAAACTAAGGTTCCACGTGTCACTGTTGAAGTGGGGCATTAATCAGTGTGACGCCACTTGTAAACATGTTGCATGTGTGGGGTTTCCCAGCCAGAGCTGCATGGACTCCACACTGGTGAGGCACACTTTCTGTAGCTCCTCTCCCTGTACTAAATTATACGTTTAAATTTGGTGTATTTGTCTTTGCTAAGTATTAGTTCTTATGGCTAAAAGCTCCCAAAGTGTTTTTGATTGCTTTGAACGAGAAAAATAGTAATTGGAACTGCATTTTATCTGTTACACCATCCGTTTATGTGTTCCTTACTTGTGCTAAACAGGGATGAGGAGAGGCCTGCTGTTGCTGTGTGACACTGATTTTGCTGCTGCACTTTGTCTTTTAGGTATGTGTAAATGTATAGGTTTTGTTTTATGTGTATAATGAGTTCATGACCTGAGGCTGCACACTGAATAGTATTTTCAGCCATGTTGGGAAAAGTTAAAGTTGTTTGAATATGTATTGTGTAATTGATCCATCTTACTGGGGATTTAAATATTACAAGTTATTATTAGTGGCTGTTGAGAGAAACCACACTGTTGTTTTGATGGATTGTATTTTCTTTTATATATTGTAAGCAGTGCTGCATGGACTCCACACTAGGATGAGGAGAGGCCTGCTGTTGCTGTGTGACACTGATTTTGCTGCTGCACTTTGTCTTTTAGAAATAAATCCAGTTTCCAGCCAGTCTGTGTCTGTCGTCACAACGCAGTCAACCATTTGAAATCTGCTACATAAAAGTGGTGCCGTGACCCGGATTCATCTGATCAGCCGCTGCCGATCGCTGAGGTTGAGCTGGACACTTCTGAAACCTGCGATATCAGCCAAATTATCTTGTGGATCCTTTTCAAAAAAATCCTCAGTGTTTTGTTAGTAGGCATTTCTCCAAGATACACGTGTTAGAGTTTAACTGGGCTACATTTACATGTGTTGTATTTTTCTGGGTGATAAGCACTTTCGTATTTTTCTTGTTTCCAATTCTTTTTGTAGTTATTGTTAATTTACTGTAAGTAACATGACTGGTAGGGGCCAAGGCTCCTTTAACCTTTTCACACCAGTTGCTGGGAGAGGTTGGAGACTGTCTGGGGTAGATGAAGTTAGGGACAGATCCATAATGTCTCATGATGAGCCATCAGAATCAGATGACATTATCCAAAATAATGCTCATGGGTGCCAGTTTTCAACCCCTGCTTTGAGTGATGACAGCACACACAAGGAGCTATGAGAGCTTATTGGTGAGCTGGGGACTCAGATAGGTGAATCAATCGCTAGTCGGTTATTATCCAGTCAAGTCCTGCTTGGTCCAAACCAGACAGCTCTAACTGAGTCCCCCAAAGTTAAGAGCCCTGATACCACTCTCGACCTCTCCAAAATGAACCTAGTGGTCAGACAAGATATCAAAGACCCACCTATGTACCGAGGTGATGACGCAGATAAGTACTCTGTTCATGAGTGGATAGATATGATGGAAGTGTATTTGGAGAAGAGAGGGTTGTCTGGAGAAAGGCTTCATTACTGATCACAGCCAGAGACGTTTCCTTGGTGGAGTGGGGCTCCTGCTGCTGCTCTCCTCCTCTGCAGGCTTCCTCTTTGCACCCTGTGTAAACCTCTTCAGAAACTGGCAGAGCACCGACATGATTACTCTGCCGTCAGAGGTGTAGTCTGTAACTCTCCATCGATTTGTCATTTCCCTTTCCTCTGTGCAATACACAGTGGAAATGACTCTGGTGATGGTGTCGCCATCGACATCCAGGGTGCAGACGCAGTTCCTCTGATCTGCCTTGAGGACAGAAAGATCTGCTTTCTCTGGAAGCAGAGGTGTGAGGAACCATGAATGGAGGTGGGACCCTGCAGGCAGCACCATTAAACCAGCTGGTGAGTTGGTAGGAGGAGATGGAGTGGTGTTCTCCAACTGGCTCTCTGGCACATGGGTGAAAGGTGTCGTCAGCAGCAGTTTGTTAAAGAATCCCCTGAAGGCAATATAAGGAAACGCCTTCGTCCCCGTAACCAGGTTGTGGTTTAATGAGAGGACCAGATTTTTCATAGAGTCCACATGGCTAGGGCTCAAAGGACGGTTCCTCAGGTTGGAGATTAACATCTGGCGTACGCTGACAGGACTCACCAGCTCAGCTACGAGAAAACAAAAAGATCATCTGTGTTAATCGTGACATAATCAGACAAATTACGGATTTAAATGTCAAAACATGGCTTTATATCATCATATGCTATTTCTACACACAGACAATGAGAGGCCCGCAGCAGCACTCTTTATGAAAGCCTTAAGATTGGTAGAAGGTGAGAAAAATGGTTTTGCACTGTAAATGACTAAATTTCATGTTTTAAACCAAAGATCACAGCACCAAACTCTGCTTGTTAGCATGTTTAAACAGTAAAAATGTCCTGCTGATAGAATTCATTTGCAAATTCACATTTTAGCTGCATGTAAATTAAAAATGTACAGCTCATAGTAAAGAATAACTTTGTGTGTTCTTGGTGACTGTGAACAACATTTCATGATAAATGAATGTCATCCATAATATTTGTGAATTATGGACACATTGTCAGTAAGGCTGCATAGAGTTTCAGTGATGTTTAATAATGAATTCATGTTCAGCACTTATTCTTATTTTATTTAAGCATCAGTCTGTTGGAAATAAAACAGCTAAAGTCAGGTGAGAAACCTCCAACCTGCTTATTGCATGCACACAGTTTCAATTTCTCACCGAGCACATAACATACATCTGGACACCTGTACAGACACGGCAATACACAATGCACTCACATAAATATGATATACTTTTTTTGTTTTTTTTGCCTGTCCCGTTTGGCTCTTTTGCCATCAGAATTGTTGTCTAAAGGCAAAGAAAGATGCCCAACGGATTTACTTTACCAAACTGACCATCCCAGCCTTGCCGTAATGGTCCATTTGATTCACCTTTTATTGTTTATTTTATTTTCACTTACTGAATACGGGACAGACTTGACTGGGGGAAAGAAGGGGAGAAAGAAAGAGGGAAAGAGAAACAGCTGAGAAGAGGGACGGGGGAGAAGGGCAAAAAACAAAAACCAACAGAATGAGCAGAAAAAAAAGAAGAAAAAAATGCATCTATCGATCACCTGGATCACCTGCTGAGAAAGAAAAAAGAAAACAAGCAGAAGAGAACAAGAGTAATAGAATAAACAACATCACAATGATATATGGGAATATGACAGTAAATACTAAATATTAAACATTATTGTGCAGCACATAAGATCAACAGAACACAGTGTGCTTTGAGGTAGGAGCCAAAAAGGGTGTAGTTTGTGGGTGTGATCACCCGTGTGTACACCTGTGAGCATGGACGCGCTTGTTTTTTTTAAAAGGTTCCTTCATGTAATGATCTGCTAGAGGGTGTGGGGGGGCCACAGCCCCGTCCTCCAGGGCATGAAGCAGGTATGGAGGAGATCAAAACTCCAGACATCCAGAGGCCCCCAGAACACAAGAGACCAAGGAAGACCAACAGAGGGGCAGCTGCACCACTGTCCCAGAAAGAGCTGAGGAGAGTCCCAGATGAGGGCTCACTCAGCAGCCGCGGAGCAGAAGCCAGGGGGAGTTGCAGTGACGCGCCCGTGAGCTCCGCCGGCAGCCAGCCGTGCCTGAGTGACCGAGCCCCAGGCCGAGAGGCCGGGGGCACCCCACCTCCGAAGTGGCCCGAGCGAGCCCCAGGCTCCAGGCCCCGATAAGTGGCCGCCAAGGAGTGAGCCGGTGTGTACCTGGACGCCCACCCCCGGACACAAAGAACCACCAACGCACCGATGTCTGAGGGAGTCCGCCACTGGAAGGGGAAGTGGTGGTAGGGGGAGATAGGCCTCCAAACCTTGGAGGGCCTAAGATGTCCCCAGAGAGGTGGCGTCTGACACCCAACCTGACATATAGACACAGACATACAGGCACACACAGACACAAACATCCATTCCCACCCTCATGCTCTCAATATGATATACTTGATTCAGCATCAGTAGCTATAACTGATTTTGCACATAATGCGTGCAAGATCAAATTTTGGCCACATGTCAGAAGACATCCTCGTCACCTTGACTCCCAGGGTCACGCAGGCGACGCGGAGTGATTCAGAATAAGTTTCCTATAATTATCAGATTTTTAAAAATAATAATTCTCCTTTAGTTTCGCAGTTTCTAATCATAAGTATTTTAATTATTGAATTATTGTAATATGCAAATATTACAAATATTTTGAAAATATCCACCCTGGCAGGAGTTTTTAAAAATCTCCGTTTTCAGTTACCGAAAACGCCGTTTACATGTGGACGAAAGGCGCAAACGCATAGAAAAATCTGCGTTTTCAAAAATACCCGGGTACATGTGGACGTAGCCTAAGTGCCAAACATTAGGCAGATGGCAGAGGTTGTGATACGGTTGTTGACAATCTTCTTGTCAATGCTCAACATGAATGTCTCAGCAGCAAAGCAGAAGGAACCTGAGAATTTAAAAAAATCAACAACAAAAACTAATGAAGACCTTTAATGACAAGGGTTTGAATGTCTTACTGGCTCAACCTATATGGTTGTGTTAGTCAGTGTATTAGTGTGGAAGCAACAGCACATGAAACTAAACAAGCCAAGAGTATCACCTTGATGCATGCTCAATGATCCAGGTAAGTAAATCCCAAAAAGTTGATTCTGTTCATCAGCTTAGTCTATTCAATGTATACATCTGTCCCAAGTCTTCGTATTTCTTCAACAACGGTTTGAATGGTAGATGTTGGCAGAAGATGCTGTCCCTGTGCTTTAATGTAAAACATACTGAAATTAGACCCATCCATACCAGGGTCTTCTGTAAATGATACACTGGCACCTTACTGTATGGTGGCACTTGTGGTTGGACTCTTTGTTTGAACCACAAATCACGTTTTCTAAACGTTTGTGTTTTCTACACATATGAGAGGCAAATGTAGATTTTACAGAGAACACACTTTGGCATCCTCTCACTGGGCAACTCACATGCTGTTCACAACTAAAGCGTGAAGTTTTCTTTGTGTGCACTCAAATGGAGTCATGTCAACTAGCGCCACCTGTGGCCAAGTGCCATAGTCTACAGCCAGGTTAACTTGTGACACAGATCTGCACCACGTTTGAATTCCTGTTTCATGCTCAGTGTATTTGTAACTTTCAATGTTGTCTGTTTGTGCATCTTGCAAATAAACCTTTGAACCTAATGAAATGATAGTATGTGTTTAATTTTGGCCTGCATCAGTGGGAAATGCCAAGTTATATACGTAAAGTTATAGAAATCAGCACTCCCGTTGTTCATCATGATCTTAGTAACTTTTTTCCATAACAAAGAAATAGGTCTTGAACAAATATATGACACATGAATATTTCACTAGTGTTGTAACGTCACATCCTGTTAGCTTTTCTCTGGAAATTATCATTTTATAATTCATAATGCCTCATAATGGTAATTCATCAACATGGCTGGAGAGAGTTGATTCAGTTAAAGGACTAGATGTTACAGTCCCTGATAATGCATTGCTTTAGATGGAGAGACTCTTGAGTGATGGCTGTTATGAGGAAAGGCAGCCCAGAAACTTTGTCAGCAGCACGCACCATTGTGTGCCTCAACTTTCGGTCTTTTACCCAGGCTAATCTGCCATTTTCCTTCCTTGGTTAGGTTTAGGAATTAGAGATCGATCTAGATTACCATTTTAAATTTGTGACACATCATTAGTTGTGGACCTTGGGTTCATCAGGTGTTTCGGCCGTTATCACCAGACACCCTCATCCAAGGAGGCCCTGCCAGGGTTGATCAGGCCCTGGAGTGTGTCGCCGGTTTATGTTAAAAATTTTCTCTTCTTCTTTCTTCTGTTTAGTTTCCTACATTTTCTTTCTATATGTTCACTGCAACTGAGAAAAAATAATAATTACCTCTTTAGCATTTACAGAGCCTAACTTCTTCAAAGGGATAGAAAATGTGATAGAGAGAAGTAAGACAAAAGGGACAAGATAGGAGAGAGAAGAGCCGGAAGGGGGGCACCCGGTCTGGCTTCCCACACCACCTTATATACAGTCTGTTTAAGTGTGATTAATTTAACAAACACTTGCAGCAGCATCTGCAGCAGTTACACAGTGATTAGTAATAAACAGAGCCAGTGTGATTGAGTCGAGAGAGTGAGTGGATTTAAGAAAGTGGGTGACTCAAGTGTGTCAGTTGGTTTGTTTTTGTTTTTTTATTGTTGAGATGAGCTAGAATTTTTTTTGTTTGTTTGTTTTAAAGTTAATTTAATTTTCAAAACTTGCACATGATCTTCAATTTGTAGCAGATCTACTGACTATCACATAGCAGCTGGAGCAGTCTCAAATGGAGTTCAGTCCACTACTGCCACCTGTGGCCAAGTGCTATAACCCACTACTAGATTGACTTGTGACACATCTGCAGTAGAGGCTGAGGGGCTCCACTTACACCTGGAGCATTCAAACCTACCCACAAACATGTTGAAAGGCGCAATGTGGATTGTCAAAACTGAAACCAGTCATTAAGCAAAGACAACAGGGATCTTTTTTCTGCTTATTTAGTATGCACAACATTTGTAGTCGCCTTCTGCACAGGGGAAGTCCCAGCAACACTGTGTACAGCCCTGTGTACAGTCCCAGCAACACTCCAGCACATCTTGGTTGGTTGTAGGACTAGCCTTACTCAGGGCAGATACACATAGAGACACAATCAGGTCCTCAGGTGTCTAGCCGAGAAAGCTGAGTGCAAGAGAAAATCCATTGACGCTCAACCTTTTGCGAACCAAGAGAAGTGTCAGTTTTCATCAGCATTTGTCCTGGAGGGGGACAAGCCGAGGACTAGCCCTTCCGCCCTGGACCTGGGCCCGCTGAAGGTCGCCAGGGATTGGCAGATGCGAGTGGACTTGGATCAGACGCTAATCTTTTCCACAGAGATCGTAACAACTACTCTGCCACCAGACCTCGTCCTTTGGGCTTACTAAAAACTTGCCACTGAGCTGAAATCTTTGGGAAATCTTTTTGTAGCCTAAGCCTGCTTTAAATTTCTCAATAACTTTATCCCTGACCTGTCAGGTGTCTAAATCCAATCGAGAATCTGTGGCAAGATCTGAAAACTGCTGTTCACAAACGCTGTCCATCTAATCTGACTGAACTGGAGCTGTTTTACAAAGAAGAATGGGCAAGGATTTCAGTCTGTAGATGTGCAAAGCTGGTAGAGACAGACCCTAAAAGACTGGCAGCTGGAACTGCAGCAAAAGGTGGTTCTACAAAGTATTGACTCAGGGGGCTGAATAATTACGCACACCCCACTTTGCAGTTATTTATTTGTAAAAAATGTTTGGAATCATGTCTGATTGTCGTTCCACTTCTCACGTGTGCACCACTTTGTGTTGGTCTTTCACGTGGAATTCCAATGAAACTGATTCATGTTTGTGGCTGTAATGTGACAAAATGTGGAAAAGTTCAAGGGGGCCGAATACTTTTGCAAGCCACTGTATATAACAGTGATGTACTGTTAGTTGCTAATTGTGAGAGGGAAGGATTCTTTAAAAAATATAATAAATGTTCTTCCTAATATTATTATTCTTCCTGTTAATAATAATAATAATAATAATAATAATAATAATAATAATAATAATAATAATAATAATAGATTAATATTAACAAAATAAAACACAATGAAATTATTGACAAGTTGTACATAAATGATCAAACTCAATAATAAATATTTGGCTGAAAATGTTTCCCATCAGTGTTGTATGGATCAATATTGTTTAAGGCAGAGGGCATTTTAAATACTTTAGATTCAGTTAGCTGTCCACCATCAGATTTCTACAAAATGATACATATGTATCATTTGTGCATGTCAGGACCACATACCTTTGGGAAAAAAAAGATTATTTTAAATATAACAATAATAAATAAAATCACATCTCCATATTGACATGATATATACAAAGTAAGTAACAATTAAAGCCACAAAAACTATGTTGTTATCACAATAAACAAACGGGGATTTCTCTAAGCGTGTGGATCATAATCACTGATAGTCTGGTCTAATGTGCAGCTTTGTTTAGAATTGTGCAAAGCTTGTTTCTGAAACCTCAATACAATTCGTGCACAGCTGCTTCAAATTATTTAGTGTTTCACGAAGCATTACTTTCACTAGACTATCACTAGTCCTAAGTATTTTGATTGCTTAACTACAGACACTTCAAGTCTCTTATTATGATGTAAATTAAAGACACTTGGAGGTTAACAATGACTATTAAGTTGTAAAAGCTTTATTTGTAATGCGACGTAATCGTTGTGTCCGCCTTTGCTGTTGTTTGGTTGGTTTGACGAGAACGTATCCGTGATCTGATTGGCTTTCAATGACACAACACAGTTCCGCAAATCTAGTCTGTTTGTGTTTTGACTGTTTTTTGCAGAGAGCTTCAGAGCACCACGAAGTGTATACACAAGGAGACTGTCAGCGTTCAGCTCCTCGGTTCGTAACTATAGCTGCTAGCTATAAAACACAATGCTTTATTGAAACATGACAAATGTATCTCCAGCTGTTGGGTTTTAACTCTATTCTTCTAACACTATGAGGGACTTTTATCAGCTAATGCTAGCTAGCTATGTTAGCCGTATGTTATCTAGTGAGATAACTTTCGCGTTAGCCAATGGCTGTGTTGTGTTCCCTTGACAGCTGTTACAATTGTCACCCGAATGGGTCCGCTAGCTGCTAGTGGTACTAGCTCGCAGAATAAGAGTTTCGTGTATGTAACGGAGGCTAGGAATGTCAAGCTTCTCAGGCATGTTGTTTACTGTATGTAGCTTTGTCTCTACCGCCACACAAGCTTTTGCCCTGTGTGATTATAACGGTTTTCGACTGGTCTTATTAGCCCCGGTAGTTGCTTGGGAATGCTTCCAAAGACAAAAGAAGGATAACTGAATGTGGTTTACTAAGTGGCTAAATGCATAAAGACCCTGTGTCATTAGTTTATAGGGATGCTTCATTTCGCCAAGCCAGTTTTTGTTAGTGTCGAGGCACTGGTATTAGCATGTGTAGTATACATAGTTTGCAGTCTAAATAAATTGTCAGACCTAGAATGTATTTGTCTTACTAGGGGCATAGCAAACAGCTGCTTCAGTATTATCGTGGCATATAGCTGCCCCGGCTCTCTGGTTCAAATTCATGGTGGCAGCTGTATCCATTGGCCCCATGTCCAGCTCCTCAGATCCTGTTGGTGCTCAGAGGTTAGCTTTGAAATATAAATCCACAGCTGGAATTATATAATCACAGAATATAATTCTGTGGAATTATTCCACAGAATATAATTCTGTGGAATAATTCCACAGCTTGTTTAGGCTGTGTGGAAGAGTGTGTGTCCTATTTTTTTACCAGCTGATTTGGACTATCCACGGGAATTCATGGTAGGATCTATAAATGTTAGCTGTCTTATAAAGACCATGTTATACCTTTTGCCGAAGTGTACTAGGTATAAGACAACACCTTAAAATCCTCATACTTCTGTTCTGTAAGTTTACTGTCAGAACACTGTCAGATCTTACTGTCTGTGCTCTCCCAGAAGCTCAGATTTGGCAACAACCCCATTTATACTCTGGGTTTTATTGGTGTTTTTATCTTAGATTCACTGATTACAGGTTTTTTAACTAATACGTCTGTGATGCTTGGTGTATTTACTTTAGTCGCACTGAATTTCTGCTTTCAGTGCTGGATTTTCCAACTACCCTTCTGAAAGAATTTGTTTTTTTATTGTTATAAGCTGAAGCCTGTTTTAGTTTTCTGTGTGAACAAAATGCGGTAATTTTGCAAAACATGCCATAAAACTAAGGCCACTAAAGGTAGCAGTACCAGGAATTTATTCCACTGCAAAATTAAGACTGTTTTAAACTCCACATGTCAGCGTCTCTCCACACACCAAAAAAAAAAAAGGTTTGAGGTCATCAATTTTTTTATATGTTGGAAGCACAAAAGAGCACCCTTTTAATTTCTAGTCTTGACCACAGAGAGAGACATACTGTGACAGTATTGTTGTTTGTGAGAAACCTCTTTGTGCAACTGATGGTTAAAAAAAATGGCTAAAATAAAACATTTCTATTCATTCTGATTTTTTTGTAATATACATGGAACGGTCGATTTGAGTAGTAAACCAGTGCGATTTTAGGCACTATATGCTCACAAATAACATTTGTTTTCTGAGGTTTTTTAAACATATTGCGATATGTAGTGTATGGTGATGTAGCCAAAAAATATTGCGATATTAGATTCTCCTCATATCGCACAGCCCTACCTCCTGGTAGGACATGTGGAACACCTTACCTAGAAGGTGACAGCCTTAGCCTTTGTTGGTGATGACAGTTTCAAGACACCTCCTGTCTGGAGAAACTTGCATTGCTCAAGTGTGATTTTGGCATTTAGACAGTCTTCAAATTCCAAAGGTTCCTTGGGCCCCGTCTATGATCTCTCAGCTTCTTTCCATAGATTTGGATTCAGATTCAGGTCTGGGCATTCTAGCAGCTTTATTTCTTTCTCTGAAACCAATTGAGAGTTTCCTTGACTGTGTGTTTGGGATCATTGTCTTTCTTAAACTTTCACCCTTATTTTATCTTTATCATCCTGGTAAATGGCTGCAGAATTTTATCAAGAATGTCTTGGCACATTTTTCCATTCATCCTTACTTCAGTTGTATGAATCGTGCCAGTGATGTATGCTTAAAAACAGCTGCACCTCCCTTTTTTCATGTGTTCAAAACTTGAAAAACGATGTGTTTTCACATTATCACACTAATTTATGAACAACTATAGTTTGATTTCTTTGCATGTATGGATTTGATGGGTTGTTAACAACATCTTGTAAGAATTTCATGTCAATAGCACCTTTGAAATTGGTGACGGGTTCAATACTTATTTTACCCGCTGTATGTCCAGGTACTAGTTTACCATTAACTTGTTGTAGTATATGAGCTGGTATACTTACTATATCAATTCATATACTACTTCCTCTCTGTGTTAAGTCCCAGGGATGCATGTCTACATTAGCCCGGGTGGTCTTAGAAACTCTTGCAGTGTCATTTGTTCATCAATAGGGGTTCTCTGCAGTCAATACTGCTTTGAAAAGATCTTGGAGGGTGTGGTATGCCTTTATCTCCTTGAATCATAAGCTGACAGTAAAAAGTGGTTCTTGTCTATATGACAATTCAAGTTTGAATTTAGCAGAAAAATAGCTTGGTTGGTGTTGTTGCCTAACAACAAGAATGTTTATAGTTTAAGCCATGTAATTTCCCTCCACCATAATGTGTCGCATGTATAAAAATAATGATCATAATTAAAAAGCTTTAATCTTGAAAATAAAATGGTTTGGTACTGAATGAGTGGCGCAATGATCATCAACTTTTAAACTATTTATAACACCTGCATGAAATGTAATGCATAAATAATACAACAAAATGCTGTGCTCAGTTCCAAACCAAATGTAACAGGAAACAGGAAAACATTTGCACATGTCGAGGAGCGTGTCAGGTTACATTTCACTGTGTGTTATACTTGTATAACTATGCATGTGACAAATAAAGAACCTTGAACCTTGAAAAACACTGATGTTGTTGTTTTTTTGTTTTTGATCCTAATAAAGTGTAGTTTTAGAAAACACTCATTTCTGGTTGGGGAAATTTCAATTGGCTGTCGCAGCCATCAGTCTACTGTTCACCCAAACATTGTAGACATTTAAAAGTACATTTGCATGATTCACTGTCTTTTTATTGTTTTGGTAGGATAAATAAGCCCAGTGCCTTTTGGCTATGGTTTCATTGTTGTTGTTACTAGACTTTGTTGTTCTGATCTTTGTAATTTGAAAATGCTTTTTGAACTAAGCAAAGAAGCAAAAAACTAACCTTGGATATTTATTTAGGAATCAATATTCTACAATCAACATTCTGCTGGATTTTACCATCTAGATTAAAAACCTAAATCTACTTCCTTTTTTCGGACATTGTAACTGCTTATTTCATGTCAGTGTATACATTCAACATTCGGTTTGTTTGTCAGGTCAAGTTAGTCCAGCTTGCTAAATGTCTCTTTTTATCTTTTCAGAATATCAAACCAAAAGGACAAAATGGCCTCGGACTCTCCGCGCAGACCGAGTCGTTGTGCTGGGGGGGTTTTGGTGCGAGCACAAGCTGCTACGTAAGGACACATCTTTGTCATCTATGAGTAAACACATGCACTGTATTTCTAAATACCAAGGATAAGAAATAGTGTACTTGATGAAATTGGATGTTCGATGATTCATGTGATCTCATGAATTGAGCCTCCTTTAAGTGTTTTTACACAGTAGTGTACAAAATCTTAAGCCACCCCTCATTACTTGATATTTTGCTATTAAAATGGATGCAGCGATTTATTGAAACATGTGCAAACATATATGGCACAAACAAACTTTGTACAATTCTCACAAGCTTGATAGTCAATATTTGGTATGAGCACTTTTATTTAAGGATATTCCAAAGCACTTCTTTGTTCACTCACTCCTTTTGTTTCTTTTTCTGACAAGATGATCCAACATTACTTCAATTATTTTGAGGTCCAGCCAAGATTTGCTACACCACTGGTCAAATGCAGTTCCAAACTATGGAAGAGCCTCCATTGTGTTTTACAGATGACTGTGATACACTGTTCTTTGCCTTTAACGTATCAAGAATTTTAAATTTGGATTATTCACTCAGTAGTTGATTTAACTAACACATCTGTGTTGCTGTTGATTTTTGGTCCAGTTTTTGTGTAGTCTGGCATACTCCAGCCTTTTCCATTTTTTCAAGTACACACTCCGCATCATGCCGAGATCATGTTTTCAGCTCAAAGCTCTTTGGAAAAACACTGAAAGACCCCTAGAAAGACGGGCGAACTACTGCTCAAGAACACTTCAAAAATTACAAAAAGTCCAGCTCTTTGAAAGCAAAATGTAAAGAAATGAGGGGCTATTCTTGACTCTACATCCATTTGATACTTACTTTTGCTTTGCTCATGTAAAACCCTATGCATTAATGTTAGGGTGTAATTCCAATGCATTCTGCACATTTGTTATGAGCTTTTTGTTTTTACAGGGAGCAGTCTTACATGGAGAGTGTTGTGACCTTTCTGCAGGATGTAGTACCTCAGGTAACTTTCCTCTTTTTTTTTTTTAATTCAGTTTTTTTTACTGAATAGACAACAACATTATTAGCAATTAGCATACAACATTGAAAAACCACACTGAAAACAAATTCTAAATATTTTCACAGCCTGTCCCTAATTTTATCAGTTTTATTGATACTCGATGTACATTGGTTAGAAACCAGAAAGGCAACAGGGAGGGCCTGGTTGAAAATGCAAATGCAAATACAGTGTTGCAGATAGGTCTTGCATCCTTTAGTATTATTCCTCAGTGTTGTTCATGTTTTTGCTGCGTCTGTTTTGCCTTCTTTCTTTCTACAGGCATATACTGGGGCTCCACCCACTGATGAGAAAGAGAAAATCATTTGGGTTCGATTTGAGAAAGCTGACATTAATGGTATGAAGTCATGACTCAAATATTGAAAAGCCGTAGTCATCCTCTGTGTATACACTGATCTACTAATTTAAAACTTTAAAAAGTCTATAATACGTTATGCCTTTCCAACAATGTATTGTAACAGTGTTACAAGTTTTAACTTTACTGTTATTTACTATTGCTCATTACACATTTTCTGTTTGCAAAGACACTGCACGCAACCCAGAGTTTATGGAGATGCACAGTGGCACTACTGACCCTCCACTCTGCCTCATGATTGGCTATACTGATGGAATGCAGATCTGGAGCGTATCTGTAAGTTGCATCTAATTGGTCCTTTTTTTTGCTTGATCCTTTTCTGCCTTAACTTTTCAGAGCTGTGATCACTTCAGTTTGTTTTCAGTGTAAGCAGTTAGTTCACTGCTGAGCAAGTTTTTTAAACCTTTCTAAAGAAAGTGAAGCTTTTCAAATTACAAAGTGTAGATAACTCATCTATAAATATGTCTGTGTGATTTTCTGTGACTCATTAGTGATACTCCTTTTTTGAGAGTGTCATCAACCAATATTGCCAATCTGAAAGATTAAAATAAACACAGCTTTTACTATGTCAGCAGTCAGCATTTGTTAAGCTTGTGCAGTTGGAGGAAATAAACTGTGCACTTACTGGGCTCAGAACTCAAATGTTGGCTACGAACATTTGCTACTCTTGGACCTGACAGGATCTGACTAAAAAATGCATATTAATTTGTAACTTGCTATAGCCAAAATACTTGCTGGCAGTTCATTGAATGAAATGCTGGCTTGTTAAAATTTAAGTACCAATGGTGTCCATTTATTCTACTGTAATGTGCTGTCATGATAGCTGTGTTGGAAAACGTTTCTTTTTTTTCCAGAGTGTTTGCTAGTGGTTATCTAGTAATTAGTTATTAGTTATCTTGCTAATTGAATTAATTGAAATTCTCAAGAAAATGTTTTGAATATTTTATATCTTTATGGTTGAAAAAATAATGAAACTGTACACAACTATAGTCACATACTTTGAAATGCACACAAGAAGCAAGAATGAAATAAAATCACTCAAGTAGGTTCGAAGATATTAAGAAGTAATATTGCAAATGAAGCTTACTAAAATAAACTTAAACAACTCAATATGTTCTTATGAACCCCTGTGGCTAACCTGGATCTAACCTAATCATCACTTCATGCTTTTAAGTCAAGAATGTGTTGCAGTGTAGGTCCGTGTCCACTAGCCGGCGATGTTGACCATGTTATGGGTTCTTTGATACAGATAGCAGCACTTCTTACAGCTCGTATCATGTCTGAGTACTATGTTAGGCATGTCCACCTTTTTGTGAGTAAAGGCTACGGAGAAAATGGAAAAAAAGAGTAGAAACTCACACAGCAGTGGCAGTGATTGTCCCACATCTTCACGGGCAAGTGTGGCCACTTCAAGAATTCTCTTTGCAGTACAGAATAGATTGCAAAAGAGATTCAACACCTAATGCTCCTTTTAATGTTGTTCTTTCAGTGCCTGTGTTTATCACAGGTTTAAAAAGCCTGGCACTGACCCGTGCCTTCCTTCAGGGTCGAGTCTTTTTAACGGTGTGGGAATCAGTCCATTACAGCTGTTAGCTACTGCTGAAACTCTCCTACATGTCCATCAAAATTCATGTAATCACATTATCACGATATGTATCAAGACTGTACAAACCTATGATTTATTTTTAAAGCAACAAAATTTACTTTCATAGCTGGATGATATAAAAATACACATGGTACTGACACATAAGACTAGTGAGGAAATTGTGATTGTGCAGTTCAGTTAATGAAGGATACATAATTGCAATATTAAGCAAGTACTAATCATAATAATATGACTTTAACCATCTTAACAATTATCAAATAATATTATTAATATTATGATAAAAAAAATTAATGAGTATATTAATTAATGATGTTTTAAGAAAAATGTAGTTGGTTCTATTGTGTGTCCAGGATAATTTATAAATGTATTGTGAGTGATACCTGCAGTTCTGCCACACTGCAATGTCATGTTGAATGTAGCCACAAGGTGGAGACCTATTGATAGGCTGCCATGTTATGACATGCTACTGATTGACAAGATATGGATTAATGTGACCTCTGTTATCTGTAGCACGGCTCTGTGCCACAGATAATAATTATCTGTGGCAAAACGAGTCAAAGTAAAATGTTGTTTAGGGCAAAAGTGTTCTGTTTGGCTCGTATTTCTTTTTACATAATGTTGGTGAAAAAGTAGTTCCTGTCTTCAAATATGTTTTTGTAACTTGGACAGTGTTAAACCTCGTAGAGCCCTCACCCAGAGTGGGCAAGTTATTTAGTCTTTATAAAAAACGACTTCTTCAAAGTCAGACTTGGAAAATCATTAGAAGATTTTGTCAGCTTTGTAACTTAACAAATTATCCACAACACTGCGAAGGCTTCGCTCACCAAGTATCGCCTTTCATGTGGAGGCTGTCACAGAAATATGCAAACTTCACATACATCCTGTGAGATCTAAACACACCGAAGTCCTTAATCAGTCTCTTTATAAACATCCACAGGCCACGGCTAAAAAGACACACTCTTACTTTATTCATGATCACACACGTTGACCAGAATGATGTGGCAAATCTCGTGTTGTGAGCAGACTTTCTGTTGCATTGTGGAGGAAAGGATTACAGCTGTTTTAGCAATGCTACACACACCCGGTAAAATAGCCTTTTCTGCCTTTCTGTTGCAACTGACACCAATTCTGCAGCAAAGGCTGGCCTGTTATTGCACACTTTCCTTTTCTATTGTTTTCCTTTTAAGTTTTCAGAGTTTCCAGGATGTTTATGGGTTATGTTTTTTTCACAGGCTTTTTAAGTAAGCACCTAAGGTGCCTTGCTCTCTGGCTTTTGAGTGGCCGTGAAGTGTTTGTGACAGTTGCTAAGCCAACACCCTCTGTAATGGCTCACCAGAGTACGAACACACATTTACACACATGCTTTCACAGACTCATGAGGCGGGGACTCTGACTGGTTGTATGGATACTGACAGAGGTGTTCAGGTGATGTAGATTACAGTCACCTCTCACTGGAGAGGTGTCACCGAGCACTGCGTGATAAGAGGCAGACTGTCATAGACTAATTGTCTGCGATTGTGTTGATGAAATGCTAAAGTAAAATGCCTGTTCGGAGTGTGAGTCGATGTTTCGAGGAGTTGGAGCCATCTTACAAAAAGGGTCAAAAACCCTCTCCTTTATAATTCAGAAATATTAATACATGGATGGGCATGGGGAGTTTTTGTAATCCAGACACTGATATGCAAGTTACACAGAAGGAGAGAGCTAATACAATCTGTTTAATCTGCCATAGCTGTGCAGGGTTATTTATGTTTAATCAGTTTGAATTTATGTGCCTTCCCAAGGCTAATCATTGTCCGCTAATCCTGTTTATTAGAGCCTACTAAAATAGCATTTATTAGACTAACACTAAAATTCAAGTGTTAATCTTCATTTGAGAACTCTGATGTAGGTGTGCTTATTTTTTTTCCCTCCACAAACTCAAACCATGAACCAATTTCATAAATAACTAAACATTTGTTATGTGTAGTTATTTATTTGTTCAACTACTCTCTGCTTTGATGATTGTGTTTGTGGTGTTCCACACACAAGGGAAGTCGCAGAGTGGACAAACTATGCAACATCAGCACTCATCTCTCCCATTACTTTTTAATTTTCATTTGTCGGGCATTGTAAATGCTGACACTGATAGATAAGCAACCGATAATATTGGCCTGTTTTAAACTGTCTCCCCCCCCAGTGACTATATAATATGTAAATCTACAGTAAAAAAAAAAACCCCCAACAACTTTATTTTAAAATACATAGCACATAGTGGTGGGACTCTCAGATTGTTGCACATGAGCACTGAAGCAAAGTGTTTTCCTCCACAAGTCTCATTCACCCAATCACACAAACGTTCATGCAGTGCTTTTAACTATACTTAAGCGCATTTAAACATACACCCTCACACCCCTATGAATGCATCAAATGCAACTTAAAGTTCAGTTGCAATCCACTGACCTTCCGACTAGAGATCACCCACTCACCATCTGGAGCACAGCCACCCCAATTTTAAATCAGTTTTGACAGTTGAAAATTTTAAAAGCATACCGAGCATACATACAGAAATATTCATCAGGACTTCCGAATGGAAAAGTGGTGTGTAATAGAGACCAAGGGTTCCATTACCCTTACCTGTATTTTTATTCGCTTGAGGATTTGTATTTTAAAACCAACATAAAAAAGAAATATATGTATAGTTTGGTGATTCTTTATCAGGTTTGACGTTTCAGTTAGTATTTAAGTGACTGTTTGTGGACAGTGAAGGGACAGAGGGGGACTGGCCATCCTACCTGTGTCACGAAAAAGGACCTGAGTAAACCTAAATTCCTTGCACATGTATTTGTGTGTTAGTAAGTGTCTTAGCAGTGGGCACCTTTTCCTGGTTGCTTCCTTTGCAAGATGTGGAGTGAAAGAGTAAAAGCAGCTCAGTGACCTGCTTATGAGCTTCTGGAGTAAACCAATGGGCCAGGTGGGGGGTGTTTTGGTTAAGGTGTTTCTAATTTATATATAATTGATTGACGTGTATATGTTATTGAATTATTTATAGGACTTTGTATGAATAGAAATATGTCTTCCGTGTGTTGTATTGTGGTTTGATATTTGCTTATGTGGACGTTTGTTTTCTCGTTTGGTTTGCTAACCCCAGACTTGGGTAATTCCCGATGCTCACCTGAATGGGTAGAGTATAAAAGGAAGCCAGTTTAGAGTGGTTGGTTTTTGGTTTGTGTTGGTGTGTAACCAATAATAAAGCCCACCAGTTGATGGATAGATTTTATTCCAGCCTCGTGTCATCTTGTTTGAACCTACACATGACCGTCAGCCGAGCTGACACGGTGTGAAGTTATGAACCTGCATTCAATCCATCTACCTTTCTTCTGTGAGCTCTCTTTCAGTCCTGGTTATATGTAGTTCTCTTCTATTATTATGGTATTGTGCTACAATATGCAGCAATATGGTGCTAAATCAGTGAAGAGGAAGACTATTGCTTATAATAAATTTGAATAATGCTATATTTCAAATGCTTAAATATGGTTTAGCTGAATTTTCCTGAGAAGGAAAGACACTCAGTATATTTATTAGGGTTTAAGGATGCACACATTTTGATGAGCAGCACTTAATGTAAACTTTTAAATTTTCAACAGCATTCCTAAAGGTGCTTTATATTCTGCTATGTTGGAAAGTATTATTGGAGTTGCACAGATGTGCTCTCCAAACTGGTGATCCTTACTCAGCATCGTTGGTGTCGATAGACAGATGACTGAGGGTTCAGATCTGGTCCGTACATTATGAAGAGAAAACAGAGTGGCACATTTCAATTTGCGTTGCAGATCTGCATCATAAGCAGTTCACCAATCTGTGCGTTTATCACCTCAGTGGTGTGTGTTATGGGAGAGCAAGCACCTGCTACTGTCAGGCACCTCCTCGCTCCAAACCCCCAATATGTCCAGCGCTGTATTCGTGCGAGTATCCACTTGTGAATATGGCCCAGATATCTGTTCACAGCTTAAGGCATTACATTTGAGAGATTAAAACAGAAGAGCAGACACTGTGATTTCACAAAAACATTATGTGCCACAAATGAAATGAATATAATGAATAACTATATGCAGGAAAAACAAGTTTGAAAAAGCAATTTGGCATATTGCATACGCTGGCCGCTAATGTAATATTGGGTATGTTGTTGAAGGCAGTGGATGTCATATAGAGCCATGTAAGGCGAGGATGAGCAGTGGGGTAATGCACAATAACCTGCCGCATTAACCTCCAGCCATCCCCTCTTCTCATTTTAATCCAGCAAATTCCATTATTCCCCCTTGCAGGACCATTTGCCTGCATAGGAATCGTACCCTGCTGCCAACCTCCTTTTATTCCTGCCATCAGTGCTTGTATAACCTGCCTGTGTCTTCAGTGTTAATCTACCGCAGCTGGGCCTCAAGCACTTTGAATAAAAACACAGCTCCAAATCCACCACTTTGAAAAGGCTACTAATTGCACAAAAGAGCGATCATCCCCTCAGATGGGTTTAAAGACTTAAAACAAACAGATTAAAGCACTAGTAAAGTGATAATGCGGGGTTCACTGTAATTTAATGCATAAAAGAGAAAGAAAAGTAGGGCATTGTATGCTTAGAACAATGTGCCATTACATACACCACACACTGCCAGGAACTAATATACTGGCATCACATATAAATGGATGAAGACTAAACCCAGCTGGACGGACACACACACACACACACACACACACACACACACACACACACACACACACACACACACACACACACACACACACACACACACATTAAAGTGCTTTTCACTGTGGTTAAATTTGCTCTGTAATAAAGACCAGAAATGCAGCAAACTTAAAAATCTACTCTAAGTTCGACTCTATTATTCTTACTGTTTATCTGTAAATGTAATTTCAAGTCTGTGCAAATGTGGTAGAATGAACATGTTTATTCAGTAAAGGCAGATGATGATGGCAGTGAGAAACAGACAAGCTCACTCCCCTTATACATCAACTGTACAACAGTCAAACATATAAACAAACAGCTGCTGGTTATGTAGTTTTTATTTCTCTACTAATTTTTTATGTATTGTGGTGTGTTTTTTTTTTTCAGTAAATAATTGGCTGCACTATATAAGCTGGACTGTTTAACTTTTTAGTACTGAACAGATTGTGTTCATGTACTCAAATGGCTCAAGAAGGCAATCCGAGTGGAAGATGAAGAAAAAAGGAAATAATGATTGCGTTTTTATTATTCTCAAAATGTGTCTCTAACATTGAGTATTAAAAAACCTTTTATAAATTGATGATGTCAGAGTCTTAGGGTTATTTATTTATTTTTTTAATGCATTGGTGTAAATTTTATGCATTTACAATTTGGGTATTTTATTGGCACAAACATCAGAACATTTCGAATGAAACTCAGTCGTACACCTGGGCAGGGATTTTCAAATACTGAGGTTGTGAGTCTCCCCAACAACTCTCTTAGGCTCAGTTTCCCCAGATATGAATTAAGCTGACTTCTAGACCATAACTTCTTTCCATATTCATTGAATTTTTCTTTTAGAGTAGGACTAGGCTTAATCCATGCCTGGGAAGCTGCTGATAAACCTGCTGAAAATTTAGACTTGAAACTAAAACTGGCATTTCCAAATGTTTTGTTTGCCTTTTAATTTATTAAATTAAGTCTGCTATTTCACTCCATGTGGTTCATATTTCTGGGTGGGAAATTACCTAAGATATCATCAAATATTTATGCAACTAAAAGAAATAAAATGCAGGTGAAACAAATTAAATGAAAATGTTAGCTTTGACTTTATTAAGGAAAAACTACAATACACTGCATATTTGTAATGAGAAAATTGAATTACTGCGGTCATTTACACACATTTAAGGGTGTTTTATTAATTTGTGAGCATGACTCGTGGTAGAGTGAAATACTTTATTTATCCTTCCCACTGTCCACTTTTCCTTCTCAAAGTCGGACTGAAGCCTGTTTTGTGGCTACTGGTCTTGCTGCACTAATGACACTGCCATCATTAGATTAAAACCAAATTACAGTTTTGACCATTAAATTTTTCAGTGTGGACAGATTCATTAAAAATGTGATAAGAGTTGCAGACGTAAGTGAAAAAAGAATCATTTGCCATAATTAACATAAAATACAGAACTTTGCATTGAACCCATCGTCCCCATT
Organism: Rhamphochromis longiceps; assembly: GCF_057381845.1. NCBI lineage: Eukaryota > Metazoa > Chordata > Actinopteri > Cichliformes > Cichlidae > Rhamphochromis > Rhamphochromis longiceps. The sequence goes on along the minus strand of NC_140570.1, from coordinate 3,365,223 downwards.
GTTCCCATTGCCCCCAATGCAAAATGCACAGTTCCCTCCAAAGATGATATAGTAGCTGAAAATTCTGATTTATTTATTTATTTATTTATTTTTTAAAAATTAATTTAATTTTTTTAATATAGTGTAACACAAAATCTTGGCAACGAAGAAGTCATCGGGTGGTTAATTAAGAAAGCCAGTACCTGAAGTAGTGGATGAAAAATGAAATGATGGGAACATAATTTAAAGCATAAATCCAAAAACTGCTAAAGATGACAGACACCGTGGAAATAATAAAGGTTAATGAAACATTCAGCTACGGGTCTCCCATCATTCTATTATGTGCAGTAAATCAGAAATCAAAGATAATTCTGAATTATGTTAAGACGCACTGGCTGTTTCTTATGTATTCTGCTACAGAGGCATTATGGGCTGCTGCCCACTTGGCATTGACCCACATCCCCAACCTCTCCTTGTTGGCTCTGTAAGTGGAGTCAGCTCATTTGTGTTGTGATGCCACTGGGACTTTTATTTTGTGCTTGGTGGATTTTACTTCGTGGTTTGGCTGGAGCTTAACAACCAGACCACCATGTGGATGTTCCCCATCCTCCCTCCCTACCTCACCCTGCCATTTTCTATGAAAAGTAGTTTTACACCGCGAGAAAACGTGTTGTTTTTCTTAGTGTGAACAGATCAGATCATAGGTTAAAAAAAAAAAAATGACAAGAAATTGTACGCTTTAAAAGAAACGTGTGTTTTGAAACAGTTCCCTACGTGGCCGGACATAAAGATCTTCGAACGGCCTAATACCTAAATACGTTTTGTTTTGGATTTTTTCATCCTGGTCTGTACTACTGAGTAAAAATACCTCTTTTATTGTGCTGATTTGTGAACTTCTCTTACTTTCAAGTCTAATATATGTTTTTTTTTTTTCAGCTGGCAGGAGAAGCTCAAGAGCTTTTCTCAGTGCGACACGGTCCAGTGCGAGCTGCTCGCATTCTGCCAGCTCCTCATAACAGTGAGTATTTTCAGTACCGTTACTTGAGTATGATATGCACCTACCTGCAGTTAAGCACATATTGCATATTCTTGCTTGAATAATTATACAGTAGTGATGACATGATTATACAGCATTAAAACCATCGCCAGGTGAAGTTGACAACATTTGTTGTCAGTTCTTTTATCGGTGCTGCTGAGAAACATTTCTGCTGAGGAAACACAGAAAAACAAACACAGCAGGTGTCAGTATTTTTCACATCTCTGCTATAAGGGTAGAGATGGGTTCCTTTAGTTATTTTTATAAGGTATTAGCTTGTTGGCAGGATCTTTTGGGTAATGTGCTGTGGGATTTGTATTTTGTGCACAGGCTATTTATGGTGTTTTGCAGTGTGCAGCCCACATTGGCTGGTAGAGGAGGCTGCTACTGTCATGGAGCGTCTTTGCTTTCAAAGGCTGTTTAAATCTACAACAGTGTTCAGCTGTGTATTACGCATCAAAAGTAACATCTGCATTGATATCAGGACCTTAGGTTTCATAAACACACTGCATGATTGAAATTATGAGATGGTCAATGTTTTCCATCCATCAGTGATTGTAATGCTGTTGATCATTATGTAGCTTTCTTTATGGTATCAGTGGTATTAAAGTTCCACATCTACATATCTGTGTCAGAAGAAGCTGCATTCAACTGTGAAACACAAGCTTTTATACCTTGTAGTAGATAAAATCTCAGCTCGTGTTGTGCCACCTTCAGATGCTGTCTGAGATTTTTTTTTAACAGTAAATGTCTCTTCTGAAACCACACAGGGATGTGGAGGAAGTTCATTTAAACGTTTTTCCTTTGCAAGTCTCCTGAAGTGTCTTTTCAGCATAATTCGGAAATGTCTGTCCTGGAAAAAAAAACTCTGGTTAACTTGATTTCAGCATCCAAGGTCAACACTTAAAATTAAATTTTGGATGGCCTATTGTAATGTAGTTTTGGGTTGTGGGCATTTTAAGTGGTGCTATATCATTAAAATTAAAGAGTGCTCCTTGGTTCCTCATCCTAATGTTGTCGTAAATCTATGATTACTGTTAGCCCACTCTCAGTCAGTAGTCCATATTACTAGTAATGCAGGCATTGGTGTCCTTTTGTCATGAAGAGTTTAGCCAAACAAAGGGTATCCCAAGTGCATTTTGATCAAATTTGAGTTTTGTATTTGCGTTAGTATTATGTCATTAATGTAACACACGGGCCGCGGTAATCTGACAAGGATGATTGCTACAAAATGATGCCACAGAAAATCTTCTTTTAGCAAACATTGAAAAAGAATCATTGTTCATTATTAATGATGATTTTTGGATACCTTTATTTCAGAAAAGTTAGTGAATATTATTATTTTTTTTAAAAAGGAAGTAGAAAGAAAAACATTTTCGTCCACTCATCCAATTCAGGGTCTTGAGCTGGAGCCTGACATGGGGCCACAGGCGTGGTACGCCCTGAACAGGTTGCCAGTTTGTTGCAGGGCAACAATAGAAAGCTCGTAGTGCTTAATGTAAAAGCTGAGATCACACAGACCACAGTGGCTGCTTCAACCTGAGATGAACTTTAAGTACAGCAAGGAAACCACATAGAAACTGCAGTCTGGCATCTGAAGCGATCAAACAGCACCTGAATAACACTCTGTAGCTTCACCAAGTGACGTGTGAAATGCTTCCATATCCACCACCTGGATGCATGCACATGCATAATTAGTGCGTTGTAGTGTAAATTCCTCAAGGACAAAAAACAGACTGGCACGCGGAGCCTCCTGCATAGACCCCCTCTCTTACTATCTGATAGGGAGATTTCCGTCACTCACCCTAAAGTTGACTCGCAGATTTGGAAAGTGTAATAGAAGCTTTCAAAATCAGCATTTTGTGATTTACATTACTCACAATTTGCTTTTATGAGTAATGTAGCGTGGTCCAAATGAAAATTACAATGCAGGAGGAAAATGAGAATTTTTGTGAATCAGTATATTGAACAGTACTTTCAGATTCATTTCTTTTTGGAAGGAAACATTTCCCATGATGTTCTGTGAATGCACGTTTGATCTGCTTACCTAATGCTGTTTTATATGACCTGAATTACAAACAACGTTAAAGCATTTCATTTCATTTGTAATGTAAGTGAAATAGTCCCAGTAATGACAAACAAATGTGGCACTGGTTCCACTCATGGAAGGTTGAATGCAGTATTAATTGCAGTTCACATATTCTCAAAGTCATGGTGCAAATGGTCGACTTGTTCCACTGATGAGACTCTTTACAGACATCACGTTTAAATTTAATCCCTGCAGGTGTCAATCGGTTCTGTGAAAGATGGTTTGTGGCTTTTTTTTTTTTCCGGTGAGAAAATGGTCTTTGTGCTCGCCGTCTATGTTGCAGTCTTTTGGCAGATTTCAACAACACACAATGGCAGCTTTTGAGGAGTGCTGGAAGTGGATAAAAGCAAACCACAGTAATAAGAAGCAGCAGATAGCCCCGACACATGAGGGGAGTAATTCTCTCAGCAGAAAATAAATATGAATTGTACCACTGCAGGGAAGGACACTGATTGTAATCTGTTAGGGTGCAAACAGTGTTGCACTGTGGCGAGCCATTAAAAGGCCAATTGTCTGGGATATGAGGCTGTGGGTGGGTGGACTCGTAAAGCCCTGAAAATAGGTGTTGATTATAATAAGGAAAGGTTCCTCCTTCCTGGAATAGAGAAGGAAAAGCTGGTTTTCCAAAGGAAGTAAACGCGTTTATCCACATCTCGTTTACGAGCTGTGATCTTTTGTTGTTTTGGAAAATGAAGCAATGACTTCTCTGTCTGACAACAAATGAGCATTGAGGAGATACTTTGTGAATGCTCTCTGGTCTTCATGCTAGAGGAAATGCCATGCAGTTTAATATGTAGCCTGATGTTTCGGGCGATGTCATAGTATTATTTAAACATACACTTACTTGTTTCTGTTACTATTCATTGCAATATTAATCAAATCAAAGTTGCTCTATGCATCTTCCCAGAATGTTTTCTTTTTTTAGTTAAATGTGCCATTCACCAAGTCTCCAAGGAGCATATTTATGTTCCGGCTCAATATCTTGACTGATGACAGAAACATGAAAGGAGAGAAGGATCCTGTTGGTAGTGTTAAAGGCTGGTACGGAAGGCACGTTTGCTCTCATGCCATACCACAGGAACTTGGGCTGATTACTGTCAACCCTCAAATTACAGTCCTCTAAAGGGTAACATCTTCTTCAGTCTAAGCACCCCCATCCACTCAGTCCCCTTATCCTTTGCCAAACTTCAAAAATGAGACAATTAGGGAAAATATGGGATCAGAAATACTTAATGCAGCATGATTTCTCTTCATTTTTCACATGCCCACTGGACTTTGCATTTTCAGTAAGATTTCTCCATCATTTTTGAGTTTTGTTAACTTTTTTTTGGAGGAACAAAAATGTTTGGGTTTTTTTTTTTTTTATTATTTTACATCAAGCTTCATTTATTCTTTTAGCTCAAATTTACAGTAGAAAATCAGTAGAGACTAGCAAACAAAGTCTTTAAATTAAGTGATTCCATGTTTTGGATGGAAAAAAAAAAATCTCCATTTATCAAAAAATATTTTGCAACCATAATTGGATTATGGGGCAACCATAGTAATGTAATCAGCACGTTTCCTGCCATGGTAATAGCCTGCCTGTTGTATGAGGGTGGGGAGTGCTCGAGCCCTCACATGTTTGGTAAAGAATGTCTCTCTTTGTTGTGTGCAGATTCTGCTGTTTCTCATCTGGCTCTTCCTCTGACTCCTCTTCCTCCTCAGGTCCTGTAAAGCTGGACAGTTTTGCTGACAAGAGGCCCCTCCTTGGGGTCTGCAAGAGCACGGGGTCCTCTGGGTGAGTTCAGGCTTCGTTATAAAACTGACATCACTTCCTGTCGGTCACCCATAAACTGCAATGCAAAATAGTGACTTTGCTTCCCCTCTGTTTATAAGTGATGAATTATAGATTCACATCTTTCTGCTATAATGTTGTGCTATTCTGTGCGATAAGTGACTGACAGCTTAACTAGTGGAGGGGCAAAAAATGATGTTCTATAATGTCGTCTTAAACTTAAAGACTAGATGCCCGTTAAGCTCTGTCTTTGCCTAGTAAAGACAGGCATCTACTTTCTAATTAAAAGTGCACTTACTGGAAAGTGAGAAACTAAAGCAACCTGTGTCTCATGGGATTTAGCCGTCCTTTCTTTAAAACCTGCCAATAGTGTTTTACTTTCGGTGATGTTATGAAGGACAACAAATGCTCCATCTGAAAGTCATTTTTAAAAATAAGAGGCATCAAAGGACACCCAACATTTTGTTACGAACCCTTCACATGCAACTTGAGGTGAGCCACCCATGTGGGCTTAGTGACTATTAGTGGCAGTGTGGCTGGAATGCGAGCAGTACCTGAATGCCCCACAGGCTGGGAGAAGGGTGATGGAGCAGATGTGCAGAAGCCTGGGATTGTTAGGGTTAGGCCTGGGAATGTCATGTCTTTGTTTAGTGCAAGAAAACTTACTTCAAAAGTGACAGACCCCGAGGCATCTTGCACTCCCTTCTCTATACCCAGTTTGTGCCCTCCCTTCTTCCCCCCTCTTCCACTTACTTATGCTGCTCTTCCAGAGCAACACAAAATTTAACTCAATATATCCTCCCCAGGAAATGAAATAAGGAAGTCTGTCTTCAGCTGGGTCTCGATGGAGACCACCTTCTTGATGTTTTCCAGGAACTGCCGCCACTGTCTCTCTGACGCCATTGCCATTGCTTCTGCTTTTCCTATGTCCTCACTGACACTGAGACAGGCAGCGTTTTGACGGTTTGGCAAATCACCCAGGCGTCGTTCAACACTAATGCTGAAAACATGTACTGTGTTGAAAAGCAGAAACCCTGACCTCTGGCTGAATGGCACAGCCTGGTCCTTCCCTCTACAGAAGTGCTCGGTAAATAACACTTTGGTCAAAGACAAGAAGGAAAAAAGCTTCCGGGTGCGGCGCTGTACTTTCCATCGGGCCTGTTCATAAACTTACTAAGGTCCTCGCACAATTTTTAGCATATAATCATTTTGAAATAACAGCTTTTGTTAACCACCAAAAAGGATGCCGTCCTGACACTTAAATGGAAAACAGATTGGACTCTTGGCTGCTATAGCAGTGCTGGTTTAGAAGTCGGTTCAGTCAGCTCTAGGCTTAGATTACAAGATTTGCAAATTAAAGGAAAACCAGAGAAGGGAAAAAGCATGTGTGCTAAAGCGCTGTACTTGTGGATTTCCAGCCAGGCACACTCAACATAATTTTATCAATGGAAAGGATTATATGTAAAGTCCAAACAATGTAAGGATCCAGTGATTTTCTTGACAGTAAAGCTACATATGCGTCCCTTTCACTCTGTACCAGTGCCAGAGGGCTTTAGGAATTAGTAAAGACTGCTGGTGCCCTTGCAGACCTTGGTGTGTACGTCTGCTCACATTTCTGGAAAAGATTTAAGTTTCCTTCCCTTTCTAGCTGTTGTTATTATTTTCAGTCGTTTTAATTACATCCACAGGTATTAGTATTCTCAAAGTGATCCTCAGTGAAATTTTATGGGAAAGACCAAGGCGACTTAACTGTTTGCGGGTGTTTGAGTGCACACATATCTTGGGCAAAAGTTCAGTGATGAATAAGTGTGCTTTGTTCTCTGGAGTGACATTTCCAACCTCCATCTACCCCCTCACAACATCTCCACATGCCGAGAGGATGTGGTCCCCTCAATATAGACTTCTTTCACCATCAGAATTAATACTGCACGGGCTATTTCTAGACTCTAGTTAATACACGTGGATGAACAGTCACTACTGAGGCCATGGACAGGCTTTTTTGAAGGGTTGTACAGTATGTCAAACAGTAAACAGTGTTCTACATCCTGAATGCCCACCTCAAGCGGCCCTTTTATTATATTGTTTTTTAAAAAGAGCGCCAATTTCAAAAGGCGGATGCATTGCACCACTGCTCACTCCTCTTGTGCGTCACTGCTGAGTGTTTTTCTTCTAAAAAAAAAAAAAGCTACACACTAGGCTGTGTAGGTTATTTATTTATATTACAAATAAGTATTTTTATGTGTTGCTGATGGGGCTGAAAATGTCTGGTAGTGATGTTAGAACAACAGAATCATCAGTTCACTTTAAATCTATAATTGTCAGTTGACAGCTAACTTGATTGAGAGATATTTTTTTTAATTATTTTGTTTTTTAAATCTATAAAATGGTGTATTTTGTTTTTACTTGATATACAAAAATTAAACATGATAATAATACTTAGACAATAAATGCATTAGTACCTAGAGGCACGACACGGATGGATTTTAGTGCCACTATAGACGTGTCCATGTGTCGTATACATTGCGTGCTTACGCCTTTGAAGGACAGATGGTTAAAAGCTTTCCTAACAAAAAGCCCTTAAATGGCGGGTGAGGTAATCGAAGGAACAACAGTGAGCATACACCCAAGACGTCAATCAAAGAGACTAGAGTCTGTGTATCACACGTGGTTATTAAAAGTCATTCAAAGTTGTTTTTTAAAAAAAAAATTGATGTTATTGTTATTGGTTACAGCTTAATTAGCCAACAGAAGCACTTAGTTAGGGGCTTGGAAAAAAAAAATCATGGTCTGTTTTAGAAGTGACCTTTTCATGACATTAGCTACATGTCCATTTTTATGGTTACCAAGGCAACATTTTCCTCATCTAATATGATCGGTTGATCACATTAGTCTGCTGTTCAGAGACAACGTGCACAACACACATGACCCTAAGTAGTCACCTTCATAAATATGGCTCCTTTTAACCCTATTTAAGCGATTGACCAGTGTTTCCTGTTGAGATTGGGCAAGCAAATAAGCCATGCTTGCACAATAAATGTGAAAAACACATTGACAAATGGATATAGTTTTCATCTTTAAATGTTGAGGCATCAAACTATGCAAATTATCGGTGCAAGCTGATGTGCTTTGATTTCAGTTTCTACTACCTAACTCTAATTTCCCATAAGTCATAAGGTGCTGTTTCGTGGTGCAGTGTTACTTTAAAAACAAACCTAAAAAGCTACACAGAGGGTTGGGTGAAGCGTGCCTCCTCCCACCACTCACACTGACAGTAAGTGCCATGCAAAATCCAAAGTAAATGTACAGCAAACACAATTTCATCCTCCTGCACATTTGCATTTAATCTGCTTTAAATCCTTTAGTGAAATATCACAGGTTATTAACTACATGGTTGGAGGCAACAAATTCCACTTAGCCCACACAAACACTTTTGATGGCAAAAGCCCATTGAAGCACTAAGCACTAAGTGTTTCAGTGCATTTTCATGACAGGTTTTGCTCTGTGCACCGGATGTATCCTTTTTCTAAAGTGTATTAAATGGAAATCGTGAAGCATTTGTATAAAACAAGCCACCAGATTAAGGGATTTGGAGAAGTGATGCTTTTTATCCACCATGAGGTTATGGTATTCTTCACTGTCACACCATGACCATGCGCACAAACGTGCTGTCCAATCTTAGCTGGAGGGTGGATGCTGCCGTGAACGTATTTAATTTGTCCTGCATCAAAATTGCGGTAAAGCTGTATCAATTATGTTCAAGATGATCGGAGTATTTAGACACCGTGTCAGCCCAGAGGACAATCCACAGTCCTCCTTGTGCCCTGGCTGGCAAAATTGGCCTTCAATTTGTGGAAAGGAATGTCATGTTCTCCACTGAGAAAACCATTTTGATCACATTGTTCCCTGACACTTTTGTCATGCTCCTGCGTGGAAATGAGAGTAGCTGTAATCTGTTCTTTCACTTCCCCTTTTTCGTTGCCCCACATGTGGACACACATACGTACTTGTGCAGTGCATAGGCAGAGCTCAGGGGCTCAGGCTTCACTGTGGAACGTTTATTTTGACTTCCATGTCTGCTTTATGTCTGTCGAAAATGTGTTCTGCCTCGCCAGTTTTCCTCCTTCAAATAGGAAGTCAGATTATACTCAGTAGTACTGGAAGTGGTGCATATAAACACAGCCGACAGGCTGAATGATTAGTAATGACTTTTCAAACTTTTACCACAGCTTCATTCTTTAAGCCAGGCCCCTGTGGTCAAAGCAATTAATATTTTATTTTACTAAAGTTTAAACTTTTCCTTTCCTCTAGATTGAAGTATATTGCAATACTATTGTAATTTTCTCCAGATGTTAACTGTTAAGTAACACCCACTGTTGGAGGGCTCGCTATCAGTCTTAGATTAAGGCTTAACTGGGCAAAAATAATCAGATGCCTTTTTATGGCTGTAAGTAATGAAGTTATGAAGTTGGGGAAGTCTCATCTCTACCGATATTTAAAAGAGGTCCAAAAATGACTTTACTTTGAAGCTTCCCTGAGATGTTGGAGGAGACATACTTTCTGATTACATAATCCGATTAGAAGATAACAAAAATTGCATCCATGATAAACATGGGGCTGTAGAGATGGCAATCTCCATCCACCACTTCTGCCCAGGCTTAAATATACTAATAACGACTGAGTGGCATAATCTCTCCAGCATGTCCTTCCCTGCAGCCACCTTCTAGATTACTGTGAAATTTTGTACAGATATTTATGAATCCAATGATTTGGCTATGATTCCCTTTCCTGTACTACTTTTGGTAAGTGGGCATTGCACCAGCCACTATTACATCCCAATTGTGATGCATTTATATGCCTCCAGCAGCTCATTGTCACTCCCTTAACAGGAGTCCTGTGCCTTTATGACTAATAGGGCACACAGGCTTTTCTATTGGTCTATTGATTGCAGAACAACAAAGATTAAAAAGTTAATTATTACTTTTTGAGTTATTGCACTAAATATATTTTACTAAATGCTAGCAAGTAATTTTGTCTTTAGAGCTGATGAAATAGTCATGAAAAGTTTTGCTCTGAAAAATATAAAAGTTGAACACCGGCCTAAGTTGATACGTCACATTTCTTATATAGCTTTAAGATGTCAAAGCAGAAGAAAGAACTGCTGTATGACCAGATGTTTCTTGTGTCAAGTGCTTCCACTTAACATAGACAGAAAATTGGCACATGAGGTTAAAATGGGATCTAATGCAAGCCATGGTTTGGGTAATGAATATTAATACCCACTTCACTGCTGTCAAAGAAAGAATAAGCTGAATTTATTGGGTGCATATACATAAATCCCATGTTGATTTTTCCCCCATTGTTGTGCTTTTAATGTTACACATCTTTGAGTCACAAACTTGTAGGAGTTTTTTTAAAAATGTTTTGTAGCTAGTATAGTCAGATTTAATGGGTTTGTTATCTATTTAGCTGCACTTTTCACTCTAATGCAGTATGCTTTAACACATAAACACTAACAATGAGTAAAAGCCTGTACATGAATACACATGGACAAACACAGGGTAGTTTGTTTTCAAAATGCTGGCAATTATTCTTATTATTATGTGAAGTATTAAATAGTGGAGGAAATGTATTTCTGGCAGACATGGAGCTGTGGTTGAACTTTTTACCCTAATTACTTTCCTGCTAATGCCTCCAGCCTGCCGGAATCACTGTGGCTCCCCCAGGCCTCCAGTAGGCTCTGATGTGGCTAGTATTTGTGTGTGGAGAAGGGGAGCTCTGGGTTTCAGCAGAGAGCCAATAAGAGTCATAAGAGAAAACAAATAAGGAGGAGTAGAGAAAAAAACGTTGCACTGCAGTTTTTCTTTTCTTTCCCTTTGATTTCATAAATATAGAATTTTACATAAACTCATCATGGGGACAAATGTCATGGTAATTTGAGAGTTTTAATGATTTCTTTGAACTGTTAGAATTATTGTATGTATTGTTAATTTCTTTAGCGCCATACAGGGTCATAAGTATACATACAGGCTCAAATATATATACATATACACCCAATAACATTTTGTTAAGTGTCCCTTATCAAGTATGCTTTTGGTAGCCATTGACAATTTTCTGGTGTAATTCTAGCGGGTTATTTGACCACTCTTTTTGCCAGAATTGGTAGAGTTCATTGGACTGGTTGGGAACTGGTTTGGGAACGCCATTCTAGAAGCTTAGTGTTAGTCTGCTTTACCCCTGTAAAGACCAGTTTTGATGTGTTTTTGGAATCATTCTCACGTTGGACCACCCAGTTGTATGGTTTAAGCCATCAAGCTGTTGATTTGAAGTGAAATTAAGGAATTTGGAGGCAGTCCTCTTGCAATGTACCAGTACCACTGGCAAAACAGCATAATGCTACCACCACCATGCTGGACAGTTGGTACTATGTTCTTCTGTTTGAAGCTTCACCTTCACCTTCAAACATACCTCTTGTCATTGTGGCCAGATGGGTCAATCTTTGTCTTCTCTGTAAATAAAATGTCCTTTCCAGAAGGCATTTGGCTTGGTCATATGGGCAGCTGCAATTTTCAGTTGAGCTTTAAGGTGTTGATTTTCGACTTGGTCAAGTAAAACTCACTTTGGACTGGAAAGAGAAAAACTACAAAAACGGAAACTGCAAGTTGTAATCATCCATGATCTTGATCACTAACGAGAATAAGCTTTGGCCTTGTCAAATTAAAAGACACTGTGGAACCTTCAGCATGAATAATTAAAAGTTTTAAGTGTATGTATATGTTCGAGCCGGTATGTGTACTTGACCATGTGTAAATGAGAGAAAATCCTAAATAAATTCAAATTGTGCACCCATTTCTTCTTTTTTTTAAAAGTCATATTTAAAGTCATAAACTTCTGACTACAACTGTAAATGGGGTGCGTATGCAGGTGGAGGCTAGTGCAAGTCTTATGCTAGTCCAAGATTTTGGTTGAGATACAATAGGCCAAAAATTTTTTATATTGTTTTCCAAATTTTTTGTGAACTAGAACATTCGAGGCTGTTCCTACACCACCACTACTCTCTGAATAGTGGAAAATACAAATTTCTTGTAATTTAAAATAATTTTTTGCACATTTGATAATATCTCATTTAAATATCTGTACATCAAATAACATGTCTTAGTCGTGCTAGCTTAAAAACATGACATATGTGAGACTAGGAAAAATCAGTGATTGCCCAGTGATTACATAAAATCTTTTTGCATTTGATAATTGATTACAAGCAGTCACCCAAAGGCTGAGTGTACAACACCCTCTGCTTGACCACTTTGGATGACAACACAATTGTGCAGGTCGACTGGTGGCGGGACTGGTTGGTCTCCAACTCCAATACATCTTTGGCATATTTAAATGCATCGTTCATGAAAGCTTGTAATGCAAACAGTAATTTTCTTAATGGAAGCAAACAGCTGGACATTTTTTAAAAGATAACTAAATTAAAATTCATCCAAATTTACCTGTAATTCTTTTCCTTTACAACAACAGCAGTGGAAACTGTAGCTTCTAAGAGAGTTTATTGTCAAGAACACTTTTCTATCTTGCCTAGAATAAACGTCTGAGGAGAGCTCTGAGTACTTGTTCAGTGTTGGCATAAACTGCTGTCTGTTGGCAAGGCTGATCCTAAATTTCTGGTTTTAATATTGAAAAGTGAGATTACGATTCCCATTCCTCAGAAGTTTTACAGTCTGCAGTTGGAGCATCAGAGTTCTATCTTTCAGCAGAAGCAGACTCAGCTTCCCAAACCGAGCTTGTATTTGTGTAGCATTTCCACACTATGTAATTGTCGTCTATATTTGGGGAGCTTGTAAAACTTTGCAGCAGTAGGAAATGTGGTGAAGTCCCTTCCTTGTAAATTAATTTATTTGCCTTCTTTTTAATTCCTTCTATGGCTTCCATCTTATGCTTTCTACAGTCACATGAAATCTTGTGGTTTGGATCTCCCGGTTTAAGTTCACATTCATGGAAAGACGTGTGCAGATTGCCTCAAAGGAAAAGTGACAGATGTCAGTATGTTTAATCCAGGAGGAAGTAATGACACAATAATAAGACACGTGCCATCCATAATAGCCCCTAATGACCGTTGTAAACCGTTGTGTATCTAAAATTAAAATGCATGCTTATAAATGTGGCACTGTGCAGAGTAGTAGAAGACAAAAATGACCCAAGCAGCCAGCATTTACTGTAAGACCATCTGAAATAGTTATGCATTCAGCAAGTCTGCCCTGTACTTGTTTTATGCCCACAGCAATTTAAATTCAGAAAATTCTGGACCGTCCCAAACTGACCGCAACTCAAGTCTTACAATTTCTATGTGGTTGATCTTCCTAGCCTACAGGTGCTCGTACTGTAGTTTCAATGGTGACACTATTTTTTTCAAAGAAGTTACATTTCTTAAGGACTAAAATGCTATTTTAAATATACAATCATAGAAACATTGGTAAATTGGTTGCTGTGCCATTCTTCCCCAGACTAAAAGCCTTGGCGATCATGTTGACATTTTTGGTTTAAAATACCTCAGCGACTTTGCTGTGACATTAAATGTAGATGTTCCCAATGCTCCCCAGAGAACAAATACTGTTCGACTGTGTTCATCCCCTAACTTTTCACTCGGTTTCACAAGAAGGACACAGCGTGTCTGAGGCTGGCATTCTGGTTGGAACATAAAAATACTAAAGTTTGACACTCAAGTCCTCCTCTTTATGCCATCGTATCCCACAACAGACGAATTTAACAGAAATGTAGTTTCTCTCTCTCTAACCATGTTCTGTTGTCATTTTGCCGTTTTCAAGTTCTGTATCTGACAAGCCCTTTACATTTTCTCCTTAATTTTTGGAGTAGCTTCTTGTCCTGTCACAGGAAGTAAATGAGCCAAGCCCCTTTTCCTCCATCTCCCTCATTTTATATCCTTTCAGACCCAAGGGCCAGTTTGAGTAATAGTAATTGACACATTGATCTAATAGGGCCATCATAATAGGCCTGTTACTGAGCTGGGCAATGGTGCTCGGCGTCACCTTAACATGTGCAAGGACTGACATCCCGCCATGATCCATAATGATAATTGTGATTTAGCCTTGCTTTCAACCTACGCCCCAGTGTCCCCGGCATCAGGAAATCTTATTACATCTGACCCCACATTGCCTCCATTAGAACTAGGTCATTTGTTAAAATACTGCAAAAGCAAAACAATTGAACCCTGTGCCATTTTGATTCTATAACAGTGGGTTATCATTGTCCCTTTGAATCAATTCCAGGGGCCCATTTTTCGGGATAGAGCTTTGAATTGGATTGATCGGACTCTGATAATGCTGAAATCAATGATGCAGCCGCCTGAAAGTAAATTATCGTTGAGCGAAATTTTCGGATTAATCTTAATGCCAGTATTCTTGATTGGTATTGGTCGCTGTACTTGCAGGGCGAGCACCATTGAAATGTTGACGGAGACATTAACTGTCAGGATGGAAAAATGAAACGGGGATTCTTAGAAACTTTTTCCACGGCACATCTTCTGTCTTCCTAAAGGGGCAGGAGCCACTGGAGGGACGAACACACTTGGATTAGCTGGGTTAGCATCCAGGCAGAAAAACACAGTCCACACTTAGTCTTGAGACAGTGTTTAAAATCTAGGCTTAGGTTGTGACCCAACTTCTCACTTGGCGCCTTTGCTGTTTAGCTTCGGAAATATACAAAAGAACGTTAGTATGTACCTGTGTGTATAAATGTTTGTGCGTAAGCGTGTGTGGATGTGTAACACATAATGTTCCCTTAGAGTTTCACTCTTGTATCAGTCATCAAGATAGTTGCTGGGTATTGTTGCAGCAGTTATTTCATTTTGCATCTCTGGGTGTGTGTTCCTCCCTTTGTTTGTGTTAAGGAAAAAAAAACATGCATGTCAGATTTTAGTGCCTCTGATCTTACCTAACACATGTGCATTTGCGAGAGTGTGCGTGCATGTGTGTGTTAGCAGTGAGTGGTGAAGTCGTGTTTGTGTCTGTGCTGTCCAAGCTGATTTTTAAACAGATGTTGACAGAGTGTTCCACAGGATTGTGTTCCTAAAACACCACTTATGAAATAGGAAAACTTTACTTATTCCATATTTGGGAAATTCTGTTACTGCTACTATCTGCTTCTTACTGCTTCTGCTACTTTTACAGCTATTACTAGTTGTAAAGGATTAAGTGAAGCACCGTGGATACTTTCTGGGTGCACTGTATAACATAAAAAGAAGCTAAAGGCTAGACAAGTTTGTGAAAACATCATCTACATTTTTAATCTCTGCAGCACTCCAGCTTGTCATAATGAACAAGTTGTTGAGATTCTTCCATCTTTAACACATCTTCAACAAATATCAGTCTGCAGGATTTTTCAAGTTGAAATGATGGCCCAGTAGTCATGAGACATGTGAAACACTGCACAAATACAGCGAGAGTGTACATAAGAACCATGGAATCCAGGGTGGAAGAAATGAGAGAAGAGGAGGGCTGAAGAGAAGGCTGTTTGGGGTAAAGACAAGTTGGGTGCTCTATCACCAGGTCCATTAAGCACTTCCTGCATTGGAAAACGTGGTATGGATGGATTCAGAGTGCCAAAAGCATTGTGCCAAAAATGCGTCAGCCTTGTTTACTTAACTAAGACTAGAGTGATGAAGGTGTTGCTGCAGAAGAATCTAACAAAAAAATGCTGGATCAGTTCACACATAATAGACTGTTTGCTCAGATTTTGCCTTGATGCGTCTGCTCTGCCGTTCGGTAACAAGGTACGTTGGTCAATCAAATAAAGGGTGGGCATATTCCAAGGGCCTGTGCTTACAGAGACACATTTGATTATTGAATCTTTTTATTGCAACACACCAACATCACTGCAGTTTCTGGGCACCAGTGAAAGATCACAGCAAGGCTCTGAACTATTAACATTATATTTTCTACATCTATTCTAGTCTTGTGAACATTGTTTCCTTACTTTTCATCCAACAAAAAGGATGTTAGGCTCACCTGCAGTTGAACTTGGTGCTGATAGGTTGGTGTTAGGATGCTAACATCTAAACTGATGTGGTGGTTGTAGTGAACATTAGGATGTTAGCATTGCTAGTCATTGCGAACATGTTGCATGATTATTGGCTGTAAATTGTGTTGTTGTGATGCATCAACGCTCTCATATGAGTAAAGGGTTATAACAAATTGAAAGCCCTCGCTGGCTGTGACCCACTGATTCTCATAAACAGGCACTTTAGAGGTATCACACTCGATCCTGTTCCTTATCTGTAAATGGCTTTTTTGGGGTCTCCTGATAATGTCATGTATGTTTTCCATGGTTTGCCTTTGGTATATTACACAGTGGGTTTATTTTGTGCGATAGTTTTGAATCAGAGTGACAGACAAAGAAGAAAAGCAATAGTGAAGACTGGCACGGCAGACGGACCTTGACGCAGGAGTCGGTCAGAACAGGGTGTGCTGCTGGAATATTCAACGTGGCTGAGGTCATCTGTCTCTTGTAATGGATGAAGGTCTTTCCATAATGATGTCTTCATTTGAATAATGTCCAGATTTCCCTCGGTGGGAGTTGCTGTAACTTGGTAGTAGCTGTCTGCTGTTGAAGCCACTTCCTAATGGTGTCTTCCACTGGCTCTACTCATCAGTAAAGGGATGTTATCGATCATGTCGACTCTCCTTCTTCACCTAACTTTCACAATGTTGATATAATCAGTGCTAGTGTGCAGCTGTTTTTGTGCTTCTCTGTAACATGTTTTTAATTGTTTTTTGTTTTTTTACTCCATTCAACAGAATTTGAAGTTTTATATCACACCGTTTCCCTTTAATCTGCCATGAAAGTCATTGTTATATTTTAGAATCACTGCCTTCCATTTGTCCAAAAAGTATCCATGCTGAGACTGATGAGGTATGTATCTACACTTAGTATGCACAAGCAGACTAAATGGACTGTTGAAAGCACTTCGTCCTATGGCTCAAAAAACAAAACTAACACTACAGTTCACCCCTGAATCCTCAGCCAACACGGCACCACAGGCCCTGCCAAGGTTGACAGAGAATGGAAGAGCAGTAGAGGCGTTCCTCGCAGAGACAGAGAAGGGGCACAAGGGACGGGGGGTAGTGGAGGGGAGTCTCTTGATTAAGATTTATGTCTAAACTTTCCTGTTCTAGCAGCCGTTGCCTGCTGTTGGATAAGCTCCCTTACACACCCCTCTTCTTTGCTGTGTTGATAGAAGGGCTTCTAGTAAATGTGTTTCATGACAAAGCATTTCCCCTTTTGCCCTTCATGTTACTCCCCTTTACTCTGGATTCCCAGAAGGTGCAGGGCAGTGGGACGTCGGGAAATCAAATAAATTTTTGTGCTTCAAGTTTGTTTTCATACATTAATGCACGTAATCACAACGATTGTGTGATTGGTCTGTGAGCACTCCCAAAACACGCGTGACCTAAAGCTGACAACAGTGCCCGAATGCCTTCTGAGGAGCTCTGCTAACATGCTGCTCATGCTAAGCCTTCTGTGTAGTAATCCTGCAGCTTTGGATTATATAAGCCACCTATATTGGTTACTTTGAATCATGCATACGATGCTGGTCTCCCAAAAAGTAGATCTGTTTCGACAAGTTCAGTGATAAAGCCTTAAATGAAAAACTGACCACCAAAATCACAAAGTTAAAGTAGAAAACAGGACTTTTCATTCCTGCAGATGTAATTCTGTTAATTACCTGAAAACTCGTGTCTGTTGGAAACCTGGTAAACTGCACACACGCTGGAAGTGACTTCAGGCAAAATAACTATGGGCCATGAGAAGTGGGTGAGACCCATGATTGATGAGCGGATGATGAGACTACCAGTGAGAGAGAAGATTGTTGATTGACATATGACCTTGCTAGAGGGTCACCTAGGCAACCGCGATGAAGGGATGAATGGGACTGAAAGGTGAAAGAAAAGAAACCTACAGTTTTTGAAAAAGTAGTAACTTTCATTGTACAAAGAATATCAGGTGTGTTTTGCTTTTTTTAAGCATGTTATTAGTGTGCTTTACTTTCCACAATTTAAAGTTTAGTTACAAATGGAAAAAGTGAAGCGTTTGGGTGAAAGTCTGAAGTCCCAGTGTTTTATCAGTGGTTACTAGATTATCAGTTCATAAAGTTTTCAAACACTTTAAAATTAATGGTGTTTAAAAATGTTGCCCTTTTTTTTTCTTTTCTCCAGGACGAGCCCCCCCTACTGCTGCGCTGACCTGTATTCGCTAAGGACGGGGGAAATGGTTAAATCAATTCAGTTCAAGACGCCTATCTATGACCTCCACTGCAACAAACAGTGAGTTTGGCTAAACAGAATAAGTAAATGCATTTAAAAAGACTTTTGTCATGTAGTCACATGAATGGTTTTTCCTTCTCACAGTATCCTTGTTGTGAGCCTGCAAGAGAAGATTGCAGCATTTGACAGCTGCACATTCACCAAGAAGTTCTTTGTTACAAGTAAGAATATTAAACACATGAGTCCTATAATGCTTATTTACTGCTCCAGGGGTAATTGTTCATATCGAACATGGCAAAAGTTTTAAATAATAAAGTTGGAAAAGAGTGGTTGTTCCGTTCTCTGGGTGCTCTGGTTTCTACTGCTGTGTATCAACTCGGCTCTAGCTGTGAGAACAGAGCTCACCTGGGATTGAGGTGAGCCGAGCGGCTGCACTAACCCAACATGAGGCAAATAAGTGTTGCTTTTTTCGACTGTGAATCATGCAAAGCTACTCTCTGAGAACGACAAGAAATGACAAACATTAAAATGCATAGAATACGTCTTCTTTCAATTCTCTCAGCCTGCTACATAATCTGGCAAAAAAAGAGAGGGAGGTTTTAATAGGTTACAGAAATCAATTGCTTTTCACATCAAAAACAAGAATGATTGTTGTCACATGTGGCCTGTCATTATTTTATTGTAGAAATATGTATTTATCAAACACGGGGCCAAACCCCAGCCCTGTACTTTGTGTAGTAGCACAAACAAACAGTGCCAGTCACGTAAAATTCTTTCTTCAAACTTAATCTTTCCAAACATGATCAGCGAGTCTGTCATGCCCGCATCACACAACCCAAACAAATACAAGGCACATCATTGATTATAATACAAGCCACCAAGACCTGCTGGAGTGGAATCCTCTTAAGCATCGCATTGTGACTAAACTGCTTTTATCAAGACAAGATGGTGAGACCCTTCATTTGAAGCTCAGCACAGGAAAACTGTTTACGACACAGCCCTCGCATCCTCCCGGCTGTACCTGCCGTCTCTGCTCAGGGAGTCTGTGAAAGAAATGCCAGACTGTATTACAAGGCCATTGCTGTCTACTTAAGTCATTGACTGGAGTAAACTGACCTTACTGGCTGGCTTTAATGTGTCTCCTCTTTGTCTGCCTGCCTTCCCTATCAGCGTCTGGGCAGCAGGAAACCAAACATATTCAATAGTTATTAATCGTTTCTGAATGCAGGGGCCTCCTCTTCATAACATCGTTTGGTCTGTTTTGGCCATAAAAGCAGTAAACAAAGGGTCCTGTGATGTGGGGAGATCTGCTTTGGATGAGCAATTCTACCTCTGCATGTGCTCTTCTTCTCCAGGGATGTGATGGTGGGCATGTCATGTTTTCATGAGCACTTAGTGTTTGTCCCTTGTTTATGTTCTTGCTTTGCATCGAGTGGTGTGTGTGCTCCTAGCTGGTGCTTGCTCAGCCCCAGAAACTTTCTTTCCCCTCTGCTCAGTCCTGTTTGGCTTTTGAATGGGACGACTCACAATCGTAGTCCTTAATGTGTTTTTACAAAAAGTGCGTGTGGAAACGTTTGAGGATTCATAAACAAGACGACGACTACTTTTCACATGCGTTTGAAACCAAACGTTTTCCCTTTCTGATAAAACGTAACTGGAAGCAAGTTTTCGAACTGTGTCCCTCAACGTTAGTCTTTAATTGACTTACTGTTTATCAGTCCTGGAAATTTTAAGTAAAACACACTTGGTCATGTGCTGCTGCCCTGACCTTCACATGTATGTCTTAATAATACTTTTGAGTTCATTGTTTCGTAAATGTTTCCGAGGCATTCAGGCCCAGCCTCAAACGTGATGCTGTCCACACACTGCTCATGGAAGTGTTTGGTGCTGCTATGCAGCTTTGTCGCAGACGTCTTTTCAAACACAAAGGTTGTCTTTTACAACCTGTGTTTGCATGCCACAGCAAAATTGGCGAGTACTGGTTTTCTTCATGTGTTCTTCTGTTAAAATTATTCCTGTTCTTTTTTGCCACTTTCAGGAAATTCACATTTTTTTGCTTGTAGCAGGTGAAGTCGCTTTACATTTTGAGAGTAGAGCTTCTGAATTTCCTCTATCGACAGTTTGTATTCAGTGTTCATTAGTTTGTTTCTATCTCTGTCACATTCAGCTTTTTCTTCTTCATCATGTGTTTTTTTTTTTTTTTTTTTTTTTTTTTTTTATAATTTATTTCCCCGAATCTGGGATTTTTTTTACTTGGGTTGAGCTCTTTTGAAATTGCTTGTACAAAATGTTTACTTTATGTGGGCACGTTAGAGATAATACTTAGATTTAGAGATGGATGTTTGTAGAAGCTTTTCAGCTAATTAGATTTCAGATGAGTCCTTTATTAATTTGAATCATAATAGTGGGATGAAGCAGCCAGCAGTCAAACATTTAGTGTAAAGCCAAAACGATGCAACAGCCATTCAAATATTTGACCTTAAAACCTGCATAAAAAATCCAGGCATGTGCATTATTGACCTCACGCACACTGACCAGGTGTGCTCGTGCACTTTTGGATTGCAAGAAAGTGATTTTTCACTTTCTTGTGAAAAGAGGAGTTTCAATTTTATTTAAACAACACCTGTTCAAAAACATTTTTTATATTGTAATGTTAAATCTTTGTGGGATTTTTCAAATGTTGTTGTTTTTTTATGCAACAAATAGTTTAGACTGAGCATCTTGTGTCTCACAGAAAGGATTTTGCTGGCTTGGGTGAAAACCTGGCCTGTATGTTCAGGAAGGAAAAAGAACCTTCTAAAAACTGGGAGTATCGGAGAAGAAAGATCAGCCGATCCATCCATCAAGTCTTTTCCCTCTTCTGGTTTAGTCACATGCTCTCCACCCAGGATGTCAGACACTTTCTGTCTTGCTTGGCCTTGGAGGGGCAAAAAAACCTTCTCTGGCATCACCAGCAACCCTTGTGACTCACCTAAAACTCCCACCGACCCTCCTATCGGCTCCTTCCCCAACACAGTACACTAAAGCCTCCACCTCATCTGCTCCCTGAGCAATAAATTATTGTCAGCAAGCCATTTGCCCCACACCTCTGTGCACTTACATCAGCTAAGTGTGTTTGCATGTTTGTGCACGTGTGAGACAAACACCTACCTTTTTAAAAGATCATCACTGGATCAGCATTTTGCTGCTTTGTGTGTTTGCCATACTGGGAAGGAGAGACTGTCACTGTCTGTGTCTGCTTACATTTAAAGATATTTATGATGAAATCAATAATTTCTTCATTCTGTTTACGGGCACATGCAGGCCTGGTTTTGGTTGATTCTGTCTTGAAGAGCAAACTCCTGTCAGATATGGTATTGGTTAAAACACGTTCCACTTGTGCCAGTGTTTACTTCTACATCGATAAAAAGAGAAAAATATGCGATTTTAGCGTTTGTGAAGAGTTTTATTCGTCATTCAGCACTGGTTACTATTTTAATCTGTGATGACAACACACGTGTGTCATCCTGTTTGTGCGTTTGTATATATCCCCATAAGGGTTATTGTGTTGGTCAATCACCAGAGGATCCATCTTCAATTTTATTGGGTACCAGTCTCCATTAGGTCATCCTGGGTGTACACACACACACACACACACACACACACACACACACACACACACACACACACACACACACACACACACACACACACACACACACACACACACACATATATAGACACGTCAGCCTCATCAGACTCCCGTTTATTTTCCAAAACAAGAAACTCCCCACAAACACGCGGTTTAAGATGGTTTCAGACACTCTCCAGGGAGGAGTTCCTGTTTTATGGCAGACCTTCAGTCATGAGGTTACTTACCAAAGTAGCTTAAATAAGAGATTGTCTCAAAAAGGTATAGACTGTCTTAATAATGTCACTTGACCACACTTGTATTGATTAATTTGTGCAAAATCTTCTTACAAGTTGTAAAATTGGACTCAATTCTTCAATCAACATAATCCACACCACTCTAAATATTCTGTTTGACTGTAAGCCTGCTCTTATTGACAGTGAGATGAATCGTAAGTCTTTGAGTGGCAGGGACTGAACTGAAGCACCAGCTGTCTCCATTATTAGAAATTTATTAGTTAAAAAGGTAAATTGACCTGAAAAAAGCAGTAAAAGAGCATGAGTTGGTTTGTCTGCAATCCTGTTTTTCTTTGTTGTTTTTTTTTTAGTTTATTTCATATCTGTTTCTGTATGTCTCTGTCCTCACTGTCTTATGGCCGTCATTGTGTCTTTCCAGGCTGCTATCCCTGCCCCGGCCCCAGCCTCAATCCAATAGCTCTGGGAAGCCGTTGGCTAGCCTATGCTGAGAACAAGGTAGTCTGCACATACACACATATTCATCCAGTGCAGAAGTGCCTTATCAGAGAAGCGACATATTTACAATCCAAAAAAATGCATTTTATCTATTTTCTGCCTCTTTAATCTGTCTGGATAAACAACTCATTCCAAGAAGAGTCCACTAGAGATGATAACATTTTGAAAATCAGCAGATGTACTGGAGTTTTCTGTTTAATGGGATTGTTAAGTATTTACAAAAACCAGAATGTTCTATTGTGCATCCTGTAATACTTTTAATGTGAAGTAGTGTTTTGGTGCTGGCCCACTCAAGTAATTGACAGATGGGGCTGCTGTTTGTGCCTACGGATTTTCAGAAATGACCAAATCTAGTTTTTCAAGAGTAATACTGGGACGGAGCTATTCCAGTGATATTGTATATGAAATTAATCAGAGCAGGCTGTTTGGTCGTGCAGCCTGTCTTTGACGACAACACCAATTTCCTCTAAAGAGTGAAGAGGGAAACCTTTTAAATGCCTGCATCTGGGTTAATTCTCCCAAATTTACCTCTTCGTTCATCTCCCTCGGACGTCCGTTATACGTCTTGTGTTTATTAGTAAATCTACCTTTTTTCCAGTTGATAAGATGTCACCAGTCTCGTGGAGGAGCCTGTGGTGACAATGCACAGTCTTATACCGCCACAGTGATCAACGCTGCCAAAGTAAGTGATGTACAAACACACATTTAACTGTTTTTCTCTACATGTGTTATCGTTCTCTCTCATCGAGATTCTTAGGTTTTCTTCTTCTTCCTCAAAAGTAAATAAATAAAAAATCCTAATAAATAACATCCTAAATGGCATTCTCTAAAGCACTGTGTTCAGGAGAAGTACGCTGAATGTGTCACAGCTTTATTTATATATAGGTGTGAACATAAAAGAAATGCACAGGAGAACATGTCTGGCTATTATTTTTTTAAAGTGTATTTCAGATAAAAAACATTACATTATCTCCTCTCAAAGTCCATACACGCTCAGATTGGCATTCGTGAGCTAAAATTTATGGTTCTAGATAGCGAATCAACTGAGACGTTGCTCTGGATTAATTATTAGATAGATGTGAGTTCTTATGAACATGTAAAACTACATTCAAAACTATACTCACGTTCTCACAATATGGCTGTAATCAGTCTGAACGTCCTACGGTAAGCTTGACACTCAGATAAAACGGCACAGAAGATGGTATTTCCAGCTCTGCCGGCACCATCTGTAAATGTGCTGACATTGGATCCACCTGTGCCGCCTGGCCGACTGTGGCTAAGCTTATGAGACACTTCATCAACCTGCTGATCTCCCGCTTCCCACTATAATCTGTTTCTCTTCATTGGTCTTGTTTCAGTCAGCATCATGGGGAAGTGGCTCTAAGATGGCTCACTAACAGCCAGCAGCGCTCTCTTTGATACCAGGTGAAATAAAATCCTGGGCCAATAAAGCAACTTGCTAACACGTGCAGACGAACTAGCTCCTCATATGGTTCTAGTCTGTTTCTCCACTTGGTCACAGAAGAAGGGCTAATTGATTCCAAAGAGCACGTGGATCTCACAGCTAGTGCGAAGATGACTCATTAGTGGGGTAACAAGGCTATACATCAAAAAGACAACTGTCTTTCTAACAGATTAGCAGCATGGTGATGGGTTGACAATTGCAGGGGGTATTGATATGCAGACAGGCAGTCTGCTTGCCCGCCCTCTCCTCGTTTAGGACCATATATCTCAATATGGATGACAAGGTATCTCCCTTTGGCTTGTGGCGCGACACGCTGGCTCTTAGTGCTGACATCCAGAGACATGGGAACAGAAAAGGAGGAGGGCGGGGGCAGCATTAAAGTATAATGGCTTTTGTTTATAAAAAAGAGAGAGAAGGCAGTGGCGCTGACCGACTGGGCTGTTCTGAATTTTCTGTCTTACAGGGAATTTATGTAGCACAAAAGTCCTGTTGCCTGTCATTCCTGGGTGTATAATTAAGAAAGACCGTTCACATAAAGATTAGGCTGTATCGTGTTTAGATAGTAACATCAGCTCTGCGTGTGTAAGTGTTGTGAGCCCTGAGGCATGATCTTCCTCCAAACCCCCCCTGCGCGCTAGGAAATCAATAACTCCTGTTTGGACTACTAAGAACTCCACAACTGCAGTGATTAGAAAACACATTAGTGTTGATCAATTAGGAGCCAAACGCCTCACTTAATAATTGATGGCTTTTCTTGCATTTTACACACTCACACACACCCCAGTGCATGCACGTAGCATCCACTGTTAGTGTGTCTGGTCAAGTGGCAAAGAGAGACAGCGGGTGATCCCCAGACCCAACATATGCAAGGCGCCACACTGTATTGACAGGGCCGCCTAGTCTGAATGCCTGATTAGGCTCTCCGGGGCCCCTTTGGTGCTTACACACACACAAACACACAGTCACACACACTGGACTCCATTAGAGTAAGACAGTGTAGTAGGTGAGATAGACTCCACTTAAGCAGCACTATCCATTTCCCTCAATCGAGCCACAGAGGTGTGTTTGAGGCAGACACCCTGGCTGGGCCTTAAGCGGACACAGAGGAGCCTCCCGCGCACGCACGTGTCTTCTATGGCTGCAGTCAAGTCATCAGCACTGCGAGCCATCAGCCGGCATCAAGTGAACATGCTGTATACATGCACCCATGCACAGAAGCACGTATGCGCACTGCAACCCAAACCAAAGATATCACATAGATGTAGAATATATTGCTTGGGAATATATAACATCAGGTGTGTATTATATATTTTTTTCTTTCTTCCTCAGACTTTAAAAACAGGTCTGACGATGGTCGGTAAAGTCGTGACCCAGCTAGCAGGCACCATACCGGCAAGCACTCCAGACGAGGAGGGCACATCTCACAGTGCAAGCCGTCGCAGCCCACACAACCCCGGTGTGGTCACCATTATTGACACACACAGTGTTGGAGAAGGACAGGTCAGTTCAGTTGTTTGCTGCTTGAAATGATTTTAAAATACTACATTTTATTAGTATTAACTGTGATGCTTTTTTTAGTTGGTATTGACCTCAAATCGAAGGAGATATCTCATTGCAGCAGTTGCAATTAAACTACAAGCCTTCCGTGTCTTGTAGTTTAATTAAACACTCGTGCTGAGAGAGTCGAGTGGATGCAGAGTGTAAAGGTAAACTCTTATACTGCTTTGACATTCAATCATTTGCTCATCTGTAGTTGGGTTTCTATGGTAAATGGTTGGTACCCCTTTAAACCGGTGCTTCACAAACCAGTCAGTGATACTATCTTTTATATACAGTCTATGATGCTTTGCCATTGTGTTCATCCGAGGAATTGAGTTGCAGGATAATGTCTCCTATTAATTTGCTGAAGGGTTTCCAGTACACAAAGACAAAACTGACCATTACAGTCTTACAACATCCATTAAAGTGAGCACCTCCTGCATTCACTGAGGAATGGCATCTTAAAAAAAGAAAATGGGGCCATGCACATTATTAATGTGGTGAGCAATAAACAATGCAACACCAGCAACAGCAGAATTCTTAATATGTCTTGTTTTCCGTCTGTGGAATAAATGAGCAGGCAAGGAATTCAAGCTAAAGACTCCTTCAGTAGATCACAGAGTACAAACATTATATCAATAATATGCTGTTGGCCTCAACCAATCAAACACCTCTGCTATGACTTACTGGGCCAAAAGATTAAATGGAAGAACGATGTTCATCCCTGCAGTTTCACACACTGTTGCAGTTCATGGCAAGCAGCTGTGGAGCGAAAAACACCCTGTTAAAACATTTATGTTGGTTTTCCTCTCATTTGTCACCAGCTTGTATATTAGGTTGGTCACAAGTTAACAACACTAGATTCAGTGGATGGACCAACATAAAGTCATTCCTGCTTCGTCTTGTCTTACTGTTTGCTGTTTGCAAAGTATTCTTTA
This sequence comes from Rhamphochromis longiceps, assembly GCF_057381845.1. Taxonomy (NCBI): domain Eukaryota; kingdom Metazoa; phylum Chordata; class Actinopteri; order Cichliformes; family Cichlidae; genus Rhamphochromis; species Rhamphochromis longiceps. The sequence goes on along the minus strand of NC_140570.1, from coordinate 3,338,764 downwards.
AATAAGTTTAATTGTGATTTATATATATATATATATATATATATATATATATATATATATATATATATATATATATATATATATATATATATATATATATATATATATATATATATATATATAAAAAACTGGGTTCACTGTTACCACCTGACAGCCTTGTTTAAGTGACTTTTATAGAAAGTTACTGCTTAGACACACACAGCAAATGGGCTTTTTGCTTCCTTGGTCTCATCATGTATGTCCCAGGTAAATAAAACTTTGCCTCTGTGGCTTGGCAAGAAGCAGGCTTGGTGGCTTGGACTCACTCAGTCTCTTTTACCTGGCTCTGCACGACTAACCTAAAGGTGTGAGTTAGATATGCTGCATATTTTAACAACTGAGCTTTTAGCCAGAGTTCTGTCTGTTTTGGCCGTGCTGGTGACAGAGACACTTTGTAAACATGCAGCTGCAACCTGACATGAAGCTCGAGGCTGACTCAATGCACCACATGCTAAATCAGGTCCTGGATTTAAGACTGTAGGAAATTCATTTTCTGGACGTATTTTTTGGAGTAATTTTTTTTAATATATATAATTTTTACACTTTGTAGAGGAGATGCTTGGAGAGGCTGTTGCTGTTTATTTTATTGTAACAAGAAAGTTGTTGTTATTCACTTTAGCTGTCAGTGGTTTACAATTTTGTGGCGTAATGCAGCAAAAAGGCATTATTAGTGTTACAGATGGTCTTCAGGTTATTGTGCCCTGTTTAGAGAAGTAATACATTAATATTTTTGGGGATATTTTTTTAATCCCATTGTAGCTTTGATGCATTTGTTAAGGCAATTAAAATTAAGCTAAATTAATAAATTTAGTAAGTTAAAAAATTATACATTAAATATAAATATTAAGTAATAAAAATGCACAACAAACCAAATAACATAATTTTAAATTGCTAAAATAAATTTTTATTGTTCACTGATATTTCAAAGCATGAATTATGGTTGATGTAACACCGAGCACGACTCTACTCAACCTTTAAAGTTGTATACAATGATGTATTTGCAATAATAAATAAATAAATAGAAAAGTATATTGGTAAATGTTTGGTGCATGTAATTATTTTGCAGTGCAATTTGAAAACAACTTCCAACCAACAACAAAGGTCACCAGGAGTTATCACAATAAACAGTCTAATAAAAAGGAAAGGAAGCTGCTAAAAAATCAGAACGTGTCCCCCCAAAAATAGTGTCATTCCATAAATGACTAAGGTAAGTTTGCATCTATTATCCTGACTCTGGGTCTGACTAGCTTAGGTGTGTGTTATAGTAAGAATGAAAATATGCTGCACTAACCTCGTTTACAGATTGACCAGTTGGCTTCCTCTTAATTGCAAAAGAAATGCTAAAAGCTTTTATCCCTGAATTTTCCTCAGCCTCTCCAAACTGTGATTAATCACACTGCAGGAGCGGTCACATTTTTAATGAGGTGTGTTTTCGTACGTAGTACAGTTTGTCAGTGATGTTATCACCACACACATTCTGCCTTCTCCTTTCCTCTGCGACTGTAACCGCCCTGTAACCAGCCCGTAGTCTTATAAGTTGGATCTAAGCCTTCAGAAGTGGGTCTGCACTCTGTCACCAGGCGACACACTGTAACCATACACTGGCCGTAAACACTGATGAGGCCAGGCAAGGAGGGAGGGGTGCACTCAGAGTGTAGGAGAAATGGAGGTTGAAGGAAGTAGTAGGGGTGGGGACAGTCGAGAGTGTATTAAGACGGAGGTTGGAGGTGTAAATTCTGGAGAGATGAGAGAAGTCACGAATATGATTGAGGTGAGCTCCTGTGTCGTTGTGGAGATCCAAGACATTCCCATCGCTTCCAGTTGGATGAGGTTGGAGCTACATTGTATCACTGCTCCTTATTTGGAACAGCAGCCTCAACACACACACACACACACACACACACACACACACACACACACACACACACACTCCCCTGTGTAACAGGGGCTCGGTTCTCTGGAGGACACTCTTGTTTCAAAGGGCTCCAGCAGGATTCCCTAACAGAACAACATTGTCTGCTTGCACTGTAATAAAAGTGATCTGCTTCATGTCACCAGCCTCTTTCTGTTCATGCTGTTCTCCCGCCTTTTCCCCTTTTTCCCCCTGGATCCTTAAGATCTTGCTTGGAGTGTGAGACAAAATCCTTTTAGTTTTTAGAGGCTATCTTGTTTGGACTAGCTTAGATTTTAAATGTTTGGCCAGCTTTCCTGACATCCGTAGTGCAACACCGGGGCCACATTTAACTCTTTTAAACAAGAGTGTGTGTTCTCAAACACCAGTACTTCTGCACAAAGTGGCCTCATGTCTGGGCTTATGTCTAATCTCTCTGTGTGACTAAAGGAGTTTTCTGCCAGCTCCTGGTCTCAGCACAGCCTGTGTTAGATTTGTCCCAGTATTGACAGCAGACTTTGTATGGAGATTTAGGAGCAGCCTCTAGTTGTACAAAATAACTTACAATTTCATTTTTGTTGGCAAGTTGCACAAGGGGAAAGCCAGTTCTGCATTTGATGGCAGTTTGTGCCTGTTTACGGGAAGACCCTGTGTCATGGGGTATTGTCAAAGCCACATGTGAAAAGCCACATCATTGCCAAAGTAAATTTGTCCATATTCTTGTCTCTGTTGTTAGGCCATATCCTGTCCACACTGGTCTCAGTACAGCATCTTTGTAAAGCGCTAGCGCTAATGAAATACAGCTCAAATTATGATGATTCATATTTTCTTTGACCAGAAGAAGTGGGTTTTTCAACAAAGTGCTTACTTGTCTTATTTCAGGTAACATGCTTATTATATTCTGTCCACAAGAGGGCAATGGCACACTCGGAAAGGAGTTAAACTTCCAGCTGTTTCACAGCAGGGTGATGTCAAAATCACCCTGCTGTGACAATATCACACCAAACCAAAATGTGGAGAGAAATCCTTGAGCAGGGGAAAGTCCCTCTCTGGGTTTAATGTTCTCATTGTTAGAAAATGATTTGGATTTTGTTTGTGTGTGTGTTCATACGATCCAGGTCTTGGTGAGTGAGGACTCGGACGGTGAAGGAGTGGTGGCTCACTTCCCAGCTCACGACAAACCTATATCCTGCATGCAATTCAACCCCAGTGGTAATGCACACACGCACACGCTCGTTTTCATGTCTTCGTGAGGACATCTCATTGACATAATGCTTTCCGTAGCCGCTTACCCTAACCATCAAAAATGAATGCCTAACCCTGACCCTCAGCCTAAACCTAACCATAACCCAATTGTAACCCTGACACTAAAACCACATTTTGACCCTCAAATATGCCTTCAAACTCGTGAGGACGTCCTCACAGGTATAGCAGCGTGCCAATTTTCTGTCCTCACAAAGATATGTAAACATGTGCACACACACACACACACACACACACACACACACTCGTAACTGTTGAAGAAGAAGACTGAACACTCAGTGACCAGAACACTAAAAACAGCACAGCAGTTACACGTCCATTCAAGTGTACGGTAACATATTGTTTGTTTGGCTCACATGTGGCGGCTTCGTCTTGTTTCTTTGGTTGGGCTGGATGTAACCATCCAAGCCAAATTCCAAGTGTGTGTATTCCACTTAAACAAGTGTTTGGCCTGTGTTTCCCCAGCCTCAACAAAGGAAGCACATGTAGATCAGACATTGTATCCCATACGGTAAATGTGTTAGTTATCTCTTAATCTTAGAGAGAATGCAGTAAACGAGAAAAGAAAAATAAAATCAATATTTGCTGTGAGCAGCCTTTTCCTTCTAAAGGATTATCTGATTTACTTTAGCAAGATTGTTTAAAAATTTAATGTATTTGTAGGCTAGCTTTGCAATCTCCACCTCTGTTGTAGAGATGTGTTTCAAACACTTGTGAATGGCACTGCAAGAAGACCAAGCTGTGCATAGTTCCAAAACAAGATTTTTACACGAATCACTTTTATTTTGAAGTCTGATCCAAAGTAAACACAATAGTTAGGCTGCCTGGAAGAGGCATTTCAATAACTGCTTTAGCAATCTTCATCAGGGACTTTATGTTGTGCATTCTCTTCGGTGTTTGGCAGGTAGGTTGTTCCAAGCATTCACCCAGTTTTGTCTTTTTATGTAATCTGTTGCTTTTGTTTTTTTCTTTCTTTTGTTTTTAAAAGAAAATCCTTCATCATGGTGCAAAACGAATTCAGTGCAAATCAAATGCTGACTTAATTTGATGTGTTCTGTTTTATTTTTTTGCACCAGTGTTTGTGTTCAATATGTGTTTATTCTTTGTCATTTACGAGCAACACATGACAAATGTGACAAACGAGTCGTTGAGCAGCAAAAACACTTGCATTGGTTTAAACATTTTTTTACCATTGACTTCATTCCACATAGAAAAGGACACTAGATGCTTTGTACGTGTGAACAGGCTACGTCATCACTTTCTGTGTGTGATCTTTGCGTGTATGTTTCTGTTACTCCTGCTGTGTGTGTATGTGTGCAAGTTAATAAAGAAGCTGCTGAGAGATGACTCTAACCCTGTGACCTCTAAGCTCCAGGAATCCTTGACTTACTTAGACTTATGACTAAACTTAGCAGCTCCATCTCAGGAGGTTTAAGATCATATTTTAGACAAAGACAGGCCAGACATGGTTGTCTTAACCCCACATTCTCCTACCTGCTGTCAACAAAATCACATATATTACCCATCTATGCGGCTAAGCTACTAAATATGTGCTTATATTTTTTCCCATTAGGATACTTATCTTAAGGAGCTAAAAAGGTTGCTAAGAAGTAAAGCTTAGGATAAGTAGTTGCTCTTGATATCTTGCTCCTCCCCTAAAAAAAAAACAACGAAAACCAACAAAAACCCCACAAACAAACATTGACTTTGACCACCGACACTACTAAAAGCTTGTTTTGTTCCCAAATCATTTATTGAAGGCCGACAGACCAACTTTATCTGGCTTTGATGTAATGTGATCACGATCAGGTGAAATATTTAAGTTGACCATTTGATAACACGTGCCAGGATTTGCCAGAATAATGATTTTTGAAGTCACGCAAACAGAAATGGCGCCAAGAGAAGCCAAAAAAACTGATCAATGGCCACGAGTACCATTGACAGAGAGTTGGGGAATGGCTGCAATCACAGCATTGTAAGATTGTGAAGATGTACCCTTAGGCCCCCTCCTCGATTCAGAGATGGCCGTTCATCAATGGTCATGCCAATTTGCATATTACTGATCATGAAACTGGCCTCACAGCCCATTGCTAATTTCAGTCATTAATCAGATGTACTATTTGTAAGGTTGGGGTGAAGATGAACACTCATCCTCAGTTGGATGAGTGGTGAAATGTTTCTCCCACTGAAAACACTACGTTCAGGATGTCCTTAACCGGATAATTGAACATGCATCAGGACATTGTGTTTCTGTGTTTAGACTGTCACTCTTTTCTTTTTTTTGGTAATTGTTTGTCTTCTGCTTCTTGTTCCTAGTTTTACTTCACCTGTCTTGTTAGCCTTAGTTAGTCTCAGCTGTTGTTTGTTCCCCACCCGTGTCCTGCCTGTGTCTTTATTCATCCTTTGTTCCATTGTTTCCCTGTGTGTGTTTCCCTGTGTGTGTGTCCCTGTGTGTTTCCCTCTGTGTGTCCCTGTGTGTGTCCCTGTGTGTGTCCCTGTGTGTCCCTGTGTGTGTTTCCCCCCGTGTCTGTCCCTGTGTCTGTCCCTGTGTGTTTCCCTCTGTGTGTCCCTGTGTGTGTCCCTGTGTGTGTCCCTGTGTGTCCCTGTGTGTGTTTCCCCCCGTGTCTGTCCCTGTGTCTGTCCCTGTGTGTGTTTGCCTGTGTGTGTCCGTGTGTGTCCCTGTGTGTGTCCCTGTGTGTGTTTGCCTGTGTGTGTCCCTGTGTGTGTCCGTGTGTGTGTCCCTGTGTGTGTCCCTGTGTGTGTCCCTTGGACTTGTATCAGCTGATAAATGTCTCCCTCTGAAGTCTGCTGTTGGGTCCTTTGCTCTGCGTACTCCATTACATTTGAAAGCACTGGATGTAACTGGTAAAGGTTTTGTGGCAGTTTTTGGCCTTTTCTTCTTTGATTGGTCGCTGTGCTTTTTGTAGTTGGAATTAATTGTTAAAATATATTAAAACAAATCTTGATTATGATTCTTACAATTATGTAAAGTAGAATAACCATTTCTAAGCAGCCAAATGGGATCAAAATCCTCTAACGTGGTCCTTTGCAGAAATATGAATCGCTCGTTTTTGTTAAATGAAAACAGAACATCTTTATTCTAAAATTGATGCTGAAGGAAATTGGGGCTAAAACACTATGGATATGTGAAATGAATCAACATTTCTGCACAAGAACAATGTTGTTAGCCAGCTGACTGTGTTTTTTATGTCGTAGTGTAAGAAAAGTGTCTTTGTTCATCATTTAAAGGAATAATGTCGTCTTTACTTCTAAGATCCAAACTAGGCCTCCACTGAATTCGGTGTATTCCAGTGCTGTTCATGTAGATTTTACAGTGGTTCTGGTGTACTGGTTGATGCTGCGTCAGCAAGCCAAAAGACTCTGCCGTGACCCTTTACACAGGGCACTGTCATCATCAAAATTCCAGACACATTTTTAATCTTTCTAACTCTTAAGTGAGCCCAATCTAAAGAGCTAATACAACTTTAAAATGCAAAGAAATGCAGTGAAAAAAAACACAGATTTCAATCCTTTTAAAAAGAGACAAAAACTGCAGGCAGAGCATGTGATGAGATTAGGTTAAATCTGAACACAGGCATAGAAACTTCTCTTGCAGGACTGCTTTCATCATTGTTTTTCTTTTATTCATTTTCATTTCTAAGCTGCCTCTTTTTCAGTGTTCTATAATTAAAGGCCTCTTGTTTTGATCAGAGTCCAAATCCTGAGTGATTGGTTCATTGGTTTGCCTCTAAGTGAACTCGTTCCAAGTTAGTGGAAGTGGCTTTTACTGAACTACCTTTCTTGCCTTACTGAGGTTCGCTTCACAGTGTTCAACCTCAACATGGCAGAAACAAGAAAGAAACAATGATATGACTCCAGTAGAGCCTGGAAAACCAAGACGTTTTGGCTGGGAAGAGTTATGTAAGAAACCCCAGTGGCTTGTGTGTGTTGGAGGCTCTACAGAGGGTGGACCGTTCGCCGCCAGTTATTGGTGTGGCGGCTGGCGCTTCGGTGGATCTGTGGATCTATTCCTAGTGGTGTAATTAGAGGGACGCAGATGAAGTGCAGTGGCAAAGAGCTCTCTTTAACAGCTGCGATGTGTGTGTGCTTGTTTTCTTTCACATCTCGTCCTTTTCACTTATCCTTAATGATCCTTGACTTGATTATTGGGTATAACGCCAAGGTCGAAATAGACTCATATTTTGATGAAAGAGATACTGTCCAGCAACGAGGCTTTTTTTCCTTTTTCTTTTTTTTGGTGAGTATGACTGGCACTAGATGGAGTGATTGATTCAACAATCAAGCGAGCTCCATCCGCTTTATTCTTTCCAGCCCATGCTCAGTTTGATAAAGTCCTTTACATCAGCGGTCCCCAACCCCCGGGCCTCGGACCGGCACCGGTCCGTGAGTCGTTTGGTACCGGGCCGCAAGAGTTGAGGCTCCGGTGTGAAATGTCTGGTTTTCAGGGTTTTTATCGGTTTTCAGCGTTATTTTGTTATTGTTTTTACCGTTAACTCGGTTTTCCTGGGTCTTTTCACGTGTGTTATGAATAAATCTTCTTTTTTCAGTACTGGTACTAGTTTTATTTTGTTGTATTTATCTGCGACACATTAAAGGCCGGTCCGTGAAAATATTGTCGGGCATAAACCGGTCCGTGGCGCAAAAAAGGTTGGAGACCGCTGCTTTACATGCAGTTGTGGAAGAAGACGTCCTGTAGTCCTGTATTTGCAGCCCAAGAGAATGTCACATTTTGTATTTTTCTAAACAGCTGATATTAGTCTTGAATAATATGTATGAAGCATGTATCAAGTATATGTAATAACATTGCACTGATATAATAATGTGAAAGGCATTCCCAACTCGGAAGGGTTTCACTTGGACCACGATCGAATAATTAATTAAATCTGAACTCTTAAGTACTCATTTGTCATTTTTCAACTAAAGAGATCCACGAAGTTTCTGCTTTTCAGATTTAAAGATCTGATATTTCCTTTCTTTTCAGTCTAAGTCCATTTAATATTCCTGGAGTTTTGACTGGTTGTACAATGCAAAACATTTTGTTGCTTTAGCTTTCTTAAGCTTTTTGCTCACTTCTAGATTTTACTCTGAGGTTACAGAAAACTTCAGTTAATTTCCCTGGGTCTTGCAAACTTAGTTTTCAGCTTTTTAGGTGTAATTTAACAGACTAATAACTTTTAAATAACGGCCATCCCTAACTCCATTTACCTCTGCAGTAACTTGTGGCTATAGCTTTTAAATAAATGTAGTGGATTGAAAAGTTCAGGTGTTAATGAAGCTACTCAAAGCATCACCCATGCAAGTATCTGCTATGCTTGAATAAATGTATTTACTTAGTAACCTTAATCATTGCAGGTTATTGTTACTTATATTATCAATCAAATTCACAGATTAATCAGAAATCTTGCCTGACCATGAGTCAAGTTTTGTACTGGATATATTTTCACCTTTGTCTTGTGAAGAATCCTTTTTCAGCCTCATGAAATCCACGGTAGATCAGGAAAACACCACTGTGCAGCCACCTAAAAGTTTTGAATACCCCTTCAAAGCCACGACTAATGGAAGCTGAATCAAAACTGAATCTCTCCCCTCATGGAGCTGTCCCATAAACCATATCCCTGGTTTAGCAACAGGCTGGTCTAATGAATAGCCTGGCTTGTTGTGCCTGACCATTGAGGCAGCTGTGCCATGAAGGCAGCTCGTGGTGTAATAACTCTATCTGTACATCTCACTAATGTGTGAAAGAAACCAGGCTGTTGCCAAAAAACCTTGGACCCACACGCACATGTTGAACATGAGGGGAATTCCCACACACAAGCAGCTTCACTCGGCCGCACATTTAGTATGGATTGAGTCATGTCTTCACACCAAGATAGCAATTAGCACTCGTAGGCGGCTCTGATCTGATTTACAGCTTCTGCACCACAGGCCTCTCAGTTTTGCCTTTTTGAGAGATTAAGAAAAACAAACAAAAACTGAATTTTACTGAGACTACTGTAATATTTGGGTGTGTTTTTACAATGCCCGTCGTACTTGTTGCAGCTCAGGCTGACACCTCCATCGTTTGCTATTTGTCATTAGTATTTGACAGCAGACCAGAATGTGATTTAAAACCATGCATTGTGCAGGGAGCACTGTGAGGAGATGTGTCGTCCTAGTTTTCAACTAATCTCTAGCTATGGTGTTTCTATTGTTTCAGATGAAAACACAAGGTTTAACAAAGATGTGATTTTAAGCTGGTCATGTATGTGTTTATCAAACACATTTAGCTTCTACAGTAAACAGCTATTTTGGTACAATGAGAGGCATTCATTTACTGCCTACTTGTGTATCAAGGTGGTGGTTTTAAGAGCCTAATAGCATTGGTTCTAGCATCTAAATTCTGACTTCACCATGTAAGTTTCCAACCTACAAAAAACACGGTCTGCATTACACCGTGTTTTCTAAAGTAGTTTATTTTTTTATTTTTTACAAAAAAAATCATAAAATAATGAAATATTTGCCATCTCAGTGGATAAGCCCCACGCTCTTGCAGGTGAAAAGTGGTTATTAAAGTGCATGGTCAGAGCTACAGAGTGGAACTGGATGAGCTAGACGGTGACTCAGGGTCTCTGGAAAACTTGGCTGAGAAAAAAATTCCCCAGAACAAACAGCAAAGCCGTGTGGAGTCATTTATAGCCCACATGGTGCGGTAACGCGCAGGTCATTTCGAACTTCTTTATGGTATGTGTGTAGGTGGGAGACTGAGTGGGGAAGAGGACAGTGGGGAAGTTTCTTGTTTCTATGAATTGTGGAACGGTTTGTTTGTTTGGCAGCGTATATATGGAAAGCAGTGGTTACGACTTGGTGTTCCCAAATGTTCCCTTAATTTTTTTCAGCAGAGATAATTTGATTCAGTCAGACAAAAAAAGAGAATTCTGGAAAAGGAGTAGTAGCTCAAGCCGATGTGCACCCAGCACCCGGCACTCACGTGTTAAGGGAATCAGACTCGGCTCCACAAAAATGGAGAAGAAAATGTTACATGAACTCGTGGCTACATGAAGATGTGTGTTATTTATTAATGTTTTAAAGTAATGTAATTAATATATTTGTTGTCAAATACTGTAATTAATAAGCACTTAAAATGCCCTTATAGCAGAAAACCACTATATAAATAATTAACATTTATTCAAATGTTAACGATTTTCCTGTAATTTATTACAGGTACACAAGTGTGTTTTAAGCTTTTTATAAATACTTGTGTAGTACTTATACAACACATATGTTTATTATGTTTTGCATTTGCAAATTTTTTGTATCTGCAGATAAATAAAAGCATAATTACAGCATCAAAGCCTGTTTGTAAAGGCAGAACAGTTTACATTACTTTATGTAACTTCATGTATGTGATTATTTGCCTGATGAACCATGTTTCCTCTTGTTACAAAGTAACTTTGCATTGCTTTTTCCATCATTCAAAATAATTTGTTAGTCATTTTTGTGTTTTTATTTATTTAAATTAAAAAACCCTACATTCAAATTAAATATAGTTATGAAACCTGAAACAGAATGGATGGCCTCAATAATCCTTTTTTGTGACACACAGCTTCAGTGGACCAGCTGAGATCTAGGAAGTCTTAAATCTTACCTATGAATGGCAGCTGTGACAGTCTGAAGGGATTTCATTGGTTAACAGAACTGAAAAAATGCTCAAGCTAGCCCATAAGGAGTTTACCTCGCTCTTGGCCTAAGGGATTAAGCTCTGATGACAGTCCCAAAGTCTTTCAGTAGATTTTAAATCCATAGATTTTAGATGTGAGCAGAATGTTCTCGGGATTTTAAAATATGACATGACAAAAAAACCTGCTTTTAACTCCTGTCAAAACCTTCTTTGAGCTGCTGTGAGAACATGTTTGTCCCATGTTGAGAAACCACAAAAGCAAAACAAAAAGACCTGGGCTTCATTGGGAATTTAGATTAGTGGCAGCAAACTGGTGTTGAAGCTTTGGCAGATTGTTGCAGGTGAAACAAGAACAGAGGCTTCCTTCATGTTTTCGCCTTTTTATACAGCCAATAATGTGCTCGTTGGACAGCCTTCTGGCAAATGACAAATACAAACTTCTCCTCTTTAAAACAATTTCAGCAGGAAGTTTGCAAATATGTAAATGCCCTATAACACAAACTTAAGTAGTGTATTTTTCCACTTAAGGTGATGAAAGAACAACCCTGAAGCTCTGCTTTGAGAACAGTCACGCTTTGTGAACTTGACCTCTATGGTGCCTGCCTCTTATGTGTCGGCACGACTTTAAAGCCAGGTGACTTTTGCCCTGTTAAAAGAGCCAGCGTTCCAGCATAGTAATGTCAAACTGCTAGCTGTTTCTCCGCTAGGTTAGACACACACACACACACACACACACACACACACACACACACACACACACACACACACACACACACACACACACACACACACACACACACACATACACATATATACACCTTTTTTCATATCTATTAATATCTAAGTGCTCACAGGTGGTCTGCCTATGGAGCGTGTAGAAAAACACAATTTTTGGTTTCAGCCCACTGTACATCAAATGAACCGTAAGCACTCCTCCTTCTCCTGCCTCTCTTGTTTTCTCCATTTTTCTTCCATTCTGTCCGCCTTCAAGTGGCCTTCTTTTCATCTTCAGAACGATGCGTTTCGGGGACCCAGAGAATTTTGGTACACCTGAACAGCATGCCTTTAAAAAAGGTGTTGTGGCTATCAGGTGCTCGCTCTGCTGAGGCACTGAACAATCTTTATTTGTACCAGTATTTGTATTAAATTCTAATGACATTATCATAAAAGGAATTTCATTCTCAAATGAATTCAAAGACGTTAACTTTTGCTCAGAAATTTCAGTGCTGAGTAAAAACTGCTGGATTCAAACACTGGATGAATTTAGAGGTTAAAGGTCAAGGTTGCAGCGATCTAACCAAATAAAACATTTTTGTCATTACCTCGACAACACATAAACATCATCTAGTGTTGTTTAGTTTAAATTTTGTTCATATGCTACTCAAAGTTTTTTAATGCACATGCAAATATAAACATACACCATCCGTACTAAAACATAAGCAATACGTAGCTATAACTTTTAAGAGAAATGAGTAATTAGTCAGACTGCACCCGCTCTGCTTTGTTGGGGGCGGCTGACTTTGGCTTTTTAGCATCTGTCTAACCCTAATGCTTACTCTGCTGCCCAACAGATATAAAACTGCTCGTATATTAGTCTGCTGCTGCGGTGTTGAGAAGATTAGTAGGGCACACTCTTCCCCCTCCAATTTGCACTGCAATCAGTAGCACAATTTTCTCTAGTTATAAAGAGTAGACATAACCATTAACGTTCCTTTGATTACAACCATGTTAATATTCTCGCGTTTGAAGACTAAACTCCTGGCACCGCTCTGAAAAGTCCTCAAATTTCCTGGCAGAGTATGACAAATTATATTTAGAGTATTACAATTTGTATAGGATATATTATTAGGCTTTATATGATAAAATGCAGGGAGATTGTTGGGCAGTATAATTGCAGATGTTTGATAGAAAGCAGTTAGGCAAAGAAAATGAGTGAATAAGGCCAACTGCTATATTTACCATTTAAAATCACCTGCCTAAAATAACACTGCTCTTTCATGCTGTTTTGACATGTCGGAGCATGGATGTAGGACCGTTTTGGAGGCCAGATGTGCACCTTGGTTGCACAGGTGAATTGTCCTGCTGTGGGAGCCAAGTGCTGCTGGAAAATGCTGTTGTCACAGGGGTGTGTCCAGGTGTCCTTAACAGTACAAGTAGCATTTAAATGAATGTTAGGACCCAAGATTTCCTGTAATGAGAGGATCAGCGTTGTCCTCTTCACTTTTTATTGCTTTTAATATTGTGGCTGTGCGCTGTATATGTCCAGTATATGTACAAATCCATTCAGACAGACATAACGTCCTGTCCTTCCCAGCCCTGAAGACAAAACCTCCTCTTTATGATGGATAGTCTTTCAAAGTAAATGGGCTCATTTGCTCTGAAGTTTATGCATCCTGGTAACAGCGAGGCTATCCGAATCCCCTAAGTACTCCATCTTGTAAGCTTTATCCCCTCCACATGGTTATAATTTGAGAATTTCCCAATTTTCAAAGCTTTTTTTTTTCAGCGTAGTGTTGTTAATTAAAAAGTGGACTAGTTTTGTTGTGGCGTTCCACTTTGCCAAGTAGGGAAATCACCCTCTTCTTTCCATTTATTTCTTTGCCTTTCTCCCTCTCTCTCTCTTTCAGCCGTTCGCCCTCCCGTCCCGTCCGCCTTTGTCAAGAATAAAGCTAGCCCCACCACTTTGTAAATGAAACATCCTCCCAACATTAATGGGATTGAGCAGATGTTTTCTGTTTGGATGGTCAGAGATGGGACACTAAAGCCTGCAGCAAAACAAAACAAAAAGATTTTAAGAGGAAAAAACCCCAGAAAGCAAAAGCAGATATTTATGGAAATGATTATATCACTTCCCTCATATCCCATATGAACGCATGTCTCGCACACATGGCAAATTAGAAGTCACCCCTTCCAGTTTAGCGCACGTCTTAGAGCATGTGCCAGCGATCTTGGTACTAAAACATCGTAAATAACACTGTAACCCCTGGGACAAGGTGTTATAAATAGGACGTGTCAAACCCCGCTGTAGCCAGCCGCTGTTTAAAACCTTCTCTTTTCACCCACCGGGCCGCTCAGCTGCTTTTTAATTTGGCCCTCCCGTGGGCTAACCGACTGACGCCTCTCGGCAAGGGCCTCTGTATTTCAACAAGGCCACAAAAGCCCCAGTCCTCGGGCACTCGCACTCGCAAAGCTCTCCAGCCTTCCTGAGCTGTTACTTTTTTGGAGCCCAGACTCTACCATCAGCAGAAGAGAAACACCGGCCCTGGCCAGAAGGCAGTGGCCAAGTCTCATCTGTCAGAAAGCTAGGGGCCAGACTCTCCAGCCACTGGGTGGGCAGGGCCCGACCAAAACAGAGAGAGGAGCAAAAGTGAACGAGAGCGGAGAACAGGGGAGAGAGGGTTTGAGAGCGAGAGGAAGCTCCCAGATAAACAGACCGCAGTGCCTCAACTCCTAATCGCCCTGCGCTTCCGTTTCCAGACTCTATAATTAGAAGGGCCCCGGCCCTTCTTTCTCTTTATTCCCAGTTGACGCAAATGCTTCTTGTGGCTTGGCACCTCGTTTGGGGCGTGGGTTTTCAAGAGTTTACAGGCCCTGGGCCTTAGCTTTTTGGCTTTCTGGTCGCTCTGATACAGCATGACTAGCTAACCACTGTCTTAATGCACACTTCACTTGGCTTTAGTTAGAGTTTCTTTCTTCCACCTCTGATAATCTGCACGAACCTATCATTTATCCAGATTTTCATCATCTGTGAGCAGTGCTTTTTCTTTACTAATTTTCAAATCTTGGCCAAGGGAAACTTCGACTCTGAATGTGCAAAAATGGCTTCTTTTTTTTCCAGAAAGGGAGTGTTTTCCATCTCCCTCGCACGTGTTGTTGGATCCTTTTAATCTCATGCCATTCCAACATCCTCTTTTCACATTTGACATGCCACCCAATAAAGCCCGGCCACTAATTAAAACCTACTGCAGCCTCCACATAAAAGATTCCAAGTGGAAAAACTGAGAGGAAAATACTAATTACTTTAATATTATTTATGTCTGGAAGTCATCAGAAGGACAGGGCCTTGGACATTTTTTACACTCTGCATCAATGAGTTGTATTATGAGTTGCTGCTCGATCTCCATGTTTGTAGCATGTCAGAAGGTTTCTGGGGATGGGTTTTGGATTGTATTTGAAAAGCAGTGTAGACGAGCCAGTTTAGATCTGGGTTTGTTCTGGTGTGGTTTGTTGGGCATGTTGTTTATGGTTTGGACCTATACTTTCTGGAGTTTGACGAGCTTCAAATAAAACAGGACCAAATGAATGGGCCTGTCAGTGTTGGTTACACTTGTGCTGCGCTGTGGTTCAGCGTTTTGGTGATTCTGAATGCGCATAGACACGCCCATAAATGTGCACTGATGCTCGAATACATAGATTGCCTCTTTTATGGACGCTCGTTTCGTCTGTCCTTGAACAATCACAGGACTCGAGCCGTGCTTTTACCAGACCGAGCTATCATGTAAGGCAAAGTTGCATTTTATGACTGTCACAAATGATAGCTGGCTATGTTTAATGGGCTGGTTTGTTTGTTTTAAGTGCATAGTAATTCTTTCATGCTGTCTAACATGTGTCATGCACAGTTTGTATGGTTGTATGCTGCTGGAATAAAATGCAGTTGAAATATTTTGGTTGGTCAGTAGAGGTGGGAATCACCATACATCCCACGATACGATATTATCACAATACTTAACGCACGATACGATATTATTGCAATTTTTTAAAATATTTTGCGATATTCAGATTCTGTACATAAAGGTAAACTTTATCAATATTCATTTGATCTAATATCAAAGTCTCACACTCAGTCTTTCTCTCATTTCAGTTTTATTGTTGACAAACTGAACGGTTTGTATTACAGTCTAGTCCAACTTAACTGAATGCAACCATCTGGTACAATTATAGCTATTCTGAACTATGCAATTTATGAAAACTGTGCAGCCCCTTCAGCAACTGAAGAATTTGAAAGTAAATTAAAACAAAATATAATTTTACATTAAATAAAAAAGTTTTAAACTTAATTAAAATAAAACATGTCTTAAATTAAAATAAGTAAACTGTCATGTTTATTGCTGCCAAAAACAAGTTAAACACATTTGGACAGTGTCAGGATTCTTGCTCAGAAAAAGGATCAACATGCTCTGAAGTCAGAGCACAAAAACCTTTTTTGTAACAAAATATCGATTTCTGCTGTCCCTGTATCGATACATTATTAGCAAACAAAATATCACGATACTACACAGTATCGATTTTTCCCCCCACCCCTATTGGTCAGTGTACCATTAGGAACAGTAAGACACACTGCACAAATTGGAGTATCATTTTGAATCATCTTGATTAAAATGATTAAAATAAACAAACAAAAACCAAGATGTAACATGTGCTTCAGGTGATAGGTCTAAAGGTCTCTGGTGGAGTGATGGGACATCATACTGCCTCATTTGATCGTTTGATGATTGCGGTAAAAACACATCTTCTAAGGCCAGATGATATGCATATGGTTAACATAGATGTTTTCCTCTTCAGACCACATTATGTTGTATGGATGGGAACCTTATCATTATGGAGTATACAGCACTATTGACCTCCAAAGCTTAATTTGTTCGATTAGTGTCATCACTGTATGGTTTGGCCCAGTTGAAAAGGTAGGCGCTGCTACATGACACAAATGTAGCGCGAAGTGCATTTTAAACCGTGCGTATTACAATATTTGAGCATTAGCCAAAAAACAAACAAACAAAAGGCATGCATTCAAGCAGCTGCACGATAAAATAAGAACCATTTATACAGCACACATTAAGAATCAGCTTACAGTGAAGCCGGCTAACGGACTGATTCCTGATGTCAGTGACTATGTGTTCTTTGTAGGAATGCTGCTGGTAACTGCCGACACCCTGGGACATGACTTTCACGTCTTCCAGATCCTCACCCACCCGTGGGCATCTTCGCAGAGTGCCGTTCACCATCTCTATACGCTGCATCGTGGGGAGACCGAAGCCAAGGTCTGAAACAAACTCAAACCTACACGCACACTGCAACCATCCACTGGGAGTAATAGTACAGATATTTAATGAGTGTTTAGATTGCATTGATTCACATACACATACATTCTAGTCAAATGTAGTAAATTGTGAACTTGTATGTAAGTATAATTATTACTTCTTTCTTCCTGTCAAATCACTGCAATATGATTAAGATAGTGAAGATAGTGAAACCAAAAAAAGGGTAAGAACAAAGGTACGGTATTACAAACAAAACACAATTTATTACTGCTCGTCCCTCCATAGAACAAAAGTATGTGTAATAGTGACCATGAAATTTAAAAACATTAGCGTGATACATAAGGTCAACAATAGAAAGTAATGCATTTATTTATCCACCAACCTCATTTTTACTACCTTGCTGAGCTGTGCTGCGTAGATGGCTGGACCTTCCTCTCCCTGACTGTCTCCTTTGGCTGCTCCAGGGATATTTTACCAGCTCAAAACCATAAACTTTCCAGGCTGTCCCGGTTCAGCCCAGGGGTTTTCTCCTCATATTTTTTAGCGCAAAACCTAGGTGGCGAAGAATAATGTTACTGAGATACCTGGACCACCGGAACTGAGAGCTACTCTCCCTCTCTCCAAAGATGAAACAACCACTATCTCATGACCATATTGTGGGTAGGAATGTAGATCAACTGTTAAACTCACAGCTTTTATCATTTATTTAATGACTTAGTTATCCTCTGTTGTTTCTTCATTTCCTTTCAGTAGTAGACAGGAGATGACCCTTCCCTTAGCTGTCCAGTTTGAGTGAGATCCAGGTTTGGACCAGTCCCCCTCCAAACCACATTCCCATTTAAACAGATACATTTATGAGAAAAATACATGATTGGTAAAGAAAAACATTCATCCAGTTTATAGAAAATAACATGCTCCACCCCCTCGATGAACTGCAACATTTAAACAGCATTAAAACATTACCTGTGTTGTTATTCTATACAATTTAGCATAATTGTGTTTTTATAGTACGAAATCACAACAACAGTTACCTGAAGTTGCTTTATATTGTAAGGAAAGACCCTACAGTAATACAGAGAAACCCCAGCATTAAGACAACCAATGAGAATGTGTTTGTGAAAAGTGGGAAGGAAAAACTCCCTTTTAACAGGAGGAAACATCCTCCAGAACCAGGCTCAGGGAGGGGCGGCTATCTGTGTGACCAGTTGGTGATGAAGGGAGACAGAACAAAAGACTTACAGAGGAAGAGAGCCAGAGATGAATTTTAACTAATGATTAAATGCAAAGCTGTGTACAGATACATAGTGAGTGAAGAAACACTTGCGTGTTACCTGATTTAAACCTAACCATTACTTTATCAAAAAAGAAAGTTTTAATTAAAGAGGATGTCTCTGCTAAAATCTTGAGTTGACACATTATTACATGTGGTCATTTAATAATACTTTAGGGAGAGAAAAGAGTATATCGAGCAGTATATTAGCTGTGGGCAGCTAATTTTCACCACCTACACTTTGACACTTTCACTAAATGTATGGTCTATAATAATGAAGTGAAGGGATATGGTAATTAATTTAATAAAACAATGAAAAGAAAAAAGATTGTAGTTCTCAAGATTATTTTTAGTTTGACTTTTTCTCATTAATTACAGTAGAAAGGAGAAGTGCTTGCTCAACAAAAGTACTTCAGGCCTTGTTAAGTTCAGGATTATTGACTGGGAACACACACCATCACATGCACACACACTCCTACAGCCTGCCTGCAGTTAATGTATGACCAAACGTCAGGTCTGCTGACTGGCTGCACACTGAGGGTGCTTTGATCCAAGCCCTTGTAAACACTGAATGCCGGCCCCTGCCTGTGTTTGGGACAGGGGTTATCACCACAATAACACACAGACACACACACCACACACACACACACAGAACTCAGAAACATACTGGGAGTCATAAAGTCTTGAGTTAGGTAGGTGGAGGTGGACGCCTTATCTGTCTCCAGCGACCAAACATGCGGCTGGCTGTCAGTGACCCGAGGCCAGGTAAACAGACCTGCGAGCTGATAACAGCTGTAAGGGGCTGAAGGCGGAGCAGAAGGTGGATGAGCTCAGAGCCACGAGGCTCTTCTACTAAACTTAACAGTCTGTAGCATCAATTGATGTCCAGTCATCTGAATGAATGAAAAATTAACTGGCACATTTATTTGTGCTTCAGTAATGAGGCTGCTCTGTGAGAACACAATTTCTTCAGCCTTTATTTTTAGCAGTGGTTCCCAAACTTTTTTGCTGGGCCCCCCTTTGTTTTACAAGAAAAATGTTCGCGCCCCCCCCCCGTGTGTCGCTAGCAATCACGTAGCACAACATTATATACCAGGTAGTCCAACTTCAGTAACCCTGCAAACGCCACTGCTGTTTAGTTTCTGTCTTCATTTATGTTGGAAGTGGTAGCAGAGCTGTACGTTTGAATTAGTTTCAAAAATCTCTCAGTCAGAACATGGTATGTCAAGTTTAGGTGGAAACTAGCGAGCTAACTTCCTGTTAACTTCTAACTCCGTTAAATTTAATAAATTCTGTTTTCATGGATGCCTGGATGTTAAACTTAATTGGTACACCTGGTACAGCAGCAACGCTGATGATTTTATTAAAGATGAAATCATTTAGACCGTTTTTAACTCTTAGTGTTCGTTTGACTTTGGGACCTGAAGCTGACGGAGTTTAGGACCCAGATTACTCCGAAGCTCCTCGCTACGGCAGCCGTAATGCTCTGACAATCCATCAAGCAGTGCAGCTTACCAAAGTTGTACTAAAACGTTTTTAACAGATTTTTGCACGCCCAAATCGATTCAAGGTCAGTAAGCACAACCGGAATTCATACATAAGGCACACTCTCGATTTTTGAGAAAAATAAAGGATTTTAAGTCCTTATAGTGTGGAAAATACGTTATACAGAAGAAAAGAATATATCGCGATATATATCGTTACCGCACATGCTTAAAATTATACCGTGATATGAATTTTAGGCCATATTGCCCAGCCCTAGTCACCCTTAGCAACAATAACTGCAATCAAACGTTTGTAGTAACTGGCAATGAGTGTTTTATAGCGCTGTGGACGAATCTTGGCCCACTCATCTTTGCAGAATTGTTGTAATTCAGCCACTTGGAGGGTTTGAGCGTGAACTGCCTTTTGAAGGTCATGCCACAGCGTCTCCAAAGTCCTCATTTGGTCTTTCTTAAGTCATTCCGAGATGGACTTGGTGTGTTTTGGATCATCGTCCTGCTGCAGAACCCAAGTGTGCTTCAGCTTGAGGTCGTGGACAGTCTCCCTCAGGATGTTTTGGTAGACAGCAGAATTACCACAAAGATTCAGAATCTGAATCAGAGTGCTTTATTAATCTCTAAGGAAATTATGTCAAGGCTTCCAGATCCTGAGGCAGCAAAACAGCCCGGCCATCACACTACCACCACCATATTTTACTGTTGGTATGATTTTCCTTTTCTGAAATGCTGTTTTACTTTTACGCCAGATGTAATAGGACACACTTTTCAAAAACTTCAACTTTTTCCACGTCTATTCCATGTTTTTACCATTTGTGGATAATGGCTCTCACTGTGGTTCGCTAGAGTCCCACAGCTTTAGAAATGGCTTTATAACCTTTTCCAGACTGAGAGATCTCAATTACTTTGTTTCTCATTTGTTCCTGAATGTCCTTGGATCGTGCTATGATGTCTGGTTCTTGAGGATCTTCCTTTCTTTGTCAGGCGGGTCCTATTAAGCGATTTCTTGATTGAGAACAGGTGTGGCAGTAATCAGGTCTGGGTGTGGCTGTTGAACTCAGCTTTCCAAAGGTGAAACACCACAGCTCATTTAAGTTATAACCTGGGGGGAGCCACTTTTTTGCACACAGGGCCTTAATAATAAACACCTTCATTTAGAAGCTGCATTTTGTGTTTACTTTCTGCTCAGTGGTTTGGTATCTCCTTTGTTCAATCAATAGACTTCTGGGGCAGATGGCCCCGCCCCTTCCTGAGCCTGGTTCTGTTGGAGGTTTCCTCCTGATAAAAGGGAGTTTTTCCTTCCCACTTTTGCCAAAGTGCTTGCTCATAGGGTGTTGTCTGATTGTTTCTATATTATTGTAGGGTGCTTATTAAGAATATTAAGCACCTTGAGGTGATTGTTTTCATGATTTGGTGCTGTATAAATAACATTGAATTATAGTAATGCAGCACATGTTTTCAACAGGTAAGACGTCTGAAAGAACGCCAGTTAAGCAACCAGACTCTCAGACATACTGTTGTAATACGTATATATATATATGTGTATATCATTAGTATTAATTCACAAATGCACCCATATGGCCTTCTTTTCTTTATAATGCTCGGCATGTCATACGTGATCTTCAAAAACAATTTGAAATTCCACTTTCCCTCACACATTTTTAAATTAGCTCAGGCCTAAAGAAAGAAGCTGCTTTACTGTTTTCTTAACTTGCATAAAGTAGTTTGAACCTGCATATTGACTAATATTGGTTTTCAGTGTTTCTGAGATCTGATTTTTAATGCCCCTCAGGCCCCTCAGGTCGCAGCATTTCATACTGATTGACTGATGTTCACTCTTTGTGTTCTCCAGATTCGTTGAATGGTTGAACGATGTTATGTACCTTAGATAATAAAAGCAAAATTCTTTGCAGTTTAATACTGAGAAATGTTATTCTTGAAACAGCTGATCTATTTGCCCACACAAGAGAGGTGAACCCCTCCCTTCTCTGCCTCATTTCTGGGGTACTTTTATTTATATATATCCAGTCATGTTACTAAGATGTTACTAGTTATATTAACATTTTAGTTGTTAGATGTTCCACTGTGTTTTGTTAAGCAGACCAAAACTCCATTTTTTGCCTCTATTGCAAAAAAAAAAAAAAAAGATTTTAAGAGTTTTAGCAGTTGACATGTTGCCTTTCCATTGTTTCATTATGTAAAATGTATTTTTATGTGTTTATTTACATTCTAATCACTGTGTAAATGGAGTTTTTGGGGACAGACTGTCACTGTCAGATTTCCTTTGTAACCTACTTCCACAGAGTAACCAGGCTTCTTGTGCAAACATGTGATTTGAGTATTTGCCAATTATATGTCAATATTTAAAAACCTTACTGACTTTAATGTTAAAAACATCTTGTTTTAATGTTGTGATATTTTTTGTGAAGCAGTGGAAATGATCTAAACTTGTAGTTCTGACACAAAGCAGCAGCTCCAGTCCCAAGAAGACATTTGTGTTCAAAACCCACATCAGCCATCTTTAGTATATCCACATTGTTTAAAAGCATTTACACACTTATGGATCTGTTTAAATCTATTACGCTTCTGCTCACAGTTAACAGTGCTTTTCCATCGTTATAGATCAAATTAGGCTGCCGTAACAATATTGACAAACAGAGGCCTGTTATGTAACTTTTGTAATCGTAGTTAGTCTGTCAAAGTGAGAAGGATGAGGCGTCCGATGCTAACGACCACATAAACCCTCGTTAATTGTCCATCTCACGCCTCCGTGTGAGAGGTGTTTATCTGGTCACATCTTTGTCACATTCTCGTCATTCTTTCAGACTTGTTCTCAGGTCAGCTGAGATGCTTAATCTTCACTACGTGGTGTGACTGATTTAAAAAGAAAAACAAAGGCATTAAACTCGTCTTATCATCTTCTGACTGTCACACATGTCATCAAGTACTTTGTTGGAAAATACAAGGGAGAGCTATCCAGTCTTTCAGGAATGTGCTACCTCCACATCAGCCCTTGCATGTGACTGAAAGCAGATGCATTCCGCCTTTTTGAGATAACATTTGACAAATGTTTGATATGTGGATGGTTGTCACACCATGAAAGTACAATTATAGCCACCCTTCAGGTAATCCCCCACCTGATCGAAATGGATTTGGCCATGATATCCAGGACCCATTTACTGTTGGAGCCCTGACAGGTCTATTATGACCAATTACAACACACACAAAGTAGCCCTTTCTCATCTCTGAGTCATCTCTTATAAGCTACAGCAGAGGTCAGCCCTCCTCTTTCAGTCATCTTTGTAAAGTAAAGTAACTGTCTGGTATGCAGAGGATGCCCCATTAACTGTCATTGCTGGGGACAATTACCTCGTCTGACCTGGCAAAAGATTAGAAAGGCCTGGAGGGACAGAGCTTTCTCTTTGGCTGGCTGACTGAGGAGCCAGGCATTCCTCTTGTAAACTTTCTCCTGGATCTACACTCTCCAGCCTGCCATATAGATATAATAGATATATGTATTATTATTTATTTATTTTTTTTAAAGGCATGCCAAGTGATAGATGCAGTTTCAGCGCACAATCATTTCATCGGTCTGTCACCTTATCTCTTTGTCTTTTCATTTTCTCGCTCCCACTCTCCAGTGCTTGTATTGTCTCATGCAGCCTATTTGTCTGGTTTCCTGCATGTCTGACGTGCTCGGGGAGATCCTATCTTCTCTTGAATGTCTGCTCCCTGAGTGTTGGAGAAGAGCAACTAAATAAGGATGCCATTTTTCTTGGTCATTTATTTTATCGCCAAACAATCTCATATCTTATTGTCACCTCTTGCAAAAACTGTTGTCTGTTTCTGTCAGGCTAGTCGACATCTCAGTCATATCTCTTGATCTCTGCGATTAACACTATAGCCCAGTCACACTAGAGTTAGTTGCACTTTGGAGTAGTTTACTTTTGCGTCCATGTTTCTGTGCTGAATAAAATACGCAGGCATGTAAATATATTTTACACATTCATCAAGTTATTTTGAGACCATCCATCCACTTTCTGCCACAGGTCTGGGTCCGAGGGACAGCAGAGAAGCCCAGGCCTCTCTCTTTGACCATATTCACAGATGGGATTATTTTGAATTGTGCACAAATGATAATATGCCAGTGTGGAAAAGCTTTTTATCTTTGCCAACTGTCTCAGCTGAAAGAAGCTTCATTTCAACACTGTATCTTCTCTGACCAGCAAATCTAAAATCAAGGTCCACTGTAAACCCATGTTTGGGACAGTAGGCTTTCCACACTGTCCCAGAGCCATCCCACCAGTGATATTAGGACCAAAAATTTAGGAGGTTTACCACCCTCCAAGTACTTAGTTTCTCAAGTCACTCGGTGTGTAGTTTGTATGGAGTAGGCATCGTTCTGTTTTAGGAGCGTATGCACCCGAGGATCATCCACATAGAAGTGGCTTCTAAGAATGAAACTGAGGGGCTGCAGATACAGAGAAAAGATGCCCAATGACTGATCCCTGAGGATGTGAGATGGTTTAGACTAACACAAAAACATTCTCTCCAGTTTTTACACGTCGACCAGCCTCTACACTTTAATGGAATTTTCAGAAAGAAAGTTTTATGTGGTATGTGTCAACATTTCCACTACTTATGCTTATGGTGTGACATTTATCTGCTCTGTTTTTTGTCTGATTTTTTTTCACCTGTCTGGATCCAGGTACAGGACATGTGTTTCAGCCAGGACAGTCGCTGGGTAGCCGTCAGCACCCTCCGTGGCACCACACATGTATTTCCCATCAACCCCTACGGCGGTGCACCGTGTGCCCGGACTCACATGTCCCCACGTGTGGTAAACCGGATGTCGCGCTTTCAAAAGAGCGCTGGATTGGAGGAGATTGAACAGGAGCTGAACAGGGCAGCTGCTTTAGGAGGAGGAGCAGGAAGTCTCGCAGGAAGTGGCTGCATCTTAGGTGGAGGAGGCATCGGTGGGCGCTGTAGCCCCATACCTGGCCTGTCCAGTAGCCCCTCAGGGTCTCCATTACATGGTAAGGAGCTGGGAGGGTGAAGAAGTGAGACGCTTATTGATGTTTCAGTTTTAGAAGTCCAAGTTGGCGTCTCAGCAGTAGAGTTGTGGTCAGAAGAATACATACACACAACTGGTAACAATGAAAACTGTTAGGAAGAGCAGATTTAGGAGTTTTAAGTGGTTGCCGGTTGGTAGCATAGCAACAGCTGTGACTCCTGACATGCTCAGACGGGTGTGAGTACTGTGTGGACATATGCCGCTTCCAGAGGGGACACACTGAGCACCTGTGAACATTTTGAGTTTTGTATGTAAAACTTTATATTCAGCCACATGTTTCAAAAATTACTTACTTGGCTTCTATGTCCATTTCTTAAAAAATAGAGCTTTTTAAAACTGGATTATTCTTTTTGATACACTCTGTATATTAGTGAGTTGTCACAGTGAGTAATAAATGTGTTAGTCGTGATGTAATACATGATTGTTCCAAAACTAGATGACAAGCAGCTTCCTCAGTTCTGTAATCTCTGTGAACTAAACAGTAATTCTCATCTAGTCTGGTTATGTTGACACATTCACATCCTTAGAACAGACCACGGATTCCACCCAGAACTGTTTACCAGCTGTGATATACTTGGAAGTTTAGCCTCGAAAGTTCATTAGACTCTCTATGAGGGTTTTTTTCCAGCCCCCATTTTTGAGAATAATTTAATCTGGCAGCAAACGTCATAGAGAGTTTATATAAGTTAACAGGAAATCCAAAAACTTGTTTCTGTTAGTTTACTCATTTACTTTTCGCAACTTCAAAAATAAGGTACATACTGACCCATGAAGTTTTGATACAGTTATATCCTCACATACCGAGTGCTGAAATCAGTGTGTAATGTGTTTACATCATAAATGACTTAAATTACCTGTTGTCAGATTCATTTTTAATTTTGATTTATTGAACCTTTATTTATACAGGAAGTTCCACTGAGACTCTGTCTCATTTACAACACAGACCTGTTTCAGACGAACATATTAAAAAGCTTCAGGTTGACTGTTTTTAATGATCAGTTGACAATTACATCAACAACATAGTTTACAAACAGCAGGTTTTGTTAGTAATGCCTTAGCGGCCACGTTAGTGTTGCTCACTTACACTCTTTTCAACTTCTGCAGAGAATCTTTGTATAATCTAAGATATAACCTAACCAAGTGGCCAATGCCGTTCCCAGCATTTATACTTGTGGGTGGTGTTTTATGTGTTAATTACCTTGTGGCTGTGGCCTGGTGTTATATGCTGTTCTAGCCATAATAGAAACAAATGCAGTACTGGGCCTTTTCCCTCCTGGGTCCCCACACTTTGTTGTGGTCATGTTTTTTTTCCGTAGGCAAATCTGTATGTTGTTTGTTCAGACATGAAATCTCCAACCAGGAATCTGCTGTTGTCTCCGAGTCCTTGTATTGAGGGTATGATTGTTGTTCCTTATATTTGAGGCAACGGTTATTTTTCTCTCACAGTTCCTTTTGAAAACTGCAGCAGAAATGCATAAGAGGAAACAACTGTACTGAGCAGGCCAATCACAGTAGCTGTGGCCTCCATTAACGCAACAGTTGGTAACATTCCTGGGACAGCGGTGACGACACAGGTCTTCAGACGGGTCTGCAGTTACTGCGTACATACGGCGTAGACTTATTGCCCATCCCCTCTTGCCACCCTCTAACACGTTAAGCAGGGAGGGGGCAACCTTTGCATTCACCTAGAGATGTGTTTCTGTCCACATGACGACTGTAAGCACGACAGTCGCTCTTTTTCAGCAAGTATCTCTCCGTCTGCAAGTATTTTGTCGTGATTGTGCAGCGATATAAAAATGGTGAGCTAAATGGAGTGTTACTTCAGGTTAGAGATTGCTGCAGTGGAGTCTGTGTGTGTCTGTGTGCATGTGTGTTTGTGTTTCCAGTGACTGGTTGTCACAAGAGCCACTTTTCCAGGGACTCTGCCACAACCTTGTCTCCCTTGTTTGTCAAACACTATTGCAGGCCACTCACACTAGCTGTGTGTACCTTTCTGGCAAAGATGCACGCTGATAAACACAGACTTTGTGTAACCTGCACTGTTTGACCCCAAAGGTGTTACTGGGAGTAAATTATCACAGTTTCTATGAGTCATGGTCTTCCTGGAATATCGCTGAGCTTTGATAAATGTGCTGCTGCCAGTAGCGGGTGGATAACTTGATAAACACTTCAGAGAACCACATGACTGGGAATCGATTGGTGGGTAATTCTGCATGCTATAGTAGAAGAGGTTTGAAAACTTAAGTCATGTTTTTTCGTGACATACTTTTCATCTTACTGCCGTGGAAACAAGCTCCTGAACTTTAAAATACTGTAACAAGCAGTTCGTTAACTTCAAAAGTGAAGGTCATGCAAGCAGATGTGTGATCTATTCCACAGAGCAGTGTACTCCTTTGGATATGTACACATCTTTCTTTTTATTTAAGAGAGACACTGTTATTTATCCCACGTTGTGTTCCAGCAAAAAGTGTTAATGTGCTGAAGTAAAATATTTAGATGGGCAGTTTTGTTTGAACCTAACCTCTTGCAGTTGGAAGATAAATATTTAAAATCGTGTCTTATCATATCTAACAATTTTCTCACTGTATCCTGTGACCAGGCTTTTTGTTTTTATCTGATGTATTCCCAATGCCATATCAGATGAACTCACCTCACTTTATCTTTTGCTGGATGTTATTAGCTCAGTGGATATTGTTGCAGTGTTTTTCGTTCACTTATTTGAACTGTCAATATGAAACATCTGTTTAACCCAGAGGCATTACAAGCCTTGTAGTTCTGAGTTCAGTTGATTCGATGCTGTTCTCTCCTGTTCCTGTTTTTCCTGCTGTGGTTCATGAGGTACGGCTGCTCGTCTGCTAAGATTGGTCACTCTGAGTGCAGTCACACCCTCCGTGATTTACTGCTTCAGTAAGTGCGTTACACTGTGGCATCAACGTAAACACTGTTTCATACCATATTATCGGTTGCTGCTGTGGAGGCACCGATTCCTATCACTGGACTACTTGGATGCTCACATACGGCAGAAATGTGACACCGTAGTCTGGTCTCAGTCTTTTACCTTTGTCTGTTTGTTTGTGCAAATTATACACAGTTTAAAAACACGTATTTGAAAATGTGTTTGAGTTTGTTGGGCACTATAGCAGATTACTGCTGCTCGAGGTCAATCGGCTGGACTGCTAAAAGACAGAATAAATATTTGGAGGGTTTAGCGTCGTTATAATGAAATCCATTCAATTTTTAGGTGTTTCACAATATTGAACACAGGCTATTTTTCTGAATAATAGCAATAATTGTCATAAATATTATAGATGGAAATATTATAGATGATCCATGTCTCTCATCCTACGCCCAGCATTGTGCGGCCCAAAAGTCTTCAAATAGTTGATCGAAGATGCTGGACTGGCACATGAGGTTTCAGGGTCAGGTCTTACATACACTCTCCTGAGTGCCCTTGCTTTCTTTGTCCTTCCTGTCTTCCTCGTGTAGCTCCCCAACCCCCCACCACACACACACACACACGTACATGCATGGACACATTCCTCCACGGTGTGAAAAATAGTTCATCAAACATTAAAAGGATGTCTGGAGAGTCACTGCTGTGCTGCGATGAGAGACAGAGAAGCACAGAAACATCAAAGTGGGCTCGGAGGTGAAAGTGACTTAGCAAAGTAATGAGGTGCAATTGAGGAAAAATGAAGAAGAGATAGAGCAGAAGGAATAAAAGTGGGAGGAGGTAGGCGACAGAAGCAGGGAGAAAAAGATAAGTTTGTAGTAGCGGTGCTGAAAGCCGGGGTCTCGGGGAGCGTGGTCGTAAATCACACTTTGGTTTCAAAGGAGAACATTAGGGCCACCTGTCAACAATTAGTCCACACAGGGATGCCTAACTCTGTGTGTGCGTGTCTAGGTGTGTGTGTACATTTGAAAAAGATAGTGTCTACCTGTGGTAAGATATATAAAAATGAGCCGCTTTTTCCCTTTGGAGAAAGTTTGACTTCACTGTAATGTTCAAAAGGTTTCAGGAAATTAAAGTCGGGTTTGACATGACATCAATTTAAGAATTGCCAAAAAGTGCCTATTTCAGTAATCCATTATCAGTTGTGACCTGTGGAGGAAGGTCATTTAGGTCTCTCTCTCTTTCTCTGTCTGTCTGTTTTTGGTTTTTTTGAAGATAAATTGGCTCCGAGGCATCCTGCCTCATGTAAATTTAGAAATGCAGCCCCTACCGCCACCAGCGTTGATAAAACTCCATAATTTCCACCGGATGCAAACACATCGAGTCACATTTGCTTTTGTGTTTACCTTCCGGCCTGTTTTTTGCTGGCTGGGTGTGAATTTTGGGTAGCAAAGACGGTTTTCTTAGGCTGGCACAAAGCAGCAGGGTGAGGCAAGCTGGGGCCGGGCCACCTAGCCACAACAGCTGCCCTGTGATTGTCGCCAGCGAGGACAGCGTTGATTTTTGGGAAGGAACTGTAGAAAAGTACACATCCTTCTCAAAGCTGCCAGCCTCAGGCCACCGGCACACCTAAAAATAGAGCCTGCAATTGGCTGGCTTCTTGTCACTGTTAAAATCTGAAATGGCTATTTATGTCCTTGTGTACAGTACTTTTTTCTCTCCCCAAAGCCTGTCCTCTGTGCGATCGATGTATTGTCATTTGAGGTGATGACCCATAATGTGAGCGTCCCATGCTGTAAAAGTGTGGTTTGTCTGCGGCGCAGCTCATACAAGGCTAGATTAGTAAGTGCATATTCTGTGCACAGGGCAGAGGTTATTGAGGCTATACCAGGCATATGGCAGCCACTGCAGACGTTTTATTATTCAGATGTCTTTCAGCTCCAACCACAGTACTGTATAATACAGCAGTGTGTGGAGGAAAAAAAGCAGCTTGATCATAATAATCTAAAAACCCTCTTTGATTTTCGCTTTGCTTTGACTTCATATTTTTACTGCGCCATAGTTCTGAGCAATACCTAGAGATGAGGTTTTTATCTGCTGACTGAGGGTCAGTTTCTCTACTGTCCACATGAAATGCTGTGAAATGTCCCGGCTTTCCCCTTTTCTGCAACATGTTTATGACAGTTATGACTTGGTGTGCATTTTTTCACATGCTTGGGTGCCTTTCATTGTATACATAGCACCAGTAATACACTTCCCAACCATAAAACATCAACACAGGGCTATTAGTCAGTGCAGCAGATTTGTTTCCCCGCAAAGCAGGAGCCCTGGTGGTCCGATCATAGGGCCATCTGGGCCCTGGCGCTGGTTCAGAGAAAGAGGGGGAGGCGAAAACAAGGTGTGACGGGAAACTGTTAATTCACTTGTTGATAAAGGGACACTTCCTTTCTGCTATTAGAGGCTGACGGGTTGCTTATTTGGGTTTGGACTTTTGTTTTATCTCGCCCTCCTCCTCCTCCAGCGCTCCCCTTCGTCAGTCATCGTCCTGTGGTGAAAAACACCAACGCTCTGCTGAAGCCGATGCCAAGGAAACATTACCTCATAACTGCTGGTGTGTGACACGTATGTGCACGGCCTCGCGCTGACCCTGTTTTTAACAGTATAGTTTACCTTAAGTCAAACAGTCGCAGCGTACAGACAGAAAATCTAGAAAGTTTCGCAAGATACGATAGATGGCTTTAACAGAGGAGGTCGGGATTTTAATTTCAGTAACGTGTAAACTGCACGAACCAGTCGGATGGATTACTTGTCCAGACTTTAGTCGTCATAATGAGCTGTCCGCCTTGGATCGCTGTCCGGCCTGAGGCTGAGCTAGCCAGCATTTGCAAAGGGACCACATGCATGCCATTTCAGATTTTTATTTTATTCTTTTTTTAATTTACTTTCTGATGTGGTTATACCATCTATACCATCTCCACGGCTACTGACCTCACCCAGATATCAGCGATATTTAGCTGACGCATGTCCAACCTCACAAATGAGTGGACACATACTTTCCAGCCATTTGGTGCCGTTCATTCTCACGTGTAGTAAAAGGATGGTCAAATATATTGCAGCAGAAATGCTAAGCCTGCTCTATCCCTTGTCCCCTGTAACAATCCAAAAAGCGTTGTTTTTTTTATCAGTCAGTCTGTTTGATGCCTAAAATGAAAGACTTGAACTTGTTACATTTATTCACTGATTTGTCACATTGTCTCCAACATCAGCTTATAACCAGCCATATTTTTTTTCATTGGTTTATATTGAAACTCATGTTCATTTTTAAAATTAAACATAGTTATGTACAAAAGAACATGATGAACCATATTAAACTTTTATAAATGAAATAACTCGTGGAGGGGACAGATTTCGAATTTTCTCAGATAGATAATACTTTGTACTTTTCAAATGTATGAAAAAAAGTTCTCCAGCAGAAATAATATCTGTTGATATTTAAAACTTTCCAGTAACTTTTAGAATGGACATAAAAAATAATTTTAGGTTCACTGGGTCAGCAAAAGTGAGTTGAGCCTCTGCATGCGTCTGTGACCTCGCTGTGCTGTAGTTGACAGGACCGAGTTTATCAGTTTCTTACCTTTCTTTGACCTTGTCCTACATTTTCTGTACACCCAACAACAACACAAGGATGCACATGGTAGCACTCTCCCCTGACATGAAGTTCTGACATTTTATCAATGACGGCAACATTACTTCCTGTTCTTTATCCTGAGACATTTGTATCGTGCTTCTGTGTCTCAGCTGAAAGTTGGAAATAGATCAGAGTCATTGATCATTTGGGAAGTATCAGTCAGACAGTAGAATAAGACAGAATAAACTTTTGAATAATAAAATGATTATAGAGGTGAAGACGCTGTTTTATTACCACAATGATCCTCCGTGTGGCGCTGTGTGGTCAGGATTGCCGACACTCTGCAGAGGGAGGAGCAGAGCAGGCAGGCCGTGCTCCGCAAAGAGAGACGCACAGAGAGGAAAGGACTCGTAAAGCCTGACTTGTTGCTGCAAGGATTTCGCCTTGATACAAATCTAACAACACAGAGAAAGCAGGGTAATTTCTCTGGACCCTTTTTTATGAATGGTCACTTCCTCCAGCTAAAACAACTTGCAGCCCTCCTTTGTAGGTTGTGTTTTTTTTAAAAGGCAGTCTAAACACTTATCTGGTGAATGTGGGGCCTCTTCTCGACCTCTCTTCTCCTTTTCAGTTTTAACATATTTAGAAAACGAGAAAGACGCAGTTACATTTGAAATGAGATATTTTATATAACAGCGAAGACACTTTATTTCTTCTCTGAGCTGCCTTTGTTTTCATAATTCGCCTCTTTTATTGGTGACACAGAAACCAGCTTCACCTCTAAATCCTACTGTATAGATCTTAATAATTGAAATGACAAATTACTTGTCAGCAGGAAATAGGAATTGGCAAATGGCTTCCTACAAGGAGCAGATGTTCTTTTAAAAGCATTTTTCCCTCGACCTGCCATGCAGTCAAGAGGATTTGTACATTACTCAGTACATTTGATTTAACAGTCGTGTGCCATCAAAGGTAAGCTAGTGTTTGCGGATCGTGTTTGTTGCCGGCTCCGGCGGCAGGTTTCTCCCTGCGGTCGTCGCAGGAGCCAGAGCCCAGCTTGGCTTGAGTCAATAAACGGAGAGCTCAGCGTAAAACCACACAGCAATCGAACAAGCTGTTTACCCTGAAAATTAGCCTTCCCCTCTACTTTTAAGGCTTTTAAACCAACCAAAAATACACAGTGCAAGGAATATGTATCTTGGCCAGCATTTGGGCTCCGCCAGAGACCTCTGTCCTCTTTATAGGAACCCTAATAACTCAGCCTCCGTAGCCACTAACCCTCTCGTCACTGGCTGCACTCATCATTATTTGATTTGCAAAATTGTAAGGTAGAGATAAAGAAATAAAGCTGGCTTGCCATTACACACAGGCAGCACTTGTGGCTTACAGCTTATTGCCTGCCATGTGAATAGCACACGCTCTGAAAAGCCAAAGCCGTCCATTGTCACAGAAATCGATAGATTTTACATCCTGCTTTTGTTCTGTGCAGCACTTGGATCCTTATGCTTAAAAATCATTTCTATATGAATTCTGAAGCTTAAATCCTTCAAGACGTTTCTGTTCGGTCATCTTTTTAATGCAGGGTGTGTGCCCGTGTAAAATATGCATTAAAAAAATGTCAAACATGCTGTTGCTGCTAAAAAATGTCTCTCAGATTCATTTCTTTTTCTT
This sequence comes from Rhamphochromis longiceps, assembly GCF_057381845.1. NCBI lineage: Eukaryota > Metazoa > Chordata > Actinopteri > Cichliformes > Cichlidae > Rhamphochromis > Rhamphochromis longiceps. Next base: position 3,305,820 of record NC_140570.1, on the reverse strand, counting down.
CATAATTCAAACCAAGCTGATTTGAGTTTAAAGGTGCACAAGCGACGCCGCGTCTTTGTAGTCCTTAAAAATAAAGAAGCGTGTATTAACCTGAAAGAAACCTTTCCCTGCTTTGCCCTCAGATTCGTTGTTTGCTCGTGGACTAAGTGTTTTTGACATGCTGTTTATTTAGACTGGGAAGTCAAAATTCTGCCTGCTGAACCCAGATCATAGCGGCCTGCAGGTTGTTACCAGCAGAACCGCAAAAAAAGCCAATCAGCACGAGATGGGGAGAAAAGCACGTCTGCACCGACTTTCCACGTTTCTGTTTGCACGTGTTTAACTGCTGTAGGTGGTGGATGCTGGTCCATTAGTGCAGACGAAAAAAGACAGGCACCGCTTTGACAAAATAATTAAAATACCAACCTCCTTCAAGAAGAGAGGAGACTGAACTCTGCAGGAATGAAAACACGATGATGGCGAGGATATGTTAATCGTTTTAGCTGGACTTCACGAGTTTCTGCCATTGGCTCGTGAATGCAGCGTGAGGCGGCTGTCACAGTAATGCAGACGTCTCATTATCTCCTCTCTGTCTGTCTTATTGTTTCCTCTCCTTTGGACCGCGAGGTTATAAAAGGAGAGGCATTTAGAGGCAGACAGAGTGACGGACGCAGCCAGTCTCCTCTCTGACCAGGAAGGTCAGCTTTTCCTCATTTAGCTCCGGGCATACGCTGATCTGTTTTTAATCATGTACGCTAACACAGTTGTATTTATTTATTTGTGTATTTATTTATTTATTTTTGGAGCAACTGTTGGAATCTATTAATGGCAACGGGGGGAAATACATACTGAAAGTGTATCTTAATACCTGGCCACACACAAAGGTGAATATTTTTTTGCATCTGATTTCATTTTTCCTATAATTTTTTGCTTGCAAAATTTTTTATTTAAAACCATTTTGGCCCGACGGAAACATGCCTGCTATTATTAAAATAATACAAAAAGTTTTACTTACAAAAAGCGCAATTTTAGGTTCACACTCTTCATACTGCTTTGATTGTTGTTGCTAAATTAGTTAATTTGTTGCAGATTTTTCTACTGAGATTTTTAAGCATTCAGTCAAATTCTTTCTCGTCTAACGGAGATGTTTGCTTTTCATGTGCAGCAGGACACCTTACAAACCTCGTTCTGGTTTCTCTAACGTCTAACGATTGCCATAACCCATCCCATCTTTACTCCTTCACCCGAATCAGATGATAGATACACACTCAAACACACACATATGGTTGAAGTGTGGGGTGTCATCCGATCCACTGGAGCCGTGTAACCCCCCCACTCAGCTCCTCTTGCTGGCGACTCAGTCCCGTCTGATGAAGCCTTGTAAATACTGACATGCTGTAAACTTGCGGATCTGATTTCAGGGTGCTGTTTGTGCGTGTTTTTGTATTTGTGTGCATTCCTTTCACCTGATAGTTGTTAGTTAGAAATGCACATATGTGTTGTTAGACGTGGACACGTTCCGCTTCTGTGTTTCTGTGTTTTTTGTTGGTTTTTTTCCCTCCTGCCTGCTGCTTTTTTCCCTCTTCATTACAGAACCGACTGCTCTAAGCTCTGAACAAACTGCTCCTTGGCCGTACGGAGCATGTCTGACACTAAAAGCCTTGCTTCTTCTTCCTTTCTTTCTTTCTTTCTTTCTTTCTTTCTTTTTTTTTTACCTCTGGTGTTTGTTCAGGGGAATTTAAGAAAGAAAAGAATCGTGTTTGGGCTTTTTTTTCTATTTTTGCTCTTGTCGAGTGTCTGTTTTTCTAAGCTTCCTGACATGAGAAACTTCAATAAAAATACAAAATGTTCAAAAAATTTTCCCAAATAGGGCCGTTAATAAAAGCCCCCCGTTAGCTTGCGGTTTGGGAGCTGGAGACCGGGCAGGAAGCCATTTTCACACAGGCCGCCCTGACCTCGACTCTTAACTCTGACTGAAAATAGCAGACGAGCGAGATCACTGTACAAAGAGAAAAGAGAGAGAGGTGGAAAGGGAAAACCGAGGAGATAGATACCTCAGCAACACTACCTGAGAGAGAACGAAAGAAGGAAGGAGAAACAAAGCGTTCTGACTGATGGCTTTTCCACCAGTCTTCCGATTCCTTTGCAAAACAGTAAATCTCGTGAAGTTTATTTTCTTTGCAGCATCTGTGTTTTATAAGGGCTCTTTTAATTTGTTTTTACTCTGTCCAGTGGGGGATCCCCTCTCCTTTCTTTTTTACTCCCCTTTGTGTTTGACCCTTTTTATTCTTCCCCACAGTCCTTTTCTCTCACTTTCTTGTCTTCCCTTCTGGTTTTCCTCTCTCCCTCTCTTTCTCCTCCTGTGGAAGTGAGTGTTTTAATAATGCTTCCTTAGGGAGTTGGAGATGGGAGAGCTGCATTTTCTTCTTCCCTGCTTTAATCTCTCACCACATTTCTGGGAAACTTGCATTGTCAGGTGGTAGAATTTGGGGACACATTGGTACAGGTCAGCTGCTGTTGGTCAATTATTGCTGAGCTACTTTGAGGTTTCTTGAAATACTAGATCAAAGTCAGTATTCATGTTTTAATGGTAAAGCAGTACTTTTTAAAATGATTTGTGTGTTTTAAATAATGACATTTTTTTCATTTATTTGTATTTAGCAAAAATAAAATTTAAAGTGTCAGTAACTAGAAACCTATAAATGTAAAATACCTTTTAATGAAATTGAAATTAAAAAGCAACAAAAAGAGGATCATTGATTTATCACTGATGATAATAAAATAAAATGTTCTAACTGCTGCTAATAAAATTAATCCAATTTAAACCCCATATTAAAAACCTTTTACTATGTTTTTAAGTTTACAGAGAAACCTTCCAGTGTGATGCTCGTCAGCAGATTTAGGCCATAAACAGAAAACGGCCTCGCTGCTTTTTGCTCTGGCACACCTGCTGATCTGATAAACTCCATCACTCCTTCTTTAAAGTAACCCCTTTGTGTAAATATCAGAATCAGTGCAAGCTTCTCCGTCAGTGAAGAATAAAACAAATTCTGCTGTTTAGTGACTCGTGCCATGGTTCCTTGTCTCCTTTCCTCGATCAGACCTGTAAATCCACAGTACTTTTCCATCAATGTCATCATTTACTCACATATACTCGCCAGGAGTTCACCGTATAAATACATGCTTTTAGCTTTACAGTTGGAAAAAAGAATTGTCTGCATACATGTAGTACATGTATACATAGTATAGCTGAAAATGAATAAACAATAACCAAAGTGTCTGTTTTCCACCTGTCACATCAAGGTAACTCATACTGATGCAAAAAGAATGGGGGGAAAACAAAAACACATTTCCATAAAGTACGCCTGCTTATTGATTTGCCTAAATGAATGAATGACCTGAAACGGCCACAGCATTAAAGAGACAGCTACGACCACAGCAGGGCAGTGGTAAGGTACTCATCATCAGGCATGAGCAAAAGTAAAACTTTTAGTGGGAATTATTTATTTGGATCTTAAAAAATCAAATTAGTTTCATGCGTAACACTAATGTACTTCCAAAACTTTAAACTAGGGTAAATAAAATGATGATTATGTATAAGGACAGATTTACATTCAGCTGGCTGAGGAGCTCCAGAAACCCCCCGCACCCTTTAGATGCTTGATTGAAAAGCGGCGAGCCAGCATTTACACCCACTTCATGGAGGAAATTTGGCATTGTTGCGATTATATATAAATAATGTCGTCTTTTGATATGTTTGTGGCTATATAAAGCGTTCGAGGCTATTTTGATGTTTACGCCATTGACATGTTTCTGGCACCAAAGTAAAGTTTGACACCCAGAACTAATTTACGTAGGCTGTGAAATCCACTTCCTGTGTGACCAAAGTTCCTCCACACAGTTTAATGTGCCAAAGTCTGTCCAGTTCGTAACAGTAAAGCTGGAAAATGATTTAAACAGAGTCTTCAGCCAAATACACCCAGTGCTGGGTGTAGTGGAGACAGTGCTATTGACAGAAATAAAAGCTATTCACAATTTCAAGTGTATTGCTGTTAAGTCAAACTAGATGATCGGGTTATTGGTTGTTTGACCTTCAAAGAGTTCAGAGTATCAGAGCAATAAGTGATTGTTCATGTCAAAAACTGGACGGTACGTGGGTGTCGTTCTGTCTGCAGACAACCACACAATTAATTCCACTGTGAGAGAATTGTGCTCAACACTTTGAGCGCTGGCAGTTTTACACTCTGTGGGATCAAGCTCAAATCCAGTTTGAGCGTGTATAGTCTTGTTGGTGTGTTTGTTTATGAAATCCTGTGATGAAACCTGCCTCACCCAGCCGTTGATCCCCAATGAGAGTTTTACTGGCTGATAGTGATCCATCATCCAAATGCAGAAATTTTTTCCCCCACCCTGACGAGACACATTCTCTAGAACCATTCTCCTGTTTAGCTCGTGCGAAGTTTTTATTACACGCTGAAACGACTGCTATTTGCATTAAGACAGAGGCTTTTTATCTTTTTGACCATGAAATGGGAAGTAAGCAAAGGAGGAATATCAGCTTCTGTCCAAAAATATCTCCAAAAGCAAAAAACATAAAAGCATTCCCCTACTGGGACACCGTCTCCGTCTCTTTCTCTGCCCCTCTGTCTCACAGCTGCAATATCATCCTCGAGTCCAAGGTCTCTCCTAGCTCCCCGAGCATCACTCAACATGTCACCTGCCTAACCTGTTGCCTCCCCATCTCAGTTCCCCTCCATTGCAGTTTGCTTTTTTTTTTCCCCACCGACTGAAATATCCTCTCTGGCAGAACAATTCAAATAAGACACAGTGTTTGCTTGGGCGCACAGTCTTCAGAGCTTGTCCTTTCGCACATCGGCTCCAAGTTGCAAGCCACCTGCTTGTATTGGATGCAAATAGGGTATTAAAAGAGGGGAGAGAAACATGAGATAGCGTGACACGGGGAGGCTGAGGAGAGAGAAAGAGCGCGAAGGATAGAGAGAGAGGCTTAATGTGAGAAGAGAATGCAAATGCTGTTGAGACAAGGCAGGATGGATGCAGGAGTGCTGGATGGATGGTTGGATTAGGGGAGAAAGAAAGGCGAGGGTCAGGTGTTGGTATGACTTTTCGCCAGGGTCAAGGTTTTTCTCTGGATGACGGCAACGGAGCTGGATTTGCATTGATGGATCTTCTTTCCATGGGGATGTCATGTATCAGTGCTTGGGTACATCACGCCCCAGTCATTAATCAAATCATGGCCTCCGTCTAGAGCTATCTGTCTGCCAGGCGCTTCTCATCTGTCTACCTTGTCTTTCTCTTTGTAGTAGACTCGCTCTGCGTTTCGCTTGTTTTCTTTCTGCACTTGTAAATGATTTCAAATGATTTTAGATGCCCGCTGTAAGGACACGCAGCAAGCCTTTAAAGTTAAAATGCAGCAAGATTGTGATAAAAGCAGAGCAGGTGACATTAGCAGGTACTAAATGTAATGGTTTGCTGCGGCGATAGTATCAGTAAGAAAATGGTGCTGTTGTCTTACTCACCTGTCATTGTTAATAAACTGTAAAGTCTAAAATCTTACAATCATGTATAAATAGTTACAATGACTGTGCTCACACAACATTTTGTTTTCTAAATAATTGATATAAATAGACGCGTGCACAGGCCTGATTTCCACTCCCACTGTTTACCATAGCTGGATGTAGACACACCCTTAATCAGTTGTTTGCATACATCTGCTCCACCACTCTGACTATGAAAATAACAGCAAAGAAGAGAAGTTTCACATGATCGCATTGCCAAAGATCTTTTAACAGTGCCCAAGCTCACAGCCTTCCCCACCTGCTGCTGTTGCAGTGTTCGTAACAATAATCTGTGTACATGCAGCAGTAACACTCGCATCAGTTTGTGGAGCTTGAAATGAAAAAGTCTTTAAATGCTTACATAATTTGGATTTTTGTGTATGCAAAATGAAACTAATGGCATCAGATCATTATTAGTGATCAGTGATTAAATTGTTGTCGGATTAAATATTAATTTTAACCACACAGTCCTCTGCAGAGGCCCATGCCCACACTCAGTGTCTGGAGGAACCTGATATAAGCAACTAAAATTATTCTTTCTTTTGCTCTGGTACTTTATGCATACTCCAGCTTCTGTCATGCCAAATAAACTAAAAAGGACTGACGCCATATTGCATCCACACTTCCTGTAGTTCACAGAGTTGGTCGTGAAGTCTGATATTACATAATAGAACCTAAACCTTCCCTTGATAAATGTCCCGCATACCATTCCCATTCAGTGAGAATGTCTACACCACACACACACACACAGGCTTCCCGTCTGCCTCCCACCAGTTCACATATCATCTTCTGTCGGTCCGTGATCTCTAACACGGCCCGTACCAACTCGTCTTCTGTGTCTGGGGGCTTATGACAGCTAAGGACCCCTCAGCCCCGAGTGACAGTGCCGTGTTGACAGCCGGGTCAACAGCGATCATTACCCCACCGTCTCAGTTTAGCCACACCTGTTCTACAACCCGGTGTGTGCGCCTTATTTTTAAGGGTCGCGGCTGACGACGAATAATCCATCGGGGGGCATGCGTGCACGGAGGATACTAAATTCACTGACGCCCCCGCGCACAAGCCTCCCGCTCAACTCCCCTCTTAGCTGAAGCACCATTATGGCTTTTCAGGCTGCTTCCTGTACAGATTCTTTTTTTTCTGTCCTCCCTCATCTGCCCTACTTTCCTCAACACAAAAGGTGCTTCCCAGGTTCAGGGGGTGTGTAGCACTTGTAAAATGTGAATGGCTTTCAGGAGTTGCCTGGGTAGGCAGTTTGACCAAGAGAGGAGCAGAGGGAAATGAAGGACAGGTTTGCGTAATGGTCCGCTCTCCCCATGCGAAGGTCACGCGGCATTGTTGGCCAGCAGAGGTCTAAAAGACAGGCCTTTGGAGGACCACAAAGCAGGGCTTTGGCAGCACTAATGAAACTCAGAGCTACACGTTAATGATCTAAAAGACTGGACCAAAACACTCAGCGGCCCCCTTTCCGCTTGCATTCAGCCTCCTCTTGATCGCTCCTTCCAAATAATGACAAGGCACTCTCCTTCTCTACCTTTATTGTAACCTTTGATGTCAGCCTTGTTTTCTTTGTGTCTGTGTCCCCCCTCCCTCCTTTTCATTCCTTTATGTTACGTGACTGTCACTCATCTATTAAGGCAACAAATGGAACAAGGAAAACATTCAGAGAGTGTATTGTGGTGCACCCACAGGTTTGCTCTTTATTTCTTTTGAAAGCACTTGAACTTGGAATTTTCCTTGGGCCGCCTATTGAATGGGGAGGGTGCTTTTTTTAAATTTTTATTCCAGTATTGTCATAGGATTACAAAACACAGTTGTATTGTAATGCACATTTCCAAACCCCTATAGTTTGGTTTTTCATTTGTAACTGTTTATTTGTAATTGTGTCTTTTCTCATTGTATTAATAGGTGCCCTTACTCGCAGCACTCAAAAGAATGGTGGTGTTACTGGCATGCAGATAGTTTCGATTTCTTTTGTTTGATTTTATCAGTGTTTTCAGGTAAACTTTGGTTGCAGTCGTTACAGTATGAAATATAACAGGGTAGGCTTAAATCTGACCGGTGAGTTTGTCAAAGGTGGGCAAATAAAGCCAAAAGGGAAGAAAGAAAAGATTCATGTTTTGCTTCTGGTGATTAAATGAAACAATGTAACATTTGGGTTTAAATGTTTAGAAACTCTTCTCACCATCTTTTCACAATCGCTAAAGCATCTTACTCGAGTGGGACTCATTGTTCTTCACCTTAGAAGATGTAGTTAATATAATTGTTAAAAGGGGAAGAACAATAAATATGTTAGTAACCCAATAAAAACCCTGCTTTTTGACTTATATATAAAATTGCTCTGCTAATAAGATGAGACTAATTGCATGTTAAGTGAAACTCAGTGAACTAGCTGCTGCTCTCCCTGAAGTAGCTGGTTAAGGTCATTAGACCTTGAAGAAGCCCTTTGACATGGCCTGATTATGTTTGGCTGCAGCTACACGGTGTGTGTGTGAGATGAGATGTGTTTCTCTGGATCGTCTGTCTGCGTGGGTGTGTTTGCGTGTGCATGTGCGTTAGGCCTGTTGATTGGCCTTGATTAACAGACTGCCAGGCACTAGAAGCAGAGCCTTTGTAATGTACCATCTTGAGCTAGTTATTTCCAATCATTCCACAGGAGGCCTTGAACTCTGAGTTGTGTGTTTCTGCGTGTGTTACGGGCTGGGAGAGGAAGATGGTGGGTCCAAAAAAAAAAAAAATCATAGTGTTCAGTCTGAAGAGAGAAGGGTGATGTCTTCTCGTGGCCTAGTGTGCAATTTGATGTGAACGTCACATGACATTTTAAATTTAATTCCAAGTGAGCAATATTGAGAATTAGCATCTGTAAAGAGTGCTGAACTGAAAAAGCAACCGCTGAGCATAGAAAAGATGAATAATGCATGTAAAGTTGTTGATTCCAACTGCTACCATTACCTGCAGTGACTCATGTTCCACTTCAGATCCATGAATAGGAGATTTGGTTGGCCTTGCAGTTAAGGGAACACGCACGTCTGTTCGCTGCAAACACGTTTAGTAATCCCGCATTTTCCTGTGTGTTTTCCAGCCAAACTGAGCAGCCAGGATTCGTACAACAATTTCACCAATAACAACATGGGGAACCCGCGGCTCATCCCATTGCCCAGCCTCACTGTGGTGCTGCCTTTGGCTCAGATCAAACAGCCCATGACCCTGGGCACCATCACCAAGCGCACAGGGTTGGTATCTCTCTTTCTCTCACACACACACACACAAATACACCTCCTCCACAGGAACTGTAATTTATGAAGCACATGTGTTCAGCTACAAAATAAAATGATCTTATTACCTCATTACACAGAATACATAACTTTGTGCACTAGTGCTTTGGCCAGTCACTTTACTTTATCCTCTTTATTGCCATAAACAGCAGTCTAATAAATTTCTTATTAAAAACTGTAATTTTTTAGCACGTGGATCTGTACACGATGGCCATCTTTCCCCTTCAGATGAAACTTTTTTTCATGGCACGTATGTAATAATTAGAGAACTAGTCCAGCTCCAGTGTTCGTCAGAGTGCGCAAGCAAAGCCTTTGAAACACTGTGCAGAGTGTAAGAGGATTATTGGCGGCTTCGCAACCTGTGCTGAATTTACAGTTTGGCCATAGAGGAGGAATTTAAATCATACTGTTGTTACATTTTCACATTCAGTCTGTGAGTTTCTGTCTCTTCCCAGTAATCACTTTATAAAAACAGCGTGTTGTGTCAGCAGTGGCTCTGCATAGGCCAGCGCCTTTCCTCTCTCATCTCGAGCCGACGCTCACGGACTTCTTTTGTCTCAGGCCGCCGTGTTTTTTGCATAGGGTAATGAAGCACAACACACACATGCGATCTCAGTCTGCGGGCTCTTTTAGTAGGCACAAATACGTTCTCCGATAAAAGAAAATAAGTTCAATCCTGCCAATGATTTCAAATAACACTCATGTTAGAGTGTAGCCTTGCTAGCTTTGTACGTTTGAAGGCGTTTAAATTGTGAAAGCACATCTGCTCTCATGCACCTCTGACTTTTATTTCCATCTGGATCTTTGCCATACATTGAAATTATGTAGTTTTAAGACCATCAACAACTAAAGGCCTTTGCTAAGTGCATTTACATACAGTACAGGTGGCTCCACAAATATGGGAAGATTTTAATATTTTCATTTAAATGTAATTTTCATGCCCTGTTTGAATGGGAAATGCTATAATGATTCAAACAGACGCCAAGGGATTTATTCTCCCGTGATATTTGATAAGTGAGCTTTGGGGATGAAAATCGGGACCCGACCCTGCGGTCAACATAAACAACATCAGGCTTTTTTTCCCAAATCATTAAGAAGACCTGCAAAGTTCATTTGTTTTGTAAAGATGATCATTGCACATGCGCTGCGGTGGTGTCCCGTGCCAGAATGATTATGAAGATGTCCTTGTCCTGGTGGTTTGCATTCTGGTTTTACAGTTGTGATATTTAATGTTGTATAAAGATGGGCGTATGTTGCATCCGTAATCTTCTTGACCATTATTGTGTTTGTTAGTTTATTCAGTGTAAAACTCCAATCTTTAGCACAAAAAACTCTCACTAAATTACTGAGAATTGCAAAACATCAAAGTCTGTTCAGGTGAATACATTTTTCTTTTTTAAAGATGTAAATTGTGGGCGCTGGTTTAGCTCCATGGGTGAGCACAGGCGCCCAGCAGGTCGAGTCCGACCCGTGGCCCTTTGCTGCACGCCTCTCCCTCCCCACTCTCCTGTCTGTCTTCACTGCTCCTATCCAATAAAGACTAAAAGGCCAAAAACAACCTGTATTTTGCAAGGTTTATTGAAATACTCAAATCTTCAAAGGTGTGTAAAAGGTTCAGGAGACAGGTGGTGACAAAACCACCTGTCTCCTGTCCTGACAAAAAAAATTCCTCTGTGTTCCTGTGAAATGTCTAATGATTTCAGCGTCACACCTTACCGCCAGGATTCCCCTAAACTGGAAGTGGCAAGCAGAGACAGGCAGTTACACAAGTAATCTGATTACCTTTTTAAAGTAAAGAGTAAAGTAAGGGGTTACTATTGCAAAAATCCAGTAAGCACGCTGCGCTACTAAACTGTGATTTTGTTTGTGAGCGTCTCATGACAATGACGTGCGAGCGTGCGGCGTCCGTGGCAGCGACAGACGTGCGCAGATCAACAATGGATAAAATGGAGTGATGGAGAGAGTACGACCGTGCAGCGTTTACAGCGTGGAAGTAATCACATTACTGTATGCTCTGCGTGGGAAGAAAACCTCTTTCTACAGCGAAAAATTAAACTTCAAATCTGAGCGAGCACGCTGCCACGGGAACGTGACAGTCACAGAGAAACCCCCGGACCCCCCACTGATATGACCGCTGTGGGCCAACCTCCACCCGCCCCACTCCTGCTTAATGTACAAGTTAAAAGATTAAAACTCATTAAAAAGTTTTAAAAAGAGACTTTTTCATTTGAGTCAGTTTCATATGATTGATTATGCAGAAGAAAAAGAATTGGGCTGAAAGGTCTGTTGCTTTATTACGTACTCAGGTTGTGTATCATGTTTTTAAAAATTAATAAAGTAACTAATTACTTTTGAAAATGAGTAATCAGTAAGGTAATGGGATTACTTTCTTGGAGAACTAATCAGTAATTAGTAACTAATTACTATTTTCAAGTAACTTGACCAACACTGGTGGCAAGTTTGTAAAAAACATCAAATTATATGTTTATTTCCCTTGTTTTCATTATTACCACAATAAGAAGATTTCATTTTAAACACAGGTATTGTGTTTGTGTGTATATCGGCCATATTCTTCACCTCTCAATTTTTAGAAAACATAATGTAACAAAGTTAATAGTTTCATGAATCAAACTCATTCAGGTTAGTTTATGTTGTGGTTGTCCGTGACAGCTAGTGTTAATAACCCTTCTTCAGCTTAAGTGTTTATAATCTTCTTCCAGCTGCATATTGAAATATTTCTGCTCGCTCACTTTGGAGCTAGCAGGGTTAATACAGCTGCTAATGTACAGATAACGGACGAAACGGCTCATACAGCAGCGTGCACGCTTTGGTGTCATTACTAACTACAGAGGATATAGGTGCTCATATCCTTATTGTGTTTGTGTAAAACTGTGCAAATGTTTGCACGTGCTGTCCACGGCTGTGCAACATTCCAACAGCTGTATCGGCTCTGAGGACACTATCACAGTCTGGTAGACTGCCTCGGCGCGCCTTCATCCATCCATTCAAGTCCAGAGGAGGTGTCAGTATTAATGTATCAGGGTGCACAGATGTGCTCCCTGCTCCTGCATGCGCACGGCTTGCACCCCACACCAACACACACACACACACTGAGTGAGGCAGCAGGTTTGACCCCCTAGAGTGGGGAGTGATATCATATGCTTTTACGCTATACTTGCACAGTAGTGCCCAGGCACCATCTGTCTGTGCAGCCAGCCCCTCTCTCTTTGTTAAGTGTGTGTGTATGTGACAGAAAGAGAGGGAGAGAGGAGAGTCCAGCAGCTGTATTTACACCTGTATGAGCAGATCTCTGTTGGCAGTGTGGCAAAGGAACACACCAGCTGCTTAACCTATATTCCCTACCAAGCTGCCTTTGTGTGCACCCTGCAATAAGACACAAGTGCACACACACTAATGAAGCTTTCTCTCCCCTTTTCTGTGACCTGGCTGACTGCATAGATACCTTTGTACCTGCTGCACTCCTGCAGACCACCGGTGTGCAAAATTGTGCTGCTGTTTGTCTTCAGAAGCCTCAGGTTTTTGACATCAAAGAAAACCTCAGCGAATTCACACAGAGCCCCCGCCTCTCTTAATTTAGATGCTCCCCCAACTCCGTCAAAATAGGGAGAGTCGGATGTGGCTAGGCATCTGCCTGATAACCTCCCTCCAGATGAGGCCAGGGCAGAGAGTGGAGGAACATAGCCAACCTTCTGCTACTCCTCAGAGTCTCTTGGGAATACCGAACAAAGAGAGGTGTGTCACCTCTGCCCCAACCTCTTGTTTCCTGTCAGCCTAATATGGAAGCGTGTTAGACCCAGTTGAATTAAATCCCAAAGACGGTGATCACAAAATCCAAAGACTCTTTCCTGTCACAACTTCATCTTTGAACAGGATTAAGACAGAAATATTTGCAGTCAGCTGTACTTGTGCCTGTATTCACTGGGCAGATTGATTTAACTTGTCAAAATGCCTGTCGCGGTCACATTAGGGATTTGCAAACGGATGAAGAATTGCACACTTATCCCATCTACACACTGTCTGACTTTAACACGGACAAATGAAAATCCAAATGGAAAGATTGTCACACGCAAAACAAAATACCAAATCCTGCTGATGACATTTTCAGGCGAATAGAGTGCAGGCAGGGTAACGAAAAAGACAACAGCAAAAGAACAAATGAGACCCTGTGACCCGCTGCAGATGTGCCCTCAGATTACTGTAATGCGTGTGTGAGCCATCCCGATACCAGAGCCGCAGAGGCTCACTGAGACCGGAGCTAGAAAAGGGGCTTTGAGAACGCACCACATGGCGGCAAGGCTAAACCATTTGCACAAATCACCTCACTTCCCTCTCTTTTTAATGGCCCAGGCGGAGCTGCTATTAGGGCCAACGGGTTAAGAGATGAATGTGTGAACGATTATTCTCCGGGAGTGGGGTCGTCACCCTCACAGGTCGATCCCACCCCCCCTCTTTCTCTGACTTCTCTCTGTAGCAATGACCCATGTTTGACTTGTTTCTCATCACGCCTGTGACCTATAAGGGACTCTTTCTCTGCTCACCACACCCGCTCCGTCGTGCTTTGCATCACATACTGTAATCGGGTGCTCTTTGTCTATACTGAGGTCAAAACTGTTTACTGCCAGCTCAGCACGGTTGACAGTTCTCCCAGCGTGACCTCATGCTTTTGTTGTATTCCGAGGAGTGTGCAATTTGATTTGTAACACCAAAGGATAGGTTTGGGATTTTTAAAGTCTGGTGTAAAACAACGCTGATGCACACGTTTGGGAAAATAGCTCTTTGTGTAAGTCTGGTGACACTGTAGTTCATTTCTTTAAAAGTTCAAGTCTGTGTTCTTGAAAAGTTTTCTGTGTTTGCCTGTATGAACTGTGGTTCCCTGCTGAGCTGTGGATATAGAGACATTGAGGACATATCTTGTTTGAATGTTTAATTACTATGAATACCAGTTACTCATGACAGAAGAACTTTAACCGGTTCCACCTGATCTGCTTTCTGTAGCAGCTTTCTTTGCATCAACTCTGCTGCTATTAATTTCCATCGAGTATATAAATTGCACCAGCATGTTCCAGGAAGACTGTAGGGACAAAGTGGCACATTGTAAATCCTAAAGCTTACTTGGCCTTTGCTATGCCTATGGAGAGCTGACCCCATCTGCCCTTCTTTCTACAATTGGTGTCCATCCATTTACCAGTTGGAGGCCAGAGTTTGGGCTCAGAAAGTTCAACAGACTCAGCGGAGGGTAAGACGTTAGAGATCACCCCCCGCCCTCCGTGCAGCTCTTTGATAAGCGGCAGTTTACCAGGGGCCTCCATTACACCAACCAGTGTGTTCATTTGTCAACTCGCACTCCAGGAGTAAGACATTCCAGGGCAAATTGTTGCTCCCTTTCTCCCGGCGGAACACGCTACACATTCATGTACCAAGACTAATTGGAGACTGCGAGCTATCACTGGGAGGGCCCGGGAGGATGCGGCGAAAGCGATAAAATAAAGAAGTACTACGGAGTGCTTTCGTTGGTTGGAGATCCTGTTTTTCATGGCCGGGGGAGGTTGGTGTGCAGGGACAGAGTTCAGTCTCATCGGACCTTTATTGCTATAGGGAAACGGCTTATTTACTGTAAACTGTTTATGGAGCTCTGTCACTATCTCTGGACATGCAGAATAAACACAGGAACACACTCCCACTCCTAATGTCTCGTAAACATTAGAAACACGCACAGACTGACAGACAGAAATACACCCCGAAAAAGACACTACACTCTAGATGACTCTTGGATGCACACACACACACGCACAAACACACTGCATACTTGTTAACATAATCACAGTGAATACACATTTGTCAACACCGTCTCTTCCAACCAGGCATGCACATTCATAAGACAGTTCACAGCCATAAATACACACTTGCACTAAAAAAAGAAGTTGCATGCAAACACACAACTCCTTGTCTCAACAGTGCCTGAGTGCTGTTAGTTTTACTGGTGTCCCCAGTTGTTATACAAATTGGATAAACTCTTCATACTCTTTCCCAATCACAACAATCAGAGCAGTTTCCCAAAGTATTTTTTTCCCGCGTTGCGTTTACACGGTTGGGTACAAGTTTGCGCACATGTACCCGATCCCTTTAAAGTTAAGAGAGAAAAAATATGACAGATGTCGAAAGAAGAAAAAAACAACCCAAAACGTCCGTCTGCGGACGTGATGCATGTGCCAAATATATGGTATCACGCTTTACGGAGCAGCTCGAGCAGATGAATCATCGACGTATCCCGTAGGTCTTCAAATCCATCTTAGCACACAGACATTCTGTTTCCTGCCTCGTATGTGTTGTGCACTTAAACAGACATGTCAAAAAGTATATAATGTGAAAAGTGTGTTTGCTCAAGTGTGCTAGTTTTAATAATTGTTTTTCCGTCTATTTCTGTACCCCTCAACACCCCCCAACACCCCCTTTCCCTCCCCCCTCTCATGAAGACCCTACCTCTTTGGGGCGGGATGTTTTGCCATTAAAACTCCATGGTGAGTTTTGCTTCTCCCCTCTTCGGCTCCCTTGGCAGCATGCGACTGTATAAAGCACCACAGCACACTGCCTCCTTTACCTCTCATTTGTCTCCTGGTATATTTTCAACACATTTTGTAGAGTTGGTGTGGTCGTTCCTCGGCGGGTACGAATCCCAAAGAGGAGTGTTTCTTATTTTCTCATCTTTTTGTGTCTGTGTGTTTTTGATTACCCTTATTCTTCCCTTTTTTTGGTTTTGTTTTGTTTAACGTTATATTTAAAGTCCGATGATTCAGCATGTTGTGTTAAAGCCACCGCAGCGCTTTAAGGGAAAAGGGATTTTTTCTTTCACATTGTGCAGTATGCATAAATATGCAAAGCAGCAGTGAGGTGCTAGGTATGGTGTTACATGTGAAGTAATGCTCAAAGCCCAAACTTCATACTTTAGGTTTTGCTTGGGAGTTCAGAGTACATGCTGTAGGGGTTCAGCGCTCTTCCATCAAACTTCTGATCTGGTTGTTGTCTTTTTTCTTTAAACCACCCACCAGAAAATGACATCGCTGTCTTATTGTCTTTTTCATTCTCTTACGTTAGATGATCTTTTTCCAATAATATCTTTGTGTCGAACACATGTTGTTCAGATTTTATTTTATCCCACTTTGGCTAGATTTTTTCCATCAGATGTGTGTTTGCATGCAGGAAATGTGCCACATTCTGACATTGTGAACAGTGTCCTGTCTGGTTATGGAAATGTGATGTGTACCGCTCCTACAAAATATTCTCCAGAGAGCGGATGAACCACAATTATTTAATGGTAGCTAGCACTGGAAATGAAGTTTGTTTTAAATTTTTAAACAGAGTTTTTTTTGTTTCCAGTGTATTTTAGAACATCTCATAACTTTACTTTTACTGTTCCAGCCACAGTAGGCCGCCTTTTGACTCCACATGAAATAAAAGCAGCCACACAGCCAAACACAGTGGAACAGTTAGCAGCGAAAGCGCTACATTTTTGGGGGCCAATGGTCAGATTTGATGATTTTGTTTCCTGGCAGCTGAAAATGAATGTTAAAACATTCCATGTCCTTTTTTGTTGTTAGCCAACTGTTTGCTAAAGTAACAGATTTAGTGACTCTGGAGTTATTACGTAATCAGTAATTCTGGTTTAAACAATGGAACATAAGCTCAACATCATTACTTTTACTGAGTACTTATGCTCATTCAATTCATTATTAAATTACCTGCTAATCTTAGAGAAATAAGCTAGCCTATTTCATACCGTTAAACTGTCCACCACCTTTCTCCTTTTTTCTTGTGATTTGAATAAGTCTGGTTCTGTGGTCATTCATGGATGTTTTCAGAAAAATAGCCACCCCAAGCCAAGTTTTGGAGACACAATTTAAAATGGGATGACAGCTTACTTCACCAAAGATGGAAACATGCAAAGCCCCTCAGATTGTGAGAAGAATTTCTAAGATAGATGTGGACCCCCGTGTGGTTTCAAAGTGACATACAGATCTAATAACATTAAATACTGCGCATCCCTTGACCTTTGAAATCACCGGTTATGTTGCGACTAAAAATGCTGTAGGTAAGACAGATGAATCCATCACTAGTCAGTTATTGGGGAAAATAATAAAAAGCAGCGAGGTGGAACAAAAAGGCCAGTTTCATTTGATATTCAGGTTAAGATTCAGGAAATGTTTAACTGTCACTCCTGAATTTTGAGTTCAATTTTAGCACTAAAATGCACAAAGCATCCTCCGATTCAAAGATTTTTGTCATGCAGGGGGATGTAGCCACGTCTCTTGTCAGCGCTCTCTCATGAAATCAGATGCTCACAAGCTTTTAAAAGAAGCCCTTTTATGACAGTCGCTTACAGAGAGATGATTGAGTGGCTCGGTGAAAGGAACTTTTCCTTTCCTGATTCCCAGGTCTCCAGCTCCTCGTGTGAATAGCGTATGGTGCCTTCCTCAAGTGTTGGGTTTCATCTTTTGTTGTGGGCAGTCACTCATACTTTTTAGTTGAAACTTTTTTCCGTCTGTCTTCAGCCACTCGTGCTCAATCTAGGCCCTTAGTGACTTCAGAGCGTATACTTTTCAAAGGTATACATCATTAGCATTGGAATCTTGACCCTTGCAATAAATGCCATCTGCTCAATTTTGAGCTAGTTAAACCGACATTGTTTCTCTAATAGCTTCTGCCTTTAGACATGCGCCATGGCAGTCCATTCACTATTGTATCGTATTAAGATATTTTACAAACAGAGCCGTCTTTTCTTTTTGAGCAAATGGTGAACTTGAATGCTCCTTGGATTTCCAATTCATTCTTAAGCTTGCGTCTGAAATAACACTGTGGCCAGATACATTAGTTTATACCAACATTATGGCTGTTTAACAAATTTCCATGACTAACGTGGCACTACATGAACTTTAAGGTTTAGAAATTGGTAAAAAAGAAACCCTGATTTTTTCCTTGAACATTTGATGCCCACTCTGCTCCGTTCACCGAGTTCCCCAGTTTTTGTCATTAGTGCTGTGTATTCGACAGAGCCTCAAGGCTGCTTCTTTCCGAGGGCTGTTGTAAAATAATAAATGTGACGTTGAAGGATGTACCCTCCACATAACTGCCCTCTCTCCTTCCCTCTCTCCGTCTTTCTTTTCCTTCCTGCTTGGAGTCTTAATACCACCTCCTTTTCTGATAAGAATGAACCATATGGCCCAGAATCAGTGAAATGACAGCACTGCAGCTCTTTGTCGCCGGATGGCCAGCTCCATCATGTTTGTTTACTGCAAAGGTCCTGAAAATAAATGGAAGCTGCTGTGGACTACCCCCCCACCCCCCCGCTGAGGCGCCTCATGTTAGCGCCGGACATAGTAATGCAAAAGGACTTTGATGGTTGATGTCTCAGATTGAATTATGCCCTTGAGGAAAAGCTATTAGCTCAGTCAAGAGTCCTCATTTGCTAAATTAAAAGTGGAAATGACATGTGAGTAGTCTTTTCAGTGAATTAAAGTCACAAAGAAAATGAATTCCACTCCCTGCTAAAAGGCAAAAGGAAATTTTGCGGAGAGAGAAGAAAAAGAAAAGAGATTTGCCGTTTGTTTAATGACATACATCTTCTCCTGCTCCCAGTTCCCTCTTAGTATATTTATGTTTCATAAGTTATTGATATTGGGTTACGCTTTTTCTAACTCGGTGCCATTTGCTTGCCTGCTTCCTTACCAAAAGTCTGCTCCAGAAATTGGTATCCATATGGGAAGTGGAATTAGGCCCTGGAGCCGTGCCTGGTTGTCACGAGGGCAAAAACCTCAACACTTTTAAGCCACTTCAAGTGAGATGAAGAGGAAAAAGGATGATTTAAAACACAGATGAATAAACTTTAGTGGTCACTGTAGCAGAAGAGACGAGAACTGAACTGTGATCTTTGGTCCTGTTGGCAGGCTCTGTGCTAGCTGTGGTCTCTTCAAAGAGGCCTAAACTCAGCTCATCTGCTATGACTGCAACGTCGAGCCGAAGTTTTAACGTGCTATCGACGAGTCGCGCAGCGCCCTGCAGATTGGTGTGTGGGGTTGCCACGAGGTCAGTCCTTCAGAAATGGACAGTGTTCTCTACTCGGCAGTGTAAAAGTCCTTCTACTTAGTTCTCTTAAAGAAAGTCCATCTGATTATAGTAGTAGTAATAATAGCTTAGAATTTTAACCACTGACACCAAAAGTCAATACGAAGACTGATGAGTTTAGAACAGGCACCTGTCTGCTCGTGACGAGGATTTGTTTTTCCCGAGTTACAGGGCTTTCGTTTCGTTACCAAGGAAGAATTTTTACTTGTGGAAAAATCCTACAAAATTCCTCTTTTCCTGTCCCATGTAACACAAACAAAAACTGATGTTGAGCACTTCCTTATAGCTGGTTATTCACTCGCTGGACCTGCTTGTTAACAGTTTTACCTTCTGGTTGAACTGACGGTCAAGCAGGCCAGAGCTGGGAGGAGAAGACGAGGCCCACTCGGAGTTAGCCAAGGCAATATCCTGAGTGTGACTTTATCTACCCCTGCATCTTCCTTTCACAGACCGGGTTTACTGTGGATATTTGGTTATTCAGCCTTCTCCCTTTGACCCAGCGCTTGTAAATACAAGCTACAACACTGTAGAGGCCGTCCTTATGATTACCTTCACCATTTCCTTTTTCCTGATCCCTCTTTCACACAGGGCTGGCCAAACAAAGACATCTCCCTCGATCCAGAGAATAATTTATGAGGTGCTGACAGGGGGGAGGCAACAGAAAGAGAGTTTTACCAGCAGCAGGTCTTTCAACAGCTAGTACTGTGAAACCCGGTTGAAGTAGTGGACGCACCGTCTAGTACTGGAAGCATTATTGTGGTGAACTGTCTTCATGGCATTGCATTGTATTTTTCATTACGTTTTTGTGGTATTGGGCAAGTTTGAAACAAGAGGAGGGATTTGGTCAGTGATAGAGTGTTACATGTTACACACAGGACGTGAGGGGCAAATTCCCACTGGATCCTCCATGTGTGACATTCATTAGGTTTTACAGTGTGTGGTTGGGCGCCAATATTCAGGGAAACTCTTAAACCTGCAGTATTTATTTTCTTGTGTTTGGAATTTTGAGTTTTCATTCCGTTTAAATGAACGATTTAAAAGTGCAAAATTAAGACATTATTTGGTATCGTTATATCCCCTGTTGCCTTTTGTTCTATTCTTTAATAAATATGAATTAATCTTTTAAAACTATTATGTAGACATTAGGTTGAGGTTAGTTTCTTTAAATGAGTTTGACCCGTTATGCACACGCTGGACACGAGTGTGATGACAGCAGAACTTTTATTTATAACTGTGGTTTTCGTTTTGCACTGGGACACAGACACTCCCGCTCTCTGCTGTCACGTCCGCTCTCCTTCCCCTCCGACTGTCACTGTCAACATATAAAGAGTCACAATCACCTTCAGATCCCAGCACACCTGTTCACCCCGCCCCTGCGCCGTCCCGGGAGCTCACTGCGTCAGAGACCACACCCACGCCACAATGAGTCAGAAATGAACTTATTAACAAAAATCAATATTGAGATGGCAAAGATTGTGTGCAAAAGCATGCAAAGATAAGATAAGATAACCTTTATTAGTCCCACACGTGGGAAATTTGTTTTGTCACAGCAGGAAGTGGACAGTGCAAAAGTTATGAGGCAAAAATTAGAATACAATAAGAATAAATACAGTACACAACTGTACAGAATAGAATAAAATAAAATACTATATACAGTAGAATAAAATAAAATAAATATACAATAAGATAAAAATAGAATACAAATACTATATACAACTGAGTAAAAATACAACGATGACAGAAAGGATTATTGCACTTAGTATTATTGCATATGTATGGATGTGTGTGCTTGATCAGTTAAAGTCTTTATTATGGAGTCTGACAGCAGTGGGGAGGAAAGACCTGCGAAATCTCTCCGTCCCACACCGTGGGTGCCGCAGTCTCCCACTGAAGGAGCTGCTCAGTGCTGTCACAGTCTGCTGCATGGGGTGGGAGATGTTGTCCATCAGGGATGACAGCTTAGCCGCCGTTCTCCTGTCACTCACCACCTCCACTGGGTCCAGAGGGCATCCTAGAACAGAGCTGGCCCTTCGGATCACCCTGTTCAGTCTCTTCCTGTCCCCAGCAGAGATGCTGCCGCCCCAGCAGACCACGCCATAAAAGATAGCAGAAGCCACAACAGAGTCATAGAAGGTCTTCAGGAGTGGGCCCTCCACTCCAAACGACCTGAGTCTCCGCAGCAGGTACAGCCTGCTCTGCCCTTTCCTGTAGAGGGCGTCTGAGTTATGAGTCCAGTCCAGTCTATTGTTCAGATGAACACCAAGGTACCTGTAGCTGTCCACAGCCTCAATGTCCATACCTTGGATGTTCAGTGGTTGCAGTGGAGGATGCTTGTGCCTGCGGAAGTCTACCACCAGTTCCTTGGTTTTACTGGCGTTGATCTGGAGGTAGTTCAGCTGGCACCAATCCACAAAGTCTTGGGTCAGACCTCTGTACTCCTTGTCGTCCCCATCAGTGATGAGGCCGACTATTGCAGAGTCATCAGAGAACTTCTGCAGGAAGCACTGGGTGGAATTGTGGGAGAAGTCTGCAGTGTAGATGGTGAAGAGGAACGGAGCCAGAACCGTTCCCTGTGGGGCCCCCGTACTGCAGACGACCCTGTCCGACACACAGCCCTGAGTCCTCACATACTGTGGTCGGTCGGTGAGGTAGTCCAGGATCCAGGTAGTGAGGTGATGGTCCACTCCAGAGTTCACCAGCTTGTCCTTTAGAACCGAGGGAAGAATGGTGTTGAAGGCACTGGAGAAATCAAAGAACATGATTCTCACAGTGCTTCCAGCGGTCTCCAGGTGAGCGAGGGAACGATGTAGGAGGTGAATGACGGCATCATCCGCTCCAATGCCAGGCTGGTAGGCAAACTGAAGTGGGTCCAGTGATGAGCTTATTAGGCGCCGAAGCTGAGCCAGGACCAACCACTCCAGGGTCTTCATCAGGTGGGATGTCAGAGCCACCGGCCTGTAGCTGTTGAGGTCCTTGGGGCGTGAAGTCTTTGGCACTGGTACAACACAGGAGGTTTTCCAGAGCTGTGGGACTCTTCCCAACCTCAGGCTCAGGTTGAAGAGGTGCTCCATCACCCCACACAGTTGGTCCGCGCAGGACCTGACGACCCTCGAGCTGATGCCATCTGGACCCGCTGCCTTCTTGCCATTAATCCTCCTCAGTTCCCTCCTAACCTGGGTGGTTGAGAGAGACAGGCTGGAGCCTTGTGTTGAGTGTGTATTGGATGCTGTTGTTGGGGGTGGGGGGGAGTGAGCAGGGTGAATAGAGGAGGTGTGAAGTGTCTGAGGTGGAACAGCAGCAGTGGGGGTGGGTGAGTCTGCAGCCGATGTTGCAGACTGCCTCATGGCTGAGTCAAATCTGTTGAAGAAATGATTCAGTTCATTTGCCCATCTCACATCCCTCCCAGGCAGAGAGTTCTGCTGTTTGTGGCCCGAGATGGTTCTGAGGCCTCTCCAGACTTCACCAACGTTGTTTTGTTGAAGCTGGTTCTCCATCTTCTGCCTGTAGCTCTCCTTCCCATTCCTTATCAGTCCCCTCAGCTCTCTCTGCACCCTTTTCAACTCCTCTTTGTCTCTGGATTTGAAGGCCCTCCTCTTCTGCTTGAGGACGGTTTTAATTTCGGGGGTAATCCAAGGTTTGTTGTTGGAGAAACACCGTACAGTCCTGGTAGGTACAGTGTTATCCACACAGAAGTTTATATAGTCAGTAATGCATGTAGTAAGGCTGTCGATGTCCTCACCGTGGTCATCACAAATCACCTCCCACACAGTCGACTCAAAACAATCCTTAAGAGCCTCCTCGCTCTCCTCTGACCATCTCTGTACTGTGCGGGTGGCTGGTGGCTCCCTGCGCACTAAGGGCTCATACACAGGGACAAGGTGCACCAGGTTGTGATCAGATCTGCCCAGGGGAGGGAGAGGTGATGAACTGTATGCCTCTTCTGCATTGGCATACAGTAAGTCCAGTGTTTTATTGACTCTGGTTGGGCAGGTCACATACTGGGTGAAGGTGGGCAGTGTGGAGTCCAGTGAGGCATGATTGAAGTCCCCTGATATTATGAGAAGGGCTCTCGGTGATTGTGTTTGCAGTCTGCTGACCACAGAGTGGAGAGAGTCACAGGCTGCATCCGCGTTGGCCGAGGGGGGGACATACGCTGTTATCGCGATAACATGCGAGAACTCCCGGGGCAGGTAGTACGGACGCATGCTAACGGCTAACAGCTCAATGTCTCTGCTGCAGAGTTGCTCTTTTACAGTGATGTGCCCAGGGTTACACCATCTGTCGTTCACAAAAACTGCCAGTCCCCCTCCTTTCCTCTTACCGCTGTCTCTGGTCCTGTCCGCTCGCAGCAGCTGGAATCCCGGTAGTGTCACGCTTGTGTCCGGAGTTAGCGATGTTAGCCACGACTCCGTTAGCATCATGATGCTACATTGCCGGTACTCCCTCTGTGACCAGGTTAGCGACATGAGCTCAGCATTAGAGATGGAACCTAGCCAGTTTGCTTTTTGCCCTTACCTCGCACATTTGAGTTGTTAAAAGCTAATGGCGACTCGAACCTAGCAAGCATGCTACACAATCATGCAATTTTAAAAACAAAAGTGGATTTTAAATACTCATTACCTGCAGGGGGCACCGTTGTCAGCCTTGCAGAGACTCCTGCTTGCTCTTAGATGTCACACTCTGGCTGGACACATCTTGAAAGGCCTGGTCTCAATCAGGTGCTTTGCATCAGTGGCATTAGGTTTCCCTGTTGTTAATCAAATTTTGTACTTGGAAATGTCTATCTTTTTTTAAATCATCCATAAGGTCTGTTTTTGCTTATGCTAACTATCCATTCCTTTTTATATTTGTTCCACATAAAGCAAAAAAATAAAAAGCACCTGCACAAAAATGCTTCCATGAGTTGAATGTAAGTTGAATCAAACTGGCCACATACATTTTAAAAATCATGACCATTCTGCGCCCACATATTTGCATCTTTTCTCCAAAATTGAGAGTAGATAGAAGTAAGAGTGTCACTTTCATGCCAGCGTGGTTTCCAAAGGTCAAGGTTAAGCACTCGTCTGGGAGCGCGTGACACCGCTGTAGGTTTTCAAGCGCACCTCACGTCTGATCCGCTGTGACCACATTTTACTGTCCAGGTTGCTTATGAGGCTGGACAATAATACCAGATCTTGCTACTGTTCTCTGATTGTTGCCATATGGGGAGTCCAATTGCGGCTGAAAACCCTTTCTGTGTCCGCTTCTTCTCAAACACTCTTGACATGCTGAATAATCCAATAACTCCCAATATATTCTCTCCTGTAGCCGACACAAAGTAAGAGAGCCAGGGAAGGCAACGTGGACACTGCTGTTAGGTTCGAATTCCATTCAGTGATAGCAGTTGTATTTATTAATTTAAATATAAATGTGGTATATTAATGGGACTATTGGAACCAACCAGATGGAAGAGCAGGCTAGAAATTGTCTTTGTAAGTATACTAGAAGTATCAACGTTTTTTGATTCTTACCAAACTTAAAGTAAAATTGGTGACAAACCCCTGAAAAAGGTTTTTGCTGGGATCTGTATTGTCCTGTAAAAGAACAACTAGAGTCCACCATCCAGTGTATGTAACCCCCTTTAGCAACATTACCTTGGAGTACTTGTTTTCTCCATGACTGTACCCGTTTCTCACATCGTAGCTGAGGTATTTTGGCCCATCCTTTCCAATGTTGTTTCAGTTCATTGAGGTTTGCAGGTATTTGTTTATGCATAGCTCTCTTAAGGTCCCACCACAGCATTTCGGTTGGGTTGAGGTTTGGACTTTGCATTTTAGCATCCTTGATTCTTCTCTTTTTCAGCCATCCTGTTGTAGACTAGACGGTGTGCTTGGATCACTGTGTTTGACTCGATTTAGGCCGAGCTTTAGATATCGGACAGATGGCCTTACGTTTTTTCTCAAGAATACTCGATATATGCTGATACATGCACGCTTGGTATACAAATGAGTTTGTGGTCGAATGAATGAGTACAAATTGCCCAGGTCCTGTGGTTGTTTAAAGAGAAAAAAGAGGTGGTTTTGTATTAAGATAAGGCAAGTGTACAGGCAGTATACCAATCATGTCAATGTTGTGAATGGAGAAGATTGCATTTAGCCATATAAGGTCTAAATGTATCCTAAGAATAACTTCTAGTATTACTATTAGTACTTTGTAGTACTACTACTTACCGTCCTTCTCAGACAAGAAGATTCTCTTAGATGGTGGCTCAGTTTTATATCACATTACATCAATGTTTATGTCTAGCTTAATTTTCCCATTTTCTGCTGCAACAGTGGATGTTTTTATTTGCAGGCATTTCAGTTTCCCCTTGCTTAGTTCCTTGCATGCAAAGCTCTTTACAATATTGTGTTAATTGTTCACAGATGTTGCTGTGCAATCCATGTCTAATGTAAAATGCTGACATTTACATTTGATTGTTATGCTTTATGGAAAAATAATTCATACAAAGATTGGTCTTAAAGGTGATACATAGCTTCAATAAGCACCACACTGAGACACATTATTGCACTGTTGACCTTATTGCAGCACAAGACAAAAAGTGTGCTACTCCTCCACACAGCGGCATTTCTAGCAATGGAAAGTGATGTGTAGTTGATGTATTTACTAAAGAGGGGTAAGGATTTATTGGAATTCACAAATTAATAACTGACAAATCAGAGTAAGCAGTTGTCTCATTGTGCCAATACCAGCCAGTCAAAAGGACTTGACATGTTAAACTATAGAAGCACTACCGGGTTCACTTTTTGGACCCCTGCATTGTACTATATTATTTACTTTGTCTCAATTTCTTTTCCGTCTCCTGAAGCAAATCTAAGCCACCCCCCCAGATCTCACCGAGCAAGTCCAGCGGAGGAGAGTTCTGCGTGGCGGCCATCTTCGCGTCACCTCGCTCCTGGTTCATCACTAATCCCAACATAAAAAGAGAGAAAGGTAGACTGTGGTGACAGGTTGTCTTTGCATTCTTCTACGATAGCTATTATTGCACTTATTGCAAATAACTTGTCCTCGCCTTGTTGCTCATCCTCCTCACAGATCAGTCCAGGCAGTCGGTTGTGGACTCGCTGTACGTAGTCAGTTGCTATGGTAACTTGGTGGAGCACGTCTTGGAACCTCGGCCATTAAGCACGTCACAAAAGATAAGCGACGATACACCGTTAGAACTCAACACCTGTCCAAGGGCCTGCTGGATTCTAGCCAGGTAAAGCTGTGATGAAGACTCGATGCAGGACACGGCTTCTCTGTGTCTCTAAGTCTTATGGATGATTTGTCCTTTTTGAGCAGGACTCCACAGTGGAATGAGCTGCAGCCACCTTTCAACTCCAATCATCCTTTGGTGTTGGCCTCAGATCTAGTGCAGTACTATCAATATCTCCTGGCTGGTAAGTGTTAAACAAGTACTTTTCCTTGAGTTTACACACTGTAGTGTATTTACAGTATAAAGTTGTGTTCAAATAGAATGGAAGTCTGCATTTTCAGGAAGTAAAAAAGGTCAAGGTGTTGTACCAACACATGCTCTAAATGTAAGGTTAGCATGGTACTGATAAACAAGAGACTGGTATCACAGGGCTAAGAGCACTGAGTAAAACGATCATCTAAATGTGCTTCTACATTTCCTTGTGGCCCTTTCAGAATAAAAGTAAAGTATAGTTGAATTGTTGGGGATACCACAAAGAGAGTGCAACAGAAAGTAGCATACATTGGTACACAAATATCACATGCAGTCACTGAAAATGCAGAAGTTTTCATCAGTGTTGTACTAGGGCTGGGCGATATATCGAGTTTTTTTAAAATATCGATATATTTTCATACGAGATATAAGATGTGACAATATCGTTTATATCGATATAGTCTATGTTACGGTATAATTATACTTGTGGAGCCGCAAGTTTGCCTCTCTTTCGTCCACTTTTGTCTCTACGCTGCGTTACTCGGCCTCGCCTCTCCTTCACTGAACACAACTCCCCCATAGCTTCACCTGCAGGCAACGACAAGATGAACACGGCAAATCTCCGTTAACGAGTTACCGCGGATCGCCCCGTGCGTGGGGCTGGACGGCGTTGTGTTAGCGAGCTAACCGCGCTAACGAGCTAACCGCGCTAACGACATGCAGCCCACAGGAGCTGCATGACCTAAAATCCTTTTATTTTCTCAAAAATCGACAGTGCACCTTATGTATGAATTCTGGTTGTGCTTACTGACCGCGAACCGATTTTATGTGGTACACGGCGCTCAGCAATCTGTCAAAAAATGTTTTAGTTCGACTTTGGTAAGCTACGGAGCTGCGGCGCTTGATGGATTGTCGGAGCATTACGGCTACCGTAGTCCGGAGCCTCGCGGAGTGATACGTACTGTGCTTCAACGTAATATTATCATATTGCTTAAAAAAAAAAAATCGAGATATATATCGTATATCACCATCCAGCTAAAAAAATATCGAGATATCAATTTTGGGTCATATCGCCCAGCCCTATGTTGTACTGCTCGCAATTATGTTGATTTCTGATATATTTTTCTACGTCTGATCAACATTACAAGCAAAAACCAACTTTTCTTTAGTGAAAAATGTTCTTTTCATAATAAAATAATTTTTAAAACTCCTTGAAAGAGTCACTAATAAATACCTAAAAATGAGTTGCTGTACGCTCATATCCTTTATCATATTCTACCTTACCAAACAAAGTAACAGATTTATATAAATGACAAAAATCAGGCAATAAAATAATTTTCCAGTACAGTTATACCGTCGTGAGATATCAGGACATTGAGCCTTTTCTCCATCATTTTCCTCTGAACTGCTTCGATCCTTCATGTTGGCCCTGAGTCCTGGATAACTGCAGCTTTAGTCACTTTTAGCTTCTTTAAAATGTCAGTGTTCACGCGGGTGGAGTGTCTCATCAGGTTTGTTGTTATGAACGTGTCGTGCTGCTTCCCCAACACTTCACTTTGATGAGCTTTGTTTGAAGAGCTCATAATCTGACACACGTCAGGCTGACCAGCCACTCACTGGTAAGGACCAAGAATGCTGGATAATAGCTGATTACTCCCTGGCTATCAGTACGTCTCTAGTTTTTATTATTATTCAAATTAAGCAATCAAAATGATTTGAGAGATCCTAACCCTCAGCCTTAACCCTAACTGTCAGACAGACAGCTTTTTGCAAATATGAATCCACATACACATGCGCACACATATCGTGCACACACACATATATAAATATGAAGAAACGAACAGTTCCCCAGTGGTTTTTCATGTTGACTATGTTGAAAGCAGACCATCAGCCCCTTATTGGAACCACATGCCGAGAAAGGATCTTTCTGGTCATCACCCATAATATTTTATTATTCAGATACCGGAGGGAAAGAGCTCTCTGCCATTTCCACCATTTCATGTCCTCTGAGCACTGTCGCAAATCCTTGTAGTTTTTCTCTTCTGTGAGGAACCTTGAATTTGTCCTTAGGCAGCCACACTACACGTGTGCTTGAGGACATGCCAACGCAATGCTATAAGATGCCGCGCGCAGACCAATTAGCTGACACCCTAAACTCCCTCTAATTCAATAACAAGTGCAGAGCGGTGAGCACTTTAGGGTGCCATCTGAAAGGCCATTTTGCAAAAGCGCAGAGTGCACATGGATGGCCACACACGGAATCAATCCACCCCCGTGGAACAGGCTGGCGTTTTGAGCTCACTCCATAATTATAAACATACAAAATCTATGATTAGCTCTTGCGGGTGCTCGGGGGCAAGTGGTAGCTATGTTTACCCTAATCTCTCTGCTCGTCTCTGTTGGCTTCTGCAGTGCTTCAGGTCTAACTGGTAGGATATTTTCTCAAATTAGTGCTAATGGTCTCTCCTAGTGTCAGAGCAATGAGAGCGCGTCGGAGTGATGGGCTCGGGCGTCAGTTTATTCCACCACTCTCTGCCAGCATGGGCAGCGGAACTGGCTGCATAATGAGAGAGATTCATTGCATTAACATTTACATCCAATTAACAATAGCCAGATAACACGGTTGTGGCTCTTTATTCCTATAACCAACCAAGTGTGAAGTCATGCGAGGTCAAGACACTATAAACATAATTGTTCAGCACTCTGCCCACGTCTTGTGCTCTTGCCATGTTCCCTCTGGTTAGCGTCGTATACACCACCACCACCGACTGAGCTGCTCTCGGAGTGCCATCTTCCATTTCTGCGCTTTGCACCCGGGCAGCGACTCTCAACGTCCTATTTCTCAGCATGCGCTCCTTTTGCCAGCCCGTCTCCTTTGCCGTTTCCTCCAGGGCTTGGCAGCACGGCAAAGAAGTGATCCAGGAGAAGGGCTCGATTTGACCTCGGGATGAATTGCAGCACGGCCGTAAGCTGCCGGTCCAGCCTCTTGCTGAGCATAAATATCGAGACATAGGAAACTGAAAACGCACATGGCTCTTGTGTTATATAGGTGTACTTTACATTGCTGATAACATGCATCACGAGGGAGAAAATAGCTGACTGAGAAACGGGGGCAGTAAAAGATCTAAAGAAAGGGAGGGCAAGACGTCTCCATAAATGTCCCTTTTAGCTAATTGTCCTACAGACAGACCATGTTTCTAGAAAGGTGGTGCAAGGAAAAAAGGTGGCAGCACTTGACTGACAGGCCATGGTCTCCAGTCTCGTGGCTCTGTATTGGATGACCCAGCCTGATTAAAAATGCAATATACAGGGAAAGGAATAGAAAGGGGAGAGGAAGGGCCAGGGTCAGGCCAGACCGGAGCCTCCAGGACGGGATGATAAAAGGCAGCGGTGGCGCCACTTCATGGTCACTATCTCTACCTGTCCATCTATAGCAGCTACTGGCAGCACTCAGCCAAGTAGAAGATATAACAACGCACAGCACTGCTCACAGAGATAAGGCAGAGAGAGAGGCACAGTATACTCACAACAGATGAGATTCTGTAGCACGATCTGGCTTAATAAAAGCAGACTTGTTGTTGGTGTTTGGGGAATCCTCTCGCAGCGAAGTGGAAACATAGAATCTCTGTTTCCCAAAAAGTGCTCATTTGGGTGAGTGTGGGAATAGGCCCTTTTTCCTTTGCTTTTGGTCTAAGGTGTCGGAGAGGGGTAACAGAATAACTGAAGGAAGGAATGCGAAGTGTTTGCAGCCTCATTAACTACATCCAGTTTTTTGTATTTTTTTGTGGCGTTAGCGGGAGGCTGATATTTATCTAGCTGTGCACAAAATGTTTTCCAACACCTCCCTCCCTCACCGCAAAGCTGCTCTGGTGCAAACAAACCGGTGAATAATTTACCACCTAGATTTCTGGCTGGCTCCTTTGAGCCTGGTGACAGAAATTGAGGCTATGCTTTTTGGCCACGCCCTCCCCTCCCTACCTGTCATATAATGTGCTAATTGTGGAGACTGACTGACTGGCTGGTTTGGCAGTTCTTTTGGGACTTTGAGGCCCATGACAGGCCAGCCACAGTTGCCTCGTCAATAGATCTAATTGCTTAGAGAGAGGGGCCAGAGTGAAGGCTCTGGAGCATCAGGCATTTGGTAAAGAGAAACCGTGGCGCCATGACTGGGTCAGTAATCAAAGGGAGGCAGAGAAAGGATGCAGTAAGTGTAGCGCTGGATGAATGAAGGAACTGTCAGTCAATTGCGCACTGAATGATACATAATGACTAAGCTATCCCACTCTGTCAGTATGCCAGCACCTATCTGCCAGAGCAGTACTCAGAAGAGGAAAGTGAGAAGAAAGACAGGTGGAGAAGTTAGAAGAAGAAGCATAGTGAGTGAAGTGTCTGGCTACAAAAAAATTCAGGGTGGACTACAAAGGCGGGAGAAAAAAAATATAAAAAGACAAAAAATCATCCACAAAAATTAGAACAGAGTAAGCGTTCGAGACAAGGTCCTGTGTCCACCGTGCGGCCAGCTTTCCAGATCTATCAGATTGTTAGCCCCTTATCTTTCCCTGGAGATCAGCCTGTCTGGCCCCTGGCCCCTAGTCCCCAGCAGGTCAGGCTACATCAATACCTAGGCAGCCTTTGTTCTTGTTCTGACTCTCTGCTTCACTGCTCTGACTAACAGGCCATTGGCTACTGGCCTTCAGCACAGCAAAGCGCCTCTCTCTTCGCAGTCAATAAAGACTGTGACACAGACAACTCTGTTCCTTGTTGGTGGTTGTGTGGTAGATGATTACGGGTGGAGTGGGAGTCCCTTTATTTGTGTATATATTAGCAAAAGCACCAAAGTAAATAAAAGAGCTGTAATTATAAATTGCAGGTGACAGTTCACCTTACTGACTCAGTCTGCTGATTAATGATCAAGGTGCTTCCTTTGGTTAACAAATATAGATGCTTCATACACTATAGTTCAATTTTAAATATATATCACTCTCCTTGGTAAAGTGAGGCTTTTGATGTTTTCTCAATCATGTGCCAGCAACTCAATTTTAATATCATACACTTTTACAAGAAATATTAATTTTGTTTAATATTTCACAAAGAATTAGTAGTTATAGGTTTGTTTTCTCTCAGCTCTTCATCCATTAAGACGAGATTTGTTTATGAAATGTCCAGCAGACCATTAGCATAGCTAGCAGTTTGCTGTTTGTTGGGTCTAATGTATACTTATGAGGACGTAGTCGGTACTTTCTTTTTTGTCCATCACATACAGATAAGATTATTGCAGTTTTGTAACAGGAAAGGGTTTTACAGACTTGACTTCAAAGATTGTATGGAAAGGAAAGGTTTGCTTGATGAAGGCTCAATAAATTAAAAAAGAAAAAAGTCAAAGAATCCATACCGGGAGTCCGAGAACATATAGTACATTTTCCTAAATTTCCCACTGACCCGTCCTTTTCCATTGCTGTGATGGTTGTGGGGTGATGGCACCGTGCCACTTGCTCATTTGCTGATGTGTCTTTAAATCCTTCAACAACAGAACATATTCGCTGTGGATCTAACTATACAATGAGACTCCTTTCTTGAGTGCAATGTGATACGTTTGCACTTAAAAAATTTGCCCTCTGTGAAATTGCATTGACATTCTGTCTCTTAAAAGCCACTAATGACCACTATAGAAGCAGCAGAAGGCCGAGTGGTTGGCTAGCTAGATGCTATGATGAGTAGATACTACAGTAACTGCTAGTGTCAGTCTGGCTCCTGACATACACACTAACAAACACGTGCAAAAGGGTTGTGTCTTTGCCTGACCCATGGGGATGACCACTAGCTCTCCATAATGGAGCCTGGCTGCGACACTGACCATTGAAAACCCCCACACCCACCCACTGGAAACCCGATCCAGCCAGTCCAACAACTGCTTTAGAACATCAATAATTAATTAGGGAACAGCTATTGGCCCCAAGGGTCAGAGAGCAGGGAGAGAGAGAGTGAAGGAGAACAAGAGAGTGAGGGACAGCCAAGTCGGAGAGCGAATGCACCGGGAGGAAATAGGGGAGTTGTGATTTTGTTTAATAAGTAACACAACGCAGGCTTTGTTCAGCTCTCTTCCATTAAAAGGACATGAGAAACCTTCTCTCCCTGTTTCTCCCTCTTACTGTAAGCCTTACACACTTTTCCTCTCCAGGACATCTGTAGGTCATGAAAGGGTCGCTTCTCCCAAATAAGAAGCAAAGCAACAAAAACATATTTGATGTATTCACAAGTACTCAACATGCAGGTGTTTTTTGCTTTTATTGGCTTTGCAGACTGTCATTTTACATGTTGTAGTCATTTACAATCACCAGAGGGTAGAGTGAAAAGTATGTGCAGCAGCCTGTCTGTGGGCTGCTCTTGCTTGGGCCATTTTGGGTCCTTCAACCAATGGCAGAAGACTAAAGTTATAACATACAAAGAAGTGAAATCAACTATTAAAAACAATAAAAAGTGTCATCACTGCCAAGCTATGTGCTGTTTTTTTGAGTATGCATGCTTAGGTTGCATACCCAAAATTCCTCACACTGTTTAGTACATATGTACATATGCCAGGCCACTGTGATGCTATTAATCTTGTTTTATAAATACGAAGAAATGGTTACATTATTAAAAAATGACAATGGTACTTGTCTGTATTTTTGTGGGTAACACGCAGGCATGCATGATCCACAACATATCATATATATCACACTTTCTTCCCCTGTAAGGACCTTTAGCACATTTCAGCTCATCTCTGTTGCTTTTTATTGACTAGACACAAAACTGAGATCTGAACTCTCCTGCTACAAACACCAGCCTGAGCTTGTCTTAGCTACAGTGGGGAAGAGAAAATAGACACTGTATCCATGACGTGCAATAGTGACCTACGGCAGTTGCTTGGAGAGATGTTTTGTATTTAATAAAAATTGAGTCAAAGCTTTCCTTTAAATCACACTGTACAGTTGCATGGAGTATCTTACTAGCACCACCATAACACAAAGAACCAGTTAATAAAATCACAGTTACATAGTTGCTTTTTTAATTATTATTATTACTCAGAAAATGTTGATTCACTGTCTAATGATTGTATCCACTTAAGTCAGTTAAATCTAATATGCTTATAGATATAAGGACATAATTCTGTCAGTTGACAAAAGGGGAATAAATATTTCAGAGCACCAGAATAGTTCAAGCTGTCCTGGAAAAAGTAGCCTCTGTTTGTCAAATAGGAAATAAGGAGAAGCTTTTGGTATTAAAAAGTCTCATATTTCTGTTTGGCCACTTGTTAAGAGGCAAACACTCTTATTTTTTCAAGACCACAGGAAGCCTTCAGTGTGTTGAATTTGTTATGCCACAATGTTTTTTACGACTTCCCCGGGCACTTTTACTCATTTCTCCTTTTAGTTGTACTGATATGATTTGGAGTTGCAGATGACACTCAGTCATCAGATCAGTTTGGGTTTTTGTTTCAGAACCAAGTTTAAGAAACATGTGACGGCATAGTTCTGTGTGAGTGTGTTGGGGTGAGGTGTGGGTGAGGGATGATGTGGCATTTTGCTAAACAGGCGTCAAAGACCAAACTGCCTCCATCGAGGATGTCCGAACACCTGGAGCGTGTATGGGGATATAGTTAGAAGTGCCTCCTGTGCTCCAGATGTTGACTTGACGAGTGTATTAGCCATGCTTGTGTTAAAGAAACTCCATCCCTGGGGTGGGAGACGGAGAAAGACTGATTCTGCGCATCAGGGCTCGTTCTCTCCATCCCTGCTTACTCAAGCCTTCTGGAGCGCCATCTGTCCCTGAGTCTCTCTGTAACACACAGACATTCACTGTACTCTTGCTTTTTTACTAACGCTTGCATGCACCGACATACACATGAGAACATGGGATTGAGATTTTTGATGTTGTCCCAAAACACTAGCTTTCATCCAGCGAGTCATTAACTGTAAATTTATTGTATCTTAGCTTAAACTAACGTCACTCAGCCCATGTGTATGGTATACAATGTATATGCTCATACACAAAGGCCTAATCACACATTTAGGCTGTAATAACACACTTTGGTAAACCGCTTTTAAGGTCTAATTAGTTTTACATGCTAATTTGTGTAAATTCTAATTAGTAATATGAGATTCATTGCCCTGCTTTGCCTTTCTGATATCCTTTTCCAATAGCTGTAAATGTATTTAGAGGGATGGAACTTGACTTTTACACTTAATCTTTTGGCTTGAGAACTGTGACGGTACTAGGCGTTGGCTATCGTCAGCTTTCAAGTATATCATTCTTGTGTATTCTTTTTTCCCCAGCTGTACCCCCAGGAAGCCCCGGCCCAATCACACGTCACGAGTCATCCGACAGTCTGGCATCAGACCACAGTGGCCAGGAGGATGAGGAGTGGCTCTCTCAGGTAAAGCTTCTGTTTGACATGACATGACGGTGACTTAAGAAGAAAATGTTTCATATTTTGATTTTATTTCTTCTAAATTAAAAATACAATGAACAAATACCAATTCAGAGCGCTGATAAATCAGTTAATGACTCTTCATTGCAAACATCATATTAAAGTTAGACCTGCTCCTGAACTTGATCCTGGATTACAAAAAATAAGTTTGCACTTTTTAGTGTAATCTGTGGGTCAAGTAACTGTGTGTAATTTAAAAGAAGACAGCTCACAGTGGGACTCTTGTGCCATAATATGGCATAGGCTTGTTTTTAGCTTAAGCAGGAAAGGTTTTATCTATCCACTGAACCTCCACCTGATGCTCCAGTGTTTACTCACTGATATCAGCGAGTAAACACTGGAGCATCAGTCAAATCTGAATAGTTAGAGAGATTAAAAAAGTTCAAAGGAAGATAATAACTTGACATTCATCAGGTTAATAGAAATTTTGTTGCAAATGCATAAACTAGTGGGGTTAGCAACTCTTTTGCACTGTCTCTTTGCTATAATTATACAGTCGTCTGAAGTTGTCTCCTTCGTTTATTGTTTACAAAAAGGGTTTTTGTTAACATACAGATCATGAAATTATTTTCCTATCCAAACCTACCTGGCCTTGTGTGAAAAAGTAATCCCCTACCCTAATAAATTTACTATGATTAACCAAATTTTTTGAAAAAAGCTGAGTTTGATTTCCTGGCACACCGAACATAGTGAACCAGGCTAAAAGCTCAAATGCAACACACCATGCCATGAGCTAAAGACGCCCAAGAACAGATAAGAAACTCACTCAAATCTCTTAGTCTAGTAAAGGTTACAAAAACTATTCTAAGACTTTAGAACTACAGTGAACAAGACTGTCAGTCATTTCTCCACAAATTGAGAAAATTGTGACCAGCGTTAACCTTCCCAGGGGTTGCTGATCTACCCAGCTTACTCGAAGAGATCACAAAATTACCAAAAAAAGCATCTAAAGAACTGCAGGCCTCGCTTTCCTCAGTTAAGGTCAAACGTCATGATTCAGCAGTAAGAAAGGGGCTGTGCAAAAATGACATCCACAGGAGTTCCCATGGAAAACCACTGCTGACCAAAAAAGCCTCCCTCACGTTTGCCAGAAACATCTTTATGACCCCCAAGACTTTGGGAAATGTTCAGTTTTTGCAAGGTTTGAGTCTCGTTACATCTGGCATAAAACCAACACAGCATTTTGGAAAATGAATGAATGTCATACCAACAGTGAAATATGATGGTAATAATGTGACGTTCTGGGACTGCTTTGCTGCTTCGGGACCTGAATGACTTGTCGTAATCGGTGGAATGATAAATTCTGCTCTAACAGAAAATCTTGAATTAAAATGTCCAGCCATCCGTTCTTCAGCTGAAGCTGACGCGAACTTGGGTTATGGAGCAAGGCAATGATCTGAAACACCAGCAAGTCAATTTCAGAATAGACAAAAAATCAAATTAAACCAAATGAAATGCTTTGGAGAGGCCTGTTCAAAGTTTGGACATGAGTCTAATTGAGATAACTTGGCATGACCAAAATAGGCTGGTCATGCTCAGAAAATCCCCCGAGTTCCTCCACAGTGAAACCCTCATTGCCAGTTATCTCAAATGCTTGATTGCAGTTCTTGCTGCTGCCACCAGTTCACCAGGGCCAGGTAGATTTGGATAGCTTTTTCCCCTTAATGATGGAAAGAAGGTAAATTATAATTTAAAAATGTAAATTATTTTAGTTGGAAAATTCTTCCCAACCCAAGTGAAAACCCTACACATAACTGTCCTTATTTTAATATGTTTTGACATAAGTGTGTGATTGTGTTGTAAAAACAAATTATTTTGTATTTTTACCTGATAAAAACACAATTCAAATCTGTACTGAAATAACCTGGTTGAGTGCGCGACACACTCACCCAGGTCTTCTCAGCTTGGTTAACACAAGTAGCACTTATCGCTAGTGTCGGCAGGTAGCCCACTACATTTTCATCATCAATAATTCCACTGCATACATAATTGATTGGGTAAAATGTACTTCGCTTAGCTAGCAGAGGCCCTGGTTCAAATCTGCCATGATAGTTTGCCAGGAGCAAAACTATCCCT
Organism: Rhamphochromis longiceps; assembly: GCF_057381845.1. Classification (NCBI taxonomy): domain Eukaryota; kingdom Metazoa; phylum Chordata; class Actinopteri; order Cichliformes; family Cichlidae; genus Rhamphochromis; species Rhamphochromis longiceps. The sequence continues at coordinate 3,268,881 of NC_140570.1, read as the reverse complement.
CGCACTAACCTGTATTTTGGGTGACTTCCTGTCAGAGCAGTGATAAAAATGTATGTGTCAGTGGTTGAAGATTTAACTCTACAGCTCTTCCAGCATTAAAATTAAATGATTTGGACAAAGAATTTGGGATATTATACCATAACTGATATATGGGTATACTGGTTAGTTTCCTCTTTGCTTCGGTTTCTCTAGAATATGAAGAAAAGCGTAGATACCAAGCATAATAGCTTTGTGGATTGAGAAGAGCTAAATACATATAGGCTATATTGAATTAGAGGCTAACTACTGCCTCGTGGATTTCATTATATCATATCAGTGGCCCTCATTAGATTTTCAGTGGGCATTTTGGCATTAGATTGGGATTTAGAATTGATCGGCCATCCCCTAATGAAATGTGAGGTTTGTGACCCTCCATGTCAGTGCTTCAGCTCACTGCAGTGCTGTGCCATTTGGTGCCTGTCAGTGTCAGTTGCCCTTCAGCTGACTGAGTAGACAACACAAACTCCTGTCCTTATACAGTCCACCTCGGTTCATCTCTTAATTGTCTCCTAATACGTAAATGGATTAGAGGACAGTTAATTTGCAAGAGATGTGTTGCCTTTAAGTATTAGATAACAGGAACATTTAAAAAATGCACAAGCACAACCCCTTAAATGCTTATGGTAAATACTTCACTAAATGAAAACAACTGACAAGCAAATTAGCTTAGCCAATATTTGTGCAGCTTCTTAACCTCAGACAGTCATTTATAAGATGCCAGTCAAAATAGCCAAACTTGCACAGGATGTTCGTCTTTTTTTCTTACTTTCTAAAGATAGTACTGATGCTATAAGAGTAAAAAGATTCAGCCTATAAAGAAGGAGAAAATGCGAAGGTTGAGAGAAAAAAAATGTTTTGCACAGAGGCAGCTAGCTTGATCTCATTTGGTGTCGAGGCTACAGCAGCATGGGCAAATCTGTGGCAACATGTCAACTAGCTCTGTCCAACAAGTCTGCAAGGGGATGTGCATTTGGGGTTGATACTGGACTGTAACATCTGGACCTACCGTGCCATTGCAAAGAGAGCACGCTGGCAGCTGTCTCGGCTCTGCAGCTGGGCGTGACATTGATGGTGTTAACTGGAAAAGCATACACACATGCAAAGTGACAATCCTCCCTCCTTCTGTGGCCTAATTTGCACAGCTGTGATGAACCTCACATATCTAATGTCTGTGTAAACAGACACAGCAAAGTTGAGATTGTTTAAGATGTTAGCACATGGAAGCCATAGTGGAAGAAAATACTCAGCTGAGCTGAGAGACAGATGTGTATGAAGTAAAGATAATGACATCCGAATAGCGAGACACCAAGAGGCGTGCTAATTGCTGCAGGGATTCAAAGTAGAGACGGCTTGGGAGAGCAGTGAAAAGCAGGAGTGCGAGGCAGGAGACGGCTGTTCAATAAAGGCAAAGAGGAGATGGAGAATAGACGAGGCAGTAATAGTCTGATGTTTATGAGTGAGCCACTCCATAACCTTCTCCTATCCTACTTTTAGCCAGCATTAGTGCCACTCAGCTCAGGCGCCCATGGACCGCCTGCCATAGCAGTGCCATCTTATTGTCCCTGTAGGCCTCACCTCAGCTTTGCTGCCATGCCGTTGCTAGTGTCACACTTCTATTAACCCTCTGGGAAGGCTTCCCATCAGGCTGCTAGCACTTCCAACACACACAAGACATTGATGAGTTCTGACATCATCGTCAGACTTTTAGTGGTACACAAGTACAGCAAGCTTTTAGTTTGATGCCATGTAACTGAGTTCATCTGACTACTGCATGGGATTTTTCAGCGTTGGCACATAGATGCCAGAGCCACCCTGTGAAATCCAGCCTGGAGCACGTTAGACAAATGAATGCATCTTCCTAAGAATCTAAATAAAACTGAATTGAATGAACCTTATTTAGTTTAAACCTCTGATTTCAGGTGGAGATTGTGACTCATACAGGCCCCCATCGGCGCCTGTGGATGGGCCCCCAGTTTCAGTTTAAGACAATTCATCCTTCAGGCCAGACCACAGTCATCTCCTCTTCATCCTCGGTGCTTCAGTCCCAGGGCCCCAGCGATGTTCAGCAGCCCCTTCTGGACTTTGACACAGACGACCTGGACCTCCACAGCCTCAGGTACTTTAAATTTGTTCTCATAGAAATACACACCAGCCTAAACGCAAAGACGATCTACACGTGGAGCTGGTCATTAATCAGAAATTATCCTAATATTCTAATAATCATGGATAGAGTCCACATCAATGAAGCCTGTAGTGTCAGCAGCTTTATACTTAATCACTGAAACAACAGACCAGATCCAGTTAAATAAGCATCTGGATCCCAGTGGATGTGTGTTCTTTATGTGTGCGCGTGTGTGAGTGTGTGTATTAACGGATGCATAACAAACATTTTTAGGATCCAGCCAGTACGTTCAGAGCCTGTCAGCATGCCCGGCTCATCGCGGTTGGTGGCTGATCGTCGTGGCCAGTCCAACATCATGGATGCAGGATCAGGTAAGAAACTTTAAACATCCCCTCTTCTGTTTTGCGGTACACCTTTGCTTCTTCTCTTTCATTGTTTTACTGCAGATACTTTGCTGAGGTGTGAAGTTGTTAAATGCGTTGTATCTTGTTCCCATCAGTTATATCAGCTGAGGCTGTTACATTGTTTCCGCTCTGTCTTCTGTACTTCACACATTCATGCAGATGTTAAAACCTATCAAATCGACAGTTATGTCTAATAATGAAAAATGACACAGAAAAAGTGTATGTTTATACACTTGATACAAAAGCTTTTGTTGGTGATGTCCAATATGAAAAAACTAGTTGCTCAGGTTCGTCTTCCACACAAAAAGTCTTCGTGGGTCCTCCCCATAAACTCTGAGCTTTAGTTCATTCCATAGAGTTTCAATTAGCAATAACAGCTGTACTGAGTCTCCTCGACGTTTCCTCGTCATCATCCTGGTGGATGGCAGCAGGGTTTTTTGTGTTTTGGGGGTGATATGCGCAGCGCCTTTTGACTTTGTATTTCACAGCCGTGTCTAAATGTTGGTCAGCAACCTTTAAACCTGCTTTCAGCATGCTTTTTCTTAACCCACCGAGTGTGGTGAGTGTTCATAAAGGCCATGGTGGTTGAGTGCATTATTTATTTATTTTTTTAATCACTTGTACCTCCTGATTCCAGGTCTTTCTGTTGCTCTCCAGAAGTGATCCTTGCTTCTTGGACAACTCTTCTGATAATTGTTTTCCTTCCTGTTTGAAATGAGCACCAGTTTAAGGTGAAAGGGATTTCCATTTCTGGATTATAGCCCCACTGACACCTTAGGCTACGTTCACACTGCAGGCGAAAGCGCATCAAATCCGATTTTTTTGACCCTATGCGACCCATATCCGATCATGGTCTGACAGTGTGAACGGCACAAATCCGATATTTTCAAATCCGACCTGGTGCTGAATCCGATACATATCTGATGTTTCAGAAAGCGACTGCTGTTTGATGGTCATGTCGCATTAAATCCGTCTTTTATGTCACTGACACAAGACAGATGCCAATTATCTGCTCCGGAGAAGACATTGTGAACGCTTCCTGGCCATCCTGTGTAGATGTCAGTGAAACTGTTGGGAAGACAATGTTGGAGAAACGTGAACATTTTTTTGTACTGTATAATCTGCAGATTCTGGCAGAAATCTGCAGCTAGAAGCACTGCTCCTCTCTAAAACAGCAATAAGGATCATTATTAGGTTATTTACATTATTATGTAAATAAAAAAATAACTTAAAGCAAAAATTGGGAAACGTAAAGTCCGAAGTCTTTAGATTAAGGCCATCAGTCAAACAATACTGTTGCTCTGGGTCTAAACAGAGCGCGTTGTGTGTGACGTCTTCTTTTGTGCATGCGCCGCTTTGAGCGTTCACACTAGAGCGCGTTTGCTGTCGCATTTTATTTGTAGTGTGAACGAGCAGACAAAAACATCGGATTTGATCAAAAAATCGGAATTGAGCTTTAAGACCTGCAGAGTGAACGTAGCCTTAGAAATTCTTCTACAACTATCAGTATGTTTTGCAACAACTTAGAGCTCACTGGTTTTATCATGAGATGTTTCTTTTGTGACGTCTTGGCAATGAGACGCATTTTTATAGGCCATAGAAATTGAAAATGTAAAAATTCATTAGAATTTAAAAAACACTTTATTCACTTACTTCTTTCTCTTTAATTTATTTACACATTTAAGCAGTTAGGTTTATGGTATAAACTAGACGAACACAAAAAACACAAAAAATGTCTATAAGTGGGCTAAAGTGCTGTAACATTCCTGGTTGCAATTATAAAGTAAGTGTCCCAAAATAACTGTGCTTTTTTGAAGAGGTGCATACTAATAGAAGTAACAGGTAATCATTTCTTTGCTTCAAGGTTTATGACAGACACGTTTCCAAGGTGTAACACGAAAGGATATAAATCCTTTTAAAAAACACCATCCACTCATGCCCCTCTCCACTCATCCTTGTCAGGGGCGTGGGGAGGGGGGCTGGAGCCTATCCCAGGGTACACCCTGGACGGGTCACCAGTCTGATGCACAGACACGCATTCACACCTACGGGCAGTTTCGAGCTGCCAATTAGCCTAACCCAGCTAACTGCACGATAGTCATGTTTATGACCATATCTGCAAAGAGATTCGCTCTGTTATTGAATAACAGCTGAACAATCCCATCCAGGTGGATTAGGAGTGCAAAGCCTTTTACACTCTTAATCTGCACTTCTGCTACATCCCACCATACACAGCTATAGATGTTCTCTGGCATTGCTGTTGTATTCCAGTGTATTTATATGCACTGTGTGACAGTGTGTCTGAATAGGCTTGCAAAGTCTATTAGCTATTTGACAGGATTGATTTGACTCCAAGTGATCTTTAATAGCATGGCTGCTTTAATCTGGTTATGATGTTTGATAATCCAATCCCACTCAGAGGATTTCCTGTAAAATATGTCTTTTACTCTCAACACAGGCATTGCGAAAGTGTGTTTGTGAGCCTGGTCCTACTGCCAGTGGGTTCAAGGAATCATCCTTTATTGCGTGACATTATATCCTGTTGTTCTGCGTTTGATAAAGGAGATAGAGAAGCGTCTGTGGCATCTGTGGCATTATCTGCTGCGTCTTGTGACAGAGTTTCATTCATCTGATCTGCCCTCACACTGACACACAGCCACCGCTCGCTCAGTCAGGCGTCAAGAAATATTTGCGACGGGTGTCACAAGAAGGTGTGTCACAAATAGTTTTACACATCTGATTGCACGTCTTTTGTCGTCCAGCCTTTGCTTTTCAACAGAGGTGCTTTATGAACCGATTCACGTAGATGCGGTTTGACCATTATTTATTTACCGTGTTCGTCTTTGCTATTTAACATGACCACTTTCTGCCATTCACCCATAACCTGTATTTACATTATTTAAATACATGTTACAAAACAAATCCCACACATTCGGCTGTAATATCGTGTTTTAAAGAAAAGAAAAACAGAAGGTACCCGACTATTTTGTTAACATGTAGATTTGATAGAATTAAATTCCACTTCACAGATTATGAAGAACAAATCTTTTTTTCAGTAATGTAATTATTAATGGTTAAAGCTGTTTCACAATGATTAATTGTACATTTATAATAAATTAAACAATATAATGAAATCCAAAGATTACGCTGAAATGTTTAAAGAGGAGGCAAATTAAGTTTGACATACACAAATATATTAGTCTGTGTTTATAGTACCCACACTGATTTATCGTCTGTCTTCACTGCTTGGAATTTTGGTATTTATTTAATTATTTAATAATGAAATAAATTATAAACCTTGTGATTTATAATACTGAAACACATTACAGATGTCTTTCTTATTGAGTCTTTGTGGCTCTTGAAGCTCATTCACGCAGGCTCTATGATAAACTGTTGAGGTAAATGTTCATTTACATCCTCTGATGTGCTTATTTGTTTACATATTTGCAGTTTTTGTGGTGATAAAACAAAAGCATTGGATAACCTTTCAGTTTCATTGGTGAGGCAGCTCTGCTGTGATCTTCAGAGCGTTACGTGTCTTTCACTTTGACAGAGGGACGTCACCAGAACCGTTCGATGCAAAAATTCTGAAGATGCCGCGTATGCACCGAGGACTTAAAGCAGTTATTAAGGGATGATATTGATTCGTAAAAGGGAATATGCAGGCAGTGTGTAGGGTGATTTTGAATGTGGGGAATGTGAAATTCTACCTGTACTGACAACGACATTTCTGATATGGTGACATCTCTGCTTCCACCTCTGCTCATCTTCTTCCTTCAGCCATCTCCAGCCAGCGTCCTCTGTGTTTTCTGTGTTCTCTCACTGCTTCAGAGCAGAGAGAGACAGGACAGAGCCAGGCCGAGGGATGGAGGTGATGCTTATCAGTGTCTGTGTGTGTGGGTTTGGGGTTGTGTCCTGCCACTGCCATGGCGCCGCCATTATCACAGACGCACATCACTTTGGTCTCACCCTCTGCAAAACTTGAATGCGTGTGGCAGAACTTTGGTTGAAGGTGCAGACAGTTTATCTAAGTGACTTCAGATCATTTTAAAAGTGAGTATTTGCAACCGTGGTTACAAGAATACAGAGAAAGCTGATGAAAACTGCTACAATTCAGTTTTAACTTGAACATTAGCAACATTTATCGACTTTAAGATGAAGACAAATAATGTGCCAGTGTGCAGTTTGTTAAGACCAGTCATGTCATCAACGTGACTGCAGTTGGCTGAGCCAGCCCCCGTAGACTCCCGTGCTGAAATCCCAAACTTTAGAGCAGAAATAAATATATTTTCCAAAATCTGCATTAAGGCTGATGGTGATGTATAGTTCAGAGCATGGCCACTGTGAAAAACACGTGGGTAGTGTTTCTTCTTGATGTACTGAAATACAAACCAGGTAGTCAGCTGTTTTACCAGGTATACCCTGTCAGCCAACTATAGGAGCATCTGGTTTAATGAAAACAAACAATAATCTGACAGCAACATAGTTTACATAATAGATTTGGGCTGGAACCCAGCCACTTGTTGCTGTTGGTTTACAGTTCCATCAGGTGTGTTATAGGAGCTGCGGTCAGCATGCATTCATCTTTATTCTGACACAAATATTAATGATGTCTATCTTTGGTTAGTGTATGGTTCTGTCCACTTAGTTATGTCTGTTTAAACTGGTGCTGTAACATCATACAGTTACTCTGGATTCTAAAATGTGTTCTGATACTTGCTAACAATAATCTTTAAATCTTATCAGACTTTAAAAAATATTTATTTATTTAATACGAGGGCTGCACGATTTTGCATAAAATGAGAATCACGATTTTTTTGCTTAGAATTGAGATCACGATTCTCTCACGATTTTCTTTTCCAGTATAAATATTTATTGCACTTATTAACTGCACATCAATTTCGTAACAGTTGAGACTGAACATAAAAACAATAAATAAACATAAAAACAACAAATGTCTCACATTTTGTCGTTGTACTGCTTGAAATTCCGTCTCCACCGCTGCTCGACGCTGCGTGTATAGAGCAGGTAGTGCAACAACAGAAAAATAGTTGGGGGACGGCACTGTGTAGCGTTTGTCTAGGGTGTTGATCGTTTTCCTAAATCCCTCGTTTTGCAGTGTTGATGGGAGCCATATCTTTGGTCAGGTGATAAGTGATAGCCTCCGTGATTTCTTTGTGCCTGCGGGAGTTCGACGGGTGTAGGGAAGCGCTGTATAAGGTTCCCGTTATTGATGTTTGGGTGGTTGACCGGGACGGATTTTCTCCTGTCACTTTCTCGTCATCCCTGACGTGCTCTCCGTTGTTTTCTCCTGCTAATTTTAGCATCACACGGCACAGCTTCTGTATCACGTGGTATAAGGCTCCGCCCTCGTCATTTGTTGAGCAGGACGAGTGAGCGCTTGTTTTCATGCAGATTACGTCCCGGATCAAAATGCGGTACAATCGTCGTCGTTTTTTTTTGTTTTTTTTTTAATTGTTGTCATTTGGAAATGAGATCGCACATAAGTATGAATCGAGATCGCGATTTTCTAACGATTAATCGTGCAGCCCTATTTAATACTAATGTTTTTGCTAATGCGCTGCTGTTCTGTGTCACATGTGAGATATGCAGGACACGTGTGCTTGTGTGCCGTCATATCAGTTGTCATCACATCAGAAACAAACCTTAAAGTGTGTCAGTCTTGTTGTTCAGTTTCATATACAGCAGAGCTTTGTTTCTGGAGTGCGTGTTTATTACATGTGAACTTACCTTCACGTGTAATATATGACATGCAAAAGCATGTTAATTGACACGTTTGTAGCCTAGGAAATAGTGTGAAACCGATGTATGTGCCATACATTGCCATTCTTTTGAGTAATATTTGCCACACTGGCAGGAATTCTGTCATGTTTTCGAGCCATTTCTGTGAAACTGCAACAGTGTCTGTGAGAGTCCTCAGGCCCAGCAAGACCATAAAGCTGCAGCTCTTCCTACAGTGACTCACTTACAGTCAGTCAGTCTCCCCAGTGTCTGCTCGCATCTTATCTCAGCCCATACACTCTGCTTATCTCTGTCTTCCCTGAGGTGATGGGACGCCGTCTGCATGGGACACGCTCACGCACACACACAGAGAAAGTGATGTACAGTGTGACTTCTTGATCCAGCATGTCTCTCTTAAGGAGGGGACACGGGAGCACGACAGCAACGCTGCTGTCTCACTTTCCACCAGCTGCAAAACACAGGAGCAACGTGTAGCTGGTATCAATGCGCCCTATCTGCACCCCAAGCCTTGCTGGGGGGATATGTGTGTTTAAAGCCAGCCTCAATCCCAGCTAGACTACACAGTGGCGTTTTGTGGCCCAGGAGGTCATATCTAAAAAGAAAGAAAAGGAGACAGACCAGAAAAACAGATAACACCGCAAGACTGAAAGAGTCTGTTTAATCTTTACCTGTGTGTGCGCGCATGTTCATGCACTGATAAATCTCCCAGTTCCCGTCCACACGACTGTAGTTGTGTTTTGACTCTGTAAAGAAAGCCACCCTGCTCCACAACAGGAAACAACAACAACAAAAGGCCCGTCTGTGGCATCAGCCATTTTGTTGTTTTTGTTCGTCATCTTTGTCGCCGCGCCTCTGCCTCACTGTTTTTCATCTGCGTGTGTGCGCGTCTGTGTGTATTATCTGTGGTGGTGAATCAGTGATAGTGTGTTAGCTGGCGGCAGAGCTAAACAGGCAGGACATGATGAAGCTGCCTTATCAGAGAAAGCTGAATACACTTCAGAGCACTGCTGGACTTTGGCACTGGGTTTGCTGTATGTTTGTGATACACTTAGGTCAGATTCTCAGACCAGTGTGGAATACTAAAATGCTCAAATAGACGATGCATTCTTGGTCACAGTTTCAAGCTTTACAGTAATTTCCAAAGCTACACTCTAAATTTCTTCAGAGTGTGTCTTGCATATATAGACATGTATACTGAAAGTTCATCCTTGTTGTAATTTAACTAGTGTGGTAGTCCACCAATCAAATCAATCAGTGAGGGGTCAGCGTTAGACACACCCACCCCAGGTTTTCACAGCTAAGCTACCACTGCTGTGTGTGTGTGTGTGTGTGTGTGTGTGTGTGTGTGTGTGTGTGCTGTTCCTTTCCTCTACATTACCTGTCTATTTATTATTTTATACAAACTTCAAATTCTCTACCAAAGGAACAAATATGATTGTATGGAAACACATTTCCCTTTGTACAGTAAGTTCATTACTAACACAAAAAGAAAAAAAACATCAATGAGATTAAACTCTTCATTCAGATCTGTATTGCCTCCAACAGTAGAATTGCTTTTGGTACTCATGAGTCTTTTTTTTAATTCTCCAACTATTTAGAACCTGAACACACTCTGATTCCCACCTCTGAGCACCACCTCCCTAAATCTGGATCCTAGGTCTAGTTCCTGTCATTGTCTTTTCTTAGATCTAAGGACTCAATGCTGTGAGAGCGAGGGTCACTTCTATAGCTGCTTGAAATCTGTGGTCATTTCTGGCCATAAATGTTCCTGTCATTACCTCCTGTGTTGTTGAGATGATTGTTCCAAAACTGACTCAGTCCCCATAGTCTCCTACGTTAAAAAGCCCCAGTTTTAAAGAATTGTTTTCAGCCTGTATGAAACAGTTAGAGCGGGTCCCGTAAGATATTTTTATTTGTCAATTATTAACATTCAGTATGTGGGAGCTGAATTTTAAGCTTTGCTGAGAATCCATGCAGGCGGGGGTGGAACCACATGCAAAGACCGACTGGGATCATACCATTATATTAAAAAAGGAAGGGGGGCAGACGTTCCAAAGACAGCAAGCGTAGCGGCACAGCCCAGGTACACGGAGAGACAGAGCTGCATTTCAATGATAGTAGAGACTCCCGCTTTTATATTTTTAAAAGGTTTTCAAAAGGTTTCAAACTCATCCAGGCCTTAAACCTCAGAGTTGTAGTAAATGCATTATATAAGTGTTAGAGCTTTTCCTACTGATAAAAACCTCCCTCACAGCTGTTCATACGACACAAAGTAATTAAGCAATTATCCATTAACTTGTTGAAGAGGGAGAACATCTGGTTTAATGGGCTGTACCCCTGACACCTCTGAGTTTGAGCCTCTGCAGCCATACTTTGCTTTGATATCATCTCTTTGTATAACATGTCCATTTGGTTCCTATAGATGCTTAATGCCACCTTCTCATCCAAATGTTGATGCTTTTAGCCTCTTTGGCCGTTTCAGTCAACACTGAAAACAGGAGCTAGTAGGTGTTGTGACACATGACATCATTGTCTGCGTCCATGTTTTTTACAAAGGATATTACTCAAATGGTCTTTGAGTGCTGTTCTTGGCTGGGGTCTACCCATGTGCCATGGCACGAGATGGGCTACACCCTGGATAGGTCTCCGTTCAATCACATGGCCAACACAGAGAAAGAGAGACATTTTAGACAATTTAGAGTCATTAATTCATCAAACAAGCATGCGTCTGAATGGAAGTGAAGCCAGAATATAATATAGAAAGGCCCAAGCCAGTGGATGGAGCCGAACCCGTGACCTTCTTGCTGTGAGGTGTCAGTGCTCACCGCTGCTCACAGTGGTTCGGCCCCTGAGTTGTCTCAGATATCTCTGAAACCTTTAAATGAAAACAAAAATTCAAACAGGAAATGTGAATGTTGCACATAAACTGAAACAGACACAAACACTAGAGCGTTTCAGTCAGCTTTTATGTCAGTTTCAGCATCCATGCATGCATCCGTTTACACCGCCAGCACAGTGTCCTGTTGTCTTGGTGACCCTCCACCTCTCTACCACCATTAGCACCACCCTGAGGCGATAGGGGGTGTTCCCGGTGTCATTGTTTTCGCCGATACAGGATTAGGAAGCAAGAGCGGGCTGTGAGTGACGGCATGAAAGACAAGGATAGAGGTTTGTTTCCCCCTAAAATACACACACAAACCTACTCACACACACTTTGTCTGTCGTCTTTCTCTCTCCTCTTCATACTTGAGCAGCCATTTAAAAGAGCAGGCACCTGTGTCGTGGTATTCTGTCTCTTTCCTTTTCTAATACACATACCCCAGTAACCTATACCCCACAATTACCTTCCAGCCTCATAAAGGGCCCTTGTATTTTTGTATTATAACGGTCGCGCTGACAACAGTGATCACGAAGGCCAGAAAGATGCCCGGCCACCCGATCTCTTCCTTAAAGACAAATACCCTCATTTCCCGGGAACCCCCCACCACTCCCCTCCTCTTCTGATTTTATTTTCCTCAATAGGCACCTTTGTCACCTCGCTGCCACTCTGCCCCTCCACCCATCCTGTCTGTTGCCTCAGGGTGTCTTTGGTGACCTGTGGCTGGTGACAGCACACAACAGCCAATCTCAGCAGTCATCACCGCTGCTTGTTTGATTTTGTCATCACCGGCAATCAGGTGGAGGGGAAACGCTGAGCTTTTATCAGGAAGAGAAAGAGGAAGAAAAATGATCTGCTGGAAAATCGGAAAGAAAAGAGAGCCGGGTTAAAACAAGTAACAAAAGTGTTACATTTGCATGTTGTTCACCTGCTGGTCTTGGAATTCTTTGAATATCTTTCTAATATGTAACAGAAAAGCTGTGCAAAATGTTCCTGTAACTGGCACTAAGTTTATTTGAAAGAAAATGTGTCTTACATAAGTGTTGAGTTGCTCTATTTGACCCTGTTTTACCATTTTCTTAGTCTTTATATGTTCTCTGAGATTTAATATTCCCTCGCTTTAAATCTTCAGGAAATGTTCCGAGTTAAACGCACGTTTGTGAGTGTTTGGGGACGGCGGGGGTGGGACGCATGCAGAGATTTATGGCGATTGTGCGTGTGTGACTGAGAGAGATCAGGGTGTGACGAGGATTGATATGGGTGAGTGCTGATCAGGTTTTTGTGCTGCTCTTATCTCTCTTTCTCTCTCTGGGTGTTTTTGTGCTGCAGCACTTTTAATCTGCGAGAGATGAAATGCCCTCCAGCATTAGAGCTACACAGCAAGTGCATGTGTGCCTGTGCGCGTGTGTGTGTGTGTTTGTGGTGCAGTGCCAGAGGGCAGTGAAGACTGAGCAGCTGCTTTTTATAGTGACTGAACGGACACCAATGTGTCGGGCATCTGCCACGCGTTCACCCTACTGCCTACCCACTCGAGTGTGTGCGTGCACGTGTGTGTGTTGCAAACTGAGAGAAGCCGTGTTGGTGTGTGTGATCATGTCGTGTCTTTCCCAGTGTTTGTATTATTGTGTGTAGCACCTCTAATACTGTAGTGGAACATATAGATCTGTTTTAAATTCAGCTTGGCAACAGCTGATGTCTGTCCATGTGGTTTTTGCACGCGTGTCTCCGTGTGCGTGTGTGTCTGTGTGTGTGTGTCCAGCAGCTGCTGATACAGAGGAACATGTTGACGTTCATCCACAGCGTGAAAACAGTCGCAAACACATGTATGACACATTTGCTTGTTACAGGGCAGCGGTGTGAGTGGCGAGGGGCGGGGGTTGCTGTTGGTGCCACCCTTCCATTCCCATGACCTCAATCTGTGATGGGCACCCTGCCAGGCTGCCCAGCCCTCCGTCTGCGGGGCTTACCGCAACTTCCAAGATGTGAAGGGGAAGTAATGGAACATCCGTACCGTGACCTCACACACACTTTAATCCTCACAGGCGCTAATCACTGTCATCTTTATGGGCTTGTATGAGCAGGATTTTGAGTGTTATTACACCCAGACAGCCATATGCACATGCAGATGAGATGAAATTGCCATTTGCAACAAGAAAAATGCCAAAAGCAAGTGCGTGTCTGTAGATCATGAAGAAAGTATATTTTTTCCTTTTGGAGTAAATTGGAAGCAGTTATGGAACAAGTATGTCAAATCAGCAGTCTGACTAGTTGTTAGCCACATACACAGGCGATGCTCTCTGCTTCCTTTACTGTCATTTAGCTTAGTTCTGCCTTAGATCGTTAGAAACAAGACAGCGGTCATGAGAAAAAAGACCGTCATATCTAGTCCATCAGAGATTGTTGAAAAAATAAGGCCAGTGTTATCTCAGTGTACAGTTAACGAGGTGACGTCCTTTGATTTGGAGAATGAAAACAGAGCATGACCTGGTTTTTATGTGGTTAATGTTTTCAAACAGCTTACCTGCTAACACTGACTAGCCCACTCAGGTATATGAGTTGAACATCCGTGCACTACTTTACAACTTACAGGTGGCCAAAGTTGGGGTCGTTCATCACGAAAAGTAATGTATTGCACATTTCTTGTTACTTTTTTAAAAGTAATGTAGTACGTTACTCGTCGAAGATAGTAATCCCTTACACTACTTGTTACATTACTTCCCCATTACTCCGTAAAATGGCCTGAACTCCAACTCCAACGTAAATCTCTGCCCTAATGAGGACACATGTATAATCTTTCTTACGTATGGAGGTATGAATACAAAGCCAACAACACAAAGCCGGCTCTGGGTTCTTGGCTAGCTTTGCTTTAGCATGCTGTCTGCACACGTGCTTGCAGAGAGCCAACGTTGTGTTAGCATAATACAGTTGCTTTTGTCCTGGATGCAATAAAAAAAAAAAGTAATTTCCATATCTCCACTCCTCAAATGTTATTTCGTTGTACCGCTCCACCATTTAGAATAGAATAATCCTTTAATTTTCATCCTCTCATTGAAATTTTTTCCCCTCCATTGTACCACATGGAGGGGAAAAAAAGTTTGTTTGATGTTTTCTTTTTATCCACCTGAAGCTCACATAACTAAAGAAACTTTGTAACGCAAATAATGACATACAGTAACTGTAATCTAATTACAGAATATAGTACAATAATGTGTTACATAACTGCATTACTGAAATAATGTAACCTGATTACAGTAACATGTTACTGTAACCTCCACTGCAGGTAGCTAACTATCTGTCATGCTTGATCTCTCACCATTAGTTGGTGTCAATTCAAGATTTATTTTCAGAAAACTTCCAGGAATATTTAAGGAAAAAAAGTTAAAGATTCTTTATCAATATTATCTAACAATGGCTTCATAAATGGACACATTTATCTTAAAGAATTAAATTAAAATGTGAATTTACTGCTGTCATATTTTACATTATTACTAATTAAATGAGCAATCCAAACACATCTGTCGACGTTATTTTTGCCTCTTTAAATGATCATTTTTGTTTTTGACTCTGTTTTTTTTACCCACAGATAATCACGTGAAAATTAACAATATAATACTGAAATGTACTCCAAATAAATTCAGACTATTTCCAAATATTTGTAATAAGACATAAATTCAACAGCTATTTTCACCTGTCACACTGTCACCTTCTCCCATGAATGATCTTTAAAATCCTCCTCAGATTTTCTTTAACTTAAAATAATGTTCTGTAGGATCATATAATGTGACAGTGCAGTACCTCTTTCCTTTTTCACTCTTTAGTGATTTTTCACTCTTTTTCGGGTCTTTATTTGGCTTTGTTGTATAGGTACAGTGAAGACTTTCGCTCTCAGTCATACGGCGTACGGTCGCCTGCTCATCCCACTGTCATGTGATTTCTCCATTTTTAGAAGAATGACACTTCAGTTTACAGAGTTCAGTGTGATTGCATAAGTTTGTGATCTTTACATATTGCCAAGTGCGTGGATTACAGTATAGCTCTTTAACGTGGCACAGCTCCACGGCCCCCCTCTGTTTATTTTTACATCTGCCCCTCCACCCAAAATCACTGGGGACAAACACAGCGCATTGTCATCAGAAGTGACACATCTTTTTCTCTCTTCGCCCTCACTACTTTCTTTCTCTCCATCTGTTCCTTTTTCCCTTCCCTTCTTTCCATCTTTCTCCCTCTGCACTTTCCTCTTCCGCTCTCTGACACTAACCGCCTCTGACAGTGTCTCCATGCTGTCGCGCACTAATCCACCTCTGAGAGGTGTTAAAACACTTCCTCGCTCACACATCAACACACACACGCGCACACACACACACACACAGCACATTACTCTAGATCCCGTAAGGTATCGATCCGCCGTCCTGCTTGCTGTAATAGGATTTTTTACACCTAAGCATCAGAAATGCCTAATGCATCGCATCACATCTAATGTGGGTACACACACTTTCCTGCATGCACACTTTCATACACAGAGATAATTACAATGAGCTGCTCAGCCTCGCTGGCAAGTGTGGTAAAAAATGAATAGAAGGGGAGATGCACTCAGCAGCATATGCATCCGACTCCCTCAGCATCTGACTCATGTCACAAATGTTCAGACTGTCTCTACATCACACACACACACACACACACACACACACACACACACACACACACACACACACACACACACACACACACACACACACACACACACACACACCACTTCTCTACTTGCAACTGTAGAATGATGTATCCCTTCGTATTGCGTTATAAGGTTAACAAGCTCTAAGTGGTTTCTCTGCACCTGAGACTCTCCAGTATGTCAAGACTTTACTAAATAGAGGAAAACAAGAGAATCCCCTCACCCTGTCTTGAAGACAAACAATATTAAAACCACCTGCTTAATGTAGGGTAGGTCACCCACGTGCTGCCAAAAAGCTCTGACCTGATAGAGCATGGACATGGCACCTCAACAGGTATTCTGTGGTTTCTGGTTTTTGGTGGTGGATCCTCTGGGTCCTGTGGGTTTGGGGTGTGTCCGGGGCCTCCGTGGGTCAGGAAAAATGCTGAGTTGGAAGTTTACAGACCAGTTAGGTGCCATGGACTTGGTGCTTTGCACAGATGCGATGGAGCTGTCCATTCAAAAGTGAAACCAGCTCTCAACCGCACTAGCCACAGCTAATCTTTACTTCTGGTTAATATGTTTGCAAGTACGCTAGTTAGCATCTCTTTGCTGGCAATGTTAGTAACTGCAGCTCTCAGCTTGAAAGCCAAATATGTGATCAGTAAGAAAAACATAAATGTACCGAGTTAACTGAACAGTCATCCACATGTACATAAGTACAGAATGTTTTTCTGTGCAGTGTTTCAGAATCTTTTTGAATGAAACCGTCAATAAGCAGAGAACTCGATCTTTTTTTTTTTTTTTTTTCATCTAATGTAAAGCTCGATACCTGTTCAATTAAAATATTTAATGTCACCTGCTTTGGCTGGAAACAAAAGCCGTCCGTTGGCTTTACAAAAGCCTGTTTCACAAGTCCCTCTTTTCCCTTTATCTTCATTGCCTCTTTCCTTCCTTTTGTTTTTCTCGGTGGCACCTCAGGGCTGACCAGGTGGAGAACTACTACAGGCTCATTTCCTCAGCAGGTGTGTGTGGTTTTCTCATCGTCCGTGTGTGTGTGCGCGTGCAAGGATGTATGGAAACGTGTGTGTGAGCGCACATTCACTTAGATACTATCTGCTCACCTGCTTCTGCTGAGCCACAGAGGAAGCCATTGTGTATTGATGCTAAAAAGCTATAGACCAACCCCCTCCAGGTGACAACAAGTGGTGTGTGTGTGTGTGTGTGTGTGTGTGTGTGTGTGTGTGTGTGTGTGTGTGTGTGTGTGTGTGTGTGTGTGTGTGTGGATAATATCAAGGAGGATATTGTTTGTGCTATGGTTAGGGGGGTTGAAGGGAGAGGGGAAGAGGTTACTGCCTTTCTCTCCTCACCTGGAAATTATGTCCTGCCACCATTTTACTAGAGTGTGTTTCCAATCACTGCAGGAACGTGAGAAATGTCCGCTTGGGAATTCCTCCTCAACTTCCTGTCTGTCTCTCACTCTGTGTGTGCCTGTGATAGAGAGAGAAGGGAAATGGAAGAGAGAGTGATTGTAAATTAAAACAAAGTTGTCTTTACTCACAGCACTGCGTATGTGTGAGCTTAAGGAGTCAGCACTTGTTTTCTTTTCCTTTTCATCTTCTATGTTAAAAGCCCAGTTCATGCAAATCATATTATAATTCTGCCTCTGCACTAATACAGAGAAGGTGGGTGGACGTTGAAATTCATTTGGACTGTGTTTTAAAAAGGCCAAGAAAAAACAGGAAAGTGCCTTTGTGCAGCGTCTTATTCTTTTTTCTTTTAATAAATAAATAAATAAATAAATAAATGTGTGTGTGTGTCAAAAGTTTTAGAACACCCCAATTTTTCAATTTTTAAAAATTGAATATTATGCAGTTTAATGTCTCATTGCACTGAAATGAAAGCATAGTGCAAAATAAGCAATTATAAAATGTATTCTAACCTTTCGACTCATCACCTTTGGCAGATATAACAGCTGAACTGACCCGTCACAAAGTTCCCATATCTGTAGCAGAAGTTCCCATAAATGTGGACCTTGCAGGTTTTGTTGCTTTCACCCTTCTGTCCAGTTTAAGTCTGGAGACTGTGCTGGACACTCCATGTTTCCAAGCTCACCATCTTGTTCTTTTTTCCTGAGGTAGTTCTGGCAGAGCTTGGACTTGTGTTTTGGGTCCATACCAGAGGCTCCTGCACGGTGCTGCTGAATGCTGTGGTAGCAGTTTTGGTTCAGGGTGCCTCTCTCTCTGAACAAGTCACCGACCCAGGATCCAGACCATCACACTTCCTCCTCCGTGTTTGACAGTTGATGCCACACACTGTGGAATCATCCTTTCACCTACTCGAAGCCGTACAAAGATCCTGTGTGATGAACAGAAGATTTCACATTTTGATCCATCAGTCCATAAAACCTTCTTCCAGTCTTCAGTAGTCCAATGGTGGTGTTTCATGGCCCAGACAAGCCTCTTTGTCTTATTCTGGCGTCTGGCTTTCTTGCTGCAACTCGTCCTGTCAAACCTGCAGCTCCAAGTCTTCTCCTCACAGTTGAAACTGAGACTTGCTCACTATGACCACTATTAAGCTGTGCTTGAAGCTGTTGTCCTGTGAGCTGCCTATTAACTCTGTTTCTGAGTGCCTTTTGATGGTGAAGGAAACTGACACTTTGGCCTGAAGTCTGAAATGTACATTATTTTTCAGTTTTGTGTAACCTTAACTTATTTTTTAACCTCTGGCAGTTCACCATTTACCTTTGTACCATTTCAAGCTAATCATTGGACTTCTGAATTGCAATAAATAACTGTAAAAATTTAGGTGTTCTAAAACTTTTGACCGGCAGTGTATATTCTTTCAGGAAAATATCTTTGTTTGTTTTTTTTACTAATTCTTTTTTAAACAATTGGATACCACAGGAAGCATTTTAAACTAAGTTTGTTTTCAGGTCAGTTTCGGGATGGCGAGCTTTTTCTGGCCAGCAACTGAAGTTTTTTTGTGGTGAAAACAGCGCTACTTCACCTCTGGGGTGGTTATTTCGGTTCTGTTTTCCCAGTTTCTCCTAAAGCATCTTGATTCATTAGCACTTTCCGCTCAAATATATTGCAGATGTCTCTTCTGTGACTCATTGTTATTTTTTAGGAATAGACAGAAAATGTGCATCAGCAAAACAACCATCTCCAGAGAAACAAGTGATGGGGAAAAGAGGCTGAGACAGGAAGCACACACATCTGTCTCTGTCATACACCAACGCGCACATATTTAGACACAGAGATGGCCTAAGTGATGGGCAGCAGTAGTGGCAGCACTAGTGCATGTTGGCATGTTGTGGCTGCAGAGCCTTGCATCTTTTACCGAAGATCACGGCAGAGGCAAAGTGACAGCTTTCTTAGACAGAGCTGCTTCCCTTTGTTCTTTTCTTGCTGTTTGTCTAGTTTGTCGGACATGTTTAGACAGAGGGAGTGTGTGTCGCTGTCTGTGTGCGCGTTGCCAGACTGAGCAGGTATTTCAGCAGAATTGAAAAACCGTCTGCTTGCTATTTTGTCTGTGCTGCAACGTTAGCTGTCCACTGCCATATTCTCTCTTATCTCCTCCTCCTCTCAGAGTTTTTTCCCCCGTCTTTGTAGTTTTGAAAGCTTTCATCATCAGCCATCCCCTGTTCATGTTTCACTCCTTCACTGACTACTTCTTCCATCTCACTTCTTGTAAGTCGCTCCAGTGCTGTTATCAGCAGCACAGGAAGCTGTTGTTTCCACTGCACTGTAAGTTAACATCCATCTATCTGATGACAAGAGGAAAGACTCCAGATGTGAACAGCTCTCTACATCCATCCCTCTCTCACTCAGTCTATTTTCCTGCTTTTCTTTTCATTAGCTTTCTCCCCCAGTCAGACAACAGTGTCTGAATTACAGAGCCTGCATGCTCGAGACATTAAGCTCGATGGTTTGAACCAATTTCTGGCACCAGTGCTGGCCTGTTATTAAAGATTAGATCTGCCCCCGTCAGCTTGATGGATAACATCGTTTTGGTATCCCTGGTTTCAAGCTCAGTTTCTTTCCAGTCACCCAAATTTGGTTTTAGAAGCTTCTAAGTGTAAAATTAAGGGGAGCAGACAATGCTTTTGCTTGCTTACTTTTTCCAGCATCAACATGTGCATTTGACTATAAAAAATGCTAATAGCATCGGGCAATATAGACTTT
Organism: Rhamphochromis longiceps; assembly: GCF_057381845.1. Taxonomy (NCBI): domain Eukaryota; kingdom Metazoa; phylum Chordata; class Actinopteri; order Cichliformes; family Cichlidae; genus Rhamphochromis; species Rhamphochromis longiceps. The sequence continues at coordinate 3,248,837 of NC_140570.1, read as the reverse complement.
AACTGCCAGCATATTCAAAATATCAAGGCAAGTAATAAGCAGAAACTGAGGAGGCAGAATGACTCTGTGAACAGAAACGTGCAACCAGCAAGTCAGTTACTCTTTTTGTGGTTATACTTTGACCACTATCATGCATATCTGTCACATCACTCCTATGTAAGACTTTTATCCTATCTACTTCCCCGGATGCCACCTTTTTTTGTAAGCCCGTTTTAAAAACGTCTCACAGCCATGTTGTCAATACCACAGGACAACATTTGAAGGTAAACTGGAGGCCTGATTTGTGTATGTATAAATAAATGTGCGGGCGTGCTCCATATAGGGCGCCTGAGATTGAGTGAAAATGCCAGCATGGTTTTCAGCCGAGGCCGGAAATGTATTCAGAAGCATAACACGTACGGAGAGAGCTCGCTGCACACCAAGCACATATGCACACTCTGGACATGTGTTTCCAATGAAACCCACGCTTGTACGGGAGAGCTGCTCGGCAATACAGTATGAGGTCAACCGCCTGGGTGTATGCATGTGGTGTGTACTGCAGGTTTGTGTGTCTGTGTGCTGTTTGCGGCCGAATTATCATTTGAACCACTCTCATACATGTAAGAGTGGAAAGGACACGTGTGTGCAAGTTACTGGTGCTTGCCATCAACAGCAGCGGTGAAGCTCTTATTCTTTAACTGGCTCTGTGCGTTTGTGTACTCGATGTTGTGTGTGTTCATGTGTGCGTGCATGTGTGCCATCAGCCACTGGGCTAACAAACACACTTAGTACAATTATCCCTCAGCAAAGACAAGAAAAGGAGACAGGCGGCACCTCAGAAGGTACATTGTCTGGTGTGTGTGTGTGTGTGTGTGTGTGTGTGAGGGGTTCTTGTCACTGGCAGCTAGTCTTGGCATTTCCACGCCTGGCTTCCACTGTGGTGTTTCCATCCTTCCCTCCAGTACGCCTCCAATCCCCTGTCTTCCTCTTCTTGTAATTGGGGCTTTCCTTTATAATTAGTCCATCCTTGCCTCCCATCCTCCTCCCCTCAAGGACAGGCCTGCAAGCATGGCACCTCAGCCCCATTAACAAGCACCCTTTCCTCCCTACAGCAGTGGCGCTGCCCCCCTGAGGTGTTGGGAGTGAGGGGTTAGCTTAGCATCACAGCTAACTAGGCTCCAGAGTCTCAGAGCGGGCCCTGGCGCCGGCCAGCCACATCCCCACTGGTCAGTCTTGCACTAATCCAATAAATGAGCTGTATGGGAGGCAAGTGTCACACACTGTGAATGCCCACAGACCCACACTCCCACATACACATGACCTTTAGATGCACACTCCCAGGTCCAAAGTTGTGACAAACCGCTGTTAATTGTGTTCTGTCTGTTCCCGTCTCCTTCTTCTCAGGGTTCAGAGAAATTCCTCAACCAGTGGGCCTAACTCAACAATGCATTTGTGTTGGTGTGTAGGTGTGCATGTATGATTATTCATGTCTTTTTCTGCTCTGCTCTCTTTTCAGTAAAATTTCCTTTTCCCCCCAGAAATGATCCAAACCTATTTTAGTCTTTTTAATAAACCTGTGTTTACTTCAGGCGTGCAAAGCCTTGTTACACATGTCTTCTGTTGGATGTCATATGTCGTGTCTTTGCTTATCGGTTTACTGAGCTACTGTTTTCAGTCAAAACCACTTCTCACAGGTATGTCACAGTGGTAAGTAGCCCTAACCTTGCCCCTAACCTGAAACTTGACTGCATCTGTTGATTACTGGCAAGTTAAGTGTTGTCTTACTTCTCATTTTAACCATCTCAGTGGATCTAAAATCTAATATAAGTTTTTAAACTGAAGAAATCTAATAATGGTTTACTCGATATTTACCAGCATGTCTTCAGACAGCTGTAACCAACGCTGGAGTCTGATCTGTTCAGCCTCAGAGAAACAGCTTGAACTGCTTGTGCCCTGCAGACTCTTTCCAGCTCAAAGTTGTTTTCCAGGACAAACTTAACAAAATTCTCAAACTGCAACTGTTATCAAAAGCTGATGGCAAAATAATTTCCAACATATTTAAACCGTTAAAGAGGAAACTTTTGACTGAATAACCAACATCCTCTTCACTGCAGGAAGCAGCAGGCTTTATGGGGAAATGTGTGCTTAATTTACTGAAACACTGGCACTGACATTACTAGTGAAACTATATAGTCTACCAGTCTTTTCAACAGCATACTGCTTTAGGTTGCATGCAGTTCATTTGTCACTGACATGTTATTGTTTTATGCCTCATGTAGCACCTTTTAAACAATGGCCAAAAAGCAAAATAAAGCACAGAGTCAGTTAGTGTAGGAAGTATATGGGCAAGAACTGCACGATCGCTGATGCAACTGGTGCAAAATTCATATAAGCAGTTCAAGAGGTGTCTGTGATATTTTGGCTAAAATCGAGCATATCCCAGCTCATGAAGCTCTACGGCATCTTTAGCGATTGAAAGTGAAAAAATGTGGAAACGAATGAGGTCACAGAAACCTGTGAAATACTAAGATGCCTAGCTTCTTGATTTTATTTGCTTTTAACCTAAATCTTTTTTCTTCTTCTTCCTGTTTTTTAAGTACAGCAGCTGTGTTGTTCAATGTCTGATAAACAAATGTGACTTAATGAAGCAGTAAGAAGTTTTTCTCTCCAAATCAGGAACACATGGTAGACACGCATGAACAAACACACCCATGTAAGAACTCGCTGATGACACACAAGGCCACAAAATGTAAAAAACACAGAACAAACAGATTCTCAGGCTTTGTGTCATGTGTGCAGATACAGCTCAGTGAATAAAAAGGCGCCCGAGGAAGTGGGAACTTCTCACTCAAGTTCCACGTTTCTCCTTTCTTTATTTCCTATTTCTGATTTCTTTCTAATGTCTGCAACATGGAAATGGGGATTGTCATCCTGAGCCAAAGCCTGAAGCCAGTGCTCGTGGCACACTTACATTCATACCCACATACGCATAACAGGGCGCAATCTTACCACAGGAAAGGCCTTGAGCCAGAACAGGCAGGAAAACTCTGGAAAACCAGGATACAATTTGGCACTTATGGAGCCTAAACGATTTCCTCCTGGGCGTTGGGCTCTGTCCTACTGGGAAAAGCCAAAAGACCGGCAGAGAAAATTACATCCGGGAAAATGTTTATGCAGCACACTCAGCTCCCTCGCTTTTTACTCACAAATGAGTGATTATTCGTCTACCCTTAACCTCTGAGAAAGAGGGGGGTGATGTAGAGAGGGAGATTCTTTCCATCATTAACTTTGGAAGTGGAGGCCGCTGGCATAGCTTACACTCTTTGTCACAATGTGAGCTTCCTATTTGGCAGTACTGAGGGGGTTTGGAGAACTCTCGGCAAAATATTGTGCCTGCTCTCTTAAATAGCACTGCTTATAGAGGGAAAGGTGGGTACTTGGGGAAAGTGTCCACGTTCAGCCCACTCATGTTTAATCCGAGTGCACTCCCATCAGGACCAGTCACAAGTTTTGTTTTTCATACTCAAAGCAGACAACTGATGAACTTCTTACATTTGATGGTTCAAAATTAGGGAACTCTCTGACTGACTTGGTGAGGCTTTAACCAACCAAAGACAGTCTTGGTCAACCCTAAGACCTGCAACTGGTTTGGAAAGTGATGGTGTAATGTCCTCTGTAAATTTAACTGCAGCCCAAATTAATTATGAATACATGCACAGCTAGATATTTACAGCTTATATAACCATTAATCATAACAGACTCATACCAAAGCCACTTTTTTCTGTAAACACGAGAGTGGAGACTCAACATCCAGCTTGTTCGGGTGTAGCTGCGCCTTCTGGATGTCCTTTGGTTGATGGGTTGGTTGTTCAGTCTTCAGAAATCCAGTGGCTTCTTTTGGCACAGTAACTTCCTTACTGTAAATCTCACTTAAGCTTACAGTTGTTGTTAAGATTGGCCAAGTCCACAAGTATGTTCTTTAATTAGTCATAGAGATTATTGATATTGCGCTTCTCTCTGTATGAAAGTAACCAGCCAGTCACAATTTGGTCAGAAAACATATTGGTCAAAATAATCGTCCAGCTGTCCCAGACGCCGCTGTCCTGTTTATTCTTCTCTTTGTTGGAATTTGTCACATTTAGGAAATATAGCAACTCTGAAATTATCAAACAAATCTACGGGCGTAAAGTAACTTGGTACTATTTATGGAAAGTCAGGAAAGACTGGCAGCATTCGATGGCTGGGATCCAGACTCTTTGGAGCTGTGGTTAGGCTAGGGACTGAATGACAGGTGCATTTTATGACTTGTTTTGTGGAGTGCCCCCTTAACATTGTCACTGCAGCTCAACTCTAACAGGGTAAAAATATTCCCAGGCTAAAAATAAACTTCATAATCTTTTTGAGGCTCATAGTGCCACATGTTACTTCACACTTCACAGCTGGCGTTTGACAATTCAACACAGTATCACAGTTGTAGTTGTGTTACAAACACTGAGCTTATACAAACCTTAAAGATTTAGTGTTAACAACATTGGGCGTTACAAAGACCACCAAAACAATCCTGTTATTTACAGACTGTAATGCTTTTTATTCCTGTATTGCTGTAGTTTCCCTAAACAAAGAACTACAACCAATTCATAAAAGTCAAACAATGTTGCCAAAGCAGGAAGTGATGTCTCTTTCCTAAAAGCAGGGTATCAGTGAGCCACTTTTCAGGTACTAACTCGATTTTGAGACGATGCATTGATAATAAAGACTCTCCCACATTCCTTCTCTTTAGCCTACACCTCAAATTCACTTGTTCCATTCCGATCTTCCTTTCCACTTATTTCTCTTTGTTTGCCTCCAGTTCACTTCCTTTATGCCACTAACTCCTTTTCTTCCTAACTGCCGTCTTGTGTTATGCACCTACCCTCTACCATCCATTCCTTTCTTTCTCTAAGAAACCTCGGCCTTTTGCTCTGTGCTCAACATTCCTGCTCCAACACTGTCACCGTGATGCCATATCGACTCCGAACTTTAGGCGGTAACTAAGAGAAGAGAAAAAGCAGCGATTGTCTTGAACGATGTTACATTTTTGTCAACACAGTCAGCCATCTATAAACAGACCCAGTTGAAATGACTGGTTTCAGTAAACTTTAGATTTAGTACTCTTTCTTAAATATAACAGCTTAGAGGGATTAGCAGTGGCAGAACAACAAGCGCAGTGAGAAGAAATGGTCAAAAGGATTCTGACTGACTCCAAACAGACTTTCAGTCCAAGTGGCCCTGCCATTTCACTGGTAGCTATTTTCCATTCAACTGTCAAGCACACTTGGAGGAAAGTCTTTCTATGAGTAAATAAAATGTCCTCTGTGCGTGTTTCTGTCAGCTGAGAAGCTTCTGAAACATCAAAACAAACTAATTAGGAATGCTGTAGCAGTGAGCCAGATTAAACCACAATGTGACATTCTTAATGCAGCGGTGTATGGAATAGTCTGATGGTAAATTAGATGGAATGGTGTGTTTTGAATTAGGAACCTCACAGTGCTTCTCTACACCAACAGGTAAAACTCTGAAGTACAACTCGAATATCTGCGTTTTCAATTTGACATTTACGGTAATTCTAAAAGTAAATGCAAAACCTCTCAATCTCAACACTGATCTGTTCTTCACAAAGGTTTTGACCATTGGCGTGTTTATGCAAATGTGCTACTCTTGACCTTGAAATGAATTCATCCTTGCAGATAAGAGCAGAAAGCAGAGTAAAACTGCAGCTCCAGTTGACATCACTTCCATACGTTGATAAACAGTGGTGGATAGTGGTAGCCAGTAGGTCACTGTGCATGAAAAATTAAAAAGAAAAATTAAATTACTTTGCTAACAGCTCAGAATCTAAAGCAACAATTTGCCTGACTCATGGCTTTGACAGCCCAGCATTGTCGGGTGCTCTTAAACAGCTGCAGACTCTGACCCATCAGATTTCCTGACCATCCAGCACTGGCAAGCTTAACTTATTCCAGCCTATTAGTAATTTTGTGACTGCCCACAACTCATTTTAAGTTGTCTTATGATAACTGTTACAAAGTCTGGAGAAATTTTTCAGATATTCAGATAATATCCAGATATGAATCCAAAAACAGAATATATTAGTACTAAACTTGTACTTGAAGAAATGATTTCAGAGGTATGACAATGATTATTTGTTGCTGTCCAAACTAACAACAAAGGTCATTACAATATCCCGTCTGCTGGATTCCTCAAAATGAAACGAAACATTGAATCAATCATCAAAGAATCTCGTTTCTTGCTTTGTGTTGACTCAAAAGCGCTCGAGCACCACCTGTTTGTCTAAAACTGCAAAATATACCAACTAGCTCGTTTTGATTTACGAGCCAGCTCCATCCTCCGTTTCTTACCACATCGACTCATCCTCACCGTTAACTCATCCCAGGATTCTGTAGGTGTTGGGAGACTTACTGTAAAGGAGGAGGGCGAGAGCAAATGATGGATGGATGCACGGGAGGAAGGAGGGACAGCGGGCCGGGGGGAGTCATGGGAACTGGCAGGCATGACTGTGCTTTGTTTTCTTTTAACAGCTCGTTCGCACATCACGTCTTCAGATGCAGGCAAAAGCAATTTGTCCTCTCCGTCTTCCTCTCTCTGTCCTCTCCCCTCTTTCTCCCTCAGCCTTTGAATCATTCTCCAGCTGGGCCCAGTTTTGCTCATGCCGTGTCAGGGTGTCTGTTTGCATGGTTATGTCTACGTCTGTTCTGCGTGTGTGTGTTTGTGGTATACACACACACATGCACACGCAGCAGCCTCAGGACCTTGACCAATTCCCAGTGGAAAAGCGTGGCGTCTCTCTCCGTCAGGACATCTGGAAGTGGGCATTTTGCAGTCGGCAGCCACTGCACTCTGACTTGATTATATTATCTTGTTGGAGCGTGTGTGTGTGTGTGTGTGTGTGTGTGTGTGTGTGTGTGTGTGTGTGTGTGTGCGCGCGCAGTTGTCTGATGTGTGTATATGCCAGCAAAAACACAAATCACACATTGCACAGTCACATACACACCTAGCAGATGATAAACTAATAACTTGTGTGTATATCTGACTGTCAAGCTTTGTGAGTGCTGTGTGTCTGAGATGGCCTCTTGAGCCGTGGAGGTGTGTGTGTGTGTGTGTGTGTGTGTGTGTGTGTGTGTGTGTGTGTGTGTGTGTGTGTGTGTGTGTGTGTGTGAGTGAGTGAAAGGGTCAAGTGGTGATGTTGTCTGCTTTAAACACATGTTTAGCCAGGGCCCACTCAAACGTTTGGCAACCATTAGACAACTTCCTCCCTATCTTCCGGAGTCAACTCTCTATGGATTTGTGTGTGTGCGAGTGTGTGTGGATGCATTTGCAGGTGTGGACACAAGTTGGAATGTGTTCAAAACAGATTTTTAACATGCGGTGATGTGAAACGTTTAACTTACCGTCAGCTTGTCTTTTGTATCCACACGCAAACAGACGCACGCCCACTTATAAAGTTCAGTCCAGACATCGCTCTCTGAGCTTTGTTTTGCTACAGGATCAATGCAGTTGTGAACTTAACTAGAGATGGACCGATCCGATATTACGTATCGGTATCGGTCCGATACTGACCTAAATGACTGGATCGGATATCGGAGAAAAATAAAAAATGTAATCCGATCCATTAAATATCAGGAAAGCACCTCACAAAACTTGCAACACGCCGTAACTCACCTCAGAACGTTAGCACGTCGGAGCAGTATGCATCACGTGATAGAGCGGCTGTGGCATGCGGGACCTGTGGTCTGGATAGCATGTGGAGCTTCGCTAGCAACCCGGCATTTCATCTCCGACAAAGTTATCCCCGAGAGAAGTAAAGCAAGTGTGTAAGTCCATCTCTGAATGTTTGTAAAGCATTCCTGCGTTAAGCTTAACGAGCGACTGCCTCTCGCTCTCCGGCTGCTACTTCAATCGTGAAACTGCTTAAATGATCAGCTGATCGGCTTTTCTGTCGCGAGTCCGTCTTTGTTTTTGGCCCACTTTGCACCAGAAAGAGGAAACCAGCGGCTGAACAACAGAAGCACGTTTAAGCTTGATAAGCTGTTGTTAGAATTTATTTAATATTACTTTCTACTCGAGGATCTTTTTCTATGTAGCTGACGCTGGTAACTGTGCAGGGGCGGATCTAGCAAAGTTTAGCCAGGGGGGCCGATAGGGCATGAACAGGGAAAAGGGGGCACAAAGACATACTTTTCTTTCTTATTCTCATTTAAAATGTCTAGCTTTTAATAAATAATTATCTGACACCCAAAGTTTTAATTTGATGTAAAATGAATAGAAGTCAATTACTGTATATAGTAACTATTAAGTCTAATATATATATACCCTAGTAAGCTATAGTACATTTTCCTTTGGGAAGGTACCATCTGTGCAGTCTGCAATTTTGTTGAAGAAAGATGTTGAATCTATTTAATATTTCTTGAAAAATAATTGATTTCTGTGCATTTTTTTCACACTGCATCAAATTAAGGTTGATTACGTCGATTAAGCATCATGAGGTGGAGCGTGAGGGGTGGTTCCCTATTTTTTATTTATTTATTTTTGTTGTTGCTGGGAGTTGGAACCCTATTAGTTAGGTTGCTTAATATTTACGCTAAGTACTCTTTAAAATACCAGAATAGGGAGGATGGTGTAGGTCTAAGTTTATTAGATTGATCAGTATTGCTGAACTATGAAATATTTTTTTTGTATACAGGTATAACAGAATAGCTTTAGTGTAGTTGTTGTTTTAAACTTGAGTATGAACTTGCAGACTTGCAAAATGCAGCAAGATATTTTAAAAAACAGTTTTGTTGATTAAAAAACACTATCGGATTCATATCGGTATCGGCAGATATCCAAATTTATGATATCGGTATCGGTATCGGACATAAAAAAGTGGTATCGTGCCATCTCTAAACTTAACATGCAACTGTGCTTTCAGAGCTTCACGCACACTCCCGCAACACACACACAAACACGCACGCATGCACAGACACCTAAGGGCCTCTGTCGGTCATCAGGAAATGAAAGGATCATTTAGCTTAGAGGGAGATGAGAGGATTGAGGAGAAGAAGAGGTGGAGAAAGAAGAGGAGTGTCTGTAGTTTGATGCAGATTCCTGCTACAGACACGGTGTGATTCACCAAAAAGAAAACACAACAGATGAGAGGAAAACCTCATCCTGAGCTCTGTTTTTCTTTTCTCACTCTCTCTCTGTGAGGATTGATACTTAACACATATAGATACACTTTCAGAACACACACACACACACACACACACACACACACACACACACACACACACACACACACACACACAGTTACAAGGTTTTCCTGCAGTTGTTCATGAAAATCCCAAAATAAAATGGCTCGAAGGCAGAGAATTCCAAAGAATGAAATATAATAAATTCAGCAGAGATTTCTTGGAACATGGGGACATAGTATTGTAATTAAATTTGTGTTATACAGTGACTACATTAGATCATTTTAAGGTCAACTGGAGTGGAAGCAAGAAAAAGATGATGAATACCTAACAATGGAGAAATTCTCCTGTCATGTTTATTGAAACCATGAAAAAAGCTCTGGTGGAAATCATTTTCAACAACAGCTCGATGAGTGGCTGAACAGAGTCCGTCGGCTTTACAGCTCTGACAGATTTTAAAAACCAGTTTGCCTTTTTTTTTGCTGCTGAAGGTTAAAGCTCAGTGCAGACCAGCTGTTTTTAAAGTAATGGCTAAATTATCATTTGTCTTACTTGATAGCAGTGTTTAACAGTTATCAAGTGATTAACTGTTGAACACAGTTTACAGTTTTGTGGAAGCTTAGATGCAGATATTGTATTGTACACGCTTAATGGGAATAATGAAAAGTCAAATTGAAAACTTGAATCAATCAGTTGCTGCTCTTGCTCCTGTGCATCACTTCTTACTGTGTGGACAACTTCACGATGATCCTCGTGGGATCATGAACAAACTTTTTATAACTGATGGTTGGATTAGCATGAGTGCGGTCGCTGTTCTTTAGAGGTGGAATTGTAAACATCGTAGCAAATGTTTCTTCTAACACCTTCATTTCTCATGCAATGCAGCAAGGCTCCTAGAGAATGAACTGATACCATAGTGATCACCTAATGAGCTTTTCCTGTTACGCCGTTAAATCCGCAGATCAGATAAATGCATTGTCAAATTTATAAACACAACCTAACTCCCATTTCACATGCCCACGGCCCGTGTTGCAAGTACAAAGTTGTAGAGTCCCGGTTTGTGTGTTCTAAGCGTGCTACTCTTCACACATCTGCGAACCCTGAAAGGACAAATTTAAGTGGATTTCATCAGAAGAATTTCCTGATTCCTTCACGACCCCATGGTGCACTCTGTGTTACTGTAGTGTCAGTCGCAGAAGATCAAAGAACATAATATTAGGAATATAGGCATTGACTCGCCTTCACAATAAGTCCTCTTGCATAAGTAGAACAAACATTTTGTGGAACTATGAAGACTATGACTGGATAATATTGACACTGCACTCTCTAATTAAACAGTCCTACTAACAGGATACTGATGTTCGTGACGTATGGTGATGTGATGCCTGAGTCAAAATCAGACTTAAAAATGTTTTAATTTTCTAAAAAAAAAAAAAAAGAAGCCATATTATCAAAAAAATTATTATTGGACAATTATTGATTATCTGTTACTTCTGCCTGTTTGGTATAATAAATATTCCACTCTCTAGCGGCTGCTAATGAGGCTTTAAATTGTGCGTTGTGCTCAGAAATGTCCAGTACCGGCGCTGTAGTGTAATTGCAGGCATAGCGGCGTGATGCAGCCAGCCAGTACTGTGGTGTGCCTTGGCAGAGGGCACAAAGAGGACATGGACAGATCCCACCGGGCATCCAAGCCACATGTGTCTCTGCTAACATTCGCCTCACACACCTGGTGTTAAGCGTGCCAGTGTGTGTGCGCGTACCTTTTCATGCCCTATTTAGCCCATCACCGCGTGAAGCAGCGCCAAGTGTAAGCAAGTTTATTTGTGACACTAGCAGTGGCCTGGTATGAAGCCGAGGAAGGCTGCACACATTATTCACGTCTGCGTCTGCAGAGACACGGTGTGTGTGTGTGTGTTGCTATTTACATACACTGTGTACTGAAGTGTTTGCTCTTCTGTGATTCTCTTCCTTCATCTGTGTGTTTACACTGGGGCCTACATGTTTGTACTTCTCACACATGTGAAAAAGTGTGCGTGGACACATCTGTACATGCATCTGCAGCCATATGCATGTGTGTGTCCTTTTGCATGTTTGCTAAGAATGTGTGTGACATTTTTATGCTTATGTGTTATGTTTATGCATACGTGTGTTTACGCTCCTCCTGACATGTGTGAATGTGTGCGTCTTTGTGCACCTATGTGTGTGAGCCTCAGGTGTGCTAGTCTAGCAGCTACACATTAGCTCTATAACCAAGCTAGTTTGACACCTTCACATTCAGACTAGCATTCAGCTGCTGGCTCTGGCACATCCAGGACCAGCTCGACCCAGTGTGAACGCTCTGTCACCTCCACTCATGCTCACTTTTGTTTGTGTGTGTGTGTGAGAGGGAGAATGGCGAACTGTGACGGTGTGTGTGCCCACACCTTGCTCATGCACTTTTCATGCAGTTTATTTGGTTCCTGTTGTCTTGAAGCATCCAGTCCTCCCCTGTATTTGGTTTTGTAGATGCATTTTCACACCCTGTTCACCTGTATGTGTAATCGAAGGAGAGCATGTGCAAAAGCGCTTGTCTGTTGCAGCTCTGCATACACACATGTATTGTTTGCCCGTGTAGCAGCACTTTCCACAGTGTACTGTGTTGGCAGGTCGGTCTGATGCCGTGTCACCTCCATAGACATTCAGTCAACTGATAATCGGACTCTACAACAGTGTGTGTGTGTGTGTGTGTGTGTGTAATACTGCACAAGTGCTAGCATCATGATTTTTTCAAGTGTGTGTGTCTGTGTCATGGCCTATATGTGTCAGTGGAACATTTCACAGCAAAAATGTATCAGACACAAAGTGAACAGATACTCACATAAAGACACGTATGACCTAAGAGTGTTCCTTCCCTTTACACTTCCATCTGATTAGAGGTTCTTTGTCAAGGGACAAACACACACACACATCCTGTTGGCAATCATTAGAGTGTATGGAGTGCCTCCAGGCAGCGAGGGCCTTTTAGCTGAAACCATCCCTTTCTTTTTCTCTGTCTCATTGGTTTCTTTTTTCCTTCTATTGTCCCCACAGGCTCAGCCAGAGGCTCTAGGAGTGCCACTTAGCCAACACTGCCATATATAGCACAGGAGGGTATTATCCTTCTACTGAAATACATTTGATAAAAGCCTGTTTTAGTTGATAAAGATGAAGATATTTAGTATCCTAAAATATGCCATAACCAAACTAAATAATAGAAAAATAATAGATTTCTTTTTTTGAATCTAAAAGTAACCCCTAAACCTCTGTAATTTTTCTTCTTTTTAAAGAAATACTGTCTGTTCACAACTAGAGAGCAGAACTATACTGTAGGTCCGCCTGTGTTTACTGTGGAAAATGTCGTTTTCTGTTAGGTTGGTACATTGGAGGATGTTGAAAAGACACTGGCTGTGTAGAAACTGGCTCTGTTATATTGCCATACACTTTTTATCACTTTGACTGCAGCTAATATGACTGTGTGTGTGTGTGTGTGTGTGTGTGTGTGTGTGTGTGTGTGTGTGTGTGTGTCTTGAAACTGCTCCTTGGGTGTCCGCCTGCCTTGTTAACACCTTTTAACACGCAACACCAATTAACCCTTACGCCTCTGGCTACACAAACACATACACACAGCACATTTTACAGTCACACCTCTAACCCCTGTATTTATAACAAGAACTGAATCCAGTCCAGCAGCGGCCTGCCAGCACACTCACGGTCTGCGTGCTCCGCACAGTTGCTCGCTTTTCCTCAGTTTGCATCAAGAGGTGAATATAAATCTGTGTGGAAAGTAAGTGTGAATGATCTTTCAGACCTGATCAGTTTCATTGACTCCCACTGTCACTGGAGTGCAGTGATGATAAGGTCCTTCAGATGGCATGTCTGCCTTGGTAATAGAGGTTGTAAGCAAATGTGGATTAGACACTGAATTGGACACAAATCCAACAATTCATATCGTGTAGAATGAACATAAAAAAAATACTGTATATTGTGTGCACATTGTCTTCAAGATTTCATATCCCTGCTAACATGCTAGAATATTTGCTTTTTGGATTTACAGCAGAAATTGTTTGAATCATGAAGCCACGGAAACCAAGGAAATCTCATCAGACTGAACTTTGTGTACGTTTGGAACAGATACTGTTGCTCTCTAATGTGTCAGAACAGTTTATCAGCATCAGTGGGTTAATTAATAAACTGTTCAAAGTATGCTCAGTACTTTCATTCACCCCCAAGATCATCTTTTTGAAAATGAGCAATATGCCAGGTTGGCAGAAGGATGGAAGCATGAATGAAAGTTTTACAAGATGGCAGTGAGAGCTGCTGTGCCGTATGGTTTGGAGACCGTGGCACTGACCAAAAGAAAGAGTCCGAGTTGGGGGTGCTCAGAGTTTCACAGTTCAACTAGTTTGGAGACTAAATTAGAGACGCAAGGTTGGGATGGTTTGGAGATGGAGCTGCCAGGCTGGAGGAAAAGAGCCCACGGAGGAGGACATGCAGAAGGTTGGTGTGAAAGAGGAGGATGCTGGGGGTGGGTGAGATGGAGGCAGATGATCTTCTGTGGTGAGAAAAGGTTTCCAATCTATTTTTACTGTAGTGACACGGAGCCATGAAACAATTATCTGTGCCGGTACTTGGCTTGACAATGTTTACGATCATTATTTCGATGTGGGTGAAATCTCACACAGCATTCAAATCACTAATGCTACACACTAGAAGCAATTGGTGGGGGCGGGACCTGCAATAAACTTTGGTTTGCACACCTGAAGAGCCTACCAATGAGAGTGCAGAATACTGTTGATTGACGTATGACCTGATAGCACATACATTAGAGGGTCACCTGGGCAAAAAGAGCCTGACATGTCTGCAAGGGACCAGCTGGCAGCTTCAAAGCAACGCGTGACGAGCAAATCGCTTCCAGTGTGTTCACAAATGAAAAAGGCTCATAGATTCTTTTAGAGCGGTGGAGAAATTGTCTACTTGGCCGTCTCTTTTCAGCGAATCAGGCAAAGGGAAGCTAACCTCTTTTTGACCGAACCTTGGCGGTGACCCATGTGACCCTGCTTGTGTGAATATACTGCTCATTTTCCTGTTGTACTCTTAGCTGTGCCTCCACAGTCACATCCGCCATTATTCTCTGTGTGTTTGTGTGTATGTCAGTCATATTTTTGAGGCATAAAAAGGCTGTCGCTGGTGTCAGTCGGTCACCCCCCCCTCCCACGCACACACACAGCACAGATACACCGTGCTTTCACTGTCCCTCACTCGAAGACATATGGAGCATGACTAATAGCTGCATAAAGACACACATGCACACACTGTAGATACATTTTTGTCCAGCAGCCACCATTGTGTTAATGGTGTTAGTCCAAAAAGCCATTTTTCTACAGCAGATGTGCCTCTGTGCTTCCAGACCCTCATCTGCCCCAAATATTGTGTCAAGTCTAACACACACACACACACACACACACACACACACACACACACACACACACACACACACACACACACACACACACACACACACACACACACACACACAGGCATAAAAAATCCAAAAGCTCCGACAGAGACACGGACATCCAAACTTGGATTGAAACATCTTTGCCATGGAGCTCTTAGGTTTAAGTGTTTGTGTGCTTGTCAGTCTTTCTGTATATATTTCTGTGTGCGTGGGTGTTTGTGAGAGAGTCTGTGTGTGTACGTGAGTGTGTGTGCAAGAGAGTGTGAGCATATTCCCCATCAGGGCACCAGTCCAGGAGCCAGGCGTCTGCGCTCTCGTCAGCCCACATCACTGTCAGAGAGCACTTAATGAGGGGCACATTTACTGCTACATTAGGGAAATGTCACTACGCAAACACGCACACAGATACATACACACACACATTTGTTACACTCCTTGTGTTTCCACAGACCCTTAATTAATATATCACAAAAAAGAATAAGAAAATATCATGAAAAGTACATTTTTTATCCTGAAAAATCTCATCCTTGTATGTGACACCAAAAACAGTGTAATCTACATTTAAAAATGTTTTTTTATTTGACAAAACTCATCAACCAAAGGTCAAAGTTCACACATGTTAAATGGCCAAGCCACATGCACGTTAACAAACCATCATTCAGTGCCAATCACACGTTGTTTGTTTGTTTGTCATACATGTTCTGCTTACTGCGTCCCAAACACCTTCAACACATCATGATGATGACAGACAAGTGTGTGTGTGTGTGTGTGTGTGTGTGTGTGTGTGTGCGCGCCTGTGTGTGTGTGTGTGTGTGTGTGTGTGTGTGTGTGTGTGTGTGTGCGCCTGTGTGTGTGTGTGTGTGTGTGTGTGTGTGTGTGTGTGTGAAAGCGAGGACGAACGCTGATGTGAAAGGATTGGCTGAAAAGAGACAAGGGTCACTGCTGAGGTCTCAGGCTTAAGTCCACTCCACTCATCTGTGAGTGTGTGTGGTTGTGTGTACTTGACAGATGACTAACCCTAACGCTGTCAGAGTGTTGTGTTACTCTTACGCCTCTGTCACTGTGACTCAGTGTGTGTGTGTGTGCATGTTACTCATTGACTGGTGAGAGCCCTGGGTACATTGAAGTGACATTTGTCTCTGCCTCTTTCACTATTGTGATTTTCTGCTTTCTTCTCCATTTTTGTTGTTGTTGTTTCACTTTTTTCTGGAATATTAAACCCGGAATGAGAGCTAATGATTACTGTAGTAAAACAATCACAGCTGATTACAAATAGTATTTCCAGCCCTACAAAACGATAAAATAAAACCCATTTTTTAGTTAAAATGAGTCAAATGGAAACTGCAAGAAAAAGAATAAAAGAAACACTCCAACTCAATGGATACAAAGAAACACAAAAAACCCATAATAAATATTGTGAAAATATAGAGGACACAAAATCAGCATTATACATAAGATCACCGTTCTAATATCATCATATTCTCTTTTCAGCAAAAAGAAATAAAATCCCCCTTGACCCGATTTTTTTCTTACTTTTTGGGAAGTCTAAAAGCTTTATTTTCCCTGAGAGACTGCCCCGGCTAATAGCTCGTAGTATGGCAAACTGCTGTAAGTGCGCAACCACAGTGAAGGAAAGAGTAAAAATGATGTATACAGTCTTTAGTTTTCAGTGTACACTTGGGCAAAACGCAGAACTGTCAGGTGAAACTGGAGCACCCGCATAAAGACCCACACTGGCATAGGGAGAAGATTTAAATACCACAGCAGGTTTAGACCAATACCTCGTTGTTCCTTGTCATAGTGGCCGTCACAGACCCTTCACTCACTCATTGCATTGATCATGTTTCAACCAGGGGCGGGCGATATATCGAATGTACTCGACGCATTGCAAGTTTTTCAAAAATGGTTTTATTGTAACCATCGAGTACAAGTTGTCATTTTAAGCTGTCTGCATGTAATTTACTCTGGTTTTATTTCTCACACATGCTGCAAATGCATCATTAATCCCCCCTCCCAACCAGAAAACCTTCTACCTGGTGCACTGTGCTGAGCAGCCCTGGTTTCAATATCAGCTTCTAATACATCGCACTCCTTTTGAGGCTGACAGTAAACGCCACTATTGGCTTTAATGTTGTGGCTGATGATGTCACAGAACAAACCTGAGCTACATGAACGCTTCTCGACGACGGAGAACCATAAACAGGATCATAATGCTGAGGAGTATTTAAATCAAAAAGAACTTTATTGTCTGCTGTAAATTTGCACTGGCCAACAGTGTGGAAGCCAAACAAGCTGTCGTTAGAAAAGACTGATTAGCAGTACCTCAGCAAAGTGATTTAACTTCTGTATTTAGAAAAAGGCAAACCTCAACTGGTTAGTGTGTTCATGCATAGCATCGTCCGCAAATAAATTGGGTGTAGTGGCAACTGTCTAATGCTAATGATTAAATAAATTCTGATTACCTCTGGTGGACTAGTGTTGGATTACTAGCTAGGCTATTAGCGTCCTATTCAATGTGCCACTTGTATACTTTGCATGTGAAATGTGACATTATTTGCCACACATACTCCCTGTGCAGAAAAGCATTCGCTCGGCCTGTTGTTGTGTCTGCTCACTTGGGCAAATTTAAACTCTGCAGTGCATGCAGGCACCGTTTGAAGTCCGGCTCATACACTGTGGCATTAAATTAGTGATAGCAGCAGTGAAGATATGCTGAAATAAATGTGCATATAACCAAACACACGTGCAAACAAACAGAGCCATGCATGAAAACACAGCTCCCAGGTAACAGGGCTTACTATCCTAAATGAAATGCTTTTTCTTTTCTTTTTTCTCCGTCAGTCATGTAACCCAGTGCTGACATAAGTTCCTGTTGTACTCACCCCCTCTTTCCCCTCCATCACATCACGGATAGTGAGTAATTAGAAGCAGATGGAGCTGAGCCTGTGTAGTCAGACTGTTATTTTAGCCCTCTATACAGCCACTTTTATGACCTCTCAGGCTTTTATTCCATATTCAGACACTAATTCCTGAAGTTAACGTAGCGCAGCAGTCTTCATTTTTGAAAATATCCCAGTGATCACTACAAGCTCTTATTTTCAAAAAGCAGCGTATGAGATATTAGAGGAGGTGCAATATGTAGTGACTGCTTTAAGAAAAGGAATTACCTCATGGGAACTAGTGAGAATCATATTCATTAAGTCACTGCTCTTGCGCCGGCCTCCATCCCATTTTGACATCAAAGGGCCTAAAAACCACTGACACAGGATCAGATTTTCCTCATTTCCTTCAGCAGTAAGATTAAGATCAAAGGAGTTTTTAATCTGATTCCAGGTCAGTCCTTAATAACAACTTGTACTTTACCTTGACAGTTGCTTCTTCTGCAGCAGTATATTTGCTAAAACAGTGTCCATGTCTTCGCTTTAAAGTAGCTACTTTGGGGGGGTTCTGCTTGATCTGCATTATTTGGTGGTGAAGGGAGGGGCAGTTAAGCTACTCAAAAGCCGACTCTATTTTCTCAGCTGCACAGCTGCTAATGCCATAGATAATTGTTTGGTGTGTAATTTGGACCTTTCTTGGTCCTTGCTAGTGTGTTCATTTGATTGCTGTGTAACGTAAATCATGAGATACATATTGTGTTGTAAAATAAAAATGTAACGCCCTGCTCCTGGACATGTTAATTCAACTTTTTGGTCATCTTAGAAGTTATAGCTTGTGTTGCTGTTGTCTTTGATCCCTATTATTAACTGTTTTTTCAGTATTTGCCTCTGCTGTACGTTGGCACCATCCGCTTCTCTGTATTTGGTCCCAGCTCCTGCTGCTTCTTACGGCACGACGTTGTTGCTTGGAACCGCTTTTCTGATTGTTCCTTCCACACAGGCTCAATCACATGCCTCCACTGGCATGCAATGTCTTCCTATCCTGTTCAAAATATTTAGTGAACAGCGTCTTAGTCACGTTACTTTTTCCAATAAGTGGGATGTGAAGTGGAGCCCGGCTCCCAGATAATGACACATATTGTGGTGACATTAATGCCGGATCAAAGGGCCGGCTGCTTCGTGACATTCCAGCTGGGGTAAGCAAACACAGACTGGCCTATTACCAAGTGAGCTGAGCGAGGGATGACTACCTCCACCACCCCTTCGATGCCCAGCAAACCACCCACACATCAGGAAGGTAAAAGGGTAACGACAGGAAAACAAACCAGCCTCATTTAGTTTGTGTGCGTTTTCCAGTGTCCACAGTGCTTTTGCATTTCCACTCTGGGTTACAGTTATTCCAGCTCATCTCCTTTTACAAGACGAGGCCATTACATAATTACCCACTGTCAATTAGATCACATCCTGTGCCAGGCTGCCGGCTGAAGCCAATGTTAATTAATCATCGGTCCCCAGAGATAGCTCCCCCTTGCTGATGTCGTAGTTGTAGCGACTAAGGTTGGGCCCGAATGACAGAAAAGGCCCGTCTCTCACCGCTGAAGCGAGGGAATTCCACACATGGTCCTCGACACAAGTGATGGCTGACCAGGGTATTTAAGTATGCCTTTATCTTAGTTTTCAGGTCGATGTGTTTTGTTGTTTTTGTTGTTTTTGTGTGTGTGTTTATATGTCCTTGTTTTGGAGTAGTTTATGTGGCATAGTGGATACATCAGACCAGATCAGTTAAAGCAGCGGTCCCCAACCCCCGGGCCTCGGACCGGTACCGGTCCGTGAGTCGTTTGGTACCGGGCCACGAGAGTTGAGGCTCAGGTGTGAAATGTGTAGTTTTCAGGGTTTTTATCAGTTTTCAGCTTTATTTTGTTATCGTTTTTACTGTTAACTCAGTTTTCCTGGGTCTTTTCATGTGTGTTATGAATAAATACCTGTACCGGTACTAGTTTTATTTTGTTGTATTTATCCACGACACATTAAAGGCCGGTCCGTGAAAATATTGTCGGGCATAAACCGGTCCGTGGCGCAAAAAAGGTTGGAGACCGCTGAGTTAAAGCATGATGCAAAGTCCAACACTTTCTAAAAATAACCCGCGATAGGTGAAAAACTATTATAAATTTTTTAAGGCTGTAAAACTCCTCACTACACACTTTATACTCTTTTCTCAGACAGGTATGAACATTGTCACACTTTTGTCTCTTGTTAAACTCTCAAAGTTCAAACCTTCGTAGAAAAATAAGTCCAGTATCATAGAATGAAACCAAAGATCAAACCCTGTTTTCAGCTCCAGAACATGGGAATAGAGCAGCTGCCAGAGAATTCAACATTAATGAATCAATAATGAATCCATGGTACGCAAGAAGAGGAAGCAAGAAGAATGAGTTGAGTAACATTTGACTTATCTGACTGTTTTGTTTTGCTAAATGCGCCTTATAATCTGGAAAATACGGTAACTTCTACCTTCCTTTAGCATGTCCAGAAGCTTTTTGTGTGATGTTAGCATCGTCCTCTGCCTTTTGGGAGCTAGCGCAGCTGCAAAACGTTTCGTCGACATTGTTGTTTGTTGGGGAGAAAACTTACAAACATACAGTACAGCACTTCAGAGTCACACTGCTAGGATCGAAGATTTATATAAATTTGACAAGATGAACAGATTCTGTACTGGACAGGAGACACGGCACGAGATTGATTGACAATGGTCTACAGCCAATCAGGACGCAGAACACAATGCGCTGTAAAAGAAAAAAACATGCAAAGTTGCACAAATAAAAAATCCGCGAAACAGCGAGGCCGCGAAAGGTGAAGCGCGTTATAGCGAGGGACCACTGTGCACAATCTAATACACATTTTTCTTTACTTTTATTCAGCGTTTATTTTTTGAATGGTTTGGTAATCCATGCAGTAGACAGCCTCTCATGCTTCCAGTGAGTAGTTTGTTATAATAAACCCACCATGAGTGTTTTTGCAAGCATTTGTGTATCATGTATTTGCAAAATACTCATCGTCTATACTTACTTTCTATACTGTTATAGAAAGGTGGTTTTTAAGTAAATACATCCACGTGGGGACTAACATTTGTCGGGCTCTTATTTAGAAGCATGAGGTGATTGGAGTTCCCTGTAAGTAAATAGAAGCTCAGTGCCAGGGTAACCTGTAGGTCTGTATGTCCGCTTATGTGTCTACACGCTCTGCAGACGTGGGGCTGTGTGTAGTTTTGATTAATCTTTTGCTCTGTGTGTGTGTGTGCTGTCATAATCTTCCAATACCATGATCAAAGCAGGTAGGCCCGTGGTAACATACGTGCACACACACACACACAAACAAACACACACTCACGGGACAGACAAACATTCCTGTAAACGGTTGTTACATGCCAGAGTCAAATTAGTCCATGGGCTTTTTAAGTGGCACAAAAGGTTCAAATTAGAGACGGGACTTTGAAGCCATACAGTTTGCAGGGATAGTCTGTAGCCTCTCATGGTTTAGGCCTCCATATCATTCCCTCAGAAAAGAACATGTTCACATCAAAGGTTAACTGGGGCATGTGTACTGTAACTTGTCACCAGCATATCCTTGATTTCCAAACAGCAGGGAATTGGGACAGAATGGTATGTGGGCCGAGAAGAGGCACAGTGTGTAATTACATCGGGATCTGTGGGTCGCTCTCCAGCCTTCTGACTGCATATTAGAGATGGAGTTTGGTAATTTGATAAAAACACATAGATTATTGTAGATCATGTTCATATAGTAGGGGATCACCTAGGGAATATCCATATAATGGTGCATGATAAGATGCAGGAGTGCTGTATTAGTCACTCAGCCAGCAGTAGCAGCAGACTCGGAGAGCCAGATCAGACGTTCTACATCTCACACCATAGAGTTAGACCTCAAATCACAGTGACGATATAATTAGATTTCTGAATAAGGTTCCTTAGACAATAAAGTGTCCGAAAATGGTGAAAAAGTATTTTACAGTTTTGCTTAACCCAGGTTGATGTTTTCAAATTGACCAGCACCACGGTCATGTGATTGATACGTGATGGTCCAGTACAGCAGAAAGCACAGATAGAGGCCGCAATCATGCATACATGGCAGTTTGGTATAAGCACAGTGCAAGTTGTGTGGCTGTAGCTCGGGTAGAGCAAGTCACCTAACCGGAAGGTTGGTGGTTCAATCCCAGTCTGCATGCCAGGTATCCATGGGCAAGGTACTAACCCCATGTGTGAATGTTAGCTAGGAAGCAGTTAGAAACAACGTAGAAGAAGGTGCTTGTGCAGATGGGTGAATGTAAAGCACTTTGAGTGGTCAGTCCATTTACCATAAAAACCCAAAGAGGGAACACTGGGCACCACGCTGTTTTTCCCGACTATGTCACATAGGGACACATACTACACAAATCTGATTTTTTTTATTCTTTCATTTGCTAAACATAAGATTTGTGATGTTTTTAAGCATTTAAAATAAGGCAAAGAAGCAAACAGGAAACAAAAATGAACATAAATTGCCATTAGCATAGATTTCTGTACATTTGATGAACACTAGTGTGTAAGTGCCACATAAATTTAGCAGTTCGAGATCATGTCAGTCTCTAACCATCTGAGGTCAGGGACAGACACCCTTGCATCTGTACCAACATGTCTGGGCCTCTGTTTTCTTCTTGGTGTCTCTTTCTTTGCTTGGCAGCATGTGGAGCCTTTGGGTGCTGCACAGAGCCACAGGCAGTCTACTGCTGCTGCATCTAATAGCATGGCACTTACCATTAGCTATGCTTCATTGTTCAGTAGGTTAAGAGAGCACAGGAGAATAGAGGGGGGTCATATATTGTTCATGTGTATCTGTGGAATTTATCTCCATAAAAAAGTTTTCTTCCCCGATAAATGCACGAGCATAAAGGTTGATTGTGTAAATGAGACGCAGGTGGACTTTTTCCCATGCGTTTGCATTAATATTGGCAAAGAGACCCAGGAGTGATCAGAAACACTTGTTCCTCCTCCGGCTGATACGTTTTGGTTTCCTCCAGTTATGGTATGGTGATGTCAACAAACAGTAGCACAAAGTACAGGAGAACTATTCAGCGGGACCGGAGCCAGACCGACATCGATGATGACATCTGAGAAAGTCGAGTGGATTTATTTTCAGATGGCTATGAGGTCAGCTAATATAGTGTAATTATTAAAAGCTTGAAAATGAGCATTAATGGTTTGACTCATGTGAGGATCTCTGCCCCACATACACTGTACGGCGTTTTCTCCACATGTTTTTCTTGTGTGTATTTGTGTGTCTGTGACAGAGCGTTACCTCTATCTTTACCTTTCCTGACACTTGTGTGGCTCATCAGCAGCTATGTGAAGTGACAGGCCACATCCTGGGGCAGCTGGCAGGAGCTGGCACACCGCAAAAGAGCAGCACAACTCCATGAAAACACACACACACACACACACACACACACACACACACACACACACACACACACACACACACACACACACACTCTCTTCAGGCCATTCCCCAGTCTTAATTCCTAAACGCATTTGCTCCAGTTCCTGCTGAGCCACTGGAGGGTAGACTGTTGGTGTGTAGAGGAGGGGCAGAATGCGTGGACCAGCGCTTCACACACTATTACCCCTAAAAACACACACACAAGGTTATCTACCTCCTTCGACATAGGCACTGTTACAGCTGACGGAGCTGAAGGGATTGGGCTGAAACAGGCTGATAGTGCCCAGTGCTGCTAAGACACCTCCGCTGACACACAGCCCTCTACCCATAAACAGCACCAACAACATGTGGAGTGTTTAAAGTGGCAATAAGCTGGCACTGGATCTAATAAAGTTTGATTCCCTCCCTTAAAGATGGAATTTTCTTGGGTTTTCTAAAAGTCATTGTTATTCAGGTTTTGGAGAGAACTCATTTTAGAAATGATGATTAGTTCCCAAAGTCTAATAATTGTGAATTATGGTTTGTTTTGTGTTGAACTGTAGAAATGTTATTTGTATAATGGGTTTTGATTACACGGGCCACTACACCTTTGTAGTGATGTATCATGAGACAGGTTAAAATCTCTAATTGATTCCAATGGAATAAGAATAAATAGTTCCTGATAACACACGTCCGAATGACTTAAAGACAGAAAAATGTTCGTTGTCTCACCAAAACTTAATTGTTCCCCTGAGACACAAATAGGCCCTTTCTGTTGTGTAGTAACTCCAAAAGTTGCCGTCAAATATCACACTGAATTTGCCAAAATTAGTAGCAACCCCCGCCCTGCCCTCAGCTTGGCCCTGTGGGACTTGGAGAGGAAGGACTAAAGATGAAAGTACCCAGGGATCTTAGCAAAATCAAAAACAAATCTCTGGGAGCGTCAGGGTTAATCCCTTTGGCCGTCAAGGACTTTGAAGTCCTTGACCATACAGTTAATTGTGAGAGTAGGGATTAGAGAAAGGTGGTAACAATTTAACCCGTGCAATGAGTGATCTGAAGGCCTCTGCTCAGGCCTATCAGGTGTTTGCAGATGTGTGTGCCTCAGGAAAAGTGACAGCAGATTTCTTGAGATGAGAGGAATGTTTAACTGACCTATAACACTTTGTTTGCTCAAGCTTCCATCACATTGTAATAGGCTGGGAGGGGGAACAGAAACGAGCTGATTGGACAGCTGCTACACTTAACTGTTACTATTTCGGATGTTGTACTGGCCCAGTTCAGTGGTACTTCACTGTTGCTCTCTCCACAAAGTGATTGTTAGAGTTTCTCTGTATTATTTAGGGCCTTTACTTTACAATAGAAAGTGCCTCGAGGCGACTGTTGTAATTTGGCGCATTTTACATTTTCAAGGACATTTTAATTGTGACTGGACTTTGTCCAATACATTCAACACATGAGAAAACTGCTTTTTTATTTGGGGCCCATAATAAAACCAGAAAGATACTGATGCCTGAGGGCCTTCTAGCTAATCATTGTTATTACACTTTGGATGTATGAAGTGCGATCCCAAAGTTCTTTATTGTCATTTGCAGAGAGGATTTGTGTGTTTTGAGTGGCTCTGTTATTAGTTCAACAGTAAAAAGACATAAAAAACTAATCTGGCTCAACATTTTGATCAGAAGAGACATTTCTAGCAAGTGTTAGAAAAACGAATGTAAGTATGCTTACATACATGGGGATTGCTGTTTGCAGTCCATCTTTCATTTGAAGCATTTTTGCCTCAGTGGTTTTTATTGGCAGTGATTCTGTTGAGATTTGCTGGTACTGATCACATCTGTCATCTCTGCTTTCTCCTGATTGTCTTCAGGTGAAATATGCAGAATCTGACTCAAAGCTGAGTTTGCATTTACATGAGACTCGGACCTGTTTACTCAATCTTTTCACCAGTCTGCAAGGACTGCAGGCTGCTTTTCTACCACCTCAGCAGAGCATGCCAAAGTAGCTCAGTTTTTTTGCGTTCATCAGAATTTGTCTTGTCATCTGTATGTCTTTGGGACATTTTAAGGACGTGTCTTATTCTCTCTGGGCATCTTTAGCATTTCTTTGTCTGCTTCTTCTTATAAAGATGCCGGTATTTTGGTTTTCCTTTCATAAGTTCATCTGTGGTGCTGCTGTTCATTCACAGTAGCAGAAGTGTTGGTAAAGATATCCAGAAAAAATTACAGTAATTATCTCTAACAAACTAAATTACTGTGCAAAAGTCTTGCCTAACCCCCATTTTGTTATATCTTATGTCTAAGGAGCCAGACCTTGTTGGAGTAGTCTGCAGGTTTCCTGAAGATCAAAGTTTTTCTGATTTTTCTCTCATATTTTAGTCTTGTTCTTGTATCTGGCCGTTTTCAGAAGGTACGTAACTCAAGGGATCAGCCAGTCTCGTCTGCACATAACAGATTTAGCAAAGAACCAATTTTCATTTGTTTCTTTTGGTACTTTACTCTCAGCCTGGTGCAAAAACACATTTACACGCACATAACCCATAATTTGTTCCAATTTCTTCACTTGATTCTACAGAACGTCAAAGACAGCACAGTTTGGCAGATAGAAAATTATGTTTTTACAGTTACAAGGTGATTCCCGAAGCGCTATTAGCCAAAAACGTGGCATGTCTTATATCTCTTATATTTCTGTGCAGCGTGTCCTTAAAAAGAATTGCGGACAAAAGACGAAGTAGTACTCTTAAAAGAATATCTACAGCAGATGAACTGTATCAAAAGTTATGTCAAAAAAGTTATTAAGAAATATATGACAAATCCTGCAAAGTTAATCGAATGAACTGTGCAGCGATGAATCCAAATTTGAAACCTTTGTTTCAAATAGTCAGCAATATGTAGCTAGCTGGTCAGGACAAAGGTACAGGGAGTGTCTGTTGTGGTCTGCAGATGCATTTCAGCCAGCAATGTTGGCGATGTTGTTTAAACTGATGGAATTATGAACGCAGAACTGCACACTCTCCCAGGACTGACAGAAAAATCAGGGAGAAAATGTTGAGATGTACCAAATTACACAAGAACCAGACTGAAAGCCAGTGGAAACAGGTCTATACACCGTCAAGTGTCTGCAGTGAAACACGGTGGAGGCTGTGCAGAACAAAAGGGACAGAACAAGAAGAAGTCTAGAGAATTATTCCTGAAGACAACAAAGATTTCCCAAGAATGTAAACGGACTGATTCTTAGCATTTTTCTACTCCCCATGCAGATGGGAATCGAACCACCAACTTCCAGTTAGTAGGTGACCTCCTGAGCCACAGCTCCCCAAACATAGTTCAGGCTGTTTTTTAAGAGTAAAGGTGCTCACACCAGATATTAACTTTTAAGCTCATTAGACTTAAAAAAAATCTTTTTTTTCCTTCTATGCTGTATTTCCATGAATCAATAAAACACTACCTATTTCCAGTTTTTCTGACAAATCAAGAAATGAAACTTGGCTCATGACTTTTGCACAGTTCTGTAAATGAGTGAAAATGTAAAAATGTCTGAGTTGAGCACGTTCACCCATAAACCAACAGAAACTTCAATTTATCAATGTGTTTGTTGATATGGGAAATTTCAATATTACCAACTGTTTCAGTCTCATGAAACATTTCTGCAGCTTTCAGTGTCAACATTTATAAATGTGCCTTATTTTATTAAAAAAAATAGATAGGTATAGATATAAAACAATGCCTTCATGTAGTATGACTGACCACCACACATACAGACACACACTCACACCTAATATGGTCACATTGCACTCTTTAATGGCTATTAAACACTATAACAGTGATTAGAGTGGACAGTAGTTCCTGCTGCTGTCACACAGGCTGTGACAGCCCTTTGTAGGTGGTAGTGACAGCTGTGTCCCGTCAGTGCTTTGGCCTTTGTGTTTAGGCTTTAACGCAAGTGAGACTTTTTGTTTGAAGGGGCAGAGTCTCAAGTCTGATTGGCAGACGGTGTAGACGGCCGCGCATGACCCAGCCCCCTGGCGAGATGGAGAATAGGTGTGTTTTTCATAAAACAGTCTGGTTAGAGCTATAGCGAGGCACGAACGTGGGACCATTACGAATAATTATGAGAAACATTATATAATATATATAGTTGTTTGTCACTGTCAGAAACTTTAGTATGACAGATGGGTTGCAGTTACTGATTACCTTCACAAACATCCAAACAAGCTAATTGAAACCAGCAGGATACTGGAGTGAATACAAACACGATGTCCAGTTTTTGTTAACACAAGAATTGTTAATTCAACACTCATTTCTCAAGCTCTGTGGCTTTATTATAAAATATTTTTACTGTATTATATACTATTGTATCTATCATGATATACATCAGGAGGCCTAAATAAATTGTTTTAATAACACAAATGAAATTAAGAAATTTATATTTGAATGCGTGATTGTATACTGATTAGCCAAAACATTAAAACCACATGACAGATATTGTGCAAGCCCCTTTGTGCGACCACAGGGCTCTGAGAAGGCTCGATCCTCTGAGTCCTGCATTTGCAGTTTATGGCCTTCACTTTTTGATTGGACTGTGATCTGGGATGTTTGGAAGCCAGCTCAGTGCTTCGTTTCCTTTGTTGGGTTTCTCAAACCAGAGCAGTTTTCAACCACTTGCAGGCTGCATTGTCTTGACATTGTAATCAACTGCCATTGGGTAGTTACACCGAGAAGGTAGTTTGCAGGATGTTCAGGTGAAATCCCAGCAAATCACTTTATTGTTTCAAAATGATCATTGGACTGTGTTCACACCTGAGCACCTCATTCGTTTTCTCCCTTAGTGTGGTTTGTTTTTGCACATGTGACCTCGGTAATCACACTCAGGTGCAGACCAAAACAACCGCACCAAGACCCGACCTCGGTGCGATTCCACAGCAATTTGTTTCTGATTGATTCAGTCTCCATCCAAACCAACTACCAGGTGTTGTGTGTAAGTTTGAGCTAAAAAATGTCCTGTAGCCATGTGTGCTTTGTATTCTGGAACGTGGCAGGGTACTATAGATGTGCAAAGATCTGTACAGGCTAGCAAGTAACTGTGAATTCAATGGAAATTCTCCAATAGTCCACAACGCTGCTTTTGTGCTCCTCCCCCAAATACATCTGGCCAGTGAGCAGACTGAACATTGTCACGTTGTAGCCAGTTGTACGGCAGATTGCCACAACACGGTGAGTAGTGACACATTTGATTCACTTGGATTTTTCTCCAAGTAAAAAGAAACCAACTCACAGAGAAAAGCTAGTTTCCAAACTCATCAGCTGATTCAGGCCAGAGTAAACAAACTACAGGCGTGAAAACACCCCTCGTCATGTAACGCTAGATCAGTCATGGCTATTGTGCTTTACTAAGATGGATCTGGTTGATCCTTCAGGACTAGGTTGGATGTATAGATATGTATAGATAGAGAGATTCATCACTTTGTCACTAATTTCTGCCTACACTGAAAAAATGCCTGCTGCGATTTTACTAACTAGCAGTTTGAAACTTCAAAATCTACAAAATAAAGCAATTACAGCAATAGTTGAAATTATTTCAGCCCTAAAATGTTTCTGCTATAACTGTGGTCCTCGTGTTTGAGCTTGACATTTCACTGTGCTACAAGACCGAACGGCAAGTCTCAGAATTGTAACTGACATGAAGAGAAGTTGTCACCTTCTGTCCATCTCACCTCTGTTTGACTTGCAGGAGCCTGGCACCAGCTAACTGGTTATCATCCCCCACATAAGCTCTAGGTTAGACATATTAGATCTCTGTTTCCCACAAGAGCCCTGACCCTCTCATTTGGTGCCAGTGTAGCTGGATATCAGCACCGCATGCTGCCTCTCTGGCACCACAGGGTCCATTTAGCTCAGGCTTTCTCTCCCCCTTTCTCACCTTATAGCCACTCACCCACAAGTATCCCTACATTTCATTCACTTGTTATCTCCCCTGCTCACATCTCTCCTGCCCCTTTTCTGTTTTTCCCTATATTCACAAGAGTATCTCGTTTTCCTTCATAGCTTTTAAGGCCTTCCAGATTTATTTTAAGTGTGTTATTCAAATTTAAGGCTGGTTCACTTCAGTTTAAGTGCAGTTCTGTCTCTTTCTCTGCCCTTCCTGATTCAATTATCTTTTATCTTTTTTTGTACACCACTGTTTTATTGCTTAGCTCTGTTTAATTGCTTACAAAGCAGCTTTTGGCAGATGTGTTTTATATTAGTGGAATCTTACATTCTCAATCCATATCACATTAAAAAGCTCCAGAAAAGGTAATGTTTTTTCTTGCTATCTTCTTCTATCTTCATCTTTTTTAATTCCTTACTCCTTCTCTTCCCCTTCTCTCCGTCTATTACCATCCATTCTCCCTTAGTCTCTCTCTTGCTCTCTCTCCATCTCCCCCTCCTGTGTTCCCCAGTGGGGGTGTTGTTTGTAAAGCATTATAATTTATAACGGAGCAGAGTGGATTTAATTTCAGTGCGCGGGGGCTCGCCAGCAGGGCGCCAGCCTGCAATCAGGGGAATCAGCAGCTCGCACAAGGCCTGTAAACACACACACGTACGCACGCACACACAAACACACAGCAGACCCCCACATAAAGCCAGTCAGAATGGAAAGTATTATCAGTGGCCACAAACGGACAGTGTTTCTCGTCACCCAACTCCCAGGATGCTCTCTCCACAGCCCGGCACCTTCTCAGCTTCACTTTCAGCCCTGCTGCAGCTGCTCTTGCTCTCTCTTCCCCTCTCTGGTTCTTTGTAATTTCTCTGTCTGCGTCTGGCTTGCATTATCTGCATCTTCCTCCCCACCCCTTTCTCTCCCTCTCTTACTCATTGTCTCTTATTACCACTCATTACCTATTGTTGGGGGGGGTTACAGGCTTTCTCATCATAGACTGCGCTGCCTTCCAAAGACAACCAAGGTTCACCAGCAGGTCATATTCAAGTATTAGTCCCCCCCCCCAAAACAAAAACCCCAAAACACACACACACACTCCCTTTCACTCTCTCCCTCTCTCCCTTTCTATCCCTCCACTTCTGCCCTGGGGGGCTTTTTCTTTTTTCAAACTGCCCATTTGCCAGTTGCAATTTCCCCTTCATAACTCCTGCTTCCTTGGCAAACTGTGCCAGACAGTGGGATGATCCTTCCTCAGAGAAGGTCAGAGACCGAACAAGAGGTGTAGTAGGAGGAGACAAGAATGTTTCTCACTAGCTGTCATATCGCTTTGAAGAGGACACAGTTATCAACTGGATTTTGACCTTATTAGATAACAAGTCAGGTAAAAGTTAGCTGATTTTTAAAAGTACAGTACAGTAGTGCAGGACTTGGATTTGCAGTGGTTTGGTTTCAGACTTTCCCCTCAAATTATGTGTATCGGTTTGCACAAAGGCACAACACAGAAAAGTTCCTTATACTTCAGCCGTCTGCTTAAAACCAGTGACTGTCAAACAGTTACCAAAAGTCGCCACAAGGGCGCCACACTGAATTCTTCCTCAGCTTCAACTTCAACATGTTGCAGAGTTTATGACAAACTATACAAAATAGTTCCCCTGCAAATTCCAAGGTTTAAAGTTGACCGTATTTTGTAATTTTTTTTTAAATTTTAAAGAAGTGTACTTTTTGAGAGCTCCTGTAATTTATTGGCAATCTGCGCTCTTTCAAATGTATATATTTTTGGGGTTTTCCAACTCTGGTTTGTCCTTTGCTACGGTAGCAACTGACAGGTGAAATATTGAGAGCAAACTTAAACCTTTGTCCCCGACAGTGAGGAAATCTTGTTACCGTTTCTTTACTGCCAAAATCCCAAATGTGGAAAAATCTTTTTGAAGAATTGTGTCCCACCCCCCAACAAAGAGAATCCAATTTTTGCCCCATTACGTATATAAAAAAAATCCTCATTTTATTTCTGCTTATGAATTTGTGTAGAACATTTAGCATTCTGCTGATGCTACCCATCAGTAAAGCTCACTTTATCTTGCTCGTATTAGTTTGTTGCATCGCTGCTGTGTTTTATCCTCTGGGATGCTAGTTTTAATCTGAGGTCTTAGCCAGTGTGTTGTTCTGTTCCTGCTGTTATATTAGGATGATTGGACATCTGCTGTGGGCGTGTTAAGCTGGAATCACTCATCCAGTCTCCAAGAGCACATGTATGTGACGCAGCAGCATCATTGTTTCAGTGTGTGTATGCTGCAGACAGAGCGTGATGCACCACAATGACAGGGACACATAGAGAGACCAGTCATGGCTGCAGCCTTTATATTAAACTGCACTGTTCAATGAATGTGCAGAAATGTATGCTTTGGTGTGACTCTTCATTTCTTATGTGGTCCACATGTGCATTGTTACTGTTCACTGGTGGGAGCTCAGCACCATCATTCACCATTTAGAATAATTAATTCCCTGCTTTTCCACTCTTCTTGGATTTGCTTGCCTTTATCTAACCCCAGCTAACGACTGCAAGAAGTACTTTATGAACTCACAAGAATAACATACGAGCACAGCGCAAACACGCTGCAAAGGATTTGCTGGACATTTCTGAACCACATGGGTTGGACAGGAAGCAGGTCATTTCTCGTTTCAGGGAACGCTCAAGAAGCAAAAGTTCAGAGAAAGGGCTCATCTCATAAACCTTTAACTTGGGAACATCAGGATGTGATGTGCCCATCACATCCTGTACCCTCAACCTTGGGAATAGGACACCGGGTATTAGTTGTTGTATAGGTGGAGAAAAAGAGGTTAAAGCCAAAATGCAGAGATGGCATGTGAAACTAAATACACCCCATGAATCAACAGCTTGTATTGTTTTATATATGACTCCATCGGTCTCGTCTTTTTTACAGTGTTTACGCACAGATCTATTAATGACAATGGGATAATTGTCTTGTTGCATGACCCAGTTCTGGCCCGGCTGCAGCTGTTGAGCTGGGTGATGCTAATTTCAGGTTCAAATGTTGTAGTGGCGGTTTCACTTTGGTTTGATTTGGCGCACTTTGTGTCTTCCTCGCTCCTTATTCGCCAACAGCCACACTGCTTCCTTGTGCTGCTGTGCACATGTGACACATGGATGAAATGGACTGCTCTTTATCAAGTGTGTTGGAAGACCAAGCTGAGCATGCACACAGTCAGCCAGTTCTGGTACTTTGTTTGGTTGATTATTAAGGTGCCAATTTATTTTTTGTTTCAATGGTTTTAATGTTATGCTTGATTAATTTCTAACTTCTCAGAGTCCAGAGTGTTGGTTTAAATTTTAGTATAAGATGTTAAAACGTCGAAACAATTGGAAAAAAATAGGGCAAAACCTAACATGTTGTCAAAGTTTTCTTTGGAATCGATTGGTGAGACTGGTGTTAACAAAAAGCACCAAGGAAGAGGCAGAAAAATCCACCTTACCGAAGCATTTTAGGTGCTAGAGACAGAAGGAAGATGCTTCAGGAAGAGATAAATGCTTCTAGATCAGAATCTGAAAGTTCTCAAGAATGACCATAAGCAGACAACTGAACGAACAATGCTAAAAGGAGGAATAGCTGCTAAGAAGCCACTGAGGTCTCAGATTGGCCAAAGAGGACAAACATCTAGTCGTAGTTGACTGAAAGAAGATATTCTGGACTGATAAGTCAAGTTTTTCAAGGTTTTTCTTTGACATTGGACAAGTGGAGGATACAAAGATGTTGCAGGCCTAAAAAAAGTATCTATGCAGATGAACAAAAAACAGATCTCCTTAAGAAATAGGAAAATATCCAGCAAAGACCTGACACTGGACCAACTGCTGTTTGCTGAACCTCGTCAGACATAATCTCAGTGGAATATGAAGAAGCCGTTTTTGAGGAGGAGAAACTAAGATAGCTTTCATTTTAATCTTCATTTAAGCTGCATTTTTTAATTCGCTCTGGTTATTTGAGAGTGACAAATGCACAAAAAAAAGGTAGGGAATAAATGCAATTATGCACAATGTTGTATGGACGTAGTCAGGAGAGAGGTAAAACTGTGTCTGCATCCATCTGCATCATGTTCAGTTTAGAAATGCAAAAAACAAGGAATCCGTCCATCTTCTATTGCAAAATGGTCAGAAGGAACATGCTCCTAAAGTCTGTTTGATTACTTTGCTATACAATCTGGAATGATTCCTTGATGTGGGTACACACTCTTTAGCTTTTATTTGTTTATTCGGACAAACCCGAGTGTCACCAGGCGGATTATAGCTGCCAAAATCATTTCTCTGCAAATGGAAATAAACCTAATGACCTCGGTTGTCTTGCCAACTTTTAAAGACACCGAGTGTGTGTGCGTATGTGTGCGTGCGTGCACGTGCATGCATCTCACTAATGGCTAGAGTTATAGTTGTTTCATTTCAGTCAGAGTTATGAAGTGTTATGGAACCCTTTTAGGTTTTAACCTCCCTTGGCAGTAGTTAGGATCTATATTACAAAGGTTAGGAGGCTTTGCAGTCGCTCATTTTTGCTTTTTCTCTCTCTCTCACAGACGCGTGTACACACACTCACACATACTTGAATAAAGTTGCACTGGTCATGGCCTTCATACATGAGCTATCCTTAAATTTAATCAAAAGTCCTAATGGGTTGTGTGTGGGACGTTTCCCTGTGTGTGCGTGCGAGTGTGTGTGTGTCAAAGGAGGCCTTAGAGGCAGCAGCGGTTGATTGGAGGGCACATGTGTGATGTGGCTGAGAGATCAAACACACACTGTTGATAAATGTGAGAGCAGAGTGGGCAGTGCTCTTTTTCTTCAGCCCTGATCAGTGTTGGGCTGTTCTCTATTCATTACACAAACACACACATGCTGCTTTCACAGAGTGACAATAAGAGAGCGGTCAAGCACGTTTATATTTGACCATTTATCTACGTTTGTGCGCCATGCTTATATTTGAGTGTTTGTGTCTGTAGTTTGTGTGCTTGTAATGAGGTCAATCTCCTGCGTAGAGCTAAAACCTCAGTGTCTTTATCTCTGTTACATGGCCAGAGGATTATTCTCATCACTCTCAACCCTCTGCCACTCGTCCTCCATCGCTACTCTCACTGAAAATCGACTTTGTGTTTTTGTTGACAGTGAGTGTATGTAGACTGTGCTGTAGGTCTGTCCAACATGCAGCACAAGCTCAGACACACACAGCCTTGCACAGACTTCTTGTTACCACTAAAGGTGTTTCATATCCCTTGAGTCAAAGCACAAAGAAATAAAAGTATTTCATGTTTTTAGAGTTGGTTGTGTTTTTCATTTTGTTGAAACAGTAAAAAAAAAAAAAAATCGAAACCACACTATATCTGAAACATCACTGAAGGTTCATATTTCACTGTCTATTTAAATCTCCTCTTGTGAGCGACTCGTGGGTCAATCTGTGTCACTGAATTCATATTAAGTTCAACAAAGGGCCTTAAATACATGTTGTGTGTCCTGGGCAGGGCGATATGACCAAAAATATTTATCACCATATACATTTGAAAATTTACGATAACGACATAACTGACGATATAATTGACACGAGACAAAATACCTTACAACTCCACAACTTTATTAGTGCAAAACCCCATCAATGTATTTTCACTTAAACAAGCAGCTGTTTTTTATGTTCATTAAAGTTATATAAAAATGTAACAGTGCAAATTCCTCGCTGACAGTTTAACCAAAAGGCATTTCCAGTGGAAACTGGCCGACATATCCTCAGCATAACCAAGTATAATATCCACAAAACTTAAAAAGAGGTTATACACACACAATACTGTAATATTATGTTGAAGCACAGTACGTATCACTCCGCGAGGCTCCGCCTACGATAGCCGTAATGCTCCGACAATCCATCAAGCGGTGCGGCTTCGTAGCTTAGCAAAGTCGTACTGAAACATTTGACAGATTTTCGAGCGCCGTGTACATAAAATCGTTTCGAGGTCAGTAAACACAACCAGAGTTCATACATAAGGCACACGGGATTATAAGAAACACTGTCGACTTTCAGAAAAATCAAAGGATTGATTTTAAGTGCGCCGTATTTTCAAAACAACACGGTAATAACGACGGCCCGCTAGCATGCACTACCAAAAATAGTGCTTTGTAGTGTATCTGACGGACAAAAGCTAAACCAGTTCCGCCATGTGCGTATGAAAACAAAGGCACTGCGCATGTGCGTTTTACCCATATTCTATCGCCATATTTCATTTTCTTATCGTTGCCCGACATCATACCGGTTTTACTGTGAACGGTACGATATGTTCCAGCCCTACTGCAAAGTACAACCAGCTGCAATGAACATTATTTCGTCAGTGTGTTCATAAACTTCTCAGTTGTGCATTATATGTATATATTATACATGCTTTTTATTCATGTCTAATATATATATAGCTATATAGAATGGCTAATCAACCAGTATAAATATTTTTCATGCTAAAAATACAAATTTCTTTTCATCAATTATTTTGTATTTATTTACAATTTTACAAAAAAGCTGAAAAACCTGCTAAAACATGTTTTTGTTTTTGACAGAGAGGCCAAATTACAGTTATTTATTTGCTTTTATTTGTCGAATGTTATGCTTGACTTCTTAAAGAAGTTCAGTGTGCCGGCTCACATTTGTGCATAAAAACATCAGTTTGTTATTTGCCTAACAAATAAAAATGTCATTTTTAGTTTTAAGCGTGTGTGTGTGTGTGTGTGTCTGTCTGTCTGTCTGTCTGTCTGTCTGTGTGTGTGTGTGTGTGTGTGTGTGTGTGTGTGTGTGTGTGTGTGTGTGTGTGTGTGTGTGTATTAATCCAAGTTACCTGACTCGATAAATCCTTCAATTCTTTTTTTAAAGTATTTTTCTCAATCGTTGATTCTCCTCCTGTATGTTCTGTATTTGCTGCAGAAAGTCCTAAATACGACTGTAGAACTACATTTTTACATAAACTGTGTTTAACACCCGCTTAATCTCCGTCCACCAATATTCAGGAGAATCTTTGTTTATGCAGTTTGGATACGACTTTTTCTTAGTGAACGGTTTTTACTTGCAGCAAAGTCAGTGCTTGTCCTTGTTGGGCCTTATAGCTTCTGTGCTTGTCCACTAACCAGATAAAGTGCGTGTGCTTTAGAATCCACTGTGTTAACCTGGATCGGATGTAGATTCACAATGACAAAGATTAATCAGCTCTAACACGTATATTTCAGTATCTGAGTGCCAATTTAGTTCACTGCAGAGGAAAGCATTAGGTATTAACAGGCAGTCTGTCCAGTGGAGCGTGTGGTGCTTACCCATGCTCTGTGTGGTTCTTAGCAGAATAGACGGAGGCCATAAGGCAGATGTTTGCCCACGCTTATGAGTGCTCTATTAAAACAGTCTCCAGTATGTGCTGGTTGTCTAAATGGCTCTTCTTTTTAGAGGGCAATATTGTTTTATTTGATGTTGTGCATGTGTTTCTGCACATGCCCATATCCACCTTTTTTGTTGTACAGAGCGCGCACACACGTCTGCCTCTCTTTGCAGTCTGTTTCACCATAATTGCTAACACCCCCCTGCCCTCTGTTCACTTCACACATGACGTGGCCCACCTTTTCACCCATCTGTCAGAACTATTGTGAGTGAGTGTGTGTGTGTGTGTATGTGTGCATCGTGAGCTGTCATGCGAAGCCCGAGCGGTGTTGATCAGCAGGCCAAGCCAATGGCATATGGCCATGACCTGGGGTGCTGTGGCATGTAGGAATGCAGGATAGCGAACTGAATGGACAAGAGCTCATGCACATGGCTGCACGGATACTGGCATGCCAGCATTGCATATGCAACTGATGAAGTGGAGTTTCGAGCACC
This sequence comes from Rhamphochromis longiceps, assembly GCF_057381845.1. Classification (NCBI taxonomy): domain Eukaryota; kingdom Metazoa; phylum Chordata; class Actinopteri; order Cichliformes; family Cichlidae; genus Rhamphochromis; species Rhamphochromis longiceps. The sequence continues at coordinate 3,211,996 of NC_140570.1, read as the reverse complement.
CATTTGTGTCTTTCTCTACCTCCTTCCTCCCTTGCTGATATCAGTGCCAACGCCTCGGTCCCATCTCTCAAAAAAGTGTGGGAGGAGTCGTCTGTTGAGGATGTAAATCGAGTTTGCTGAGCTTGGCGTGCTCATATTTTAAGCCACATGTCAAAACACTCTCATGTCAGGCAGGATTCAAAGTGAAATACTGAGTAGACAACAATGTTTCCTTTTTTGTTGTTTTTTTTAAATCACTTAAATAACATCTCTATCATAAAGCTTCTGTTGACCTCATATTTCTTGTGACAGATCCAAGGTACAGTATAGGCACACAGTCACATACCGCCCTGTTATTAAAGCTGGTGGTGGCAGATGTAACCGAGCTATCCTTCATCTAGTGAACTGTAGTATTTAGTTCACTAGATGAAGGTGTAGTGAAGAGAGTGGTTAAAAGATGAAAAAAGGCCCATATGAGCAGACACAAACCAAAGTGTCTCACCTGAGACGCTTATTCCAACACCACTATTTCATGATTAAAAAAGAACTATACACATGTGGTGCACACTCCTCCATGTATGCATTTCATGTCAGTGCCATCTGACAGGAAACATGTTGGTACACACTTTCTGCAGTAACTGGCCAGGTGTGTTAAAGTGTATACAGGCAGGATTTCCCAAGCTCTCCATTTATTCTTCAGCTTACTACATCCCTCATTTCTCATCTTGTGTATACCTGAGTGCCAAACCCAGTTTCCTACTCATGCAGGACATGTGTATTATTCTTAGGATTATTGTCATGCTGGATTTTGGTCCGTCTGAAGACATTCATGGAAAACTAAAGCGACTGATTCATCTGAGCTCCTTGAATAATGATGACTTAGAGGTAATCCAAAGTAATATACCCCTGAGGATTTTTGCACATTTGCCTGACTCATTGGCTGGCAGATACAGTATCCTGCATGTAGATATATCAGCAGTCTTTCAGCAACTGTTATTATTTTTTTGCATTTGTTTAATGAATTACTGCCGTGGTGTTTTCTTCCTCAGTGGCTACAGTGATTCATTTCCTCTTACTGCTGGTGCAGATTTTAATCCATTGATTTTACAATGACCGTATTACAACAGTGCTTACAAAGGGATAGAATGTGAGTGCAAGTAAAAAGAACATTGGCATTGCAGGCGATAAAGACTTAACCCTTGCTCCTCAGTATTTTGGATTAAATGTAGACTATTTATTACGAGCTGTTTGGGCATGGAGGATTAAGTGGTCCCTCACTTCTGCAAGAACAACTCTGGGATTGTCATGGGATAGAAGCAGTGCATTAGTACCGGTACTTATCATGCTGCTCACAGTGGGACCGCAGAGAGTGTGATCACTGAACAAGTTGACTTGACCTTTCCTTTAATTAGGATCCCAGGAAGGTTATGAGTGGACAAAGAGCTGAAAAAGCAGCCCCGGTTTGACAGATATCCTGTGTCATGGTGCCTCTACCATCAAGTTCTTTATAGGCTGGTGGCAGCAAGTGGTCTGAGCCTGATAAATCCTCAGACAGAAGAAGAAGCTTTTACCTCAGTGGCTGAGGGGGGAAAGGAGAGGCAACCCAATTACCTTTAGAAGCTCCTGTTCAAAAACATTTCATTGTTTCATTTGGTCAAACGTTTAATGTCATAGAGAGAGAGAGTGTAAAACTGATGCTTTTGAGTCCAAATGATCTACCAAATAAACGATGTTCCCCAATCCTTTTAAAGCACTCTTTTTCTAGAATTGACAAACATCTTTAACACAATAACTTTAAAAGATATTTTACAAGAAAATAAAAAAGTTAGGTACATTTTTTGTTGTGTTTTGTGTTGTTTTGTAGAAATGTGTTGTTGTGTTTCCCAGTTGAACAGTCACTTTGAGGTGTTCCCAATTTTTTTTTTTTTTTTTTTTTTTTTTCTAAATGACATCAGAAACAGCAGTATGCGACATTACGTGATGGCAGAGCTTCAGTTCATCCTTTGTCATTTTTTTTTTTTTTTTTTTTTTAATAAATAGGACAGGGGGAATGAATGAGAGAGAGAGGGGGAGAGAAAGAAAGAAAACCAAAGGGGAGAAGAGACGGTGAGAAGGGGGGGGAAGAGAGAGAAAAAAAAAAAAACTCCTGGGTCACCTGTATGGAGAAAAAACAAACAAACAAACAAACAAACAAACAAAAACAAACAGAGGAGACAGCAAACAACAAAGAGCAACATAATAATAGAGAAAACAAAGCACCATCACAATAAACTAGCTAGTCATAGATATCAATATTTACTAAATAATAAACGATATTGTGCAGCACGCAAGATAGACAGCGCACAGTGTGCTTTGAGGCAGCAGCCAAGAAAGCTTTAGTCCGCATCTGTGAATACCCATGTGTGCATACCTGTGTGGATCAGCATGCTTGCATTCCAAAGGTTTCTCCATGTAATGATCTGCTAGGGAGTGTGGGGGGGCCACAGCCCCGTCCTCCAGGGTGTGAAGCGGGTATGGAGGAGATCAAAACTCCAGACATCCAGAGGCCCCCAGAACACAAGAGACCATGGAAGACCAACAGAGGGGCAGCCGCGCCACTGTCCCAGTAAGAGCTGAGGAGAGTCCCAGATGAGGGCTCGCCCAGCAGCCGCGGAGCAGAAGTCAGGTGGAGTTGCAGTGATGCGCCCGTGAGCTCCGCCGGCCCCCAGCTGCGCCTGAGTGACCGAGCCCTAGGCCGAGAGGCCGGGGGCACCCCACCTCCAAAGGGGCCCGAGCGAGCCCCAGGCCCCAGGCCCCGACAAGCGGCCGCCAAGGAGTGAGCCGGTGTGTACCCGGACGCCCACCCCCAGACACAAAGAACCACCAACACACCGACACCTGAGGGAGTCCGCCACCGGCAGGGGAAGTGGTGGTGGGTGGAGATAGGCCTCCAAACCTTGGAGGGCCTGAGGTGTCCCCAGAGAGGTGGCGTCTGATACCCAACCTGACATATAGACACAGACATACAGGCACACACAGACACAAACATCCATTCCCACCCTCATGCTCTCATATGCACTCACTCCACACTCAACCAACGTGGAGACAGACATAAAGAGACGCTGTACACACAATCACACTCCCCAAGCGTACTCTACAAACCGGGTCTAGGTACCCTTGCCCCTGGAGGGGGGAATTGCACCCAGACCCAGGTGGTGTTACCCTTTTCCCTGCGGTGGGGAGAGGCAGACCACCCCGACTCCGCAGCAGCAGGAAGGCTCCACACTCCAGACCGCAGTCGGACGGCCAACTCCTCCTACTAGCCCTCCCGCTCCAGCAGGCCGCAGAGAATGGGGGTGGGAGAAGACTCCAAACCTCCCTCCACCCGCTCATTGTAGTGTTGATGCATATGTGTTCTAAGGTGCAATTAAAACCCAGGAGGGCATGGAGCTACCTGACAAAGAGCTGAAAAAGCAGCCCCGGTTTGACAGATATCCTGTGTCATGGTGCCTCTACCATCAAGTTCTTTATAGGCTGGTGGCAGCAAGTGGTCTGAGCCTGATAAATCCTCAGACAGAAGAAGAAGCTTTTACCTCAGTGGCTGAGGGGGGAAAGGAGAGGCAACCCAATTACCTTTAGAAGCTCCTGTTCAAAAACATTTCATTGTTTCATTTGGTCAAACGTTTAATGTCATAGAGAGAGAGAGAGTGTAAAACTGATGCTTTTGAGTCCAAATGATCTACCAAATAAACGATGTTCCCCAATCCTTTTAAAGCACTCTTTTTCTAGAATTGACAAACATCTTTAACACAATAACTTTAAAAGATATTTTACAAGAAAATAAAAAAGTTAGGTACATTTTTTGTTGTGTTTTGTGTTGTTTTGTAGAAATGTGTTGTTGTGTTTCCCAGTTGAACAGTCACTTTGAGGTGTTCCCAATTTGAGAGACAAAACTGAACATAAAAATCAAACGCAGAAAGAAAAATCACAACAACAGACTTTTAATCTCAGAGCATTACTGAATAAAACTGAAGTTTACAGTGAGCAGCCACATACGTACACTTTCAGGTCAATCCTCAGTATCTTAAAAATATACCATATATGATTATTTCATAAATAACTGCTTTTACTTTTCATAAACACTGTTGTTAGTTTGTAATTCTGATGCTTGGTCTTGCTTTCCTCACCCTGTGAATCAGTCAGGTTTGTGACTGTTGATTCGGTGAAGTTTGTCCTAGTAAACAGGGTTCATTGCAGTTGGTTCGCACGTAGTAACAGAAATCCTGAATTAGTAAATGAGTTTAGCTCTACACATTTAGTGTCTCTGTCCCATGAGGTGCTGAGTATGTTGGCACACAGTCATCAGATTATGAAGTACCTCCGATCCAAATACCCTGAGCTCCTCGGTTAAACCATGTGGGAATTTAGTGCTAAATTCCGATATTATTACTGATATTTGTTGTGATGTAAAGTTAACATAAGAGATGATCTGGTAGTAATCAGGTCCGGCTCTGTTATTCTTTCAGCTGGTATTTAATGCTTTGAGAGCATGTATAAATACAGAATAAGAATAAAGATACAAATGTAGGTTTTTTCTACTGTTCAATTTGATATCGAGTCAGCAGGCACAAATTAGTTGCCCTGTTTTTGGATTATAACACTACAAAACTGTTTACAGCCAAGTTACCATGGCAATATACCCTAGTAAGAAGTGTCTTCATAGTGCTGAAACTCAGACGAGGATATGTCCTTCAATGTACAGATTAAACAAATATAAACTTCCTCCCCTGAGCCTGGTTCTGCTGCAGATTTCTTCCTGTTAAAAAGTAGTTTTTCCTTCCCAGTGTTTCCTTTGAGGTCATTGGATTTCTCTGTCTTATTGTAGGGTCTTTACCTGTAAAGTGCCTTGAGGTGACTGCTCTTGTGGTACAAATAGCAGTTTTTATTTAGGCTGAAAACCCAAAATACAACAGAAAAACATCCCACTAGCCACAGGAGTACACCGAGAGAATCACACAAAGTTGCTACGAGAAAGACTGAAAGAAAGACGGTGCTATTTTTACACATGGGGTAATCGGTGAAGTGGAAACAGCTGAGGGAATGAGACACAGGTGTAGACGATCTACATCACCATGGAGGGAAGTAAAACTCACACAGGAACCAACCCGAAGCATAACTACTAAACACGGTGACAAACTACGCTGCACAAAGGAACCCTGGGTACACCTATGTTTTTTTTCCAAACCTAAACCGTGGGAGGAAGCCAGAGTACGTGGAGAGAACCCACACAAACAGGAAGAACATGCAAACTCCACACAGAAAGACCCCGGCCTGGTGGTGGAATTGAACTCAGGACCTTCTTGCTGTGAGAACTATTAGCAATATTAGCCATTACTGATAAACAGACTAGTTAGATAAAAGATGAATAATCATTGGCGGCTGAATGGAGCGCAGGTGGAATATTGAGCTGTGACAGAGCGGATCACGGACACGTGGAGAAGCGGAGGGTTGCTGGCTGTGCAGAGCAGCAGGGGAAGTGAAGCTGATCAGAGTTCAGAGTGTGGAGAACCAATCAGAGCAAAAGCAGAGCTGAGGACTGAGGCGGAGCAGTGGGACAGGTGGATGGGAGAGAGGTTGCAGGCAGATGTAGACAGCATGACAAACTCAAATTTTTCTGCTTTTACACCTGTGAGGTCATTTTTACAATGCAGCCTGTGATCGCTGCAGTCTGTCAGTGAGCGCTCTGCTTATTATAGCTGTGCTGTTTGTTGGAGCCTTTATCTGTTAGTAGGTTACTTGGGACCCTGTGTAGTTTAGTGAAATTTAAAAAATAAATGTAATCCTTGTTTTATGAAGTCATTAAAGATGTATGCTGTATAATCATTCCACCCTGGAAAAAGAAGAGTTCAAAGAAATCATTAAAAGCCCACAATTACCGTGACATTCATGCCCATGATGGGTGTATGTAAACTTCTAACCACAACTGTAGGATGTAGTTTTAGACCAGTGTTTTTTCAGTAATTCGTTTCAGCTTAATGACAATACAAGCCAAAGCTTTCGATTAACAAGGCGCAGTGTGTCTGCGTGTTTTGTGCTGCCGATCCTACCTGTAGGATGCAATTGTGTTCTTTGGCTCTCTGTTGAAAGAGCAGGAATGTGTGCATGTGTGTTCAGCGTTTGTGTCTAATATTGTCTTAAACTGTTTCCCTCTGAAGCCTTGTCAGACATGCCGTACTTAACGCAAACTTGCACACACAAGCAGCCACGCACACAGGCGCTCACAAACACACACGTGTGTGCACATATACGTGCTCACCCAGTCTCAGAGCCATTGTTTCTCACACAGCAGGGCACAGGGTCGATTGCCAGTAGTGGAGCATTATCAGCCTCCCTGTGTTAGCCTGTGTGTGTGTGTGTGTGTGTGTGTGTGTGTGTGTGTGTGTGTGTGTGTGTGTGTGTGTGTGTGTGTGTGTGTGTGTGTGTGTGTGTGTGTGTGTGTGTGTGTGTGTGTGTATTTTTTGTGCAGACATGCTCTCAGCTGAGGGAGCTGGTTCACGGGCCGGTCAGAGCCGCCTTATTTCCTTTTAATTGACTTAAGATGGGCAAACAAGACCTCAGCAAGCACACGGTACCCATTACACTCACGCACAAGAAATACACAACGCCAAGGTGCACGCTAATGAAGCACACATAGTGACACACAAACAGCCACAATTGCCCCTGCGTGTGTTAGCTACTTTACAGTTCCATCAGGCTAAATGAGGGGGTTGTGTTTTCCCAGTCAGCACTGCTGCATTCCAGTTGCCTGCAGCTCGGCCAAAACTCCTCCGTGATTACTAATCTTTTTACTCACCTTGCTGATTACAGTTTACCTCGGTTTAGTTGCATGTAGTCCGTTCCAAGGTCGGCATCAGTAAGTGGGCAATATCGTTGCTCGAGAGTGGTTTAACCATGCTAGTGGCAACCTGTATCATAGCCAAAAATTCTTTACTACTAACCCCAAAAGCTGTCATAGAAAAGCCAAAGGGCTCTTTAAAGGTAGACTTGATTGTTTTTTAAACTGGGAACCAGTTTCATTTGCTCTAAAGAATGTGTTTGACCCTCAAACAGATGTCCACTCGAACCTTTCTGTGCTGGGCAGGTCGGTGTGTTTAATATGAACACAAACATCTCATCTTCATTTTGTTGTTCTGGTTGGTCACAGTTCAAATTACATTTTACTCTGAGCTTGCTGATAATGCTGCAGAAAGTCAAGTTTAATTTGGCCTTTAAGATTTATACAATTGGAATTTAAAAAAACAATCCCGTGCAGCACTCCTCCAGCTCCGTCATAAACTGTGCAAATGGTGAAAAGTTGCAACAATGTTTCCGTCTCATCGAACATTTTAGGCTACAAGAGAAGCTGCTGAGGACAAACGGGGGTCTTTGGGGTTATATGTACTCAAACTAACTACATGCTTTACTCACTCATCCACCCTCCAACCCTCGATATGCATCCTGAGGAAAAACGAGTATGCTATCAAAATTTGACATCTATTTCACCAGCAAAGATTTAAAGGCAAACTTTTTTTGTTTTTATTTCCTGTTTGTCTCCTGCAGGTTATTCCTAAAAAACAGAAGTCCTCGCTCTGCCAGTCACCTCAGTTCAATTGATTTGCTTTGCTTTTGTTCCTCACAAGCATGCATCATTTTCATTGTCCATCCATCCATCCTTCCACCTTTCCCCCTCTCTTCACTACCCAACCATTGTTTTATCATTGGTGTATGAGAGAAGAGGACAGGCGGAAGGAGGAGTTGGAGGAGGAGGAGGAGGAAGAAAGGAAGATGGACAGCTTTCTACTTTTCTGCCTTTCTGTTTGTGTGACCATTTGTTTTTGTTCTGTTATGGCCTTATAGATAGTAGCCATCCTGAACCCAAGTCGCTTAAATAAAATCATTAGATGTATTAGAAAAACTGTCTTAGTACCTGTAAAAAGTCTTTATACCACTTAATACAGTAATTTACCAAGGCCATATTTATATTTTTCCTTTTGTTCCTATCCATCAGGTGCTTCAGCCGGGAACCTGTAATAGAAGGGTTGTGTCAATGGTGCACCAGTCACAACTTTAACCATGCTGCTTGTAGGGGTCTGAGGTCAGGTTGGCAAATAAAGTTCGTTGGTCATCTTCCAGAAAAATTCCTTTTTTCCTTCAGCCACTCAGAAGGGACGCTCATCCATTTATAGCCTATAACTGTACAGGTCAACATTTTAAAAATGAATGGGCATGTTAGGTGGTGATGTTTGGAGCTGCCCAACAGACTCTGTTGTAAACAGGAGTATGGGAGAACCCGGCTTTGTGCTATAATTAATTGAAACAAGGCATTGCTGTTGTGGACGTAAAAACAAAATCTTCCACAGAGTCAGAAATCACAAAGATGTCACACCCAAATTAAACATTTACTATTAAAGAAATGAGTCCTAAAGTTAAAATTGAAGCTAGTTTCTCCAAATGTATGGAGTGTAACATACAGCAGAGCAGGATTCTTGCCCATTCAAGCATTTGGTCCAACTGTAGCTTAACCTGTTGACCCAGTCTGCATAAATTGAGTTGCAGCCTCCTAATATACTTTTTGAAAGAGCTTCTTGTTACCATTAACAAGCAGGAAAAGTTAATAAAGTAGCTACTAAATCTCTATATTATATTATAATTTGTGTAACTCCCGAGAAAGGTGATGGAGAGGTCATTTGCTTTAACAATGGGAAAAATATGATATGGCCTAAAATAATTGAGCTTTTTTAGAGTACATGTTATACACTTAACACCAACAAGTACATTATTTCTTAGGTTCTATTAAATATACATGAAATACATTCATTCTGTTTCCGAATATCAGCTGCCTCATGTGGAGCAGTTACACAGTCCTCACAGCTTTCACTGGGGACTGAACCACAGGACATTGGGCTCAGCTGCATCTATTGTGATTCAATTTTTCTGCACAGGAACTCGCACAAACATATTCAGCGCACACTCTACAGCATTTGCCCTTTAGGCAGAGAATAAAGCACATATTATACGTCCATCTTAGGACGAGATGGAAAGAAGGGTCACAGAATGAGAGAGGAAGTGCACAAGTGCACTCGTGTCTGCAGAGTAATCGACAATATGAGACTCATCCAGAGTTTCCTGCCCATACAGTCTGGCATAAGCAGATATTACAATTTTTTATAGAAATGACCTTGTAGGAGTGCTTCCCTATTAGGTGATGATAATGGAAATAGTCTGCATTGGCAGCTCATGATGACATTTTTCTGAACATTTGCTTTGGTGAGTAATAAGAATTCTGCCGTGCGCTACTATGAACGTCGCTGTACTCTCAACAAACCAGCAGGAAAAAAGCTCCCGCCGTAGCGTGTCATCAGGTGTCGAGCTCCTGCATCATAACAGTGCCTGTTGTGACCTGGAGCCAAAACACTTCACTAGTTTTTATTTATGTATTTAATGGTGTCCATGTAAAGTGTTTCGATAGTTTTCACCCAGACTGCTTTCACTGCTGTGATACCAGGTATTGCCTTACAGTGTTGGCCCAGCTGAAAGAAGAGCTTTTCTTTCTGAACTGAGAGAGATGAAAGATTCTCACCTTTCAGTTTAACCCTTCAGTTGTTGTGGTGCACGTGTGTCAAACAGGATTACTGTATCCTGGACCACCTCAGTATTATGTGTTGACGGCTGGTTTCAGTAACCAATAAATTTATCTTGTCTGTAATAACGAGTCCCTAAAGTTGTATTTTTGTGTATTCAAAGTATCCAATCTTATTTCACATGTAAATATCCATTATGTAATCCATGTGATTTTCAGTAAATGTTTCCATATTGCATTATCATTAAACTTGTACATGTTTTGCTTTAGGCTGGGAGTTTTTAGAGATGTGCACGGTCTCACACAGATGCCCATACTGCATCATTTATTCTCAATTCCAGCTCATTTGAACATTACAGTGAATTTGTGAGGACAGCCTGTCATTACGTAGACCTCTTGTGCAGCATGTTTGAGACAGTGTGAATTGAAGCCCTGTCTATGTGCATGTGTGTTATGTGTTATTCATAGGTACAGATACCTGGTGAAAGTTCTGACAAGAACTAGAAAGAGAGATCATATTTCTCCCATTTTAGCTTCTCCTCATTTGCAAATTAAAATTCTTCTGTACAAGTTCTTGTAGTGCCATAGACGCCCTCTCTATGTTTCCTTTGTGATTAAGATGATAGTTAGGGCTGGAGCAGGTGAACCTGAACCGTCAGGCTTGTGATACACTGTGATGCACTGAGTATTTCTTCTCTCTCACCTCTTTCACTCCACATGCCTTTATAAACCACTTCTCTCCTATAGTGTGTGCCTATACTCTCCTTTTCCCTCTTTCTCCTCGCCCCTCAGCCGGTCATGGCAGACCCCGCCCCACCTTGATCTTGTTTCTGGCTGAGGTTTCTTATTGATATTGCACCAAATCACAAGAACAGTTGCATCAAGACATAAACATAAATAAGAAGCACATTAAGGGGATGAAGGGGATCTTTGCTTAAACCAAATGAATAAATAGACACAACATTTCCTTAATAACCAAGTAGAACATTTCTTTTATCCATACACTATCATGCAGAATTGTAAATGCATGCACGCTTATGTGTGATATGCGCTTTCATAAGTCCAAAAGTATTAAGTAGTCTGCAAGTTTTTCTCGCCAACTATGTGGAATCCAGAGAGAGTGACATAACCAAAGTATCCTGCCTAAAGATGCTTTGCCAGGGCTTTAATGGAGCCACGTTCAGTTACTGCTTGTTTGTGGGTCCTCTGCCCTCAGATTTGTATTGGGAAAAGTAAGCATGCTAATTAGGACTGTGGTCTCTTAAGTGACTCCTTTCTGTGCCTTGAGAAGCTCCAGATTTGCATTTACCCCTATATTTTGGGGGAGTATTTATCATTACTGCAATGTGACATCCTATCCGCTTGGGACAATTGCTAGTGTACTGGTTCCACTGGCAGCCATACATCTCCACCATGTTTGATTGATTATGTTAAGTCCTTCTTTTTCTAGATTTTTTCGGTATTGTAATTTGGCCCTTCTCTTCTTGATTGTTACCAGTGGTTTGCATGTAAACCCTTGGCATAAACGCTCTGTATTTACACGTATGAAGGCATTGCTTGATTGTAGAGTTTGACCACAACAAGCCTGCGTGAGTATTCGTGAAATGGCTCGATCCTGTGAGGGGATTTTTCTTTACCAAGGAAAGAATTCACTTTAGCTTTCTTCAGTTGTCATTTTTGTGTTGTTGAGCTCAACAGCACGTTCCTTTCTTTGTAAGATTCCACTTAATTGTTGATTTCTGTCTCTCCTAAAATTTCAGCGCTCACTAATAAGTTCTGCATTTGGAATCAACTCCAGACCTTTTGTCTCCTCAATATGTCATTAAATATGTCAACATGTCATCGAAGAAACAGACGCACTGCTTGTATGCCAACAGCAGAGACTATTTAAAAGTAATGTGATAATTTTGTTACCTGTGCTTATCAATCACACCTTGAACGATTCACTTACAAAATCGAATGTAACCACACGTAAAGACAAAAGTAACCAAACTGTGTCACCTTCTTAAATACTTGGATGTACATACAGCCACCTGCCTGAAGAGCATTTGGTTTATTTGTCTTAACAAGCTGAAAGCTAAACTTTTCATGTGAATCTCACAGAAGAACGTCACACCACAGTCAAGTGATTTGCGGGCAAGGAAGAAGGTCCATCTTTGCAAAGTTCAAAGAGCCACCAAGCGTAATTTATTCCAGCGTAACTTTACTATAGGCAGGCTTAATAATGTGAACCCTGCTGACACCCTGTGTCCCCGAGTTCACATTTTGCTATGTACAAGTCTGTGTTGCACTCCTCTCCCAATTTGAATCATTACTCTCCACTTTGTAATCAGCTCCAACAATTATAACCTCACAGCGTGCCTCTGATTACTGTCCGGGTGTATTTTGGAGTGTTCTGGGAATGTTGTGGAAAAAACCCTGATTCTGGTCCCAGCAGAACTCTAGGTTACACACATTTACAGTAACCCTGTCTGTGTGCTTGTGTGTGGGTTGCCGTTCGTTTGAAGTGCTCATTCCCCCTAAATTACAGTGCTGCCATAATGAAGTATTACCATGCAATTCCAAGGCAGACCAGTACAAAGAAAGCGATCGTGTGTGTGTGTGTGTGTGTGTGTGTGTGTGTGTGTGTGTGTGTGTGTGTGTTCGACACTTGAGGTGAAAGTTCAAATGCGATGCCCGAGCAAAGACTGTCTGCCAGGCCAAAGTGTGCATGTTGTCTGGGTGTGTTCCTGTGTGCGTTTGCATGTGTTTTATGAAACAAGTAGAAAAATAGCTTTTTTGTGTAATGCAGGCCCTCTGAGCTGAGGCGTGTTTGCAGTTGCGTGAGTCTCATCCCAGTTGTGTTTCTAAATGTGTGGATCCACCAGCCAGCTGTGACAAAGCTCAGTTTGAGCTCACACATACGCACTCGGAGGTGCGGACGTCTTTGGCTGCAGGCTGTGCTGGCCTCACCTACGGCCTCCCCAGCGTGCTGAATGTTGCATGAGGCCCAGCCGCCTCATACATACTGCATCAGCACAAACATGCCATCTGATTTTATACATAGTGCATTGGCACCTGTACTCACCTTGACTGGCAAGCATGCAATCCATTTTTCATCAACGCGTTCAATGGGACGGCTCTTTTAGGACACGGCAGTAGGAGGTGGTAGATGTTTGTCGGCGATGGCGTATTTTGTTGTTTCCCGTTTGGCACTCTGCACTGTGCAGCGTTTTTGTTTGCTTGGTTTTTTTCCTCTTTTGTTGTTGTTTCCTGGGAGCACTCCCAGTGTAGATGCATGAGCATATATCTAAAGCTGAACTTGGTTTTCTTATAGTATGCTATGTTAGTTGCTACATAGAGTCGATCCCCTTCAGGCAGCAGGAATTTTTGTTTTCTGGCCAGGCAATCATTAACCTTTAGAAAGATGTCAGTTCAGTTCACCTTTTTATTATTGAAAACTAGTGGTGCAACGGACCAAAAATCTCACGGTTCGGATCGGATCACGGTTTTAAGTCACAGATCGGATCAATTTTCGGATCAGCGAAAAAAATGTAACATTTACTTATTGAAGTATTTTTTGCCTGTTAAAAACATTCAACGCAAGACTCATTCCACGCAATTATTAAAAAAAAATTATGGTCTCTCGAGGCCCGGTAGCAAACCCCCGGATTGCGACCGTGGCTCAGGGGGTTGGGAAGCGTATCTGTAACCGGAAGGTCGCCGGTTCGATCCCCGGGCTCTCTGTCCTGGTCGTTGTGTCCTTGGGCAAGACACTTTACCCTACTTGCCTACTGGTGTCGGCCAGAGGGGCCGATGGCGCGATATGGCAGCCTCGCTTCTGTCAGTCTGCCCCAGGGCAGCTGTGGCTACAACCGTAGCTGCCTCCACCAGTGTGTGAATGTGAGAGTGAATGAATAGTGGCATTGTAAAGCGCTTTGGGTGCCTTGAAAAGCGCTATATAAATCCAATCCATTGTTATTATTATTATTATTATTATTATTATTGACGACCAGCATCTTCAGGTAAATCTTTAAAGTGAAAGTTTGAGGGACTTCTGGGCCACACTGAGCCAATGTTTCAGGAACGCATGTGGTTTATGTCCTTTTTTTCCCAATACAGAATTTAATAGACACTGTTGTGAAAGAGCTATAACTACACAGCCAGACTACAGGTAAATAATATTTTCTACAGACTGGACTGTTTAGTGTACCCCTTCCGGTCCGAGCGCCTTATGTTTGACACCAGTGGTGTAGAGTTTGAATCCTCGTTCAAGCTGCTGCAGCTCAGAAGAGCAAAAAAATAATTACAAAATTACTGATTTCATGCAAAGAAAGTGCAATCATTGCTCAGCGTCACAGAAAAACTCCTGGACATTTGTAATATTTCAATTTCAGCTTGTTTTTGTCCCCAGGTTACCAAAAAGCTAAAGAATGCAACAGTAAAAGGATCAGTTTTAGCATCAGTTCTAGTAAGATCGTTTCTGCCAAACAGATATTGAAGCCACTTGAGTCTAAGCACCTTGAGCCCCCAGCTAGATCCTCAAAACACAAGGTGCTGTCACTGTGGCTACTATCAGCTAACATCTCGTGCCCCCAACCAATGACCTATCTAGGCTGTGTATTATAGCTAGCGTGCTAACAGTACTGGGGCCAAGCACCCTTTAGCAAGTCTCCCCTGCAAAGCAGAGTCTCCTAAATGAAAACCATTCCACTCTGCCTGCTTCCCAAGCTCTGCTCAGGGACAGGAGCCATGGGGTCAACAGCTGGTGGAGGATATGGCAATTGTTTATGAAAAAATGCTTTCTCAAGCCCACCAAAAACACACACTTGGGGGTGGTGGGTGGGGAGGGGGTTGGGCTCTGCCCCTGAACAGCCAACAGCTGGGAAGGGTTGGGGAGTAGCCTAGAGGCTGGCAAGTTGCCCCCTCCCCTCCGGTCCAGATGGGGGAGGTTAGGCTGAGGCTAGCTGCAGCCCACCCCTCTCCTCCACTTCCCAAACTTCCCATTCCCATTAAGGAGAGGCTAGAGATTGTGAAGGAAGGGAAAGGAGGAAGAAAAGCAAAAGAGCATGACTGCTGTTTTTTCTCCCCCAACCCTCCCTCCATCTTCGGCCTAATCAAATAAAGCAGGAAGCTTCCGAGACGGAAGAGGAGTGTTTATTGATATTTGTGTGTGCTCCTTCACCCTCTCTCATGTCCCCACTGTTTATTTTCTCTCCACCACTTTTGAAAATTCTGATATTGTCAATGTTTTCAGCCCATATATCATGCCTAACTGAATGTTTGAACGCTGCTGAGGCAAAAAGGTTATGTTTCTTTCTGCTTCTTACAATATACCATTATCTTAAATTGAGCCACTGGGAAATTACACACCAACTCGACATCCGTTGCAAAACGGCTATGACCAGTCAATTTATTGTAATAAGAGGGTGTCATATGAAATGAAATGGCCTTAAATAAGAATTGATGATCCCATCCGTCTATAGCATTGGTCAGACATAAAGCCGTGCACACACACACGCGCGCCGCTTGTACTTGAGCTTGTACTTGAAAATCCTGATGAGGGTATTGTGTTACCAGTACCTTTTAGTGCCTAAAAAGTTGAAATTGCATCTTTAGGTAGTGCACAGACTCAACTCAAAAGTGGCCTTTAAGTGGAAAACTGTGTTGGGAACTGGATGAAGGCCTTAAGTTAGATCTTATGGGAAGCAGTGCAGAGAACGAAGAAGCTCAATCATGCAACATAAAGGCAGACTGATGCCGGAGTTTCCAATCGGGCATCCCCCTCCCTGAAAACTTTCCTGCTCAGACAGTTTTGTGCATTTGATGGCAGTACAAGACCTCAGTTGGACTTGAAAATGATTAGACCCATGCGTGTTTTAGGGATGGGATTCCAATCTTTGACCAATATTGAAATAATAAACATTGTGGTAGGAGTATAAAGTGCACTGAACCCAAGCCAGATCCCCGACACTTCCTATGTAAGAGCGCAAGCATACACTCCAGCAAGTTTAAGACTTTTATATGGCTATGTAAAACCCAAGAATAACCACTGGGTAGTTGTACTGATGTAAAAATCATCTGCACAGACGTTTGAAAGGAAACCGTATTCTTTTTAAAGCATCGTAATGTGCAACAAACGTCATTGTTGCGATATGCAACATCAGAAATGTTTTCAGGCTAAGATGCCAAAGTCGGATGTTAGTATTCTGATACCTGCACCCAGTGGTCTTCTCTTCAAAGTGCAGCGAACCCTTGTAAAACCTGTTTGGCACCGCTGAGAGGATCTGGTGTTTGAATGGCACGGCACTGAGAAGTTGCCATGACTAACAAAGGGAAACTTTTTTTTCTTGAACTGCCACTGTGAGAGCCCGTCTTGTTATTTTCAATAGTCCTTTTGTTAGAGTTCATTGAGAGGCGACAGCTTGATTTCCCCTCAAGCCATCCATATGTGCACATGCTGCTGCTCTCTGACATGTCACTCGTCATATCATTGTGTGTGTGTGTGTGTGTGCGTGCGTGCGTGCGTGCGTGCGTGCGTGCGTGCGTGCGTGCGTGCGTGCGCGCATTAATCTACCTGCAACCCTGTGGGCTTGCTGCTGACTGCTTCCTAAAGGTCAGACCATATGACCTCTGGGGGTTCAGGCCAAATCAGTATCCTGGGGTGCTCTCGTCTCTGAAGAAAACATTATCTGTCCAAAATCTAAATGTGGATGCATTCACTTGACAACATTGATCCATATATGTATATGTGTATGTATGTGTATGGCTAAATTATTGTTTTTGATTTTATGGAAATATACTGTTTTATTTGTTCATATGAACATTTGGGTCAGAAAGTAGTCAAACATTAAAAAAAGAGAAATTTTATTCCTAAAAAAATCTGTATGAATGAAAGGAATTTTAACAAGAGAGCAAAAAAAAAAAAAAAACAGATGGAAGAAGGAATTAAACAGAAAAAGATGATGCATAGTGGACATAGAAGCACCTATGTGTCTTGCTATATACAAATACAAGTGTATTAAATTGAATTAAAATGGAGGAACCAAGATGGTTAAAGAAAGTCCGTGAAAACTAAACGGATCAACGAAGGCATGGACGAAGGAAGAAAGAAGGTAAAAGGAGAGAAAGAAATGAAAAGAAGGACTAACACTGACGCACAAGCACACACAAGCATACGTGCGCACTTCCTAGGGAAAACCATTTGTAGGATGTAATTGTGAGGTAATGGAGGCTGGTCTGAGGGGTGAGGGGTTAAAGGTCAGAAGTGTGTTGTTGAAGAGGCCTCAGTCATCAGCCGTCAGCCAGGGTCATGTCACGTGTGTGTGTGCACCAGTGTGCCTCCAAACTAGGCCTTAGTTAAAAACATAAGGGCAACCCTTATACCCTTAATACACACGCACACACACACGCACACACACACACACACACACACACACACACACACACACACACACACACACACACACACACACACACACACACGGTTTCTACCAAAATATTGAAAAAATCTGTTTCTGTTTTGCAATTTGAATTTCACTTCATATTACCTGGAATCAGTCTCTCTAACCCCAGCTGTGTGTCACTATACAGCGCACACACATACACACAGGTGTAATTCTAATCGTCCAGGTTTCCCTCTAAGCCCGCTCGCACTCCTCCAGTCCCCTTACCAATTAACATATGTAAGAGCGACAAGGTCTAACTTTTAATGAGAAAAGCCAGGCTGCCCTGCAACTTTGTAGCAAGTTTTGCTACATAGAATACGATGTAGCAAAACTGAAGGGAATTTAATACAAAGTCTAATATGATACATTGACAAATTCTGTAACTGTCTTTTGCTACATTGTAAGCATTATGTAGGATACTATTTAACATGGCAATGAATTTTAATTTCATTAAAACTTTAGACACAGCAAGTTCCAAGAAGCAGTTTTAGTTGTTGCTCAATTAAATTAGACCAGTAGGATGGGTCCTCTCTGTTTGAATTCAGGCTGTCTACTGCATATTGCTGACATACTGTAGTTGATCTTTTAGCACAGATCTTTTTACACACAGCACAAATCATCATTTAGATCCAAATTAAATAGCTAGACTAGAATCACGGGGTCTGGTGTTGGCAAGGAGAGAGCAGAAAACAAGACAAAATTCTTGTTAAGTCTCGTTATCACTTGAAATCATTTCCGTGTCCTCTCAGAAATGTTATTTATGACAAAAAAGGAAAAGTAACAGTGATTCTTTCTGTCCGTTCATGTGAGGCGCAAGTGTCTCACTCATAGAGGATTATCTGCCCTAACTTGGTTAAAACGTCCTTTCATCATCGTTAGTCTCAGTGTGATGTTGTACATATGTATTTAAGCTGTGCTGAAAGAGGAAGAACTTCATGTTCAATAACTTACATACTGACACTTTCATCATGTACATATAGGAATAAAATTCAAATCAGTAAAAAACTAGTGATGGTTTAGAAAAAAATCT
Organism: Rhamphochromis longiceps; assembly: GCF_057381845.1. Taxonomy (NCBI): domain Eukaryota; kingdom Metazoa; phylum Chordata; class Actinopteri; order Cichliformes; family Cichlidae; genus Rhamphochromis; species Rhamphochromis longiceps. The sequence goes on along the minus strand of NC_140570.1, from coordinate 3,193,962 downwards.
GTTTGATGTCAAGTTTGTTATTTATATCAACATAAGGACTCTACAAGCAACAGGTATACATGAAGTCCTGATAGGATAGAAATCTAAATATGTACAATTTTTATATATTGTAAAGTTCCTCAAGAGCCTAGTTGGTTACACATTAACCTGATAAAATAAGATAATAATCAGGTACTTAGTTTAGTCCCTTATGGATTGAATTAGGAAGGACATGTGGCATAAAAATCTGCCACATCAAACATGCAGCGCTACCTGCTGTGGTGGCCAACCAGAAGCTAAAAGTAGCCTCTGGATAAACAGAAAAATATATTGAACAGAATGAAAAAAAGTGCAGTTTCTGGAATAGCAGCATCCACAGAAAAGGTGCAGACCTGCTAATGAAGGGGAGATCACCCAGCTCCAGTATGGCTTATGATTTTTAGCTGTGTGACTTTCTAACTGCACCACGTAACAATAAGTCTGAAGTGCTCTTTGCACAGTGACCGACTTGCTATTAGTACTCACTTTGTGCACAACTTACTGCACACAAAATCGGAAATCTTAATCTGTAAGAAAGTTCTTTTCAGCTGTGCTTTTCAGTATTTCAGTATACGAATGCACAATAAAACATTTTTCTGATACCTGTGATTTATTTTTGGTCTGTACTTATAAGAGATATTTAATATATATTCTGTCCCTTCTAACTAAACCTTCTTTGAAGAAAAAGATGTGTTATTCCTTTCAGAACTTTACTGACATTTAGTGTCAGTACTAACCGGTGTATTATGTACGGCTAAATATGTAGTCCAAAACACACAGACATATTAGATTATAATATTTAGGAAAACTTTTGTTTGAATTGTTTTATGTTCACTCAAATTTGTTTTTCTGATGTGAAGAACACATGACTTGATCGAGCTTGTTGCTTCTCTAAATGATTCTCAGAAAATTCTTATTTAATCTGATGAAATAAAACAAGCAGACCACAATCAAGGTATTACACACTATTATGTGAAAAAATGAAGTCCCATCAAGAATGTTGTTTTGGGCCTATAGTCACTGCCTGCAGTACAGCAAACACAGGTAAACTTAAAGGCCGTGAGTGTGGAGACTCAGGATTGCTTCTGGTTCGGCTGCAGCTCAGGAGGAAAAGCAGGTCTGGTATTCATTGGAAGGTTGGTGGTTTGATCCCTGCTCCAGTCTCAATGGGCAAGATACTAACCTAAGTTGTTCTGTGATGGACCCATCGAGTGTGAATGTTGGATAGGAAGCAGTTACTTAGGAAAAGCATAGAAAAAAAGTGCTTGCATGAATGGGTGAATGAAGTTGTATAAAGCACTTTGAGTGCTCGGGTAGAGCAGAAAAGTCCTGCATACGAACCATTATGTTTAAGGTACTAGGTTAGGATTCGCTTCATGGACTGATTATGTGTCTGGATGAAATCTGTCCCTTCACAACACTAACTGTGCATTTCCATGTGAAGCAGCACTTTGAGAAGAATCTATGTGTGATGAGTTTTGTGAGTCGTCTCTGTCAGTATTGTGATAACCTGGCGTCTCACAGTACAGACGCTGTACATCTTGTGGAAAAACGGTGGTTTTTTGATGAAAACTGATGCAAATGTGACGCGCTCTACCCTTCATAGTCATCGCATCTCACCGTTTTATTACCTACAAGAGACGTGGGACCAATGTGCACTCACTGCTGCTGTGAAACTCGTTTTGAAGAATAATCGCGCGCTGACGTCAGCACACTTCAGTGTATTTACATTATACTACAGGCACTTTTACACAAGTAGATATTTGTGTCCAGCTTTCAAATGTGCCCGTCAAAGTCAGTCAGAATTACACATTGTTCCGAGTAACTAAGCAAACCATTTAACTACAGAACATGCGCTTGGTGGTCTAACAAGTAAATCCTGAAATCACTGTGTTTAAGTGCCATGTCTGTAACTGTTTCAGGTGATGTAATTACTAATGTCCTAATGTGGTTAAATACCTGATGTTCTGAGTGTGCACTCTTACAAACAAATCGCACGGCATCAGTTTGCAAACCTTGTATGTTGCATTCTTTGTGAGAATTCTCTGAGAATGATACAAGGCGTGTGCGTGTGAGTGTGAGTCTTCCCTGTTAGGCCTGAATCAGTCTGTAAACAGACACCTATGAGCAGCTGGGCATTTGGCCTCAGTACAACTCCCTCACAGAGAGGAAATGTTGACCTCCACACACACACACACACACACACTGACAAGCACCCAGACAGTGTATGCATACATGCACCGACAAGCAGCACATCACCACACACAAACATCCATAAACACACACATCTACTCAACAACGCACTCTCACACAAACACATTTCCCTTAGCTCCCACAGGAGACAGACGCTGCCATGTTTACTGGCTCGCCGGAAACTTTAACAGGAGGGAGTGAGAGACCAGCAGCTATCATTGTCTCTCTCCTCCTGACATGCCCCCCCCCCTCGCCCTCCTTTTTTTTCCTTTTTTTGTTTCTTTCAGACGTCTCTATATCAACACTTTGGTCAGTTTATTTGTCCAAGGCAACAACTCAGCAAGTTTTATTGCTCCCCAAATCTAAATCAGGAGGGGGTGTAGGGGACAAATTTCCGGATGAACAACCCAGTGGACGCACTCAGGAGAATGTAAACTGGGCCTGGAGCATAAGTGATAACAAATAAGAGATGTTCTCTAGCTGTGAGCTGTACACTTCAAATGTTTTTGTTTTTACTCTGAAGGACACCGAGGAGTCTGACTGGAGCTTCAGCCAGGAAAACACTCCAGAAGCTTCCAAGCACTGCTGTCCAGTCTGTCTCTCTCTCAAGAGCTGGCTTGTCCTGGCCTTCACACACTCAGAGGAAGGCTTTTTAGTTTTTTTAATTTTGTCTGGCAGCTGGAATGATTCACTGAATCTGATGATTCATTGTGAGGAAAGGGAGCTCTAATAATTTCCCTCCTTCGACAAATAACAAAAGGTGCAGTTGTGGAATTTCAGCAGACATAAAAACAGTTTAGTATCTCAGATCCTTTGTTACTCAGAAGAATCTGAACCTTTTTATTCCATTTTCATCTGCTGAGACTTTCACCTTCAAAGACTCACTGACGTACACACTGTCCCGCTGTTGTTGATAGTCAGGAACTTCTAATTCTCTTCGTCTAGTTATTGCTTTTATCTGCTTCTCTCTCAGTTCTTCCATCCTTTGTTCCTCTCTTCTTTTGCTCCATTCTCCTTAGCTTTCTTTAACCCTCTTAAAGAAAGTCATTCCTAATTTTTGCTACTAGAAATGCAATAAATCAGTTTTGTGTGCCGAGAGATCCTCCCTCCATATTCACCCTGTCCTTCAGATGCTGTTTGGAAATGTGTACATGCATTTGTAATCCATAGGGACATTGCTTGTAGAACTATCTTAATATATCAGCTTGATTATTTTCTGTCATTTCAATAAGGAGATATCACCTGGAAGAAATGAACATGACTCATTGTGATAGAGAAATTCATGTGTTTGGCGTTTAGACTCCGATGACCCGTCGTGGCCGAATGAAATCCAAGCAGTGATAGGATTTAGGACCAGACCCCCTGGAGTCTAGACACTGGTGGTGGTGAAGAGTGTAAAGTGGAGGTGGGAAGGAGGTGGGTTCCAGTCGGAAAAGGAGAATGATGGAGAGCACAGATTCAAACCATGCGAAGCGGAGGCCGATTGTCTTGGCTTCATGAAAGAAAGTCACCTGGTTGGGCAGGTGACCCATGAATCTGACTGTAAGGACCTGGATTCATTTTCTGTGTCATCCCACCTGCTTTCCTGTCGGCTTTCTCCACTGTGCTGTTAAAGAAAGGCTTAAAAATGCCTCCAAAAAAAAAGTATTTCTTGATTTGTTTATTTGATAGTGTTCGCTGCCTGTGGTTATGGCTTTTGCTCTCTGACAGGAAGGAAAGTCCTGAGGAAGCTCTTGTAATGTAGCATGTTGACGCTGTGTTATATTGTTGAACGAATAGAAACCTGCCTACCGTTGCAGGGTGTTGAGGTCGGGATGGGAGATTTGTTGTCCTGGGTTTTGTTTCGCAGACGTACAAATCTTGCTGACTTTGTTGACAGAAGCCTGGAGAGTAACTCCTGGTTTTTCTCTCTAACATCCTTTTTCCTACACAGTCAGTACACTGAGTCTACAATATGTACTATAGTTGAAATGTTATTTTGATAGACTACATATTTACATATTTATTGTTTGTTTATGGGGACATTCTTGAAACAAATATGAAAGGATGCTCAATGTGTCTCAGACTGTACAATAATAAAAACATTGTAAGATTACAGAAAATACATTTCAAACTAAATATCAACTGTCTGAGTATCATAAACCTGCAGCTATCATGTGTTGCAGTCTCTATAATGGGCAGCATTGATGGAAATTATTCCCACCCTGACCTGCTCAGTGAAACAGTTGACAGAACTGTACAGTACTGCCAAATTGTAATTTGTTGCAGGTTAAAATAAATAAATAAATAACATTTTCTAATTCTAAAAATTCTCTTTCTTCTAAGTAGCTTAAGTAATTTTCATTCTTGAATTGAGTGTGATGAATGAGTCCTCCAGTGCCTGGTTATTCTGTTTTCATGGCATTGGGAGATTCCCACAAACACTGGATCCTACGTCTGACCGGGGTTCCTGCAAGATTTGAGAATGTCTTCGGTGACGTGTTGTTTGGATTTCTGTCTATTATCACTATAATATTTAGAATTTGCATCATTAGATTCATCACAGCACACTCATATGGCAGCAGGAAGCACTGCAACATAAATCAGCTCTGTATCTTAAGTAATTTGTCACGTTTCCTCAGTGGTTACACTATGCACCATAATAACTAACAGCAGTGAATGAAAGCCTGTTACTCAGAGGTAGACAACACTCAGCTGTTGATGGAGCTTGATAGCTTTTTATTAAATCTGAATCCAGGTTTAAATCTCTTATCAAATCTTTCTAGATTGTTTTGTTGGGTTACAAATAAAGAATGGATTGTTTACTTTTTCAGACTAAGGCTGCTTTCACAGCCACAGAAGGCGTTATAACATTTCTCCCACAGGTTACATAGTGAAGCTATATTGAATGAACTCCATACAGGCCGCAGTGACACTTAAGTAAATTCATGTCTATGGAAGACGCGACAGAACCAATAAACTTTTAAGTTGAGTATTGTGTAACAGCCTCAAGTGTTTTATGATTTGCTACATTGTGGCTCATTTGCCATTATCATTCATTCTAAATATTTGTGTAATGAATTTCTTTTATGCCTCATAATGCTTGTAATCCGTGATATTGCTCAATGCAAATGATATAGCCAAGAGTTAATAGACAGGCAACAGCTTTTCTCAGTACTCGACAGCCTGCACTTGCTGGACAGTAAATATTTGGACACTGAGGGCGAAATTGGCCTCTTGCACAGCGAAGAGGACCTTGAACTTTAAAGCCCAGTGTGCATGAACTCAGAGGACAAGCTGCCACACATGGCTGAATAAACCATGTAAACCTTGGATGTTCTGTTGCCCGTAGTGTTCTCTCACTTAAACACATGCAGCTCGGTGTAAAATACTTTCTCTGCAGAAAGACGTTTGTTTCATAGCTCCAGAAGGACTCTGTGAGTCCCAGTATCTTATTTTGGAACATTAATGAAAAGTTGTCCACATCTGTAACAAAACTAAACTTTCCCACCATCTTTCCTTGGTTGTCATAAAATCTGGGATGCTAGCAAAGGAGCAGGGAGCTTGTACCATGGTGGGGCATCCCTCACAAGTCTGTCCACAATTCACAGCAACCACGACTCCTCCTAGAGTATTGGTCAGTGTTTAGTGAAGCTTAGTGTAACACAATGATAACCTGACAGGGCTTTACCCAAGTTCAGGTCAAGGTCTCGTTTGTTATCTCCCCATCCATTCACTTTCTTTGCTTATCCAATTCAGGGTCACAGTGGGAGCTGGAGTGGGGTACACCCTCCACAGTGTGTCAGAGAGCCGACAGAGAAACATTCAACCATTCACGCTTACACTGACACCTACGTCCTGTTTAGAATCGCCAGTTAACCAACAATGTCTTTGGACTGTGAGAGGGAGCCAGAGTACCCAAGCGAACACAGCTCTCCACAGGGGGAACAGAAGAGCCCGAGCCAGCCGCTGGACACCAGGACTGTTGCTTCAGTTCTCATTAGAGAATTTGCACTACAGTCAACAGATAACAAGACTTTATACATTATATTAACCTGTGAACTCTGATCGATGGTCACCAGATTTTCTGCTACATCACCCACACACCGTGGTTGCACAACCTTTCTTTTTTACCCACCAAGTAGCCTGTCTTTGTAAACGCCTTTCCCTCCATTTTCCATTGTTTTCTTGTTTGTTTTTCACTATCTGTTCAGCTGCTGTTCAACTCAAGCTAACGGCTGGTGACTGGTTAGCAGTAAGGTCCAAAACACAGTCCGTTCATTCCAGAGTAACCATGTCTGAAACCTCTCAGTGAGGCAGCTGTCACTGATGTCACTGATTTTAGTCTGTCACTCCTTCGAGTTTGTTTTCAGGTTAAAACGTTAAAATACTTGGCGATGAAAACTAACATCAGCTGTGTTAGAAGCTTGCTTTTTCTGCTGTTCTAGGTTGGCGAGTCCCGCTCCATTGTTTGCCTAAAAAAGGAGCGACAGTAGGGAAGCTACAAAATATCAAATGGAAGTCCATTAAACATGTATTTTAGTGTTTACTGTTGTCACGATCCGACGTGCCGACAAATCCTGCTGAGTCCAGTTTAACCCAACATAATAGCTAAGAATAAAACGTAAGTTGAGTACTTTCTGTTTATTACTAGAGCGAAGCCTAAAGTGCCTCTATAGATGCGATGCAGGGATGTTCCCTCCTGGAAGACAGGCACAGAACCTCATAGGCTCATTGACATCTCTGTGACCCTTAATGCACAACACACTCACTGCTGCCTCTCCTTTTGTGTGAACCACTGCTATGATTGTGTTGTTGGGAGAGGAGGAGGGGCAAGTTGCTCCAGGGGCAAGCTGAACTTCCTGTGAAGGTGTAAGGGATAAATGAAGAGAGCGATGCTGGGAAAGGGCGAGGCTGTGTGAGGAGATGAGAGTCTGAGCCCAGCTTAGACATCCTCCTTTCAGAGACTCTTGACATCCCTACCGGCAATCATATTTTCTGTGGCTTTAACACACATCTCTCTTTCCTACGCACACATACGCACACGCACACTTGTTTTTCTTATTCTTGTGCTCTTTTCTTTTCTCTCGTCCCCCGTTCTGAACCTAAGCGCTGCTTTTACAGAGAGCAGAGACACTTTGTGCTGTTGGACCACTTGTAAAGCTTCTATCCCTTTCATTCTCTCTGGCTTCGGCGTGCATCAAAAGCAGAGGCTGTTTAACAGCGCCGCCAGCTGCTGCAGGTCACAGCAAAGGACAGAATGGCTAAGTGTGGAGGCTCATGCTGCCCTGTATTTGAGTTTACTGCCTGAAAGCAGTTTGCGTTTTGATGTGGAGAAAGAGGGAGCAAGAGTGATATTATGAGGTCTCTACATCAGTCCTCTGAGACTGCCAGAAATACATCAACACATAAAAGAAGCCATGTATGGAAATTCTTCAGTGTGATTACGGTAGAAGTTGAATAGGTGAACACGGTGTGTGACTGCTTGTCACTTCCCTGAACTTAACAGTATGTTTAATTATTTAAACTTAACCATGTAGGTGGCAAATGCCACAATTTTTAGGGTTGTCCAGCCCTGACATGTATTCAGGGACGCGGCCCTAGAATCTGCTTCTTTTGTTTTGTTTTTGCCCTTATTTTCTGTCATATATGCAGTAACATATAACAGTATGGCATGATATTAATTGTGATCTAACCACTTTATCTGTCTGGGATTATTTTCTTAAACTCACTTTAATTATCTCACAATGTTTCATGGAATAGTTTGCCTGCTTTCCTGTAAGCAAAGGAAATATTGTATAAAATTGTTACTACATGCCATATATAATAGATTATTTCATGACTGAGCTGTTTTCTCTCTCTCTTCCATGTGGTGTTGTCCTTGTGCCCCGGCCTCATGCGCTGATACAGGTGAGTGCTCTATGTCACTCTCCCCTCCTTGGTTTCAGTGTCAGGCCCTCAACACTCCCACCAAGGGACCCTCCATTCTGTCCCGACACCCTGTCATTATTTTAATCAAATGCAATTACCACCACTCTGAGGACAATTGAGTTTTGTTAGCTGCCCTTTTTCAGTTACCCCTTGTCCCTGCCCCCAGCAGCCCACTGCTACATGCATCTACACACAGACACATGGACTACAACTGTCTTGAACAAAAGGACAGCAGTTTAAAGCCAGGCAGGCTTGAGTGGATAGGGGGTGAGGGGGGAATGAAAACACACATTGTACTGTGCACGATTCGCCAACCCAGCGTCGGTCCGCAGGGCGGGGCCATCAGTGCAGCGGTGAAGAATCTGATTGAAGTGTTAAGAGAGATTGTGTTTGGGTGGCTTGTCTGGGTCAAACGCAGAGTGTGTCTTAGAATGTGCTTCTGTGCGGTTTTGCTGTATCATCCAGCATCCTTTGGTCTTGAGGTGGGCGAGGCCGGTGGGGAAGGGGGGTTAAAAGACCGTGTGACGCTGTAGTGGGACGAGGCGTTGAACTGACCGCTTTTGTGCCATGTGATAAATGGAGCAGGCCGGCATTTGTTTTCGCCCCTCCCGTTCTGTTTGCACCGCTGCAAAATATGTTTTCAGATCGTCTCAGAAGGAAGGGGGAGATCGGTTAAGAGTGGAGGACAGTTATGTCTGTGTAAAGGAAGGGAGATGAGGAGGAGGAGGCAGCTGCTGAATAGCCTCCTATGTTGTAATCAGCAGGCTGAGCCCCCCAGGATGGGGGAAGAAGAGTGGGATAAAGACTGTAAGTGTTCTGAAGATGTGACCGCCACACCACGACTTCTTTTGCCTTGTGGGCACAAGGAAAGAATTCACAGATCTGTCATCTGCCAGACATTACCCTAACACCCCCCACCCTCCACACACACCACCACCTCCAGCCCCTTTCTTTCACACACATCCATATCCCTGCCTGTTTGTCTCCCAGCCACCCTGAGGATTCTTTCATGTAACTTTATGTGACCTCCACCCCAGACCAGACAAACAGGAATAAGAGGTCCCCTCCTGGTGTGAGAGGTCTCTGAAGTGTCTCTGAAACTTATGACTTTCAAGGTTATAGCCCAGGTAGACTTGCAGGCTCATATATAGATTGTGAGTCACCCTTGTCTGTTGTATATATGTATAAAATTTGCAAAGTGGCCAAAGGTGGGACTAAAAGAGCGTGATGATGCTCATGCTCCAACAAGAAGGTAATATAAACACGACACACCAACAGGGTGGAGGAACTCCTCATGCATGGCACAAAGTTGACTCCCACAGCATCAGAGCATGGCAGGGAGGGGCAGCTGATGTTTCCTGACCAAAGATATGGATATCGAACAGGACAAGACATTAACATTTCACCAGCACCTTTTCTCTCCTCGCCCTCTTCCTCGGTGTGGCATTCCCCACAGCAGTGGCACACTCGCGCTGCACTGGAAGAAGTGCCGCGATCCAAAGACACACCCACATCGCAATGGGAAATGAAGCACAGCGAGCTGAGGAGAGGTAGAGAGGGCTGCTTGGAAATAAAAGGAAAAAGCTTATGGAGTCGTAGTAAGGTGTGGAGCCACAGTGTGCCCTCCGTGTAAGGGACAAGGGTTCAAGTTTTTCGCCTCGATTTCTCACACTTCTGTGTCTCAGCAACAAAACAAAAAAACAAAAAAGTGAAGCGTTCCTGTGGTTAAAGAGCCCCGGGCAGTGTGCTAGCACTCACTTCTCTGTCAGCTTTTAAAAGCACTTTTTCATCGTCCTCACGTCCTGACTTTCACAAGGTGCTTTTAATGATCTGTGCTGTGCTGTGCTGAGTGTGTTAAAGCCTAAAAGTGAAATAACAAAACATCCACAGGCCACAAACAGTGAACGACTGCTGAATTTGTTTGGTTTGATCTCACTCTGGGTGTATTACTTTCAAAAAGTATTTTAAAAGTACTATAGTAGTACTAGTGAAACACATTGTTTTTAGCTCCTCGTCCTTTAAGCCAACTGTCGTCTGATTGGCTGCCTTTTACAAACAGAAGTTTGGAACTGCTGGGGTTTCAGTCTTTGAAGCAGAGCTAATCAGGTCCGCTTTAGCTGTTATATTTGCTGGCTCTTACAGTACTCTCCGCAGCAGCTTTGTATTATTAGAGTTCATGCTATACGGTGAGGGATGTTAGCTCCTATGCTGCAAAATGGTGACGATAACGGTTTCAATAATAAAATGAAGAAAGTTGCGAGACTGAGCTGGAAAAGTATTACAGCAACTGAGAAATGACAGGGTCACAGCAGACCTCGTAGCTCTCATTTCATTTCATATGGTTTCTTAATAAAAGACTAGACATAGTTAAGGCCAGAAATAGGGTGTGCTCTACCCAGCCCTGACCATCTGTGCTGTTTACTTTGAGCATGACATTAACACCCAGCGTACATATGTTAAGAGCCTTCTCTGAAAGTACAGTGTGCGGTTGAACCAGGGGATTTGTTCAAATTAGGCTCTTAAAGATCATGTAACATAAGTGGAAACAAATGTGGATACCTCTGCCATGTTATTCTTCCGATGCGCTGCCAAAGCCCTGGGCTTGGACACAGCTCGTGTCTCGGCAGTGGAGTCGAATCCAGCCGAGAACACGCAGAACACAGGATTTTTTTTTTCTCGTGCCGGCTGTTTGTTACTCTTGAAGCTCGTTTTTATGAGACACCTAGGAGTGTTTAGAGAAGCCCGATTCTCGGGCCTCCATAATACAGCCTGCGTGTAGGAGTCCCAAGTTATGCCTAATGCGTAATGTCCATTGAGTTGCCTGTTATACATGGTAATGAATGGTGGTCAGAGAAACAGTGTCCTGTATCAAAGAGCTGAACTAACATGCCTTTCTCACGGAGCCAGAGAAGTGGCCCTTTGTCACGGCGGTCGCCTGCTATTGACTCCCAGCGTCTCACAAAATATGCCCCATTGTTGGTGAAGGCCAACTCCGTTTACAACTCTGAAATGACAGCATTCCTGAAGTCAGCAACACCAGCCTCTTCTCTTATAACTTCCAAAAATGATGCCAATAGAATACTTTTAGAACTATTAGTTTTTAGTTTTGATTACTATTCTTATTCTTACCCACTCTCTTTTTGTGTAACTGTACTGTTTTGATGTTTGTGTGTGTGCATGAAAAACTGGGACTGCTGTGGAGGGCCACACTAATACGCCAAAACTAAAACTCAGTTCTGCTCATCATTTTGTCTCTTTATAAACTGCTATTTGTAAGACAAAATATTAGAATTAAGCAATGAAAATGTTAATAGTTGGCGGAGTGGTTAGAACCCAGCTAGAACGTCTTTCTATGTGGCGTTTGCATGTTCTCCCTCACCCACACAGGCTTTCCTTCCTGGTTTCCTCTGGGTGGTCAGTAAGACTAGAAAAGAGTGCTTGTGTCACATGATAAGAGTCTCTTATTCGGTCTCTAACCATAAAAGCAGGACAGCCAGGACAGAGAAGTCTGCTCTTGACCCCCAAAACATATGAGGAAGTAAGGGTTTAAATTTCATTGCTTCTTAAAGTCTGGGGCATGTGGTGTTCAAGAACAGTGTAGCTCATATCTGTCTGCAGCTAAGCAGACTAAACCCTTGGAGAGTGCAGGGGGCTTCTTTCTCTGTGAAAACGGTGGCAGTGAAAATGGTGCTCGAGTCCTCCTTAAAAGCCTTACCACCACCATCCAGTTCCCTTTCGTGGCGCCGGTCGTGTTGGAATGTTTTTCATCACAAAAGTCTATCTCTTTGGCTCCGGCGTGTGTCTGCGAGTAAGAGGGAAGCTCAGAAAAGCATTTATTTATAGGTATCTGAAAGCCGCTGGGCCCTGATACTCTGGGATGTGTAATGACGTGCCTTTGGAAAAGCAAAAACAAAATCCCTTACAGCCAAAACGAGCTATTTTTATCACTTAGGTTAGCTCCCAATTGTACTCCGTAAAAGCTGCGTTCTCAGCCTACCCCTCTTGCCCACGCTAGCTTGTTGGTACAAATAATGTTTAAGGCTGCCCAGAACCGATGCAGGTGTCCAGTGAAAGCTTATACGCCAGAAATCTCGATGACCGCTAAGACGATACGGGGTTTAAGAGTGAGCAGCTCCAGGTCTTAGTGCCGTTTGCTGTTTTGTCATCAGAAATGCAGGCGTCTTCAAATATTGTCTGAATTGAATCACTAACTCTGGCGCTAACAACCTCAATGATGAAGTCAGCACCTCTCAACATCTTGCCTCTTAATGGAGTCTTCACTGCCTTTGTCCTTAAACATCCATTTCCATTAATTATTCAGAGGGAGAAAGGAAAACCGTTTGAGTGGGTAACACTGATCCAGTGTACTCAACCAATCTATGCAGTGTAAGTAATAAAATACCACACACTCAGACGACACAATAAAAGAGATTGAGACAGAGGAGATGCTTGTTAAAAATGTAAGTAGACGGAAGCTACCAGAAGACAACAGAGGGAGGAGGAGGCGGCGGCTCGGAAGTCAAAAGACACAGCAACAACATCTTAGTGTCTGGGTTAATCAGCGAAACAGGCCGATAGCAGCTGGTGTTTCACTGTATCCGCCCGGTCCACGGAGGGCTACTGTCTAAGCAGAAGCTGAGTTGATGTGATGCGCCCTCGGTGCAGCTGAGTGATACTAATTGGGATTAGCGCTGATTGCGCTAAAGTGACACGAGACATTCCAGGGCCCAGCCTTCCAGACTCCTCTCACTACACTGTCAAACTCTGCCGTATGTTTTCCTCTCGTCCTCGGGGCTTCGGGAAGATGCAGTGCACAGAAAGTACAAGTAAAATTAACCTGAAGAGTTTTTCTGGAATAAAAAGCAAAAGACCAAAAGTGTCGTTCGAGCGTTGCCCAGGCTTGAAAAGGTCACAGCGCACTTTTGAACTTTCACGTTGAATAAGGTTAGCTTTCCCCCGCTAGAATGGAAAAAGGGAGGGGTTGGAAATCCATAAGACATCCTGCAAAGATGTATCCACTCCAGCTCTGCTACCAGTCTCAGTTAGATCTTCATTGACAGGAGGCTTTTTCACCCCGAATTTGATAAACCCACCCAGCCAACCGGTGTGAAGAGAAGAGCTCGGAGAGAAGATGATTTTTTTTCCTCTGGATTTTGGAGGGGGGCTTTTCGAGGTATTAGATCCATGAATTGGGAGTGCTGTATTGAATATTTTATCGACTGTCTGCTTGCCCCGTGCTGACCTGCCTGACATGCTAAGTTCCTGGCTCGCTGGAGACGCCACGTCACTTCGCATCAGCCCAGCCACCCATGAGGCTCCCCTGCATTTCCTGTGAATAAACTCGCACACAGTGGGGGAGGAAGAGAGGCCAGGGCACAGGGGCACTGGGGCTGACATGAGGAGAAAACACACACATTCTTTCTCTGAAGAACAACACACAACCTTGGCTACAGTATGAACTCCCTTGGTCAGAGCCCGATGAATCCTCTGAAAGCATCCAGTGAATTGAAACGACCTGAAACCTCTATTTTAATTACAGCTTCACTGCTCATAAAGTTTGCTCCAACAAAGCGGTGCCGAGCTAGCTTAATTAGATGTGAGCACAACAAATAATCCCACAAGTCTTCATATCTAAACCTGTCCATGTATTATCTCATTTGTGGTGCTTGTTAGTAGGAACTAAAAGTCGTATCTAAATGAAACTGTTTGTCTGCTGGCTTTAGTGGATATTAACATGTTTCATATGAAAAAACTGAAAGAAATATCTTTCTGTTTCTCTCTGGCCTTACCCTGTAATTATGAAGCGTTTTAGATAAAAGGTGACCAATCAGGACCGCCATCTTTTTCGCATGACGTGCAAGTAACATTTGCACAACAGTAACAGGTTGAGAGTGACACAGTCTAGTGTGCATGGGGAGTTATGCTCCGAGGATGTGAGCGCACTCTCTCTCACCCACCATAGCCCTCATCTCCATCCCTCTGTCTCTGGCTCATTACTGGCAGTGGGGCTTCCTAATGTGTTAAAACTCAGTGGGGTGGAAACGTCAGCCAACGGACTTTGGTCCCCCAACGGTCTTTACTTATTCATGCAAGCACTTGCCTCTCCCCAGGACAGTGTAGCATTGACCCAGGAGGACAGCAGGGCTGAGAAGAAAATGACCCCGCACCAGGGTCACTCAGCATTTTAGGCCAATGAGTAGACGAACATCAGCTTCAGCGTAGCGTCGAACTCGGTCCTGTTCATGATGAAAGTGTGCCAACGTCACATATTCTTCTTTAGTGCACCATAATGTGACTGCAAGGCAAATTCAAATAGATAATGCTTTACCAGGAATATAAACAAAGCAATTCATGACTTTGTGTCATCTTTGCGTTTCTTAAGTCTACAAAAACGTGTTATATATCCAAATGCATTTATTCATTTTAAATGTCACCATTTGTTTTTCAGTAGTTTTGGTTAGCATCCTATAAAGCTGCAAAAACTCCCGACTGTAGTTATTTTCCATGTTTGTGATGACCCACTGTTTTCACTCCTACCTTGAAGTAAGCAAACGGATGAAGTTTGGATTGAAGCAAAAAATGAAAACATTTGTATGGTACACCTCCCAACCAGGCAAGTGTCTGTTCAGGATCGCCATCTGTGAGGTTCAAGATTCAAGGTCTTTATTGTCAGTTCACCCCAAGCCCCCCTCCCCCCCCTCCCGTAGTGCATTATAAGAATATGAGAAATACATCAAAAATATAAATTAAAAATTAATAATAACTTGCTAATTTGGGGTAAAATACAGAGCTAAAAAGGTACCATTACTAACTCTAACTATGTACAATACATAAAGACAGGACAGAGACAATACAAAGTGGATTGTGCTGTAGGTACTGAATACCAGGTTCAAGTTATGAGTCAGGATATTGTAGACAGGACGAAGACATGTGCAATATAGCGTTATGTAGATGTGTTCAGTAACTATGTGACGGAGGTGTGCAAATAAGCATATTGTTCCCAGGTCCAGTCTGGGAACAATATACTTATTTGCACACCTCAGGTTACATGTGTCATTGTAGACAGGCTTACAATACATGGTTAAATCTGAGTTGTCAGATGCCCTGCCCAAAAATAGTCCAAGTGCTGGCCTAGTAATGACACGTCCTATTCATCTATTTACTATTTAATATCTCGTCACATCTCTAATTTACACTTCTCAGTCCCACTTGCCGATTGTCAACAATTCCAGTCGTTCCCCCCATGTCTTCCTTTACTCCGTTCCGTAACCCTGCCTTCCTCCTCTTCCCTCTCCCACCATGCCCATCACATAGTCATCCCAGAACATTTAGAGAAACCCTCCAAACTTGTTTGTTTGCCTTTCTGTCATTTGCCAAAACCCCCAACCGCCGAGCCCCTGACACGATGTTTTACAGTTGGCCCTTCAAAGAACTTGTGGACCTTCAAAATGAAGTTGGCTGTCAGCGTTTTCCCGCACATCAGCAGCCACAGAGAATGTGATTTACCAAGCAGGGTGTGTTCCTCCGCTTGCTAATGCGATGGTTTTGACAGTGTTGTGGTTAAGTTGTCTGAGCTTGGTTCTGGGGAGGTTCAGCTACCATAATTTAGAGCTAAGCATGACTAAACATTACATTTCACTTTAGATTAGCTTAGAACAATACAGCCGCTTTCAGAGAATCAGATTATAGATTGATAGATCACATGTGGGCTTTTATGTGGTGAGAAAATATAGTTTTCTCCAAAATATTCACCTTTATACAGATCAGATGCAGACTAACGGAGTAATGCCGTTCCTTCTGTACCTGTACTCACTGTTGTAGCTATGCTCAAGAACCTTCGTCACATAAATAGTAGATGAAACTGAGTGGCACTGACTGACACTCGCTCACGGTAACCTGACTGTAGACCAGCAACAATGAAATAGGGCTTGGAGATATTTTTTATCTCCATATGAATTATTAAATAACTTACTTAACCTCGGTTCTTTTTCTTTGTATTATCAGTATTCAGCGTGTACAGATAGTATGTCTGCTATGTGATTATTGTACCTCATTGGTTATTTAAGATTTTGTATTTTTTATGCACTTTTTGCCGAGCAGAGAGCGGCGTATTAAGAAAGAAGCTTTGACACAGGTGTGTGTTGTAGAGGAAAGGGATAAAACTGTGGTCCATATGCTCCTGATAAGATCTCAGTGTGGTTATACTAAAGGCAGAAACACTTTTATAGCTTTACGAGAAAGATTTGAAATAACTGTAAAGTGTTAAATCATTGCCAGAAGCGTATGTCTTCATTCATTTGTCTTAGTCTTAACAGCTTACCCAGTTCAGCTGGTTAAGCTAAACTGGTGCCTGTCCCAACTGTCACAGGGCAAAAGGCAAGGTAGAGCTGAGACACGTCGCGAGTTGTGAGTCTATCAATCACCTGCGACCAATTTGAAATCAACATTTAACCCAACAAGCAGGTCTTTGAGTTGTGGGAGAAAGCCTGAGAGATCCCACACAGGCAGGAGACATAAAACACCACAGTGGGTGTGGAATTGAACACAGGACTTCATTGCTTTGAAGCCACAGTGCTAATCACTGCAGCGCTGTTACACCAACAAACACCTTCATGTCGTAGAACATCTTTAACTCTTCACTAACACAAATCTGATCTTTCGATCCACATAAACTCGGTACAGAAGCCCAGCTCACCATCCCAGTGTGGCCAGTAAACAAGGGCTCACTTTCCCAACTCAGATCTGGTAATATCTCTATGCCATGGAGAAGACACGCCTACATCATCGGCTCTGAGACTGTAACAAACGGTTTTAGTGCAGCAGTGGATTTGTGACACATTTGGGATCATTTCCCTTTTTTTCCAGAGGAAGCAGAATTAAACTTTCATGTTTTTGTAATATCATCATTCCCTCTTTGTTCCCTAAATACTTCCTGACAGCAAGTCTCAGGAGGTCAGCGCCAGTCCCCGTATCATGTCCACTGCCTTACAACTGCTCACCCACTCCACTGGCCCTGCCATGCTGCCCCCTGTCCTCTAAGTGCCCTCACTCCATAGAGAAGTCCCCAACAGCAGCACCATAAGTGTTGTCAGCGAACACCATGAGCTTCATAATAACAGCGCTGCACTGTAGCAGCGACACAAGACACCATCGTGATTTACTTTTTTTAACTGACTCCTGCTTGTTTATCTGGAGAACATATCCGCAGGAGATACGATGTGAAAAAGTGTTTGTCAATTTCTTCTGTTTTTGTTTTTTTCCATCTTTGTCAAAGTTAAATTATAAAGCAAATGTTAATGTCAGACAAAGATAACCAGAACGAAAAAAAGCTAAACCTAAGAAAAATCATAAATGATTAACTATTTATTTTATTTTCACTGGCTACATCCAGGTTTTATATCCACTATTCACAAATAGAGAAATCTTCCCGTGAGTAACCAGCTTAATAGAAAAGACAAATTTCAGGCACTGTTAAGAACATATAATGTGTTTATATTGTGTTAAATAGGCAACAGGAAGGATGTGTGAATGTCACAGAAGATTAAATAATTTACAAAAACTAGGAGGCTGGAGAATTCTTAAAAATACAACGCCTCATCATTCCATGTACTCTAAATCTGCAAGTGTAGTAAAATATATTATTTCATAACCAGCATGATGGTTATTATAGCCAACCCTCACCCTGTCCCCTAAAGCTGCCATCATTGGAGGAAATATTAGACTTTAACAAATAGTATAGTTTTGATCTAGAAGTATTAAAATCATGTATTAGTGATTTGCAAATATCAAAAATAATAACAAATAATTAATGCTTTTGAATTCACCACTTTATATCTGAAAAGTTCTGCTCTGTGCTACACAGTGATTCAAAACATAGCATGCACTGAAAAGTAAGTAAAATACAGTTTTGCAGTGTTTGTTAAAGGATTAAATCCACTAATCTGGCAGAAACTACATAGACGTGTAGCAGCAGACTTGTATAATGAGTATCTCAAGCTGCTCAGCTCCATATGATCCCATTAGAATTTAAAGTCTGTGTTTTTTCTCTCTGTAACACCATTTCCCTTCTTGCTAATTGCACTCGCAGCCATTGCGGCACTTCCTCCTCTAGCCTGTGATCTAAAGCACTCCGTTCTTCCCATGACCACAACACATTTCCATACAGTCACGCTACAGGTCAACAAGCTTGGACAAACATCATTTCCCACTCAAGAGGTGTTCTTTCCAAGCTGCCGCCAAACCGCTACCACCCCAGGGTGTCAGTAAGCCATTAAAAGCCAGTCTCCTAAAACAGTTTCTTAGCTCACCCAGCTTGCTTCTTCTCTCAGGCCATATTAAATAAATAAAGCCAGCGGCACTCTCCGAGTCTGGGCGAGAGAGATGTGGGGCAGCAGCGAGACGGAGTGAGAGGGTCACTCTTATATGTTGCTAAAACGCTCCAAATGTAATTCAGCCTCAGGTCAGAACTTTAAAAGTGTTGCAGTGCGTTCTCCCGAGTTTGTATGTTGGCACCAAATGTGTCTGAGTGTGTAAAAGGGGACAGTTTTTAAAAGGTTTGGAGGAGTGAAGGTCAGGTGATGGAGAAAGCATTAACAGAAAACCTCTCTGCTCCCTCTCCCTCCTGCTCTTCCTCTCTGCTGCCCATGAAAGTTTGATGTTGGAATTAGGTTGTTGACTCATCTCGCACCTCTGTGCTCATAGTATTGACAGGCTGCCAGCGGACTGCTGGGCGGGCTGAGATAGCCACTGAGTGTCTATTCCCTCCCTCACTGTCTCACTTCCTCTCTTTTTTTCACTCTCCTTTTGCTTCGGCATCAGCCAACAGCATCAGAAGTGTTTTAACAGAGCTTTAATGGTCCCAGCCCCAAACCTCACCTCCAGCACACACTCACTCTCCCTCGCTCTGAAACACTCGTGCGCACACACACACACACCATGAGTTGGAAATAGCTTGCTGGTAGAGAAAAAGTGTTGAACAGAAAAGAGAGAGAGCTCGTTGTGCTGATGGAGGATGACATGCCCTCCTTTTCTCACCCCCAGCTCTCCTAGCTTCCATCTTCCATATTTCTGCACACTGGCTCACGTGACCAGACTGCCTTGATTTATTGTTTGATTTACTTTTTGTTTCTCCGGCTCTTTAAAGTGGTTCATCTAATGTAGCTGAGGACACTCTGTGTACCTTTTATTTTATGTGGCTACACGCTATATTGGATACACGGACTTTAACATACCGTGAATTACCGAAGAAATAAACGTGGAGATTTTTTCCATTTGTTTTGTTTCGCTGTTCCATTTGCTAAACTGTTCAGCCGTCATCTCAACTGGCTTAAAGATGTATGAAATGCTATTTTTTTCTTTTGCATATTTTACCCTCATTTGTTTGTTAATATATAAGTAATCTAAGACAAGTTTTCCACTTTCTGAGCTGGTTTAAGGCTACAGACATTTCTTGGACGGGATTCATTGGGTCGACATTCATCCTGTTGCTCTTTAGGTTCACATGTCTGCAGAGACTTACTGTATTAATGATGTGCAGTTGTTCACAACAAGTGACACAAAATGATTCGTGGCGAGTTTAAACGTAGTCAGCCTGGTGTTCACAGAAGTATGTGGGAGATGAACGTGTAGCCACAGATCAGCATTTACATCCTGTCACACAGTTCGTTAACATTACCTTAATCCCTTTTGGACTTTAGCTCTGCTGGAGCCACCGGAAGCTTTATTCATCTGTACATTCAGCTCTGGACCCTTTGGTTAAACCTAAAGACGAGTTGTTTTTAAATCTTTTTATGTAAGATTGTATCTGTGTATGTGGTCAGACTTACATTCATGTCATATGTATCGTCTGCGGTTAACGAATCTTTAAACTCAGTCTGGTGTAGAGATGCACTCCGGGGCGATCGTGGCTCAAGAGTTGGGAGTTCGCCTTGTAATCGGAAGGTTGCCGGTTCGAGCCCCGGCTCAGGCAGTCTCGGTCGTTGTGTCCTTGGGCAAGACACTTCACCCGGTGCCTGCTGGTGGTGGTCAGAGGGCCCGGTGGCGCCAGTGTCCGGCAGCCTCGCCTCTGTCAGTGCGCCCCAGGGTGGCTGTGGCTACAATGTAGCTGCCATCACCAGTGTGTGGATGTGTGGATGACTGGATGTAGTGTAAAGCGCTTTGGGGTCCTAGAAAAGCGCTATATAAATACAGGCCATTTACCATTTATTAGTTTGTTTTTCAGCTGGTATTATTCTGTGTACCTTCACACCTTCTACATAGTCTCTGTGATTGATTCTTATTCTTCATTAAACAAGTCAAATAAGCCCATCATGGTCTTGGTTTCCTTCACCTCTGATCTGATGGATAAGACATAGTTTGGTTCATATAATTATTCCTGGAGAAAACTTTTTTTTTTGCAGTAACAGTAATATAATACTTGTAGTATAAACTAGGAGGATTTTCCTCTCCGGTGTGAGGCATACTTGAGCGGAAACTCCAGAACCACTGTTCTTTTTGAATGTTTTGCCATAAAAATAGTCACATTTAGTGCGGCCACAGTTTGTCATCTTTTGACGAGGTCTCATCCTGACTCATTCTTTCCTTTTGTCTGTTTTCCCCTCTGTTGTTCACAGTCTCTTACCTCCCCGTCTCCTTTACTACGGCCCCTCCACCCTTAACCCCCAACCCTTTCCTTCAGCTTCGAGTGTGTGTGTGTTGAAGGGCTTAGCCGTGATGAGACCCGTGCTAGGCCCAGCCAGAGGCAACGCTCATTAGCAGAATTTAGCCACACAGACGCTGAATGGGACGGCTTGTTGACATACACAATGGGATCAACCCCCTCACACTTGCACAACACACACATAACCAAATCGTGGCTCCAGCCTGACGCGTCATGCCCCCCTCTCTTACCCTCCTCAAGCTTGTGTGGATGTGTGCTAGAGCCACCCATCCAGAGAGCTCATCTGATGCCCTCTTTCCCTCACCTTATGCTGTCTCACTCAAAGTTACATATCTCATACATTCTGAATATACGTTTATATTCTGACTACATGCAGCAACAAATGCACATTAGCCACATTTTAGAGCACAATGCATCTATTGTGTGTTTGTGGCAACAACAACGGCCCCTCACAGATTTTAGTACCTACATCGTAAAGGGTTAGAGCATCCTCTAACTACTTACATCCCCACCCCTGATTTCATCAACACACACACACATAGTAATAGAATAAGCAATCCTAATACACAGTAAACTGACCAGTTAGTGCTAATAGGTTCTTTCACTTTGGCCTGGTTTAGTTGTCACATGGCAGTAGGACAAGGCTCCGTCTTATGGTCTCATCCACCCTGCCGGATGGGACATATCAGCTCCAATTTGGCCCATCGCCGCCTTTAAGAAAATTCATCAGGCCCTCGTTAGGAATGAAAGCACTCAGTGTACCAGGAGCCGAGGCAGATGGGAGATTAGTTCAGGCTCCCACGGACAGGGAATATAGAAGGAGGGGTTCTGTGTTTGTGTGAGCCGAGATGGAGAAAATGAGGGAACATAAGACTCTTAAGTTTTTGTGTGTGTGCGTCTTTCTAAAGAGTCTGTGTTCTTGTGTGTTGAAGGTAGACGGTATATTCCTCTAAAGGCAAAAGAAACCACGAGAGAACAAATTTCAGATATTTCAGAATAAGAAGAGAGTAAGATGCTGCACTCGGTCATTTTTAGCCAAATGCTGTAGCCTCCACATTTCTTCACACAGCTGACCCCTGTGACTGCCTGCCACTGCTTTAGATCGTCACACAACTGCACGCGTTGCATTGTGGGAAACATCTGCAATGGGATGCAGCCATTTTTAATCAGTTCATCTTTGAATTACAGCCACATAATCCTAAAGTCAATCATTCCACCTTCTATTAGTAAACCATTTTTAATTGCAACATTTTATTTTTTTAGGGGGGGTGTCTGCTTTTGGTTGTGTTCTCAGGAGATAAGGTACCTTATTCTGTCGTTAGAGGGCACAATGGCTTGTTGCTAAGGTGGCACGTTCCACAGCTACTGCTGTTATAGGATTTAAATTTGGTGCCTTTGTGATTTGTAACTCACAGAGACCAGTCTTGAACCTCATCTAACGATTTTGTTGGACTCTAAAAAGTGCAAATACAGTTTGCACTATGAAACATCCAAGTGACAACCTGTTGGTTTCCTCTCAGTTGAACTGAAAATCTCTTGTCAGTTTTGTTGTCTAGAGTTGAAAGTTTTAGTCCAGTTTCCTGTACCAGTTGTATTTTTATCAGCTTTAAAACAATCTGAAATATATAAAAATATATAAAAAAGTTTGTTTTTGTTTTGTTTTTTTCTAGTTTAGTAGTTTCATAGCTGAGTTAAAATACTTATGAGTCCTCGTGGCTTAAACTAATGCGAAACAAAAACTCTGCAACATTAATTTTGAGTTTAGAGACCCAGTGGAAATATAAGTAAATGATTATTAGAGCATTTGTTTGTTTGTTTTGAACCTCTGTCACAATGTCCAAAAATACCTCTCTCACTCACAGGTGTGTCAAGGATCTCAATACTCAGCATAGTTACCCAACATTAGATTGTGTTTATACGTCATATTTTTGTTTCTCCAAAGTCTGAATTTATCATTCATTGAAACTGGATTACAAAAACTATCTTGGAGATATTTATAGTTTTAGGTTTTAAGGTTTTTTCTTTCTATTTAAAAAAAAACCCAGAAAAAAAGTACAAAAAAGAAAATCCCCATCTTTGTAAAACACAAGACCAAAGTATAAAAAACCCGTTCTGCCAGTGACAAGCTTGGTGCACAGGAACACTATGTAATCAGGGCCTCTGGCACACCACAGTAGCCTTTTTTCACTTTGACCACAGATGTTATTTTTGCTCTCTGAGTTTTGATCACCACTGTTTCTTATTTCACTAGGCTCAGTTACTTCTGTAACCTTTGTGTGCACTCATTGGTGTGGAATGTCAGTAAACAAATATAGAGCAAAGCTGCAGAAAGTTGACATTGTGAGGCAATGTCTTCATTATGTATACATGTGCTTAGCTTTGAGTAAAAAACAGTGTTAACAGAGAACTAAACTGACTGTATCAGATGCCTGATGTGTGAGAGAGCCATGTTAACTAGATACAATAATGGTAATGTGAGGTCATCGTATTAATGGAAAGAAGTGCATCTTATGTTGAATAAGATGGCGGAAGCAGCATAATTACTTCCATTTCTATGAAGCTGTACACCACACGCTGCTGATAGCTTACAGTAAATGAAAACATTGGCAGTGTGTCATGATTAATAATCTTACTCACCAGTTTCATTAAATGTTTTTGTCAGACTTTGTGGCTTTTGTGGATTCAAGGCAGTGCACAGAAGGTGTGTTCTACCCTGCTCCCATCCTATCCTTTGTTTTCCTTGTGTTTTCTTTGCTGAAAATAAATGTTACAATGAGCTTTTTATGGTTCAAATTGGTTACTTGACACTGTGATAGTGTGCTGCTGAATCATAAACTGCATGTTGGGGCTGATATCCATATGTACCTTCCTCCGACTTACTGCTGCCATCATTCCTCTGCAGGTACACAGATTATAGTACTTGTGGAAGCATGTAGCTTTATCTTTGTTTGGAGTTGATTAGCCTCGCTATGATCTGACAGATACTAGCCTGAAAGTTTAAGAGCAGGATATACATTGATCAACCATATCACCAGGCTGGCCGTATCTGCTTTTATATAGGTTGACCAGTCAAGGAATAGATAAGAGTCTTCCAGAGATGGTGTTATTGGGACAGCAGTGGATCCTTTGGATCCATGGAGCGTCTATAAATCGGGCTTGTTTCAGTGCATTCTGTGGACGCCCTGTGGGTAGAACTGTGGTGGAGTAGTTAATAGGGGGAAGGTTTTGTGAATCTCCTGGTAAGCTGGATCTATTCAGTTTGTGGTTTGTTCTCTCGAAGTCCATGTGATTTTCCTCCACATACTCTGGCTTTCTTTCACAGCTCAAACATGCATGTAAGGTTAACTGGTGTTTCTAAATTGGCTGTGGATGCGAGGTAAAACGCAAGTACTGTATGAATCCATGGATAACTATGGCTTGGAGTCTAAAGTTATTTGAGTAGTCAGTAGAACTAGAAAGGTTCATTTGTACTTCCGTTTTCAGATGAAGACTAGACCAAAACCTTGGCTTTGCTCTCATTTCTATTAGAGAGCAAATGGTGCGCATTTGTAGTGCAATTTTTGTTGGTTATGACACGTCCATTCATCTGTACTGTTTATCTGTTCTCTGAAGACAAGCGATGTGATAGAAGGGTTTTGAACCGCACATAATAACATACTAAACATGGTGTCAGATTGCACTCTCAATAATAATGCGCCTTTCAAATGAAACGAAATAACAGTTTGTGAATCTTGTTAGAGTTTTTTCCGTAAAAAGGACGTGTGTACTCGTCGGTGTACTCGATTGTGTAGACGCTGATCCCTCACTGAGTGGAATGTCATTAGACGTGTGCCCCAGTGTTATCTTTACTCGGTGCCACACACAACAGTGATACTGCCTCCTCTTTCTTTCTCCCTCTCTCCTCTATCTATCACATTCCTCCCTTTGATCAATGCCATGGGCACATGTGGTTGGAGCCAGTGTGTTTGGATGTGTGTTTGCGAGTGTGCGACTGAGATTATAGCTGTTATCATACTGTGTGTTTGTGCGGCAAGTTTGTGTGTGTACATACGAGATTGTGGTGCTTTGATCTCCCATGCAGTGTTGTCTTTGAACTAAAGAACTGTGTATGACAGAGGCTGGTGTCAAAGCAGCGAGGGCCTTTAGCTGATAAGGCAGAACTCCCTGAAGCCACGTTGAGCTCAGTAAAGCTGAAGCTCTACAGTGGCAGAAGTCTAACTGGCCAAACAATCATTTTTAAGTGAGATAATCTTGCATCCTAATTTAACTGGACTATTTTTTAAACTAATGTTTACTCAGTTAAGGTGGTAAATACAATTTGAAACTGTGTAGATGAAAGGAAGGAATATGTAGTGTACTTAAGATCTAACAGAATGATACAGTAACTAGCTCATTTAAGAACTAGTTGCATTCAGCAGAGCTCAGATATGGACAGCAAAGTAAAGAGAAAAATGAATGGATGTGGTGCTAAATATAGTTTGTTGGCCTGGTTTAGTTTCACCTTTGATGGTAGGGTAACATTTTTGACACTTCGCTCATAAATAGTTCCATAAACTTCTGCCAGGACACTGTCGCCACCACCTTTCTAAGATGCTAGAAGAAGATTGCTGTAGCGACTAAATGAGTCTTTAGGCTTTAGTCTTTAGGACGCATACCAAAAAGCACGGTCCCCACTTGGCCACAACCCCTAAGGCAGCTCGTCACTAAGAGTGGATGTGGATTTAGATTCAGGAGTAGGTGACATAAAGCTGTATGCCAGGAGTGAACGAGACGTCAACTTACAGAGTTATCTAACCGAGATCTACAGCAAGAACACTGGAATGTTATAAGGATTTGATAAGCGTGGCCAAATTGTTGCAAAAACAGGGAAGGTGATCCAGACTGAAGATGTGGAGTTATGGCAGGGTGTATGGATCAGGAGCTGGAATAATGTTCTGGCCATAGGTGGAGACAGATGCCACTAATGTCACAACTCCTCACAAAACACGGAGGTCTCCACCTGAAGTCCAGCGCCCTGAGGCTCTATGGGTGTCAGTTTGTAAGTATCAGAGCTACAATCCAGGATGAAACACTGAGCATCTGACTTATGCCAGGAAGATTGCCCCTGAAGAGGAGCTGCTCCAAGAGTACCTCAGGGTGCAGAAGACAGAATGTGATGCAGAACTGGAAGAGGAACTATCACAGTTAGCCAAGCCCTTCTTGGAATGTACCATCCACGGCTAGAGTAAGAAATGTGAGAACAGAGAAGTTAAAGGAACAGCTGGAGGAGATGTGGAAAGTAAAGTCCAAAGTAGTCCTAGTTTTAATAGGAGCTTTGGGAGCTGTAACCGTAATGCTGGAAGTGTGGCTCCAGCAGATTCCAGGTATAACATCAGAGATTGCTGTCCAGAAGAGTGTAGTCCTAGACCCGCAAACTCTCAGGCCTCTGTGTGTGTTCCTCAAGCTCGGGCCTTCTACCAAACCACCTCATCCTGGGGGTGAGAGGGAGATTTTTATTTGTTTGTCTGTGTATATGTATTAAAGTTTATACAATGAAAAAAGGAGCAAGAAGGTTCCACTGAAAAATAACAGAAGCCCATGCCTATGGCCATTGCTCCTAGCCTTCCAGTATTTCCATGGGCCATTCCCATAAGACATGAATGTCACCTTTCCCCCCCTTGTTTGAAGTGTTGGCTATGCATGGGAGCACCTTCACTACTAGCGGACCCTGTCTTCTTGACCCCCCTGCATGCTTCTCATTTTGGGCATCAGGCATCTCAGCTGTAATCCTGACCTCCCTCCTCAGGATTTTATGAGGCAGCCATTAACTCCCTGCTGGCCCTCCACAGCCTGCTAGCCAGATTTACAGCACCAAAGAAGTCAGGTGTGTGTGTGTGTGTGTGTGTGTGTGTATGTGTGTGTGTGTGTGTGTGTGTGTGTGTGTGTGTGTGTGTGTGTGTAAAAGCTCAGGCTGTGTTGGTGATCACAAGGGCCACCCTGACAAGCCCAGTGGGTGCCAGTAGGCAAAGGTGTGTGTATGTTGCCTGGCCCTCGCTTACCCTGCGACTGCGATCCTCCATTAATCTGCAGCATTACTGCTAGTGAGCTAATGGATCCTGGTCACAGCATTAGCAATGAGGGAGCGTAAAGTCCAAGGTTGTGCGGAGGAAAAAGCAGGATGAGAGGCTTCAAGGAAGCATTTGGATGCAATGAGAAGGTAGCAAGTGAGTGATCATCTTAAACAAAGCTTCTAAGCAAAAATGCTTTGATGCCAATATTTGCTTTTACCTAAATAAATTGAAGTATAACTCTGGAGTGTGAATCAGTGGCTAAGATGAATTTCTTCTCTTGTCCACAGGCTTAAAGCCTACACAATAGGCTAAGGCTCCAAGATTAAAAAGGCATCCAACGATGCTACATGGGCATTTGCATAGGTTTCCACTTTCCATTTTCCATACTGTAAGTCCATTTTGGTGCTTAGCAGTGCCAGCAGCCCTGTGTTGGACGACCTTGGCGAGTAGGTCTGGGACAAGTCTTACTGGCATGTGTTTCATTTTTGCTCAGTTTCAGCAACATATGTTGCAAAGAAGAGAAATTGCCCCATAGTAGACCACACCAAAATGCACCTTTCCACAACAAATGTTTTCACGTAACATAGCAGGAAAAATGGATTGCTAACATTAAAACACATACATTTCATTGAGGCCAGTGTGTCCTAGTATTCTGCATCCCGTCTTACAGCTTTGTGCAGTGGTTAATATAATCAGGCAATCTCTGAAAAAATCAGAATCTCCTCATACAGTTAAAATGTCTGATGTGCAAAAAGGTGTATGAGAGCTTGGTTAGGAAAGTAAAGATGTGCCAAACCCTTCTGTATTAGTTAAATGAGGTGTCATGTTCCTTACTGCTATGGGTCTTTTATAATTTCCTGAACAGATGAGTACAAGTAGACTTTGATTCTATATTTCATTGCCATTTAAGTAATAAAATCCATGTTTAGTGAAAGGTGAGTGTAACTTGATGGAGCTCAGAATGTATGGTGATTTCAAAAACTCAACAAAACACAAGGGAAGAATAACAAACTATGTCAAACTCTATTATTTTTCTGCTGCAGAAAACAGCAGTGGCTGACCTTTTTCCCCTCTAAATCTACTGTGGCATTCTAAGACTGAGGTGTTCATTATGTGTCACAAGCTCTTTGAGAGCTGGAGCCCTACACTCCTAGACCAGAGTGCTACTTAATGTCTTCAGGCAGAGAGCTAACACCTAGGCACTTAGGTCTATAGCATCTCCCCCTGCTCCTTTCTCACCCTTTATGCAAGTAGCATCACACTGGGGGAAAAAAGTGAGATCACAGTCTCAGAGGTGTTGCTGGACCTGTCCACAGGCTTGGAGTGTGTGCATTTTTGTGCCCATGTATTGATTTTCAGACATGTAGATACAGCTTCATTTTCCCTGTTGTCCTGTTTTGGTAGCTTTAGGTATCTAGAAGTTTAACAGTGAAACGGTGCCAAAATGCCTTTTGCAAAACATCCTGTATATTCTAAATCAGAACTCAGGTTCTGCTTTAGAATATAACTTATATATATAATATAATATAATATAATATAATATAATATAATATAATATAATATAATATAATATAATATAATATAATATAAACTTATTTATTAACAATTGCAAAATGCAGTTTACTTCTAATTGTGGTGATATTTAATGTGAAAAAATGGTGTGTCTTATTTTATTGCACTGGGTATGGTAACAGTTACTGCTGCAGGGAGGAGGCATCATGGAGCGCATGCTAGAAGAGCGAGACATTTCTCACTCACGTCAATTTATTTGGAAACCCAGACAAAGATGTGATCAAAGTGTATAGATCACCAAGACACCTAATTCTAAATTTGATCAATGAATGCAGAGATGGCCTGGAACCTTCAACCAAAAAGAGCTACGCAATAGCAGACAACAAAACTTTCATCAGGTTTTTTTCAACATACGTTTGTTTCTGTGGTAAGAATTTCATAGCATGGATTTTTTTTTATCCTTGTTCCAGGTCCTGATGTCACTGATAAGAAAAATCCCAAAAATATAAAGATTCACCTCTGCTGGAATGTTCACAGTCGTCATAATTTCCCGTTCAAGTCTAAAGCATACATTTAAAAGAGCATAATGGCATCTTGGAGCATGCACTGAGACTATATGTACATTATTTGCATTGTGTAGAACTCACTCACCACCCCAGAGAATAAGTACCTTTTACTCCTCTTACCTTGAAACATGAACAACTGCTGGGCATGCTTCCCCCACATTACCTCCACCAGTCTGTTTAGCCTTGTTGTGTGCAATTTTTAATTTTGTAAATCACCTTAGATTGTGCAGCTGTTTTTTTTTTTTGTTTGTTTGTTTGTTTTTTCATTTTTACAGTGGAGCACCCTTTCCCACCCACTGGATTCATGCTTTCTAAAATAAACTCCCAAATAGCTCCCCTATGGACCTGATGAATCCTCTTGATTTTGGGGGATATCATTAAATGTGTAGCACTGGTCTAATATGACCTCTAGTTTGTGTGCATATCTTTTTCTTTTCGTTGTCTGTCAGCCTTTTGGTTTGTTGTTTTGGAATCAGTTAAGTCCACAACCGAGTCGTATTGTTTGGCTCTCCACTATTAACCAACAGGTTAATAAAAACACAGGCTAGGACCTCAGGATAATCTTTTACAGTTTGAAATTTGACCTACAAATAAATGCAGTGGTCAAAAGCAGTTTCTTCCACCTCAGAATGATTTCCAGTTTATAAACTTTTTTAAAGCCTTCTGATCAGTAAAGGGTTATACACGCCTTTGTTGCATCTAAACTGGGCAACTGTAATGCACTGTATCCTGGAGTTAGGCAATCATCTCTCGCCCGTTTACAATTAGTCCAAAATGCTACAGTCTGATTACTGACTGGGACAAAAAAGAGAGAGAGAGATCACATTACTCCAGTGTTAGCTGCCTCGCACTGGCTTCCTGTATATTACAGAGTCCAGTTAAAAGTGGCGCTGTTTCTGTTTAAAGACTTAAATGGTCTGCATATTTGGGAGATATGATGCATCCGTATATTCCCTAAAGATCATTAAGGTCTACTTCTCAATCACGCCTGATCATTCAAAGCATGCATCAACAGGAACTCATGCTTTTGCTATTGTTGCACCAAAACTTTGAGGATTTGGAAGCTGAAGGAATGCCTTTGCTGTGATTAGAGGATTGTTTGCTGTTAGGTTACTGCTGTTGTGAATGCATGTAGCATCAATTTTTTAAGAACCTGTTTGTTTTATTTTAGTCTAAAGAACTTTGGTTTGAAATGTTTTAAAGTAAATGTTTTTACCTTGTACTTATTTGCTTACTTACTTACTAAACGTACATTGTTATTTATTAGTCAAATAACAAACAGAATTCACACCCAAAATGTAACCAGCACATTGGAGTTTTCTGAAAAGTGAGATATTGATAAAGCATAACATTCAACCACTAAAATATGTTTTTTTTCCAATAATGCAAGTGAATGAAAGTAAAGGTAAGATGTCATTACAAGCTCCTGAATGTACACGTCCTTACAGTGAAAAACAAACTTACCTTTACAATATTATTTCCAGAAAGGTTCAGAATCTGAAACCTGCATCGACGACTTGTGTGCATATTTTTTTTTACCCTTTCCCCTGAAATACAGGGCATAATTTATATTTACACATAATCATGTACAGCCATGCCTATGTTGATCTTGTAAACAAAATTCTCTTCAACTAAATCATTACGATGTTACATTTTGCTTCTAACTGGCCTGAGGGATCTTTAGCATTGTGTGAAAATGAAACCAGTTCTTTTGCTGTTTTAAAGCAGCAGTTCTGGATTCACAGAACTTGGACAAAGATGCTAATCTTTACAGAAGTGTTTTCCCTCATTGGCAATCAAGTGAAAACCTTGTGGCCTTTAGTGCCTCTTAGCAGAGCTGAGTTCTGCCAAGAAGTGGTGTGTGATGTGGAAACACTCTTGGACCACCAGCTTTAATCAGACTGATGATGGTTAAAGACACAGAGCCTTCTCTGAGCAAAGCAGCGTCTGTGTGTGTGTGTGTGTGTGTGTGTGTGTGTGTGTGTGTGTGTGTGTGTCAGAGAGACTGGCTCACTGACTGGCTGGCTGGCTCCATGTGTCTGTATGTAAGGGGGCTGATGGCCCAGACAGCTTTGATCCCAAGGCCTTGTCATGTTTATGGCAGTGTTGAGAAGGGTAAGCCAGGGCAAAGAAACAGGTCACAAAGTATCAAGGCAATGCGTCCGTGTCTGTGTGATAGTGTATGTGTGTGCGTGCATCCTTGGTTGTCTTTACTGCCTCTTGTACTTGTTTCTGCTCACACACAAGTTTATCAATCACAATAATTTCAGAGCTCTTCAAAAGGTCTTAAAATCTTTAACATTTTATTTGAACTTAAAAATATCCATCTAAGCTAAGTTATAAAAACTTCCTGCGGAACAGTTGGTTATTTCTAATTCATAAATATTTGCAGTGAATTGAGAACAATGATTGAAACCCCCCACATTTTCTTTATTTCCCACACAGCTTGTAATACATTAGCAAGCCAATTAACAGCTAACTTCTCTATGGTTCACTCATCTTTTCTGGCCTATAGAAATATGGACAGTGACGACAGTCCAAACTTTATTGAAGGTCAACACAAAAAGAAGAAACAAACTTTACACTGTGATACAGGCTCTTAAAAACAGAGGATATTGTGGTCACTGTTGAAAATTGTTTGTAAAGTCAGATGATCACAGAAGTGGAATGAATTAAAAATATTGAATAATTTGAAATTCGATGACAGTTACCAAATTTACCTTTACTCAGTTTTGTGAGGGATCAAAAAATTGCAATTCAGATGATTCCTATGAGAGATTAAAAAAACATTCAGTGACCAGTTTATCCTGCCCAAGATTACTGGGGATCGAGGGAGAGGTCATGGTTAAAGTGCCTTAGCACATAGGGCCCAGGTGGGTGCAGTCAGAAGAAGCAACATAGGCCCTCCTGTGGGCTCCTGGCAGTCTGATCCTCGAATGTTCAGGCTTGCTACTGGGACATGGAACAACAGGTCTCTAGTAGGGAAGGAGCCTGAGCTAGTGCATGAGGTCGAACAGCACCAGCTAGATAAAGTCAGCACGTAGCTTGGGCTCTGGAACGAGTCCCATGGAGAGGTCCTGGATTCTGTTCCACTGAGAGGCAGTAGGCAGTGGTGGATACTCTGGCATTCCCTCATCTTGCTGACTGTATGTTGAGGTTTTTCCTGGTTGATGTGAGGATTGCTGCTCTGTGCCTTTGGGTCAGGAAACAGGTCCTGACTGTTGTTTGCGTTTATGTGCTGAACAACTCTTTAGAGTACCCTGCAAATGACTCATTGTCCTGCTACTGGCAGATTTGAGACCTCACATGAGCAACAGCAGTGAAACCTAGAGGAGTGTCCTGTCCTGTCATCTGAACCTGAGTGCTGTTATGTTATTGGACTTGCTAACCACAGTTTGTCCAAAACGAACACCATGTTCAAACATAAAGATGTCCATAAATGTGAGTAGCACCAGGACACCCTAAGTTGCAGGTTGATTGTTCCCGCTCCACCACAACCACCCACACATGCAGGGCCTTGGAGTAGGGGTGTGTCACCAGGGTGCAGAGGAGGCTACCCCCCCCCCCCCGTCCCCTTCTGGCTGCCTCTGCCTCAATTTTATCCCACAACTTAGACATTCACATTACTCACACTCTCATTACACATACATATAGGATCTTGGGGGTGGGCACGATACACGGAATCCAAAGTACCATCAGGGTGTACACCCCACCCCTGGCGTCGTTGCCCACCTCTCAATGTTAAATACACGTAGACATTGAGGGCTAGCAGGAGGGACTATGCGCTTACCTGCTGCTCTCTGGCAGGTAGCTCCATGCCCTCCTGGGTTTTAAATGCACCTTAGAACACACATGCATCAACACTACAATGAGCGGGTGGAGGGAGGTTTGGAGTCTTCTCTCACCCCCGTTCTCTGCGACCTGCTGGAGCGGGGGGGCTAGGAGGAGGAGTTGGCCGTCCGACTGCGGTCTGGAGTGTGGGGCCTCCCTGCTGCTGCGGAGTCGGGGTGGTCTGCCTCCCCCCACCACATGGAAAAGGGTAACACCACCTGGGTCTGGGTGCAGTTCCCCCCTCCAGGGGCAAGGGTACCTAGACCCGGTTTGTAGAGTACGCTTGGGGAGTGTGATCGTGTGTACAGCGTCTCTTTATGTCTGTCTCCACGTTGGTTGAGTGTGGAGTAAGTGCATATGAGAGCATGAGGGTGGGAATGGATGTTTGTGTCTGTGTGTGCCTGTATGTCTGTGTCTATATGTCAGGTTGGGTATCAGACGCCACCTCTCTGGGGACATCTCAGGCCCTCCAAGGTTTGGAGGCCTATCTCCACCCACCACCACTTCCCCTGCCAGTGGCGGACCCCCTCAGACATCGGTGCATTGGTGGTTCTTTGTGTCCGGGGATGGGCGTCCAGGTACACACCGGCTCACTCCTTGGCGGCCGCTTATCGGGGCCTGGAGCCTGGGGCTCGCTCGGGCCACTTCGGAGGTGGGGTGCCCCCGGCCTCTCGGCCTGGGGCTCGGTCACTCAGGCACGGCTGGCTGCCGGCGGAGCTCACGGGCGCGTCACTGCAACTCCCCCTGGCTTCTGCTCCACGGCTGCTGAGTGAGCCCTCATCTGGGACTCTCCTCAGCTCTTTCTGGGACAGTGGTGCGGCTGCCCCTCTGTTGGTCTTCCT
Organism: Rhamphochromis longiceps; assembly: GCF_057381845.1. Taxonomy (NCBI): domain Eukaryota; kingdom Metazoa; phylum Chordata; class Actinopteri; order Cichliformes; family Cichlidae; genus Rhamphochromis; species Rhamphochromis longiceps. Next base: position 3,160,382 of record NC_140570.1, on the reverse strand, counting down.
TGGTCTCTTGTGTTCTGGGGGCCTCTGGATGTCTGGAGTTTTGATCTCCTCCATACCTGCTTCATGCCCTGGAGGACGGGGCTGTGGCCCCCCCACACCCTCTAGCAGATCATTACATGAAGGAACCTTTTAAAAAAAACAAAAAAACAAGCGCGTCCATGCTCACAGGTGTGCACACGGGTGATCACACCCACAAACTACACCCTTTTTGGCTCCTACCTCAAAGCACACTGTGTTCTGTTGATCTTATGTGCTGCACAATAATGTTTAACATTTAGTATTTACTGTCATATTCCCATATATCATTGTGATGTTGTTTATTCTATTACTCTTGTTCTCTTCTGCTTGCTTTCTTTTTTCTTTCTCAGCAGGTGATCCAGGTGATCGATATATGCATTTTTTTTCTCTGCCCGTTCTGTTGGTTTTTGTTTTTTGCCCTTCTCCCCCGTCCCTCTTCCCAGCTGTTGTTCTTTCCCTCTTTCTTTCTCCCCTTCTTTCCCCCAGTCAAGTCTGTCCCGTATTCAGTAAGTGAAAATAAAATAAACAATAAAAGGTGAATCAAATGGACCATTATGGCAAGGCTGGGATGGTCAATTTGGTAAAGTAAATCCGTTGGGCATCTTTGTTTGCCTTTAGACAACAATTCTGATGCAAAAGAGCCAAACGGGACAGGCAAAAAAAAAGAAAAAAAAGTTGCAGGTTGATTTTGTAGTCATATTGTCAGATCTGCAGTTGAATGCTCTGGACACTTGGGTGAGGTGACGAGCTAAGCTGTGATAGTGATGGTCCGCTTGGAGCATCTGGCAGAGGCCCCAATCGGATCTTCAGTTGCTATCTCCAGCAAAACTTCAACAATATTCCAAGGAAAGCTGGGGCTATCAAGTCCAAATGGAACATTTTCCTGCATTTCGATTGTTGGAGTGTTTGCATGAGGCTGCAGTTGCAAGGGATTTGGTCCTGTCATGGTGGTAATCCCCAAACCAGCTGGTAGACGCCAGAGGTGAAGCAGATTGCAACTGAAGCAAAGACTGTGGTGTTGGAGTTTGGTGAAGCCATAGAACAAGACCTTGGTTCCTATTTTTTAGAAGAGGGACTGGGGGTGTTCTCCAGTTATAGGGGGAATAGTCTATTCAGCCTCCCTGGAAGGTCTATGCAAGGGTAAGGAGAGGAAAGTCCATCCATTAAGAAAATCCTTAGATTCAGGAGGAGCAGTACATTGTTTTCATTCTGATCATTTAATGCTGGACCAGCTCTTTATCCCTTCGAGTATAATTGAATGTGCATGGGAGTAGAGCAGGGCGATATGGCCAAAAATATTTATCACGATATATATTTGAAAATTTGCGATAACGATATAACCGACGATATAATTGATGCGAGACAAAATACAACTCCACAACATTACTAGCGCAAAAAGACAACCTTCCATTTATTTTCACTTAAACAAGAAGCTGGTTTTTATGTACATTAAAGCTTTATAAAAATGTAACAGTGCAAATGCAAATTCCTTGCTGAAAGTTTAACCAAAAGGCATTTCCAGTAGAAATGGGCTGACATATCCTGAGCATAACCATGTATAATATCCACTGAAGTTAAAAAGAGGTGCTTTGCAACATTAAACTGCAGTGTGCAGTACGCATTTTTCGGACCATAAGGTGCACGGGATTATAAGGCACATTAAGCGAAACAAAGCAGTCAGATAAATCAAACTTTATTAAACTCATTCTTCTTGCTTCCTCCACTTCTGTACCATTGATTCATTAATGTTGAATTCTCTGGCAGCTGCTCTATTCCCATGTTGTTGCAGTATATTAATGACTAACCTCGTATTGTGGATGGATTATCTCAGTTGTTCTCCTGACTGAAGTTTGGTCCGTTTACAGCATCCTGCCATGCGATTGCATTTGTCTCTAACCATGAAGAACCTTCACGTTAACTTTTATAAGTGGAAAAGTGTTAGTGTTCGTCCTCCAGCTTCACTGTTTATGTTATGCTAACATAGCTGTGTCGCTAGCGATCACGTAGCACATCATTATATACCAGCTAGCCCAACTTCAGTAACCCTACAAACGTCACTGCTGTTTAGTTTCCTGTCTTCATTTATGTTGGAAGTGATAGCAGAGCTGTACGTTTGATTTTTTTCAGAAATCTCTCAGTCAGAACATGCTATATCATGCTTAGGTAACTAGCGAAACTAGCGAGCTAACTTCCGCTAGCTTCCTGCTAACTTCTAACTCCATTAAATGTAATAACTTTTGTTTTCATGGATGCCTGGAAGTTAAACTTTATAGTTACACCTGGTAAAGCAGCAATGCTGATCGTTTTATTAAAGATGAAAGAATTTAGACAGTTTTTAACTCTAAGTGATGCTGCAGTGTTGTTTGACCTGAAGTATACGGAGTTTAGGACCCAGATTACTCCCAGATTTAAGAGCATCTTAGTCCGACAAATACGACAATAACGACGGCCGCTTGCATGTTCTGCAAAAAAATGTGCTTTGTTGTGTATCTGACGGACAAACACCAAACCAGTTCCACATCACGGAAGTTGCACCATTTTTACAAACCAATTCTGGTTCATCTGTTTCACTCAACAATCGGCCATGTGCGTATGAAAACAAAGGCACTGCGCATGCGCGTTTTACTCCCATTCTATCGCGATATTTCATTTTCCTATCGTTGCCTAACATTATACCGGTATTACCGTGAACGGTATAATATGGCCCAGCCCTACATGGGAGTTTGTACAACCAGTCTACTTTTCTTTTGTGGACTTGAAAGGCATTCAAACGCATTCCTTGGAGTATCCTGTAGGATGTGCTTTGGGTTTTTGACCCATTGCTAAAAGGCTATTACTAGCAAAAAGTTGGACTATTTGATTTTACTTAGCACAAAAATTCTGTTATTTTTTTTTTTTTTTTACATTTTTATGGACTTTGTAGAAGGAGCCAAGTGGCAAAAAGTGGCAAAAAGCTTTGTCTTTGAGGCCTCAGAATCTTGTCTCTGCTTTTTGTGGAGTTTGTCCTACTGTTGGCTTTATCTGCTTTGTTCGGGGACCATGGATTTTAGAAAGGTGCCAAGAAATAAGATGTATTATTATTATTATTATCACACAGCGGCTTACCGCTCACACTGCAGTTCAGAGTGGGATGTGAATTGGCAGAATGAGAATTAGAACTTCCAAGTCTGAGACCAAGGTTCTCGGTCAGAAATGGTACCCACTCTGGGTCAGAGGTGGGTTGTTATGTAGTGCATGTTTCTCTGGGTCTTGCTCACTGGTGAAAGAATGAGATTGCAGATACAAGCACCAGAAATGAGCTTTCTCTGAACGGTAGCTTACAGGGTGAGAATTTCAGTCATTCAGGAGAAACTCAAGAGCTTACTCTTACACATCAAAAGGCACCAGGTGAGGTAGCTTGGACATCTGACTAGCATGCTTCTAGGTTTCCTCCTGGGCAAGGTGCTTCGTGAATGTCCAACTTACAGAAGACTCTGAGTAGGCCAAGGTGTTTACTTGTCTGCGTAGGCTATTGCCCCCACGCCCCCGCCCTGCATAAGCAAAGAATGGATGGATGAACTTATTTATGTTGTGTGCATCTGTAGGACCATGAGGGTGTGACAGGGAAGCTCTGATTAGTAATTTGGATTACTAGATAGCTTAAATATTATTATGTATGCTTTATAAGAATGAGGAGTTTCATGTTTGTGTCAATATATTTAAAAGTTTGTTGAGCAGGCTGTATTCGATTTCCTTTTTTGTTTTCATTGAAACACTTCCTTAATGAAGTTATCCCCTCCTTCCACAATGTGATACAATGCCAGCTAACAGTTTTAGTGAAGAAGCTTTACCGCTGTGTTGGTGACAGAGGTTAGCTCCTTGTCATCAAACAAAGAGTAAGTATTCCACTTTCTAACACTTCCAACTCTAAGCAGAAAAATTGCCATAACTTTGTTACATGATTGAGGAATGTGAGTACGAGAGTGTGCATAATTTCTATGTTTGTGACTGTGTTTAAAGTTCCTTTTGTCCTACATTTGTGCATATGTGTGTCTAGTTAAGGGCAAGCAGCCCCACATGGCGTTGAAGCCTCCTTCTTGAATTCCTGGTAAAGATCCTTATTTGGGACCCTCTTCACATGTGTGTATAAGTGTGTATGTGAGTTTTCACTCTGAGTGAACCGACTAAAGTTGCCCTTTAGCCCGGGGCAGTCTCTCTTCTTCTCACTCTTGAGTGGCCACACACTAAGAGGCCAGATCCATTTTGAACAGCAGAAAGAAAGGCAAGGACAAAAGTGAATACACAGTTCTTCTTTTCCTTTCTCTTCGATGTTGTAAAAGGTGGGATAGAAATGAATGATTTTTGAACATTTTACATTATGTAATTTGAATCATTTCCCAAATGCAAAACACTTTTAGGTCCTATGTCAGTGTTTTGTTGTTAATTCTATTGGTTGATGATTGCCTATAAACCTCTTTGCCAGAGAACACATGTTGGAAGTGGTTTTTCCATTTCCATTATTCAATTTTGCTTTTCGCTCTCAAACGTCATTAAAACAGAGAGAATCACCTCTTCCTGTTTTGTGCTACGAAGTAGCAGGGCTGACTTTTCAGACTGATCGTTTAGCCGGCATGCTGTATGGTTACTAAATTGGTTGTTGTGCACATCACATATGATGTAACCACAGCCCATTACCATATATGCTGGTGTTTTTAGGCATAACAGAGTCATTGCAATCCTCTGCTGAACAAATGGTGTTACCACTCTCAATAAACCTCTGCACAGAAGAAGTCAAAACAGGAAGCAAAGCAATCATGGAACTTTTCTGAAAGTTTCATCTTTTCAAGCTACTGCAGCATCACCCTCTCTGGGCTACTGTACTGATATATATTTGAAATGGTGGTAAAGATCACAGTTGTAACTCGTGTCTTCAACATGGCAACAGTGTGCACAACAGGTAAGAAAACTCGAGAGGTGCACCAACGACACCAAAGCGTCACATGTGCCAGAAGTTGCAATATAATATTTTTGGAAGAAAAACTTCCCTAACATCAAAGGAGAGCCTGCATAGTACGTGTTGCCATCCTAACCTCACACATGCGTGTTTGGAAGTTAAGTTTGACACAATAGTCCACTAATGCGTCAAATGTAGGTTGATTTGTGCTGCATCGTGCAATGGTCTGAGTATTCAGTAATCACTCTTTAGTAAGTTCGGGTTAGTTAATTTTAAATTTTGAACTTCGAAATTAAGTGTTGATTTTAGTTGGTGTTTGAAATGATTCAGTTTAAGGGATGGCGGCTTGCTGGTAATTGAAGTGAATTGTAATATTTTGCTATATATTTGTATTAAAAATCTCCTAAAGGTATAAAAAACACATTGGTATTACAGCCAAATGGTCATACTGTAGGTGTTAGAGTAACCTCATAGGTCACTCAACAACTAGGCGTGGGCCTCAACTTGATTTAAATAGGTAACACATATTACCATATGTGTTTCAGTACTTAAAATAGGGCATCCACTAATGTATCCATAAATATGCTGATTTAAGAAGGACGTGTGTTTTTGTGTGCATGTCTCTGAAGGCAGTGTTCAGCACTGCTGTCATGTGATGACTTCGTGTCATCAGGCCAGAGGCTCTAATGTCCAGCTTGTCTCCATCTGCCACTTACAAACACACACAAATGCAAGCACACACACACTTTGTGTGCCATTGTCAGCTGACTTTGTTGACATGTGAATGCATTTTGGCAGTGAAGTAGCCTCTGAGTCAGTGGCATAAAGTACTAAAGTGGAAATTTATGGGTATGTGTCAGCCTGCATGTGTTAAAAAAGTTTATTTATAAGCCTAAATAAAATGCTTTTGCCTGTGGTTAATATGCGCATGTTGTGACAGTGTTCTTGGTAGCGTGGCGCTATGGTGCTAGATGATAAAACGAGGAAGAAGAGACTCCCTCACTCTGTCTTTCTTCAATTGGTTGGATAGTCTGGAAATGAAATGTGATCCTCAGAGTGAAACATCAAACAGCTAGCAGCTGCTGGGCTGTCAGGTCACCGACCGGTCAGAGGATGGACCACGGCCTCCTGTGTCTGTGTCTTTGTGTGCATTTGTGGCTGCATGCACGAGTGGTTTTCAGTCTATCTCTTATGATGGTCTTTCCATATTTCATGTGTTCTTTTATAGATGTAGCTTGGGTCTTTTTTGAGTAGCTACGTGTAAAATCCACCTCTGAGTGGCACACTGACATCACCACCATTATCGCGTAGCATATGTTTCCTATGTGACAGAGATTAGCTCGTAGTCTGGCAGCAGTGGTAGAGGAAGATGAAGGATGTTAGGGTATCTGGATGATGGTCTGGATGATGAGGAGAGGCACTAAAATGCTGTTGAGAGGTGGGGGTTGGCTGAGGCTGGAGTTGGTATATTAGGGGCATCTGTCTTGTCTTTGGCATGTGGAATGGGTCGGTAACCATATAGGCAGATGAGCTGAGTGGCTGGCGTAGCCCAGCCAGAGCAGATGGTTGGAGGGGTCACAGTGGGGTCATTCCTGTGTTATCCATGCCACATGTACGTGACATTCTGACAGGAAAAACAAATCTATAGGTGTTCATCTCCCCAAGGCACCGGACTGAACTAGCAAGAGGACTTTTTCCCTCACTAAGCAACAACCTGAAGTCTTTTTGAGAAACCTAGAGTCATTTTTCTGTAGCAGCATTATGCATCAGTGTGAATATTTGTAGCTTTTGTGAAACATGTTGGAAAACTCGCATATTGGATGCAACATGTCTGGCAAATACACACATATCTATCTAGTATACAGCATTTCAGGGTAGTAAATGAAAGTGGCCTGGTTTGCTTTGACAACTAAGAATATTAACATTCTGGAAATATTGTGGGTACACTTCAAAACAACATTAATTGTAGGTCTGTAATGGGAAATGAACTCAAGCCTCCTACATGACGATCCACCACTGTAACCTCCACGCCCTTAAACCTAAATTAGACTTTCCACATGACATAGATTTGCGCATCTATCCAGCCAAGGGTCTGGACGCACATCTTTGCTGCCCAGAATTTATTATCATGTGGACTATATGCACTGAACCTAGCCAGTGGGTACAAGCCAGTGTCCCGAGTTGAGATACTGGATTGTGTCAAGAAGGGCATCTGGAAAATCTTTGCCAAGTCAAACATATGGATCACCAAGAATGAGATTTCTGTATTGGCTCAGTTGGGCCTGGGTTAACAACAAGTGCCCCCAGTTCTGTTTGCCAACAGGGAGGCAGTGGAAAATGTGGAAAACATCTCATCTCCATCACCAGGAGTGTGGTGGTGAAAGTACCTGGATGAGTGGAGAGCAGAGATGGGCAGTAATCTGTAATCTGATTCCTTTTTTTAGTAACGAGTAAAGTAAGGGATTACTATTGCAAAAACGGTAATTAGATTACCGTTACTTTCCCGTAGGAACGCTGCGTTACTGCGTTACTAAAACCGTGATTTTTTTGCGAGAATGTCTCACAACAGTGACGTAAGCGAGTGCGACGTTCGTGGCAACAGCTGTGTGCAGATCAACAATGGATCACATATCGAGTGCAGAGAGAGTATGAGCGTGCAGCGTTTAAAGCGTGGAAGTACTGACCTTACTTTGAGTTTGATTCCATAAAAAGTGACAAAAACATTAGTGTCCGCTGTGCGTGGGAAGAAAACTTCTTTTTACAGTGAAAAACCCCTAAACTTCCGAGCAAGCACCGAGTAGCTACGACGTAATGGGAAACTCACAGAGAAACTCGCGGATTCTTCCACTGACTGCGGCACACCTGCACCAGGGTAAACCTCCGCCTACCCCACTCCTGCTTTACAGGTGAAAATAGAGCAACAGGACCGCTGAGTCTTTGACTTTATTTTCTGCTGTGTTTTACTTGCATCTATTTGAAAGACTGAGTGTAAACACAAAAACTATTTTATTTTATGTGCTGGAATGTGCAGAAAATAGGTTTAAATGTTAAACTAATTTCTTCCAGTCAGAGAATGTTGCAGATAATTAAATGTTTGCTTGATGCATAAAGTTAAAAAATCAAAACTGATAAAACAAGTTAAAAAAACAGAGACTTTTCCACGATGGATTATGCAGAAAAAGTAGAATTGGGCTGAAAGATCTATCACTTTATCACCTATTCAGGTTGTAAATCATGTTTTTAAAAAGTAACTAAGTAATTAATTACTTTGGAAAATAAGTAATCAGTAAAGTAACAGGATTACTTTTGGGGGGAAGTAATCAGTAATTAGTTACTGATTACTTTTTTCAAGTAACTTGACCAACACTGGTGGAGAGTAGTGGTCTGGAGGTGAAGCGTTTTGGACAGGATTATGAGTTTGAAGCTGGAAATTGAAGCGGTGATGTAGAATGCTGAGGAGAGAGGAATTCAGTGCAAAACCATTGGAGACATTGGTGATTGGTGCAGATGCTTTAATGGGCGTGTAGTTGAAGGAAACAGAGGTAATGAGGAGGAGTTGGCTACGTATGGTGTTAAGGAGAGAAACGAGAGAAGTTCAGGAGTAAATTGGATAAAGTGCATCGTGTAGCACTGACACTGTGTTCTCGTGTGACTCCTAAGCTTTCCTGCCGGCCCTTTTGTTAGCACCTCCTGCTAAGCTAGCACCACTCTTCATTAACCCTGCTGTGATAGCATGGTTAGCAGAGGCTATAGCCTGTAGGGTAGATGGTAAGTTTAGCAGGTCTCCTGTCTGGCTTTCAATTGCCAACCTTTGCCTCTTTGAAGCTACTTTTACCTTAAGTGACATGACAGATTGTACCAGAGATCAGACAATCTCCCATTTCGCTCAGCTGTGAGATAACTCATAGAGGCTGTACATGTATAGTTGCATCGGTATATGTCCACCTCCCCCATTATAATCAGGATTAAAATCTTGGCAGCCTTTCATTTATTTTGTCCTTTTTGTTGTCTATTTCTGTGGGTAATCTGTTGCCCTTGGAAATAATCTGCCCCACAGTCACAGATAAAACGAGAAAAAAAATCACACAGGAGGGAGAAAAACGAGGCTGAAACTGAATATGAAAACAGCTGGAGTAGGCAACCGTGCGGCGACCTTGGAAAGTGGGTCTGTGTAAAGCATTACAAAAGCCCTGGGAGACACTCAACCAATACATAAAGGACACTGTCTGCTCATCTTCTCTCCTCCTTTTCCTTTTCCTTCCTCTCTATCCCTTTCTCCAGACTACTCTCTTTTATGTCCCTCCCGAGGTTATTCTCTTCTACACGTCTGCTGTCTGTTTCTTCATTCACTCTTTTGTTACTTTTTTTTCACCATTCCATTTCAGATGACCCAACCTAGTTTTTCACTGAAACCCAATGTTGATGCTAAAGGCTGAAAAAACCATTAAATCGTGGTGAGCAGGTGAAAATTCTGTAGATTAAAATTTATTTTAACTCTTTTGTGTAACCGACGTAATCTACCATATCAAAAAAAGGGACAACATTTGGATTGTTTTTGTTTTGTTTGTTTCTTTTTAAGTTTCAAGTATTAAAACATTCTCAGTGTAAGATTGGATGCTGCAAGAAGTCTATCTCTTAAATTTGGCAAAATGTGCACCAGGAGCAAAACTGGCTTTCATCGTGGACAGGCTAGACACAGGGCTAACAAAGACAACCATCAACGCTTACATTCACACCTATGGCTAATTTAAAATTACCAGTTAACCTAAATGTCTTTGGATTATGGGAGGAAGATGAAATACCCAGAGAGAATCCACACGGGCACAGGGACAGTGGTGAATTCAAACCAAGGGCTTCCTGTCAGGTGACAAGAATAACCACCACTGTGAATTATTAATAAAATTATATTTAATAATACTTGAAGGGAGACTACTTGTAAACAATTACTTAACTATATGAAAGTTGCAGAATTATGAAGTAAATTAAAAACAAATAAATAAATAAAAATCAAAGTCTCCATGTCTTTCTTACCGTACCAACTTTATTTATAGAGCCCTTTAACATAAAACCAGGGTTCACAAAGTGCTGTACATATACAAATAGCATAAACGCAATAAAATAAAATAAGATAAAATAAAACAAAAATAAATAACTCAATGAATAAAATAAAAAATAAAATAAAACATGTTTTATTTTATTATTATTATTACTGTGATGGCCAAACCCGTGGCCACACTCTAAAGTCGGTAACTTTTGTATTTTCACTCTTCATTTGAACATAGTAATACACTTTAGTTTCCAATAACTTTATTGATTGGTTTGGATACATTTGTTCTATTTGTAAGCGCGCACATTTAGTTTACTTATGTATTCATACCACTTCATTACTTTGATTTTTGACTAACCTTTGTCTTTTTATTTCTTACCTGCCATCATCCCTGGGAGTTGCTGGACAAAAGATGGTATCCAGGGTTTGAAACCATTAAATACAAAGGAGGATAATTGGACCACACCACCACTTCCTGCTGAAGGGGGGGAATGTGTGTTTTCTTTGCTTTAAAAACAAAGTATTTGTATTTAACTAAATATTTAGGGTTTAATGGGGTTTTTTGATTTTCTTCTTTAGTGTTTAGTTTATTAACAAACTAGATTGTACTGCATCGTTTGTGATTTATGATTGTGTTTTGTTTGTTACCCCTCATGTGTCACAATGGTCTGATCAGCCATTATATATACACCCTTGTATGTCATTTCATGTTTAGGTCAATTATGTATGTTTGGGCAGTCATTTGGTTTGTTAAGGTTGCAGTCTGTGCCTGAGTTCAGTTTTGTTTCTTTGACCTTTTATGAGCTCAACATTTATTAGTCTTGTAAATATAATTTTTGGGGGTTAAATAAATGGAAACTATATTTTTCTAATAATTCCTGGGACGACTCCTGTTTTTCAACTCGGTCCATCACAATTACAAAGGCTTCAGTGAATAAATATGTTTATGAAAACTTTTCGAAGAGCCTAGCGTGCAGGGGCAGACCCTTCCATATCTCCACATTTCTTCTCTCATGCTGTCAGGTATGGCAGTGAGTTAGTAATTTTGTCAGCGGCACTTTAGGGTCACATTCACACTCACCGTGTTAACCATGCACATTCAAAAATGATGCTTACCCAGAGTGTTTAAGTGTGACACTAGGGCCTCAGCATTAGGTGGGAGATAAAGCTAACCTTTTCGCCATCTGCCTCTGTTTTCTGGACTTATCTCTTTCTCCTGTCAGTTTTTCCCTCTCCTGCATCCATCCTCCGATTCCTGCTGGAATGTTTGCTGTTGTTTTTCTGGTCACCATCACAAGAGTAACGATGTTGAATTAAAGTGGCCAAAACTGATTTGAAGTCTCCGAACAAGCAAGTCTGGAGGTGGAACAGCTAAAAAGTGGCCAGTAGTGATCCAGCTGATACAAGGTGAAAAGCTTAAAAAAGCTTACTAATTATTATGATTAGTGACGTCATCTGTTTCGAAATGCCAAAATTAAGCATCATAATTCATTGCACAATTTTCAAAATAGTTGTGAATTCATGTGCTGGACAACAATGCGTGCCTTTTCTTACTGCTCTTGGGGACACAGTCTTCCTCCTGCTCTGCCATGCTTTAGTCACAGAAAATTATCCATTAACAGTTCTGATTTCTGCCCGCTCTTTTTTCTCTGGGCACTTTGTGAAAACAGCTCAGCAGCAGTCGGCCAACTTTGAAGTCGACAGCATTCCTTTCTCAGGCGAGCGCTCAGACTCTAGCAGCCTCCTCAAGAGACACTCTCACCCCCTTAGACAAACTTTAATTAACTTGTGTGTGCAAGTCTGAATCTCCCAGCTTAACCTTTGACACGCTGCTTACCTGCACACTGCCTCTACAAGTGCTCCCCACTTACAAACAAAGACCGCATAAAGACAAGATTAGCTGCTTTGCCGTTGTCTTCTCTGCTCATCTCATTGGAAACATTGTCAGGGCTCTGAGCCCAAAAGGCCATTCAGTTAACCAGAATCCAGCACTTGAGCCTCCAGACTGGAGTCCAAGGGCCAGCTGGTAGTCCACTCGTAGTTAGCAGTGGCTCAGAGATTTTTGGACCTAACCTTGTAAAACCTCTCATGGTGAATAGAAGTGGAATTATCTTGGGTAAATCCCTGGGCTGGAGCTGAGAATTGTGCTTCTGTGTGTGTGTGTGAGCTCTGTCTGGCTCCACCATGACTGCCTGAAAGAGGTTTGGACACTTGGATAATTGCTTGGACCTGACGCTGACCATACACACTTCTCCCCCTCACAAAACCATATCCGTTATATCAGACTTGTGTGAGGTTTTTTTTTTTCTTTGCATGTGTGCATCTGCCTATGTGTGAATATATGTGTGTGTGTGTGTGTGTGTTAGCATGTGTGTTTGTGGTCAGAGAAAACTATAGAGAAGACTCATAAACCCTAGAAAGAAAGTCTCTTTGTGAGCTGTGTGCGTGTGTTTCCAAACTACTCCTGACCTCACTTAGGATCCGCTCAGCTGACCACAGTTTTGAGCGTGTGTGTGTGTGTGTGTGTGTGAGCATGGGGAAGTGGCTTTAGGGGAGGCAGCTTTACAACTGACATTGACAAGTCGTTTGGCACTCCAAACCTTCTAGTCCCACCACTGTCCTTGAAACTAGATCAACACGACAGGATATGTCTGCCTCTGTGTGTGTGTGTCGGATTTTTTCATGTCTCCTGGATCGTTTCCCATTTTTAAACCGCTATTTCACTCTTCATTCTGCTCCACACTCCTTTTTTCTATCGTTGTCCAACCACTTACTTGTGCACTGTACCCAACGCAGTAGCGTTTTCAGAGACGCTGTGCGTGTGTGCGAGAGAGAGAGACGCCGGCCTCATAAAACAAGGCCGGTCTTTTCCAAGCACTTACAGATAATCCCCACAATTAGCCACAAAGGCTGCAAAGCACTTTGATCAGCACAGGGCAATGTGGAACTCCTCACAGATATGCTCTTCTTCCATCGCTATCTATCTCTCCTCCCAGTTGCACTTTAGCAAACTGATATTAGGCACTGCATCTGTTAAGAGGAGGAGGCTCAAACGTCGGAGGCTTCTCTCTTCTTTCTGCTCCTCTTTCTCTGTTTTTTGTATCAGGATGAAACATGGCCCTTTTAATGTCTGGCAGCTTGGGGTTTGTGATTACAGCATGTAAGGCAGCTTGTTTATGGGTTGAGTTACTGTTGAGAGGCAAAGCCAGGCCACACAGATATTCGGCCTTGTTGAGAGGAGTAGAAGGCGAAGAGATGAAAGGAAAAGGGGGCTCGGGAAGAGAGAAAAAGAGGACAGCGATGCGATTGGGATGATAGCAAGCAGAGTGTCTTAGGAAGGCTGTAAAAGAGGGATGTTTTTAACAGCAGGGCTGCTCCATTAAAGTCAAGTTTATCGCTTAAAATTAAGTTAATCTAAAAGTAATTTGCGTTTAATGTAGTAGTGAATGGAGCCTTGAATCCCTGGTGGTTCTGATTTTGTTTACATTATATGATAAGGTCATTTGGTTGGTAGAAGGACTGTTCCCTTTAAAAGGACGACTTTGTTTGAGGTAATACGCTTTTTTCCCTGAGTTATCAAGAGTCGTATAGGAGCACATACTGTGCGCTCTCTGGGTTTTTTAAATGTGTTTAGTGCTGTGTTATGGTCTGTATGGAGAGAGAGGCCTGTATTTGTTGCTACACTGATTACTCATCAAACATCTGCTCAGATGTGTGTTCTCGGTCCTGCAAAGTAGGGCTGGGCCATATCATGCCGTTCACAGTGATACCTGTATAATGTTGGGCGATGATAAGAAAATTAAATATGGCGATAGAATATGGGTGAAACGCGCATGCGCAGTGCCTTTGTTTTCATACGCACACGTCGGAAAAAGCATGGCGGCGATGGAGAATGAGAAGGGCGAAAGCGGCTCGGTGAATGAAACGGATGAACCAGAATGAAACGGATGAACGGAGGGTACTCCGGAACAAACCAGAACTGGTTTGTAAAAATGCTGCAACTTCACTGGTGTGGAGCTGGTTTAGCTTTCGTCCGTCAGATACACAACAAAGCACTATTTTTGGTAGTGCATGCTAGCGGGCCGTCGTTATTACTGTTATTATCGAACCGATTTTCTGTGCTACACGGCGCTCAAAAATCTGTCAAAAAATGTGTTCGTGCGACTTTGCTAAGCTACGAAGCTGCACCGCTTGATGGATTGTCGGAGCATTACGGCTATCGTAGGCGGAGCCTCGCGGAGTGATATGTACTGTGCTTCAACATAATATTACTTCATTGTGTGTGTATGATCTCTTTTTATGTTTTGTGCATATTATACATGGTTATGCTGAGGATATGTCGGCCAGTTTCCACTGGAAATGCTTTTTGGTTAAACTGTCAGCGAGGAATTTGCATTTGCACTGTTACATTTTTATATAACTTTAATGCACATAAAAAGCAGCTGCTTGTTTAAGTGAAAACACATTGATGTTTTTTTTGCACTAATAAAGTTGTGGAGTTGTAAAGTATTTTTTCTCGCCTCACTTATATCGTCAGTTATATCGTTATCGCAGATTTTCAAATATATATCGTGATAAATATTTTGGCCATATTGCCCTGCTCTACTGCAAAGGCCTGTAAAGGTGTTCTGTGGCATCTGACATGAAGATGATGGCAGCAGATGCAGTTGTTGTTGTTGCTGCTGTCGATCAGGCTTCTTTCTGCATATTCACTAAGAACCTGCTCATAGCTGGCAGGTCATCAACATTCCTGGGATCATACCAACAATCTCACCAGTCAATGAACTTTAGTGACATTTTATAGGCTCTTGCCACCTTACAGTTTCCCACACGTACATTGTATTGATTGATGTGTCCTGATGGGGCCTGTTTTTCAAACCCGAACTGGATAAGCAGAAGCTTTCGCTTCTTGTTTTCCCGTGAGTTATTGGTTATGTTGCTGGTACACAGAATGTCCAATTAACACTTCCAAAGACACACAGGAACACACAAGCATGCTCGCACACACCCCACCCCAGAATACACACTTAGATACACTTGTTCACTGGAATGCGCAAACTTCACATCCCACTCAGACGCACACACATTTTCAGGAAAGCAGATTAACTCATACACACATGCAGCCAGCCTTACCAGGGAATATGATGACTCAGTGATGACCCCGCAACATATCTCTCCTCTTTCACACTCCTCTTGTCTGTTTCTCAGCCCTCTTCCCTGGCCGTTCACATAACCCTCCCGGACTCTAGAGGGGGAAGGAAAGGGGGATGAAAGAGGAGGAGGGGAAGTAGATGGGTGGGGAGGGATGAGAAATTAGAAGGAGGGGGTATGATAGGGCAAACAGTGTGTATGCGTGAGTGTGCAGAAATAGCTCAGGGTAAACACAAGCTAGTATGGGAACTTAATCATCTTAGCACTGTGCCACTGTAGAAAGCCCAAAGACCTCTCAGCTGCACATCCCATGCTGCTCTGTGTTTGGTCCAAAACATCTTACCAAGCTGGCATCACCAGTGGTTTAGGTTCTGCCTTTCTAAATGAATGTGTCATTATTAAAAGGTTTTTGGGGACAACACCAGCTAGAGTTAATTTAAGGTTTAACCAACTCTGTTTATACATTTGGAACTTACAACTCTAAAACGGGTGTTATAATCTGTCCACTTGTATGCGAGGGTTGGCTCTGGTCCGAGTGATGTACATTTAATAATGACAGTGAGAGTTTCTGTGCAAGAATCTGTCCTCAAGAGATGACGTTACAATGCAGGAACTATGCCTATTAAATACAGGTCGACTAAGTGCTCTGTAGGTGATCTACATGCAATGCTCCAATTCATAAACAAAGATGTAGCCATTTAATTTCAATAATTGCAATCATTTGTAACTGGGACGTGAGTAAAGTAAAACTGCAAACCCATTAACTCACTTTGGTTTCCCAGTATGAGATTGGGATTATCCCCTTCTTCAATCATTTAAGTTCTTCTCTGATTTACTAGTTTTACTGAGGACTGTGAAAACGTTGTGAGGCTTCTCTATAGTTTTCTGTAACTATAAATGGCTTGAATCTGAAAAACCTGTGCGCACCGAGCTTCGATCCACCTGCACTGATTACATAATGATTCTGATGTTGCCTCCTCATATTCCAAATAAGTGAATGCTGCAGGCAGCAACATCACAGTCACAACATAAGACGTGCTGTGTTGCAATCTCTAGTAAACCCAGTGTAATTCCTTTAAACACCCCTCTCCCAACAATTTGCATTCTAAGTAAGAATTCTCCAAAAAATGGACCGTTGGTAAATCTGGCCTTTTGTACCATAGTGTTAATCTAATTAAACAGCAACTCTATAAGGATGCTGGAGAATGAAGGTTGTACTATTTACCAGAATATTCCATACTTTCAGTTTCAATTTGGTCAACTCGGCAAATTCTGATGGCATCACAGGAAAACATGCTGTGACTCATGTATGGATGCATTACATTCAAATGCAGTGGGTATTATGAAGCCTCATTTTCCAGGTGCCAGGTTAATGTTATAAAGGGTCATAATTTAGCGACATCACAATCTTTTAGGTGCTTTAACTAACCAGACAACAAACTTAATAAGATGTAAGAAACCAAACACCCAAACGGAATGGGACATGAGACGGCAGTGAACTGGTGGACAAACTTGTGATTTATTGTGCCAGACTTTGTTTTGCTCTCCAACTGGGCTGTTTGGACTGGTGGCTAGTTACAGCTGCGCTACATCAGGCAGCAGCACCAGTGAACATTTCGTGCGTTCAAGTGTTATACCAGCAGTTTCTGATTATAAAAAAACAATATCACAATGCACAATTCAAAGCGCACGAGATAAGCTGTGGATATTGAATGTGTTATGTTTCTAAATATACAGTTGTGCCATATATACAACTGCAATTTGATACAACTGCATACCCATCTTATAGCAGCACGCAGCAGACTAGGACAGACACGCACAGACTGTGATATGAACACGCAGAATATTCACCATGTCAATCTTTGTTGTTTTTAGCTCATTCGGCTACACAGACCTTAGTCAACAAGTTTATTAACACGAAGAACCAAACAGACCAGCTCCTCCTTTTATTCAGCGCAGTATGAAGACCCACACTGTTGACTTCGGATCATAATTCATAAAAAAGCATTACCCTGAGGTTTGCTTTGACAAACTTCAAAGTGTGTGTGTATCCATGTCTGTGCTAATTTGTGTCATCTAATAGAACACTGTCCCTCATGCTTCACTATGCAGTGTTGCTAATTCCAGTAAGACAGACCATAATTAGGCTAATGCTTTAGATGATGTGACTACTGTACATCAGACGACTAAGAGGGTGACAGACAGTGACGGGAGACATGGATAGAGTACCACAGCCCTGGGAAAGGACAGATAAGGGAAGCAAGTGGCCGAACTCTGGGTCATTTGGCAAGGAAAGAGAGTCAGAGCTAGCTGGGCATAGCCTTGGGAAAAAGTGAGAATCCCCCGGAGGAAGGCAGCGTTGACCCAGCAGGGAGAGACTTATGGAGCCTGAGCAGGAGAGTTGCGAGTGCTGCTGGGAACTGAGTCCCCAATGTCCTGCCAGGATACTGCCTTCTCCCCCGACCCCTCTGGACACACACACACATATGCACTGTAGCCCTCATCCTGCTTCAGGTCACGGGTTTCTGGGCAGCTTCCCACCGATTAGGTTCCCTTCCTCTCCTCCCTCCATCAGAGAGCCAATAGAAGTGACAGACTGGGACAGATGGATGTTAAAATTAGTTGTGGCTGAACTCTGGCTGTCACTCTCCATCCCACATCTCTTCTTGAGAAATACTGGTGCACTGTCGGCAAGGCCATAATCACAGTCCACGGTGTGTGGCAACAACAATTCTGGAAACCTTTTTCTTTTTCATAGTTTGCTTCCTTTTGCTGGTGAATAGATCCAAAATGAAAAGCACAAACAACATATTATTCTGCCCTGGGCCTCCAGCGTCAGTGTTTCTAGTTACAGGTTGTAGAGGTCCACATCCATATGTTGCAATATCTGCGTCACGTTTTGTATCCATATCGGTCTATTCTGATTCTTCTTTGATCAGATCAAAGCCAATTGTACATACTGTCTGCATGAATATTTTTGTAAATGGTCAGCGTAGTATGGTGCACAGCTTCACAGTGGCCCTTTTGATGTTTATACTGGCACTACTTTTCCTACCATTCACCTAAAGAGTGTTGAACTCCTCCTCTTTCATTATTTTAGGAGAAATGCTGTGTTTCTCCAACAAATAGAGCAGAGGTTCATGCTCCTTTTCACATCTGGGATCACAACAGTCTCAGACATCTAATCTTATCTAGAGTGTTTGCACTTGTGAATGGTACGGCCCATATTATCTGTGTGTTTACTGTCCTTGAGTCTGAACTGTGGGTGAACCTTGTCAAATCTGCTTTTATGATGTGGACCATTTTCATTAAAATGGCTCTCCCCCACCTTCACTCGTAATTAAAAGGCAGTGGGAGACTGGTGGTACCACCTCATATACCAGACCAGACAGTACCTGGCCTGGGGGTTACCACAATGTTTACGCTCCTACGCAGTTACCACACAGGCAGGCATTTAAAGTATATGACTTTTTGTAAGGCTGATGCGGATATTTGGGGTTTTTTCATTGGTATAAGATGGTAATATATTTGTAATTTAACAAATGTATTCATTTTTAGAACGTAATAGATTTGTGGTCACTGTTATATCAGAGGATTTCCTCTTAAAAAGAGCCACTTAAAACAGTTAGTCTGCAAGTTTCCTTAAAAAAAAGTATGATGTGCTGTGGCTCCAGTGGTAGCGCAGGTTGCCTACACCTCATAGCCTCGGTGGTTCGAGCCCTGGCTTCCTCTACATGTGCTGAGGTGCTTCAGTGTGTGTGTTACATAGAGAGAAACTGTTTCAAGTCAGTGTGCAGTGACAGCCTGTGCGCCTTCTTTCAGTGACACTAATAAAAAATTAGTCTGTGCAGTTATAGAGCTAACTGTGGTTAGCCAGGTATGACTTAACTGAACGGGTAGTTTTAAGGTGTTCTCCAGTACTAGGCCCTGAAGGAAGAGACACACCAAAGAAGCGATGAGTTCATCTGTAGTGCCAAAATGCTTGCACCAAGGTCCCGTTCATCTGAAATGAAAAATCCGATGAGAAAAAAGAACATTTTAGTTAACTGAGAGGAAAATAAAAAATAAAAAAAGAGATAAGAAACTGAAATTATTTTGTGCACTTACAAAACTTACAAAACAACAAAAACGAATAAAGTAAAAAGATGTAAGAAATGCCCTTTGTTATATCAGTACAGTGAGCTTCGTCAGCACAACCTGTCCTGATTTATTGAGACCTTAAAAATTTGACTCAGCTTCCTCCAAAATGTGTACATGTTGTAATAATCTTCCACTAACAAGCACCTTCCATAATATGATAATGATATTATATAATTTATTATGATGTAAAGACTAAAACAATTAAACGAATGAAAACAAACTGAAACTAGCAGAAACACGTGGGAAACTAAATAGAATTAAACTGAACTGAAACTGAAACCTGTGGTTTGCACATTGTTACATATTTACAACAGAATCTTATATGCAAGGATGACATAAGAAAAGAAACTCTGACAAATGCCTTTCGTGTAACAACAGTTTTTTGATGCTCTGCTATGCTGTCGTACTACAGTCCAAACTAGTACGACAGTGCCTTGAACAGTCAGGAGAACATACCAGAAGAAATGATGTCTTCTGCGGTCTTTGTTGACTGGATTTCTCAGTCACACACATGGAGTTATTTTACTGCTGGAGATGTGAAAAATGGAACACCAAAAAAGGAACAACAATAGCCTGAAGTGTTCTCTTCCCCTCTCATCTTTCCACCCTGATTAAATGTTGTCACAGAAGGAGAAAAGCACATTTTCAGCGCTCACGGTTAAACTTAATGTGCCTGTTTAGCCAAGAGAAAACAGCATGTTTCTAAATGGCCAAATTAGCAGGAAGCCATTGATCATCGTTCTTTAAAATGTGTTTCTATTTCCTAAACTCAGTTGTGAGTAAGACACAATTCAGCGCATTCCAGTAGGTCATACAGGAGTCTTTGTAAGTAGTTTCTCGCTGGAAAAGTGGCAGAGCTTTGCGTGGGTAAGCTATTCATTCTGCTGACAGGTTCCACATGTAAAAATCTTCCCCATCCTTAATGATCATGTGAGTTTGTCGTCCTTGTAAAAACACTGCCAGAAACGTCAGGCTTTGGTGTCAGGACCGTAGCGCTGTAGACTGAGGGCTATGATTGAAAGCAGTAAGTTCACACCCTTGCTTTCTGGGCTGTCAAAAGCCATTATGTGCTGAAGAGTATGGAACAGCTGCAGGAGATAATTGAGACTGTACGACTTTATGGCAATCACAATTAGAATGTCTGAAAGTGTTAAAGTATTTAAGCACAGGTTTGGTTTGCTGCGCGCAGGAAAGAAATCCGGCATGTGTCTGAAATGGGTGCTGTGACTAATACTTCAGGACCAATATGTAAACAAACTAAATGCATGTGTACTTAGTTACAAATGTAGCATAGGCACACATGCTTACTATCTGATCTTACTCAGAGCTTGTGTCACACAAGATTAACTGGATTCCAGGGGAACATTGTTTGCACAGACTGATAAGGAACAAGCTCGCTGTGCTTCATCAGACCATCTGATCACTGAAAGAGGATGTAAAAATGACATCGGGTCAGACTTTGGCTTTCATCAAAACCTTAGCCACTATAACAACAATGTTAGTTTGAACTAAGGGGGTTTAAATGCAACTGTACGTGAATGTGCGCTGATTTCACTGCAGATCAAAGAAACACAGTTTGCGAAATAACAGGGACGTGGCCTTTTCTGTTTGGGTGTCGGATTGAGTCAAAAGACCCCCTGAAAGGTCCATTACATGCTCATGGCGTGCACACAGGTAAAGGGTCTTGCCTTTAGTTGGTGGGGCTTCCTGTCTCTGAGTGTGTGTATTTAGGCAGTTCTGAGTAGATAATGGCCCTGGGAGGCTGAACTGTGGTGGTGTAATGGAGACAGATAACCAGCTTCACTGTAAACACCTGTCCTTGCAGTGTGATTCATGTTATACACACGTGTGGACGCACACACACACACACACACACGCATAAAGGTGTTGGAGTCTGCTTGTTGTGTCTTTCCATTATCTCTTAATGTGTGACTTTTGGTTGTTTCAGAACCAAGTGTACATTCACAGGCACTGTGAATGTTAGTAGCACAGGCGGCTGACTGCCTAGATACAAAACCAAATACCTAGAGTGGGTACTTGACAATAATGTATCGTAAAAGGATCCTCCTTAAGGGCCTAAACACACATGTTTACATGCATTTTTCTCTTTGACCTAATAGGATGTTAGAGCAACCAATCTCCTTTTTTTCAAATATAGTGTGTTCATTGGATTGTCTGTAGGCAGGCCATGGATATATGGGTGTACTGTGGATTTTTGAAAGCATACATGTATTTTGTAATATTTTTACATCATTATTATTTTTGATCAAACCTTAGGTGTATTTCAATACTATTATTACTCACTTATCATTTTAAACACTTTCTGTTGTGTTTATTCTAAAGTAATGTATCATTTTGTATAAAATCCCGTCTTTAATGGACCACGTATCTCTAAAAAACTACATTTAATCATCTTAGAAACACCGGCCTACAACTTTAAAATGCATCACAGCTGAAGTCAAAGCCTTGAGCACTGGGCGATGTGGCTATCTGCCAAAATATTAATGGAAAATAAAGTGTTATATCAGCAAAACAGTGGATTAAACTTTGTACATTCATTCAAAGTAGTGATTTCTCACATATGCTAATCTGAGCCTGCAATGGTTCATTAAACCAGACGTGGCAGGTGTTCCCGTCTCCATCGTCAAAGCTTTAACGTACGAAACAAGTAATTCAAGTTTCTTACGTTGGCCGAGGTGGTTACTAAGCGAAAGCTCATTTGCTGCGATGATAAATGAGCGATCATCTACTTGCTGATGCTAGCTGTGTTTCCACACAGAGTGCAGATGGTAGCTGAAGTCAGAGCAGTGAAAGCAGACCCAGTGGCAGCCTGCCTAACACGCTAGTTTCCCATCAGTCTGCTGTCAGAGACGAGTCTTTTGCGCATGTGCAAAACGCCAAAAAAAAAAAAACCTGCTGGCCTCTCGGCTTGACAAGATTACAGTAAATGAGCGCTGCTTGCCTTGCTTGCTGTGACAGGATGCCAGTGATTGTAATGAAATTGTTTTCCTTGCAAGGTTTTTTTTGGTTCTGTTGTTTTGATGATATAAAAAAAACCCTAATTTTCCATAAATTGTTTCTTACATTGTTTTAAAATAATTTCTCGATGTAGAACTTTTCTATTCTGACATCATGCAGACATTTAGATGCCTTTCATTTCTGTGTCTGGTATTCATTTGGTTAAGCAATGGGCACATGTGGTTTGGTTGCATGCACTACTGTGCAACTGAGACACTCATGCCTGGTTCTATGCACATGACTTTCCGTGTGTGTGTGTGTGTGTGTGTGTGTGTGTGTGTGTGTGTGTGTGTGTGTGTGTGTGTGTGTGTGTGTGTGTGGACGCCAGGCTGTCTCCAATGGAGGAGGCCCAGTGTGTCAGTGCGGAGGTGGAAGGGGAGAGCTGGGCTAGTCTCTATAAATCAGGCCAGATTACAGAGGCAGAGAGGCCTGCAACTCCCCTCCACTACCCAGCCTTCTCTGCTTTATGTCAGCCGACACACACACCACTACTGTATGGTTTAATAGACGCTGTTCTAGCACCAGATACCTTGGTAGACAGACGTCGTCTTAGGCCTCGCACTATGCTTTTCTATTGTAGATGACTGTGTTGTTAACACTCTCTGTAGGGTTGTGCTTGATATGGTGTTCCCATGCAGCACAGCTATATTTAAGTTTGAGATAAGAGGCAGTGGTAATTGTTAAGCGTCACAAAATAGTAAGCACCTTTTTTAAGATGTTTATACTGTAGAGATTTTAATAGTCAGAGAAGGAGAAACTTGGCAGAGAAAGTGCACTGACAGTAGCCCACAGAGCCGGCTGAATGCAGCCACAGGACATGTTATGTTTTGATTAGGACTGAAGCCACATTCGCAGACATTCACGACTCGGCGTGATTGGCTATGATGTATTTGTATGTCTTTATTCCTGCTGTGATTAAAGGAAACGTTGCTGACACTGACTTTGGAAAACATGCCGATCACCGAGGCAAGTTAAAGGACTGAATCGTGGAAACAAAAGAAACACATACTTGCAAATTACTGCATGTAGCGAGCAACAAGTAACTGTGATATATTCTTCATGTAAGCCAGAAGTAACCAGTTTTTCTTAGACACACGTTTATTGCCTGGTGTAAGTCACAATCATACAGAAGAGCTAAAATCTAACATTGTTGCTACAACTTGATTGCAGCATAGAGTTTGGATGTGGCAAGTGAGGATCACTACACAGAAAAATAATTACTTTTGCTGTTAGTGAGCATTATGACAACCACCTACTGGTATAAAAAAAGAAACTAGAATTGGTGTTAGATGACAGACTTGAAGTCTTATCTGGTTCTTGTTGTTTTAGGACTGGTTTTTCTCTTTTTCTTCATTGCTGTTTGGTTAGCTTCGAGGGAGATAACCAGTTTTCTCAGTCTTTCAAAAACAAATCCACGTCCACAGTGTTATCCATGTCATCCAGTGTTATCTCGCAGACCACTGCACATTAAAAATAAAGCTGATAGGGTACGTTGCGTCTTACTTTTTTTTCTGTTATGTTTTGTTTTTATTCTTGTGTGTTCTTGTTCTGTTGCTATCCCAATTTTTTATACAGGACCTTTAAGGGTTTTATAGATTATTATTGCCAAACCTCGGCTCCTCCTAAGAAACTGAAGCTGTATGGGCTCACTACTTTTTTTCCCAGTCCCAGAGCCTCAATGAAAGCCCTGATGGAGCTTTTTACAAGCAGCTCATGCTACCTCCTGACACAAGGAGTATGTAGTTTATTCATCATGGACATCTTTATTCTGCTATAATAATTTGTCTTGCAGCCACTTAGCGGTCACGGCTGTATTTGAAGTTTTTCTAAATCAAGTCTGTCTCGGGATCTTGGCTTTTGATCTTCGGGCAGGGCTTTTAATGTGTCCATTCTTCATCTCTGACACCAAGAGTGATTATTTGTTATGTTTTCAGTAGCCCTATCGTTCGGGCAGCTCGGTTCGCCCGTCTATATAATCCCCTCCAAAACCTTCCGATGTAAAATAATGGTTTTCGTGTTTTTCTTTCCTATTTTTGGGCAAGGAAAGCTTGCAATATGATGTTATGGCCGTCCAGCACTTTCTCTCTGTTCTCTCTCACCATAGTTTGGAATTTAATTGTGTTTTGACAACTCTTTTCCATAGCTGGCCCAATTATAGCCTACAGTTGGGCTGGTAATGATAGTTGTTAATGGGGTGAAAAATGGACGTGCATCTCTGACAGAAACCATAAGCAGATCCTTTGAAAGGAGCCAAGGAAAGCACAAGCAGGAATGACCCAGCAGTGCTCCCGTCCTCGTAAGGCCTTTATATAGCATGGGAGGCTCCTAGCATCTCCTACAAGGCTTTTACTGGCCTCTTATGTGTGTAAGGCAGCTATATGGTCAGTATTAAAACATCAGAGCAGTCAGTAGCAACGTCAGGGCTACTGTACGAGGCCATGGGAATGGCTGACCCATCGCACACACACACACAGACACACTTTTCGAAATGTCGTCAAATTTCTCACGCTTTTTTCTCTTCCTTTCCGCTTGCCACTCCTCCTCCTCCTCCACAGCCTCCTTTTTTTCCCTCATTTCTCTTTTCGCAGGGAAAGTATTGATCGGCCTCTTCCCAAAGTTATTTTTAATCAAAGATAAACAAGGAATCCACATTTCCTTGGGAGACGAGGGGTTGCTTGAAGTGTCCTGCTCTTTCTTACAGTTTTCTTTATGCTCGAGGGAGGTGCCGAACGGGAGAGATGGAGCAAGAAAGTCGAGCGCGCTCGTCACATGAGCGGGGGCGGGTCCGACGGGTGTTTAGAGAATAGCACAAGTGCCACCAAAGAGTGGGAGACGTGGGAAGTCCGGCTTTAGTCTCAGTTAGTTGTAGCACATCCTATTATTATCCCCTGGACTGTGTGACAAAGCTGACCAGAAGAGACCCCAAACACACACACACACACTTAGCTAGACTTCTCCCCTCTCACACAAACACAGGCCAGGCCATTCCCAAGTCTTATTTCTTCTGGACTTATGGGAACACTTAAATTTAGCCCTGGCAGGGAGTGCAGGCATAATAATCAAAGCCCTTGTCACCAGGCTCTCAGTGCTAGGTGGTCTCGCTGCTCCTGAGGGAAGTTCTCACCCAGTGGAAAGCATACTTCCTCCTCGGCACACTGGCACACTTGGGTCCTCTAATTATTGGGGGGGGGGTATGCTAATTATGCTGACTTCAGATATTACTATTTTATTTAGCTCAATAATAGTTTCTAAACAAATGCAATGGCCCTTGTTTACTAATGTGTGCATGTAAGTCTTCTTACCCTGCGTAAAAACAAGAAAATCTGAATGCCACACCACCACTTTTCTATATAAGGAAATACTTTTACCTCCCGGTGGGAGTGGAAATGAATTTGCAAGAAACTAATAAAAGTCAGACTAAAGAAACCGAGACAACTGTGTCCAAAGAAGAAGCCAGAAAAGCCACAGCTTGTTTTTTAAAGAAGACAAAAAGTAGCAAGAATCAAGGTGAAATAGCAGAGATTCTGAATATTGTTTCCCTTGAGACAATCAGTGTGGTGCAATTTTAAAAAAAAATGTCGATATGAAAAAAGACCGACTATGACAAGCAGCGTGTGATCTGTCAGTCTGAGACAAGAAACTCACTGCAGTGAGGAGAAAAGTCCAGATACTCCAACATCTGTGAATTAGACATTAGAGGGTACGTGATGACATCCAGTAATAACGTGTCATTTTGAATCAAATCTATTTTAACATGAGGTGAGATAACGAATACTAGGAAATGTGTAAAGATTCCTCTGAGTTTTTGTGTCAGATTGAAGTTATAAATTCACAAAAATAAAGATAATTTTTTTAGCAAATACTAGGGGTGGGGGGAAAAATCGATACTGTGCAGTGTCGTGATATTTTGTTTGCTAATAATGTATTGATGCAGGGACAGCAGAAATCGATATTTTGTTACAAGAAAGGTTTTTGTGCTCTGACTTCAGAGCATGTTGATCCTTTTTCTGAGCAAGAATCCTGACATTCCTTCACTGTCCAAATGTGTTTAACTTGTTTTTGGCAGCAATAAACATGACAGTTTACTTATTTTAATTTAAGACATGTTTTATTTTAATTAAGTTTAAAACTTTTTTATTTAATGTAAAATTATATTTTGTTTTAATTTACTTTCAAATTCTTCAGTTGCTGAATGGGCTGCATAGTTTTCATATTGCATAGTTCAGAATAGCTGTAATTGTACCAGATGGTTGCATTCAGTTAAGTTGGACTAGACTGTAATACAAACCGTTCAGTTTGTCAACAATAAAACTGAAATGAGAGAAAGACTGAGTGTGAGACTTTGATATTAGATCAAATGAATATTGATAAAGTTTACCTTTATGTACAGAATCTGAATATCGCAAAATATTTTAAAAAATTGCAATAATATCGTATCGTGCGTTAAGTATTGTGATAATATCGTATCGTGGGATGTATGGTGATTCCCACCTCTAGCAAATACCCTCAGAATCTGTTATTATTTATCTCTTTACTCTGGGAAGGAGAATTATTTAGGAACATTGAATATGGCTGCTATAGACTGGTTATCACTTCCTTAAATTATCGGGTCATTCTAAAACAATCACATTTTAGATTCAGAGTGTTTCTGACTCGCTTCAAATTTCTTTCTGGTTTCTGGATACTTTCATACACTGTAACCATTGGCCATATTATTTAAGCAACATCTCTGTTGTAACATGATTTTGTTACTTTGTTTTTGGTAATCTGTGCTTCTGTCCATCATCCTAACTTAGCCACAGGGAGCTGGAGCCTAGCCCAGCTGACATTAGGCAAGAGGTATCCCAGACAAGTTGCCAGTCCATTACAGAGGGGTCATATTTATTAATGGGTAAATTCAATGAGTAACAGCTGACTTCAAGTCACAACTACCAACAAAAAACTCCAACAACTCGTAAAGTTGCCACGAGCGATGACAACGACTTGTAAAATCAGTCGACTACTATTAAAGGCTGGGGATACTTTACCCTCGTGTTTGGGTGTGTCTCTGTGTGTACTCGCAATCGAGTGTTAATGTTATTCATCGTGTAACAACCCCCAGGAGGTCAAAGGTGATGAGGTGCTAAGAAGTTCTTTGACACTTGACACAAACACACACACTGGCTGCTGTGGCTCCCCGCAGAGCAGGACTGTCACCACCTGGAGTGAAGAACTAATTAGCCTGTGATCTGTGACATAACCCGTGCTCGTGTACAGATGAATGCATGTCTGCATTATTTTGCCTCCTAACTGTTCTCTTTTCTCTTTTCCATGTGGTCCTGCTGATGACGTGGGATGGATTCTAACAGGTCAGTGTTCTTTCATTTTATGAGATTACCAAATGAAATTGACGGCGAGGTCTCTGTGAAATCCCTTTGAAACGGAGAGGTCGTGAGGCTGCCCTTTAATTGTGCTTTTAATGGTGACCCCTTGGTGCCCCAGTGTAAATAAAAGTGTCAGACAATAAAGCCATCACGCCAATGCCACTATTATCAAATAATGCTTAAAGCCTTTATGTTTATGTTTTAGACGACCTCTTGCTGCGTTATTACCTGACACTTCACGTTTCAGAAAGAAATTTCCTGTATTAACTTCTCAGAGTTGCACAGACCAGGGTCCACATTTCTTTATCTCTGCATTGCTGAGGCAGTGAGCAAGAAGACAATAAGTATTATGTTGTTTCTTAGCTTCATTTTGTACATATATATTATATTATGCTCAGTTTCTTAATATTTTACTATGAAATCAATAAAATGCTGTTCAGTTATTCACCTTAACGTAAGCAGAGTTTCAATCACTGGAGCGCTGGGAACGCCCGCCTTCCCCGTGTCCTCAATGATGGCTACACCCCTGCTGTTAGTAATATTTACTAAAGTGTATAAAAACAATAGACAGTTTCTACTGGCAGCTTTGGTCAAACTGAGTGTGCAAAGCACAGATGTAAGTCGGCAGGTACAGTATTTAAATCCCTGTGCTGGTGATGTCATTCGTGCACATTCCCACAACATGAGCAGCGTTGCGTGTTCTTCTAGGCACATATAGCTTTATTGCTCCATTCGTCACTGCCAGTATTTCGGGGGGGTTTTCACACTCCCAAGGTGAATAGGAATGAGTGATGGCCAATAGGCTCAGCTTTCTTCAATCTTCCTCTTCTCCCTCTATTCCGTGAGAAACTCAGGGAGGATGAGGGAAGTGGGGCTCCTCATCAATCCATCCACAGAGAGAGAGAGTGACGGGGTTCTGAGGAAGAGAAGGTGTGGGAGGCTCGGTTTAGCCAAGGGGAGTCCCAGCAGCGATCCACGCACACGCGCACACACGTACACGTACGCAGAGGAAGAATAACACCCATATATCTGGCGCGTCAACAACCGGCCTCTGTTTGCACAGCGCTGACACCGGCACAGCCAAACTGCTACTGGAGTTTCTCATCACACGTTCGGTGCTGTTTGTGTGTGTAGGTGCACAACCGGGCGCTTTGATTCTGTGTGTGTTGGCACGCATTTCCATCTGTATTTGGTTTTCACGAGCACAAGTGTTGGCTGCCCCCAGGTGTGTGTGCGTGAGAGCGTGCGCGCGTGCCAGATGGCAAAGTGGATCTGTCCACATCGGTCCACACTGGAATATTGTCATAGCCACAGTAGGGAGTTCTTTTGTGCATATGGTTGTTTGGAGTTATTTTATTTAATGCTGTTTGAAATATTTTTTTGTCTCTTTCTGTCAAATATACGCAACTAATACATATTTGCAAACCTTGACACCAACACCGTCTTCACTACCACTTTAACTGGGAATCGCACTAACTCGTGCTGTGTTGCCCACAGTACCAGACTGTGCAGTCCTAGATAAACTGCGGTCCAGTTTAAAAACGTGTCCGTCAATCAGTCTCTGGTTTTTTATCCACTTCTGTCTAAGCAGAGTGTTTTTTCGCCACGTTGGCTAACTTTTGTTTAGTTTGCTGGATTGACTTAAAGTGCAACCATCAGGAGTCTTAAATTCACGACTCTGGTGAGTGAAATCCTTCTAGTGAAAATATCTGAATCTGTCACTGATGCTTTTGTCCCGCCCCCTTTGACAGCTTTGCTTCAATGCAAACATTGTGCCACAAGCTGTGTCCGTCTTCTCATTTAGTTTTGTTTTTGCCGAGACCGTCTCCTTTTTTCGGTATGATGAACGATCAGCAGCTAATCTTCTGTTGGTCTCTCTTTCTCTAACTGGACTGCTGCCCACCTCTCCTCTGTGCGGATTTAGCAAACTACAGATCTCCCGATTGGAGGCGAGATTGCCTTTTTGACAGATGAGGTGGAAACGTCTGCTTTTTTTTCTGAGAAGTATTAAGTCTGGTATGTTTTGTGCACTTTGCATGCAAAGAATTTGGCTCTAGTTTGTGGATAACATCCAGAGCTACTGAGCCTTTTCTTCTTCGAAATTCTGTGAAGTGCAATGAATACTTCAGTTGAAGATCTTGCACAGTCATCCCCTTCGAGGCTGCGAGAAGGAACTCTGTAACTTATTGCCCTTAAAAAAAGAAATCACTTAGCTCTCTGTTTGATCTCCTTTGTGAAATATGCCGCCAGACAGCGTTTCACATAATCCCGCGCCGTTCGTAGCCGATGACGGGCCTTATGACTGCAGTAAATTACAAAATGGCCGACCTAAGCAGAGGAGCTAGAAAAGTAGAAGAAGAGGGAGGGAAAGGATGGCAAAAACACACTTTGGTAAACTAGCGTCTCCCCCACCTCTGCTCCAGCTCCCTGGGATCAAACAAGAGGGAGGATTTGGACGAGTAAATCATTTCCTTCAAGTGGTGAACTCTCAGGGCCAGCAGAATGAGTCAGACGTGTGTGTTCATATCAAGTGGAGGCATCGCAGTAACACTTTGCCAGAAAGCCTTTCTGCTTTTCTCTCACACTCTTCCTCAAATGATGGAAAATGTTGGACTTTGAAGTTCCGATAAGGAAAATTCATCACATTCTCTCTGGCTGCCTTTGCTGGTGAAACCATTACGTCTACCGATGTTTATTGGGCGGTGCCCCGAGTCACCGAGTAGAAAAACATCCTTTCATCTTACCAAAGAAAAATTATTAGCCAAGCGTTTCAAAACCCTTTGGCACAATGCTCCGCATTCATTTATTATTAACCTTCGAGGCTAAAAAGGAAGGGTTACGCTAATTTAGTTTGTATTTTTAAGGGGATTTTTCTGCACGTGAGCAAAAATGTGAGGTCGTAATTAATTAAGGTAACAGAGAGGTTTAGAAAACAGCTGCATCCTCACCTGTAGCAGGAACATTGCATCCAAGTCTGATTGTTGATTCGTGGCCTCACTCTGACATTTGGCAGAGATTCCCCTCCCTGTCTGCGAATCACTGCGGCTAATATTACAGTCACTCTGAAGATTGAACTTGTGACATTTATAGCCGTGCTGTGATATTATTGTACCAGTGTGTTCAGAGCAACCCCTCCTTTGGAAACAGCCCCTGTTTTTGCTTTTACAGCTTCACCTAGCACTTCTGCCCATCTTATAAAACTCCCTGCGTTTGCGTGTGAGCGTGTCAGATGTGGGAATGTTTTATCTTTCCTCAGTTATCCTTTTTCACTTAATGACTATTCCTCTGGACGCCACAGCCAGACGTTGTGTTAAAAGTTTCCTCCTCTGAGGTGTAATGCAATCTCGCCACGGTCAAAGAGCCTGACAGGGCTGGAGACACTGGTGTGTGTGCGTGTGTCAGTAAGACTGGGGCCTGTCACTATGTGCTCGACAAAGCAGTAGCAGTGTGTCCACGGCGCAGTACTTTGACTCCATGCGTTTGTGTTGCTTTGTTTAATCTTGCTTACCTGCAAGTGTGTGTGTGTGCGCGCGTGTGTGTGTTTCTGGTTTGAGGTTATTGTGAGCGCCGGGTGAAAAGAAGCAGAGCCTGGATCTGCTTTCTATCACACCGATCTGCTGAGGGCCAGAAAAGACCCGACTTCTCACACACAAACAGGCGCACACACCTATTCATGCACGGTTGATTAAACCAGCCAATAGTCAAACAGAACAAGAAGGCACGACTAAAACTCGCTGGGCTGCACATGCAGGGCACAAACACTCCAGCAGCACCTGGTGTAAAAATAGATTTCACGCAGTGTTGTTTTGTAATCTGCAATAATCCCAAAACAATCCATACTAAGAAATATCTGCAAGTCTCACACAGCGTTGTACATCAAATCCATACAATTAGTCTATTCATCCGTTTTAGTCGTGAATTTTGAATTATGTTTTCATTTTATAAACTTTTAGTATAATATCTAAAATCTAAATCTTTAATTAATTAACTTAAATTATGTTAATGAATTGAACTTGTCTGAAAGATGTGGCAAAATGACAGGAAGTAAATGTTACTTTCCCTCGCTGTGTTTCCATAAAAGTTAAGCACATCTTCAGAAATGACATTAAAACTTGTGTGACAGGCATCACAGGGTGCTTTCTTTACTTGCTCGTTTGCAGCTTGAGGGCATTGATTACATCATATGTAATGGATCAGAAATCATAAAAATGCTTGTTTTCATATCTCAAAGTGAGGGTGGTTTTCAGATAAATAGCAGAAGGAATGTGCTGAATTTTGGCATTACGTGCTCATAATCTTGTCATAAAATTGATGAAACTGAAAGCGTATGACTTCTGTCATTCACTTAACGGGCTCTACACATCACTGCCATGCCACACAGACACAAAGCCTGTAATAAACATGTCATGGGAGGCTACTCAGCTAACCACCAACAGTATGTGAAGGAGCGAGTTAGAAAACTTCTAAATCTAAAAACTAGGATCATGTAATAAACATGTCCCTGTGACTGTGGTTACCATACAACACGTAATCAAGTCTAAATAATAGAGCAGTCCATGCAGGGCACATTTAGAACTCATATAATGTACAATAGAAAAATTCATGTCTGACTTTAAAATACAGCCTAGTGATGTCACAGCTGGTAAAATTCTTGCATTAATTATGATTTGAAAGTTTTGGCTGTAAAAATGTTGTTTTCTCTTCTCTCTTTAATGCAACTGCATCTCAAAAAGTTTTATTACTTAAAATGTATATTTCAGCCCTTGTGTTTTTAACAGGGTAGATCAACAGTAATGAAATATGATTTGTGTTTGTTTGTCTGTGTGTTTCTGCACTTGTGGCATAGAGTGGTCATGCTTCTCCCTGCTTCATCGTTACAGCAAAGATTTGTAGAGATGCTGCAAATCCCCCAGCTGACCACTCCTGACTGGTCTAACTGGACTTGTTAAGCTTACAGTATAATATGCCTTGTGGTTACTGTTGCGGTGATTTGATGTGAATAAACCTGAAAGGTTTGTCAGCCAGAAGACGCAGATTTTTGTCACATTTGTGTCTATTTTTTGTTTTTTGTTTATTTGTAAGCAAACACTTCTATGGCTCGCTAAAGCTGACTTTGCTCTTTGGTCTGTGCTGGCTCTCACGTTCACATGCGCTTCACCCTCTTGCTTCTTGACTCTCTGCGAGCTGTAAGCCTCCAAACTAACCAAAACAATGCAGACAACAAGTACCAAACAAGTGTGTTGATCTTGAAGTATTTCAGTTTTTCAACGTAAAATTCCTGGAAAACTGTCGTGCTATCATCTAGTGAGTATTAAGGACTTTCTTAACAAACAGCAACAGATGAAGATGTGCTGAGCAGCTGTGGAAATAGAGCCATCACACGAGTCGTAGGCAGGGCGCTGAGAGCTCAGTGCTATCTTCTCTCATCAGAATTGGCTATGAAAGGGTCAGCATGTGTGCTCTCCTGCCAATATTTCACTATATGTGTTCACGCTGTTTTGCAGATACAGGGGTAAAATTGTCAGACCCTTTCACCCTCATGTGTTATAAGTCCCATTAATAGCACACTGATCCGCATAAGCTGTGTTGACCCCATAATGTTCTCCCTAGTGGGTGCTCGCAGTGGTGGCATTGAGGTCACTCGTGTATCGTTTACATGTTTGTTGTAATTTAACGCTCCTTTAAGCTTGTTTTCACCGTGTTGTTGTGTTTCGGACACGAGGTATATATCCTCACATCTGTTTGGAGTGACAACCCTCCTAATTTGACTCCCGCCCTCATTCTCACCCCTGTTTACCCCCAGCATGCCCTGCTACCCAGCTGACCTTATCAGCACGTTGGGGCAGGAGTGCAGGGTCCCACAGGAGGACGGGGCTCCGCTCATCCACCCGGCTTAGGAGGGCAGGGATTGGGTTTAGGCGACAGGTGCCAGAGGGACCAGCCAGTCCCTTTGCAACAACACACACATACACTCACACACATGGAAATATATACACACTGAATCTGGCCGTGCCTTAATCCCCAGCCAGCTGTTGCAGTTGCTAGCCCAATCAGTCTAAAGTGTCGAGCACTGGGGAAGCTTGTGTGCGTTTGTTTGTCAGGGTGGAGGGAAATGTGTGCGGGGAGGGTCAGGTAGCTGTCATACATGCCAGTCATCCTAGCAGTCCAGTGCATTTGGAATTGGACCCCTCTCCACCCGATGACGGCCCGGGCGCCCAGTCTGATAGATTCATAACACATGTTCCTGGCACCGTCTCACACACTCACAAATAATACACCCTCATTCATTATCCTCCCTCTGGCTTAGATATGCCCAATCCTATCACAGACCACGCCAAAGGCCAGTAGAGGTGAGACAGGGCAGACACCCCTCTCTCCTCACAACACCCTCCTCTCCTTTGAGCTGGCCCATCCTTGTGTGACCCTATAGACACGGGCTAATCCATCAGGAGCACGGGGCGGGGGTGTTTGGGTAAGGGTTATGGATTGTGCTGCGTCTGCTGTCAGAGGGTATCGCTGCCAGTTCGTGGCTCATGTCATCACTGGGGTTTCTCAACATCTAGCAGATTATAGCAGGATGGCACCGATTGTCAAACAGAGTCCACTGTAAAAAATCATAAAGGCCCAGGCATTGGTGAGACACGCGAGCTAATACTGGTATTTACTGAAAATTTCAATCGGATAAAATCACTCGCAGTCGGCTGCTTTGGACCAGAGTTCGCCTTTCTCTTACAGTTCTGACCTTCAGTACAAAACATGAGTTTTTTGGTCATAGAGCCGCATCACTCCTGACGTTTATTATTTATGTTTAACATTTATTTAACCCACAGGTTAAACTCTAGTGATTAATAACGTCTTTTGCACGAGTATCCTGGGCCCAGATACGCAGCACCGTTGTTGCTCAGGTGCCTTTAGGAAAAAAGATGATTTGCAGAACAGAAATAATATTAGGAATGGTTAGTTAATGTTAATGTGGTAATGTAAGCTAGCCGAGTGTGAAGCAGCGGGAATGAGGATCAGGTTCATTCTTTGGCCCAGGACGACTCTGACATGCAGACTGGAGGAGTCGAGGGTTGAATCGTCCGGTTAGTAGTCAACCAGACTTAGCTCGTTACCCACAGCCGGCAAATAAATGGATGGACGAGTTTATTTCTTTCTCTTTAATACTGCTTGACAAAAATAGAAAATATTGTACTGTACTTTAGTACTTGTTTATTAACGTGTACATGGCATTCAACATCACAGTGCAGGATCAAACCGTTAGAAACTTCAGCAACACAGATGGAGACAATCATCAACATTGCAGCAGCACCGAACACGGAGATGAGAAACACAAAATCAAGGATGTAGCAGATTACCATAAGCAGCTGATAACCCACCTAAACTAATTTCATCAGCTGGGCTCTCGGGGAGGCTTCAAGGGTAATCTGAATGCTGATCGAAAGCCTTTTTTTTTCCCATGACAGGAATACGGCTTCTTGCTTATATGGGCACACCGTGGCTGTTAATAGTCCTGTTTCTGTAAAGCAAATGCAAGTCTTATGATGACTCATGCTGTGTTTTAATTTCACTACATACGTGATCACAAGATGAAAATCTGCAGCACTTGAAGCAATTTCCGCTGAGCTAATTTGTTGTTGTTGTCTTATAAAGCGAGCTGTACATAGGGAGCTTTAAGACGCTGACCTTCCTCCGCTGAGTGTTTAAAAAAGTGCAGGTAAAATGAGAAAGTGTTTGTTTTGCTTCCCAGGAAAGGGCAGCTTCCAGTTAGACATCCTCTTTCACATGGGTGTCGCTGAAAAGCAAATGCAAGTCTTATGAGGATGATTCACATAATACGATGATTTCTTAATGTCATTAGTCTATTATGTGATCACAAGATGAAACTCTGAGCTACATCACCAGTTCATATGGACCATTTCCACACATCATGTTGTGTATGAATATGATATCAGTTAAAAGCCACATCAATAAGATGTGTTAATACGATCCACTCTGCAGTCACAGTCTATGCATTATCCAGACCATCCTTTCTCTGTCAATAACGCAGCTAGTGATGCTCCCCTGATAGTGATTGCTATAAAAGAGCAGAGTGAGCTCGTATTGATATTGGAAAAAAGGAAAAAAATATATATGAGGTGAAGTTGTTCAAATTTCACATTGACTTTATTTCTGGGTGTAGCCACGGGATTGGTAGAGACTTAACAGAAGTAGATCCAATATCAATGCTTTTAGCCCACATGGCCAGTCTTCACATAATCAATGCCGTTTGACAATCAGAAGCAATTAGCCCAGAAATATTTGAAATGATGAGTATAATATGTTTCTCGCAGGAAATACTAAAATAAACTTTCACAGGACAGAAAACTTTAGTATTCTTCAGGACATTCTGCTCTTTTCAAGTAAAGCAAGTAAAGTCTTTTTTTAAATTTAAGATTACTAGGATCCTTCAAGTGTTGATCGTGTATATTAGCAGGCCGGCTCTAACTGCTTAGTTCAAGTTGTTCAAGAGGGCCATGAAACATGGTGACAAACAACTAAATTAGGTTAAAGTTAGGAGTCTCTTCTCAATAACTGAAACCTATTTACTCAAATAGAAAAATGAAGCTGTGATAAGTTGGCATCACATCACAACATCCTTCAGAATCTTTGACATTGCCAGACGGTAGCCGGTCTGATCACGGCCTCTAAATTACGAATGGAAAATCATTCCAAAGAAGAATTTCCACCATTGTGTGGTTTTAGTCAGTTTTATGAAATTTGATGACGCATCCAGATGATACAATGATTTTAGTAAATATGCTGCCAATATGCAAAGGATCCCTGCTTTGGTTTGTAAGGAGTCCCGTGGTCTAACTCGTTGCTGGTCTTATGCTTTTCTTGTACCTTATCATAATCTCGTTGTCTGTTGTGACAGCCATGTGCTCTATACGCCGTTAACCCACCATACAGCCCCGTGACATCATAACGTCTGTGTTGCACTTTTAATAGTAGCTCTTCGTTCAGAAAACACTCTAAAAAACCTGTTTTTATGTGAAAGTCCTCTTTTTCACATCGGCAGCGTGTACATGACCAGGCCCACTAATGTCACAATGTTGCTCTGATGTTGAAGTCACATTACAGGTTTAACAGCTTTACTAAGAAGACACCAGATAACGTCTAGTGATGCTAACTAATGCCAATATTGAACAACTTTGCTTTCCAGTCTGAATGTATGGCATGATGGGATTTGTAGTGACCTCAAGGTCTTCCACTCGCTTCAGGTGTTTGGTTAAAAGAAGGAAGTTTGATGATGTATTAACTCTGGGACATGATTCAGGCAGGATGTGGCTTTCATGGATACCTAAGGCATCGGGCCGCTTCTTGAAAGCTGCTGCTTGTATTTTGCAGCTGAACACTCTATGCATGTGTAGTCTATAGAGTCCATGTGGTTACTGGACTGTACAGACGTGTGCGTATGAAACTGAGTGTGTGCATGTGTGTGTGCGTGAGAGAGAACTGGAGAGCCCCTGAGTGCTCTTTGTGCTAATAAAACAGCAGCTCTATGGGACACTGGACACCCTGGATCAAACTCCATCACATTACTGAAATATTACACCTCCCCAAGCCAGGGGCCTGCAACCAGTTGATGTGTGTACATGTCAAAGGTGTGTGCGACTGCATACATCAACGGGCGTGAGTAGTGATGCATTCTCATATACACAACTGGGCGTGTGATGAAGTATGCATGCAGCCATGAATAGTTCTATGTGTGTTTACCCATGGTGTTGTCAGCATCCTGACAGTCCCTTCACAATATGCTGTCTGTGTCTGCTCTCTAAGTGCTGGTGCTCGTATTGATCCCCGTCCTGTAGGGAGGATATTGTAATATGTGAAGGCTCGATGTCTCTTTGCCACACTGCCACAGAACACATCCAGACTCAGCTGAATAAAACTGTTCATCAGTTGTCACAGTATAGGAAGGAATTTAAAGTTCTTCCTCTTTCATGCTGTGGCTGTGTCTAAGAGCACAACTGTGCAGCCTGAGTGACACTTTATCTTTATTAAATACATTTGAGTGCGTTTTAACCACATTGTTCAGAATCGCCCCTTTCGATTTCTGCCCATAGTCAAGTGAGCTAAACTAGCAAACTTACTAAGAATGCATACACCCCAGACCTTTTGCCCCCTAACGCAACACAGCCTGATAATTTCTCACATTTGTTATGTGTAGGTCTGCATATATTTGTATATCAGGGACAAAGGAGTGGGAGCAGGGGAAGCACAGAGATTTAAAGCTCCACTCCCAGCGCTTCCTCTCAGGGTCAGGACCTCAAGGCTTTGATCTCTCATTAGGGGGCAACCATAACACATACACCAGCTCAACCTCTACTATATCACTAGCATGGAGAGAGAGCGCGGCATGCTTAAAGGTTAAACGGTCTAATTTAATGACTCGGCACAAAACACACGGGGTGGAAGAAGATGAAACGATAGATGTTGTGCAGAGATAAAGAATGAATGAAAAAGTGTTAGTATATATAAATACTGAAATACAGCTTGACTATGGCCTACATGCTTCAGGTTGCATTATTGTTTTTATTCAAGTCACCAGCAGAAATTTTAAAGAATCACAAACTCCTGTAAATTCAGTGTAATTGTTTTTTTTTTTCTCTAAAAACGGTTGATATAGACACAAACTGTTAGCTGGCATAATTATAGTTGTCAGCCTTAATTTGTCAAAGCCCAGTGTGGCCATAGGGCAGAAAACAGTGGCAGAGCCAAAAACAAAGATTATCACTCCTTATCAGAGGGTGAGGACAGCGAGACGTTGTTAGGAATCAGCAATGATCCCGATTTCAGTCTCAATTCCACCCAGCACAGATGAGCTCAGGGCCTGCCATCACAACTAAATTGCACTTGACCGTGACAGGTGTTTAATATAGCGTAACACTGGATTAGATGACACGTTAATGAATCTTAGGGTGAAACGGGACAAATACACAAAGCAATTCAAAGAGCGAGAGAAAGCCACGTAGATGTTTCATGTTTTTAATGTTAAAATATAATTATTGTTATTATTCATGAATTTTCAAATGCATTGCTTTACCATACAGCTGTTGAGCTAGTAAAGCACATCCTTGATTATTTTGGGATTATTTACTTTACGTTTCTGAACCAAAACATTTGTTTTAGTGGTTGGATGTTATGTCCAGTGGATTGTGAATTCTGTTTTTTAGTTAATAACAGTTTGTTTTTTTTAAACAAATGTTTGACAGATTTTTAAAATTTGCAGCCACATCATCTGACATATTTAGTACTAATCTTTTTTCAGTATTATCTAAATAAGATAACATGACAAATGAGACTTTATTTATCCCATATTTGGAAAATGATTTTGTAGCAGCTGATAAAATAATAATTTAAAAAATAGTCATCGTCACTATAATTATCATCGTGCATACTTATCATATACAAATTCATTTCAGTTCAGTTTTATGTGTATAACGCTAAATCACAAACAAGTTGCCTTGAGGCATTAATATTATTCTGTACGGGCCTACAGTGATATAGAGAAGGGTTAGCATTAGTAAGATGAACTATTACAAATTCATCTAAGCAAATAAATTTTTAAATGATAACAAAATTTTTAAAAAAGTGATAAATTATTAAAAGTTATACATTATGAGTGTTAGTGCATGTGTTTTGAAAGATTTCTTGCATCGTGTATCATGTACCTGTAATCACATAGTAAAAAAATTAAACCCGTGGTTTAGGCTTGAATTAATTTGCCACTATGTGTTTATACACCGGTCTGCAGTTTACCATTAGTCATTATTTATCTCTGGCTGTCTCTCTCCCCTCACCTCTCGCTGATTGCAGCTGCCGCTCCCTGAGCCTGGTTCTGCTCGAGGTTTCTTCCTGTTAAAAGGGAGTTTTTGCTTCCCACTGTTGCTCATAGGGGGTCGTTTGAATGTTGGAGTTTTTCTCTGTATTATTTTAGTCTTTACCGTCAAATATGAAGTGCCTGGAGGCAACTGTTATTGCCATTTGGTACTATTTAAATAAAACTGAATTGAATTGAACCACTAATTTTTTAATGCTTCAGATGTTGCTCTAGCCTTAAGTTTATAGTGAAAACATAAATATCTGACTGAAATCTACCAAAAGAAATAAGAAATTGACACCACCTGAATTTTCTACCACTTATTTGAGTCTGCCCGCCACCAGGCCCTCTGACCACCACCAGTAGGCAACGGGTGAAGTGTTTTGCCCAAGGACAAAACGGCCGAGAATGACTGAGCCGGGGCTCGAACCGGCAACCTTCTGATTATAAGATGAACGCCCAACTCTTGAGCCACGATCGCCCCACTTTACACTTTCGGAAATCCTTATGCTCAAGCATGGTGTTTGTTATCTACAAGCTGTGCATCTTATCATAGAAGTCCAACAAAAAACACAACTGGGGTTCGGATCGAGAAGGGATGTAACTCCCAGTCACATCCCTTGAGGTCACACTCTCCTTGCCCATATGAGTGTACAAGTCCCCAGTAGGTGAGTGAAGTCCCAAACATCACTGGATACACCGAACTGTCATTTTGTCCCATAAGTGCAAGCAACAGGCAGGACCTGTTCAACTTCTTTGTCCACCTGGAAAACATACAGACACTGAACTGGGGGAAAACACGTGTAGCAGCCACTTTACTCCCGAATAACAAAAGCACAGAGTCCCTCCTACAAGTGGTGGCCCCACAGGAGGGAGGACCCATGTATTGGTGTCTCTGGTGTCACAGTGAGACCCTTTGTTCAATAAACACTTGCTAAGAGGTTTAGTCATGGTTTAAAAAGTCACACTTCTTATACATTTGCTTATTTAAGGACAAGTCCAAATGATGCAGTTCTCATTACACATAAAGGACAATGCAGGATTCCAATTCTTTAGCTGCCATTTACTGTTATTTAATTGCAAGGCCAAATTCTTTAAATTATTTATGCATAAATAAATGACCAATTTCTACATATTCAGTATATCATAATATTCAGCCATTATTTGAATGTCTCCTGAAGTGCATTCCCAGGTTTAGCCTTCTCAGCGGTAAAAATGTGAATCCAAAGTCAAAAGGTGTGATTGATCATGCTGTGGAAAATGAAACTCATGTGAATGTTTTTGCTTCGACATTCAGGGACATTTCCCAGTGGCGCCAGAGGAGGTTAGGCGGGTTAAGAATCTTAGCAGGACTGCTAAAGCCTTTTGGAGCGGCTCCTTATTAATCTCTCCCACACCCCCAGCAAGACATTAGCAATAGGTTTAGGCCGATTTACCTCGCCTGATAACGCCCCGCCAGATTTTTCCAATCAGTCGTACACATGTGTACACAAACACAGATACAGAAAACTATATTTTATCTACACACTTGCAGACTTTAACAACAAGCAGCTGTTTTCCTTGCATGCATCTGTCTGTCTTCTTCACTCGTCTGTTCTTCACTTCACTCATTTCTTGCTTCACTTTGTATAAAGTTACATTTCTTTCATTCCTTTTTCTCAACTTCATCATTTCCACCCCTTTTTGGATGAAACCACCATTCTCGTCTCCAATTTTCTTTCTGCTCTAGCAATTTCCTTCATAGCTGTCTTTCTATCAATTTATTTCCTGTATTCTTCCTTCTCTATAATTTCCCGTTTACCTTCATTTGATGGGTATTTGGGTTCTTCATCTTGTTTCTTTCTAAAGTCATTCCCCTTTTCTCTTTTGATTTTGTTTCCTTGAACCATCCAGTAGGGGAGGTGATTTATCACTGTTCTTGGCCTGCATCGACATAATGTGGCTTCTAAGTTTGATAGAAAAAAAGGTTGTTGTGCATTAGTTAAATATTGAAGTCTCACACAGAAGAGCAGGATTCAGACCCTGTGTAGTTTTTCATCTTACATCTGTTTGTTTTCTCTCACTGGTAAATACAATGATTCTGTTATATTATGGTTGTGGTTTTCTGTAGGCAGTTGTACAGTCTTTAATGTTAAACTCGGTTTTACACTGTGGACCAGTGTCACAAATATTAATGCAAAACTTTACTGCAACACCCTGGTGTGCTGAGATTTTTGGACTCTCTTTCACACCTCAGCTTGCCACCCCACCCCCTCAAATCCTAGCATGGACACCCTGTGTGTTGGAGGGGTGAGTTAAGACCCCCCGACTATCCTGGATTATCCTTCATATAAGAGCCTTAGTGCTGGCCAGTACTGCAGGACTACTGTCCACGTCAACATACACTCTCTCTCACACACACGTGCACACACGTATGCAATCATATGCTGACCTCAGAGGAGGAATCAGGGCAACAAGGATACAGCTCAGTGATAAGGAAAAATAATAACAGGTAGGTCTTCATAAGTGTGTCTTTCAGCATCATGAATAAATGATTCTTCTTTGGACTTGTAATGGAGTCGCTTTCCTGTCCCTGATTTTAAAATCGTAGATTTTTTTCCAAGTCACTTCAGTTATTTGTGGATTAAAAATGTTGGAACAAAGAAAACAAACATAACAACTTTGAAATGACAAACTCAGTTAGATAATCAATAGAAATGTACTTATTGGTTCATTAATTTATTATTGTTTGAAGCGAAGGTTCAAACATTTCAAATATCACCTTCGTTTCTCGATAGCTTTGTTGCAATTTTATAGACATTAGAATTAAATTATTTTCAGTAAAACAGGTTTTTATGTACTTTCAAAAATGCAGCAATTGTACAAAATGTTAATATTCCCCATTAATACCTGTGTAACTGCAGCACCCAGGTAACAACATAAGCTTTATGTACAGACGTCAGCTTGCATATATTGATGTGACAGCATGCTTATGTTGTATCATTTAACTACCACCTACACTACATCTACACTATATGTTGCTGCAATCAGTGCACTTGTTTGCAGAGCTGCGTTATTGGTTTCATCTAAAATAATTTTTTAATACTAAAATAATTAAAAGAGGGCATAGTCATGTCTACATTTGCAGTTTAGCTTTAATGAAATTGACTGAAAACACTTTACTCTGTTTTTGACTTTTCATTATCAAACATAAAATTGGCTTTAAATACTATTGTTGAGTAAAAACGTCAAGAATCTTTATTGTCATCTTTAAAAGAAGTGATCCA
This sequence comes from Rhamphochromis longiceps, assembly GCF_057381845.1. Classification (NCBI taxonomy): domain Eukaryota; kingdom Metazoa; phylum Chordata; class Actinopteri; order Cichliformes; family Cichlidae; genus Rhamphochromis; species Rhamphochromis longiceps. The sequence goes on along the minus strand of NC_140570.1, from coordinate 3,117,580 downwards.
ACTTTTAAAATGTATGTTAGACAAGAGGGGAATTCTGGAATAGTGGTGGTTGTAGTTGACTTCAGTAGGTGAAGGGGACAGACGTGATGAGGAGGTGTTGGGTAGATGTGGTGTTAAGGAGAGAATGAGGAAGAGCACATGATAGTGATTTTCCTAAAAGGATGGAAATGGCTGCTGTGAACAAATAGTTGAAGAAAACAGAGTAACATAGAGCAACGTATAAGAATGGAGGGAGGTGCACATCTTTTGCTGAAGGTGCAATCTGATAGAGATGGGAGACTGGGGAGAATGTAGCTCGGCAGAGTTGGATGGTAGACTGTAGGATGACTCTGGAAATCAAGAAGAGCAAGGGAGTGGAGGTAAAAGCAAAAGTCGAAGAAGGACGAATGTTGCACAGAGTTCAGGAATGAGTTGAGACATGATAGAAAACAGCCGGTAGATGACTGTGAAGGTACAGCTGAAGTGCTGAGAGAAACTGTTGAGAAGGTGTTAGCTGTTTGCACTGGACTGATAGAAGAAGACATCGAGGTCTGGTGGTAGAATGAGGAAGCACAGGAAAGGATCCGAAGGAAAAGGTTAGCAAGAAAAAGTGGGATAAGCAGAGAGGTGAAAGAAGTAGACAGGAGAGAGGGTGGATAAGGCAACGATCAGTAAGGAGGAAATGAAGAGGATGAAGAATGGGAATGCAGTTGGTCCCAATGACGTACCTGTGGAGGTACGGAGATGTCTGTTTTCCACCAGTACCTACTCAGCTCAACTGCACTTTACTCTGCTTCAATCAATTTCCATTAGAATTGAGTGCCACCTAATGTCTCTGGAGTCATTATAGCAACAGCGCCAAAAGTCCTGTAATGTCATTTGTATGTAACACACTCACAACACAACAATGGAGGACGTTAAGGTGATTTTGCTCCTGGTCTCTGGCTCTTTGTCCGACTCGGGGACTGCGGTTGTTAAAAATGGCAGTTTTGATTTCTGTGAAAGAGACACTCTCATGACTTATTTGGTCACGCTACTGGCTAGTCGATGCAGTCTGTTGTCACATTTTCAGATCAACTCAGATTGCTTGGAACCCCGGTTGAGTAGGTACCAAAGAAAGACCTGGTACCAGGTACCACTGCCTCTAAAAACTGAGTCGAGCTGAACCGAGCAGAGTAGGTACCTCATGAGTGAAAAAGGGAGAAGGCAGTGGATGTTTTAATGAAATTATTTAACACAGGAGAAATGAGAGTGTATGGTTTACAAAGAAAAACTGTACTGATGCCAATTTTCAAAAGCAGAGCTGTAAAAATGTTGTTCTGCAGCATTCGCAACGCCACCACAGGGATCAGTATGTTGTCATTTCTCAAGCAAAAGCCTTGATAAAACTACTTACGTGGATATAAACTCAAATTCTGCTCCACACTCATCCAGGATATTACTTTTATATTAACAATAATAGTATTTGCTATTCAAAATAAAATAAAATAAAGAGTAAAATAAATTGTTCTTTCAAAATGTAGCACCACATTTCCTTGCCACGGTCAGTATGATGAAGACTTGAGGATGGTGGGTGTGTGTCATCAAACAGGCGACCAATGATCTGCTGCCGTTGTCTGAAGTTTACAGCTTCATTTAGGAAAACGTCTCGTTCAGTCCACAGAGTTGCTGTGGAGGGCGTTGATTGATTTAAGCTCTCTCTCTCTCAGTGTGTGGATTTTTTTCAGTTGTGTGTGTGTGATAAAGAGAGAGGGAGTGTTTGGGCGGAGAAGGTGGAGATTAAAGAGGCGGGGTAGTTGCTGTGCTTTGGCCAATGCTCTATGGAGGCCAGTCCTATAAAGCGCTGCAGCCGTGAAATGCGTTTTATTGTCGCTTAATCCTCACACTGTGGCAGAGCCCCATTTCACACTGGATTGTGGGGGGGGGGGCCTGTGTGTGTGTGTCAGTGAGAGAGTTTACGCGCTCACACTCCCCGGGGCCGTGGCTAATTGAACAAATTTGCACAGCAGGGGTGGAGGCACATGCACTGCAGGAGATTTGATTTATGAGCACTGAGGCTGGAGCACACATATACTGACAAAGATGGCACATCTGTGCAAATAACTGAATATATAGCATTTATTATATGCATACATATTTCTTTCAAATCATCAAAGACACACTTACAAGCAAGAACATTCTGGTGTTAGATAGTAAGAAAGTGCAGTCACCACTGGATTGTTTACCTGAAATTAAAAAAAGAAATTCCCAAAAAGTTGGGACACTTTCAAAATTGCAACAAAAACTAAAATCTGTAATTTGATCATTTACTTCAACTGTAATTAATATGGCAAATGAGCAAAGATTTTCAGGGTCAACACCAAACAAGTTTACCCCAGGCTCTCTCTCCAGGCTCTCCTACTTTGTGCAGAGTGAGGCCTAATATTGTCCTGCTGACACAGACAATGTCTTGATGGGACCATATGTCTCTCTAAAATTTCTATGTAAGCCTCTGCATCAATGGTGTCTTCGTATGTGCAAATCCCCCACGTGCACTGATGCACCTCCACACCAATAGGCTTAAAAAAGGCTTTTTGTGTCTCGGTCCATCATAAAATGGTCTAAACCAGAAGTAGTATGTTTGGTTTTATGTTTCCATGTTTATTTCTGATAAACACAGAGTTTTTGGAAGTCATTTATTATCGTTTTGGCCCCCCCCCCCCCCCCCCCCCCCCAAAAAAAAAAACAAAAACAAAAGGCAAATAAAGCTACAATAAAAATCTGCTGTAAGTGCCTAAAACTGGTTTTCATGTACTATAGGATCAAATAACAACCATACTATCCAAATTCTAATTCATTTATTTAGACAGGAGTCCATCAAATATCGAATTTGATTTGTTAAATCCTAATTTCTCCTTTGTTCTGATGACACTGTCAACAGGATACAGTTGTGGCTTAACAACACTTAGGTCACTTTTTTAGTTTTTAACAACTCCAAGCTCCTTTATTGTAAAGTTTCATAATTCTCGACATGTTTTTTATTGTTGACAGGTCTGTAGACCTGTGCAACTGGAATTTATCAACTTTATCAAAAACACTTTTCAAGTGAAGCAAGTTTGCACACAATTTAACAAGAGACAAAACACTATCTGAGCATTCAGTTCAGTTCAGTTCAGTTTTACTTATAAATCACATCAGCAGTTGTGTCAATGGGTTTATATTGTAACGTTAAATGATGTTATCAAAGCTGCTGATATTGTCATTCCGTACAAATCTAATCATGAGAAAGACGTTTTGGACAATTTGAAAATACCCTACTGAGTAACCATACTACAGAATAGCTTAAGAAGTTCCAAATGCTACTAGATACACTCCAAGGTCCTATATCATGGACAGCTCTCAGTGTTTTTCTTTTGTTTAAAACAATGATTTATTGACTTTTTGGAAACGAGACAAACAACAACAAATCAGCGCAGCCAAATGCAAACAGAAAGGAAAAAACCACAAATGTACACATCTGGGTCAGAATATGTACAGTATTCCACATTTGATCCCGTTTATGTAATAGCTCGGCAAGTTCACGAGGTAGGTGGTCAAACAAAGGCCGTCATATCCTATAGAATGCATCGCAATTGCCCTTTAAAACGGCACTAAGGCGCTCCATTGGGAACACCTTGAATGTTTCTCTGTACCACTGTGTAACAGTGGGGGGGTCGTCTCTGCATCCATTGAAACACATCGCCTCACTAAATGTAAAAGTTTACATAATAAAAGCATTTGTACAGAAGACAGAGAGAGCCCTTCTACAGATAGACCCAAAAAGAACAGCACAGGGTTCAGTGGGACTGTCTGGTGAAAGATTGAGTTTAGCTCTATAGCAGTGTTTTTCCAAAATCTAACAATTAAAGGACATTGCCATATGCGATGGCAGTAAGTCCCCACATCTGTATTGCACAACTCTTGGTGTTTAATTTTGCTTTAGGAACTACCACCAATAAGCCCAGACAGTCACGTGTATAGTTATGTGCACGTTGGACATCAAATCTTCTGCCGCCTTTTTTTAAACTATGGCTGTTTGTAGAAGTCATGGAAGACCAAATGTTTTATAATCGAATCCCCTCATCCTCTGCAGATTTACCTTCTGTCGTCTCTAGTATTATTCTTGAGGTATCTAATTATTTGCCAACTTTTTAGCAGTGATGAATCCCTCTCCATCTTTACTTCTACAGCGATCGTGTTGTATTTCATCACTTGTTGCCACCGAATCGGATTAACTGTCAAATTCCAATAAAGTGCTTGAAAAACAAAGCATCTCCATAGGAGCTGTTTTATTCCTTCTTAAAATAGCAGCGAGGAGCAGTCATGACAAATTGTCTGATGTCTTCACCCCATCATTTCCATCTAAACGAATGCAGACACATGTTGCATGTTCAGCCCAGTGACCCCCCAGTGTAGTCAACTGCTGGGTGGTGTTTATTGCTGTGTTTTGGACTGGTGTGAGCTGCCTTGTTGACTGGTTTTTCTCTGCTCTCTCATTATGCTGCTTTGATGCTTCCACTGACACTTTGGTCAGAGTTTCCAACACCACAGCCGTGCTGTTTAAGGACAGCGCTCTATGTGTGTATTTGTGTGCGTTAGACTGAATGTGTATC